>NC_092088.1:34106459-34706459 GCF_045679555.1 Salvelinus alpinus
CACTGTATGTATTCACCCCATTTGCAATGAAGCCCCTAAATAAGATCTGGTGCAACCAATTACCTTCACAAGTCACATAATTAGTAAAATGAAGTCCACCTGTGTGCAATCTAAGTGTCACATGATCTGTCACATGTTCTCAGTATATATACAAACCTATTCTTAAAGGCCCTAGATTCTGCAACACCACTAAACAAGAGACACCACCAAGCAAGCAACACTGTGAAGACCAAGACTCAAAACAGGCCAGGGACACAATTGTGGAGAAGTACAGATCAAGGTTGGTTTCTAAAAAAATATCTGAAACTTTGAACATCCCACAGAGCACTGTTAAATCCATTATAAAAAAATGGAAAGAACATGGCACCACAACAAACCTGCCAAGAGAGGGCTACCCACCAAAACGTATGGACCAGGCAAGGAGGGCATTAATCAGAGAGGCAACAAAGAGACCAAAGTTAATCCTGAAGGAGCTGCAAAGCTCCACAGCGGAGATTGGAGTATCTGTCCATAGAACCACTTTAAGCCGTTCACTCCACAGAACTGGGCTTTACGGAAGTGTCCAGAAAAAAGCAATTTCTTAAAGAAAAAAATAATCTGGGTAGCCATTTGATTCTCACTTGCTCTCTCCTTTTTCTTCCTCCATCTCTGTGAGGGGCTAGCTGCATCCATCATTTTAATATCTCCACATCAGGAACTTCAGAATGGCTGCGACGCTCAGCACATTTTGTAAATATCAGAAAGAGAGAAAATAGAACACTTATTGAAATACAGTGGCTTGCGAAAGTATTTACCCTCTTGGCCTTTTTCCTATTTTGTTGCCTTAAAACCTGGAATTAAAATGTATTTTTTTGGGGGGGTTGTATCATTTTATTGACACAACATGCCTACCACTTTGAAGATTGGATGGGTTGTGCTGGTGTACAGCAATCTTTAAGTCCTACAACAGATTCTCAATTGGATTGAGGTCTGGGCTTTGACTTAACCATTCCAAGACATTTAAATGTTTCCCCTTAAACCACTCGAGTGGAAGACGAACCTCTGTCCAAGTCTCAAATCTCTGGAAGACTGGTTTCCCTCAATAATTTCCCTGTATATAGCACCATCCATCATTCCTTCAATTCTGAACAGTTTCCCAGTCCCTGCCAATAAAAAACATCCCCACAGCATGATGCTGCCACCACCATACTTCACTGTGGATGGTAATGGGATGGTAATCTCGGGGTGATGAGAGGTGTTGGGTTTGCGCCAGACATAGTGTTTTCCTTGATGGCCAAAAAGCTCAATTATAGTCTCATCTGACCAGAGTACCTCCTTCCTTATGTTAGGGGAGTCTCCGACATGCCTTTTGGCAAACACCAAACGTGTTTGCTTATTTTTTTCTTTAAGAAATTGCTTTTTTATGGACACTCTTCTGTAAATCCCAGCTCTGTGGAGTGTACGGCTTAAAGTGGTCCTATGGACGGATTCTCCAATCTCCGCTGTGGAGCTTAGCAGATCCTTCAGGGTTATCTTTGGTCTCTTTGTTGCCTCTGATTATTTCCCTCCTTGCCTGGTCCGTGAGTTTTGATGGCAGGTTGATGCAGGTTTGTTGTGGTGTCATATTCTTTCAAAAAAAAATAATAACGGATTTAATGGTGCTCCTTGGGATTTTCATTTTTTATTTTTATTTTTTAATAACCCAACCTTGATCTGTACTTCTCCTCAACTTTGTCCCTGACCTGTTTGGAGAACTCCTTGGTCTTCATTGCACCGCTTGCTTAGTGGTGTTGCAGACTCTGGGGCCTTTCAGAACAGGTGTACATATAGTGAGATCATGTGACAGATCATGTGACACTTAGAATGCACACAGATGGACTTTTTAAAAACTAATTATGTGACTTTGGAAGGTAATTGGTTGCACCAGATCTTATTTAGGGGCTTTTACGTTTTACATTTTTTTGAATTTCTTGAAACAAGTAATTTTTAAAATTTCACTATACCAATTTGAACTATTTTGTGTATGTCAATTACATGTAATCCAAATAAAAATCAATTTAAATTACAGGTTGTAACGCAACAAAATAGGAAAAACGCCAAGGGGGATGAATACTTTTGCAAGGCACTGTATAACCCCTAACCAACAATGCAGTTCAAGATATAGAGTTATGGAAATATTTACTAAATAAACTAAAGTAAAAAATTCAATAAAAACACAATAAAATAACAATAATGAGGCTATATACAGGGATGGGATGCATTGACAGCAACCTTTCAACATATTTAATGTTACATTTTTGAAAAGAACTTACACAAGTAGCATAGAATTAGAGGAAACCTCATGGATCAAAAGCAATACAATGATATTGTTATCCGTCTCACTCATTTTCCATCTGTCATTTTATGGACTTCTCATAGAGTTAAATCTTTCTCGTCTCAGGCCTAATTCTGGGCATCAGTGACAAAACGCTTAATGATATGAAAGCATACAGTGGGGCAAAAAAGTATTTAGTCAGCCACCAATTGTGCAAGTTCTCCCACTTAAAAAGATGAGAGAGACCTGTAATTTTCATCATCAAAGCCGTGGTATATCAGATCATTTTCTGTGGGTATGACAAAAAAAAATCCTTTTACGGTTTAATTACATTGGAAATCAGTTTATAATAGCAATAAGTCACCTCGGGGGTTTATGGTATATGGCCTATATACCACGGCTAATGGCTGTATCCAGGCATAAGAACAGCCCTTAGCCTTATACCACAACCCCTTGGGACGAAATGATTAATTATACTTTTTTTACAATCAATTGATTTTCTATACGAGAGGGGTCTCACATACGAGAGGGATCTCACAAGGAGGAAGAAAATCAATTGATTGTAAAATGGACACTATATTGATGTTTTTTGGTTGTGTTCTTTTAGACCTTTTCCCTGGTATTGTATAGGCCTATCAAGAAAATTGTTTCCTAACATTTTAATATGCTGCCTATTTATAGGGCATCTTTGTAAAAATTCCTTGTCTACTTCCCCAGAGTCAGATGAACTTGAATGTGGATACCATTTTTATATATTTGTGTTCAGTTTGAAAGAAATTGCCAACTAGCATTAGTGCAATTGCTAACTAGCGTTAGTGCAATGACTATCCCTTTAAGCGCCTTCAAATGATTTGAAGTAGCTGGAAATAAATAATTTGTCACTCTCTGAATGCCTGTGTCACACACTGCGAGAGACCTTTGGCAGGAGGGATGCAGGATAGAAGGAGGAGACACAGAATGGAATTACAAAGACTGGAGGCATGTTAGTTTGAACTTTACTTAATTTGATCCTATGATCTTGAAAGAGATATACACTAGACATACAAAAGTATGTGGGCACCCCTTCAAATGAATGGATTCGGCAATTTCAACGACACCCGCTGACGGGTGAAATCGAGCACACAGACATACAATCTCTTTATTAAAAAAAAAAAAAGTTACCCCTTTTTCTCCCCAATTTCGTGGTATCCAATTGGTAGTTACAGTCTTGTCTCATCGCTACAACTCCCGAATGGACTCGGGAGAGGTGAAGGTCGAGAGCCATGCTTCCTCCGAAACACAACCCAACCAAGTCGCACTGCTTCTTGACACAATGCCCGCTTAACCCGAAAGCCAGCCACACCAATGTGTCGGAGAAAACACCGTACAACTGGCAACCGTGTCAGCGTGCATGCACCCGGCCTGCCACAGGAGTTGCTAGAGCGTAATGGGACAATGGCGCAGGGAAAATTGTGCGCCCCCCCATGGGTCTCTCGATCGCGGCCGGCTGCGACAGAGCCTGGACTTGTACCAGCATCTCTAGTGGCACAGGTAACAACTAAAATGCAGTGCCTTAGACCACTGCGCCACTCGGGAGGCCCGTACAAGCTCCATAGACAAAACTTAGAAAGGCCTTACTGAAGAAAGGCCTTACTGAAGAGCTCAGTGACTTTCAACGTGGCACCATCATAGGATGCCACCTTTCCAACAAGTCAGCTCGTCAAATTTCTACCCTGCTAGAGCTGCCCCAGTCAACTGTAAGTGCTATTATTGTGAAGTGGAAACGTTTAGGAGCAACAACGGCTCACTGCAAAGTGGTAGGCCTCAAAAGCTCACAGAATGGGACTGCCGAGTGCTGAAGCGCGTGCTGAAATTACTGAGTTCCAAACTTCCTCTGGGACCAAGTCAGCACAAGAACTGTTCATCGGGAGATCGTGAAAAGGTTTTCCAAGGCCGAGCAGCCTCACACAAGCCAAAAATCACCATGCGCAATGCCAAGCTTAGGCTTAAGTGGTGTAAAGCTCACCGCCATTGGATTCTGGAGCAGTGAAAACACATTCTCTGGAGTGAGAATCAAGCTTCACCATCTGGCAGTCCGACGGACGAATCTGGGTTTGGTGGATGCCAGGAGAACGCTACCTGCCCCAATGTATAGTGCCAATTGTAAAGTTTGGCTGAGGAGGAATAATTGTCTGGGGCTGTTTTTGATAGTTTGGGCTAGGCCCCTTCGTTCCAGTGAAGGGAAATCTTAACGCTACAGCATACAATGACGTTCTAGATTATTCTGTGCTTCCAACTTTGTGGCAACAGTTTGGGGAAGGCCCTTTCCTGTTTCAGCATGATAATGCCCCAGTGTACAAAGCAAGGTCCATACAGAAATGGTTTGTCCAGATTGATGTGGCCTGCACAGAGCCCTGACCTCAACCCAATCGAACACCTTTGGGATGAATTGGAACGCTGACAGTGAGCCAGGCCTAATCGCCCAACATCAGTGCCCGACCTCACTAATGCTTGTGGCTGAATGGAAGCAAGTTCCCACAGCAATGTTCCAACATCTAGTAGAAAGCCCTCACAGACGAGTGGAGGCTGTTATAGCAGCAAAGGGGGACCAACTCCATATTAATGCCCATGATTTTGGAATGAGATGTTCGACGAGCAGGTGTCCACATATATTTGTTCATGTATTTTAGAATTGACAGTGATAAACAATAAATTGGTAGTTCTAAAATCTCTACAAATACAGAAACATCTACTAGATATGTTCCAAAACCAAAAATATTCAGTCTGCCAATATTGAATATCAAGAAAATAGGACGTACGTGTCTGATGAAGACAGATTTGAGGACATGGGTTATGAGGACTTATTCCGTCATACAGTACATGAGTGACGAGTCTAAAATATGGTTTGAGGACAGAATCTGTCAAAAGCATGGTTTGGAGACTAACAACCTGGTGTTTGTTGAATTACATGAGTACATGTGGAGGACAAAGACATCCGTTTTAAAGTAACAAGCAGAGTGTTGGTGCAGCAGGTTGTGGGACAGGTGCACCATTTCAGAGGGAGAAGGATGCAGTGTATTGCGGGTTGAGCAGCAGGCTCTCTTGTTAACAGATGTTGACTGTGAGAAATCGACTTACCAGTCATTCTATTGTGTGTTTTAAATATTAATATTGGAATGTATACTCTTACCTATAGAGTATGCACCCATGAAATGGGTTATCAGCCTACTCAGTCCAATATGAATGTTCAATATTCTCAATAGGTGAACTGGGAAGGGGATTCCTTAGTCAAAATCCTGCAATAAGAGCTATGACCCGAACATTTGTGTAAATGCTTTGACATTGTAATCTGTGATTGTCACTCAGTAGGCTGATACCCCATTTCATGGGTGCACACAACATGATTGTGAAATAGACACAATAGACTGACTGGGAAGGTGATTTTTCAGACATCCCACTGTTCATCCCACGAAACACTGCGTTCTTCTCCCTTTGAAATGCTGCACCTCTCCCCGATCTGCTGGACCCACACTCTGCTTGTTGCTTTAAACAGATTTATCTGTATGTTCTCATAAACCATGTTGTAGACATGTACTCATGTGGATATAGATACTTTTCTACCTGTTTCCTCCAGCATCTTCACACGGTCCTTTGCTGTTGTTCTGGGATTGATTTGAACTTTTCGCACCAAAGTAAGTTAATCTATAGGAAACAGAACGTGTCTCCATCCTGAGCGGTATGATGGCTGTGTGGTCCCATGGTGTTTTTACTTGCGTACTATTGTTTGTACAGGTGAACTTGGTACCTTCAGGCATTTGGAAATTGCTCCTAAGGATGAACCAGACTTGTGGAGGTCTACAATTATTTTCTGAGGTCTTGGCTGATTTTCCCATAATGTCTAGCAAAGAGGCACTGAGTTTGAAGGTAGACCTTGAAATATATCCACAGGTACACCTCCAATTGACTCAAATTATGTCAATTAGCCTATCAGTAGCTTCTATAGCCATGACATAATTTTCTGGAATTTTCCAAGGTGTTTAATAAAGGCACAGTCAACTTAGTGTATGTAAACTTCTGACCCACTGGAATTGTGATACAGTGAATTGCTCTCGTCACTGTTGGTAGCAGACCCGCTGCCTCAGTGTCAGTCTGCATTTTGATATGCCTCTCGCTATGACACGTCTCAAATTTAATTAGAAAGGTGTGAAGCTTCAAGAGCAGAGACATAAAAGTTGTGGTGATGCACACCTCTCTGTCTGGCTCGCTGATGATTGTCTCTCTCTATCGTTCTCTGATGTTGTCTCTCTCTTCCTCGCTCTCTGATGTCTTTATCTCTCTCTGTCCTTCTCTCTCCCATCTCCCTCTCTCTATCTTTCTCCCATCCATCTACAGTGCCTTGCAAAAGTATTCATCCCTCTTGGCGTTATTCCTATTTTGTTGCATTACAACCTGTGTTTTTTTTATTTTTTTTATTTGATTTCATGTAATGGACATACACAAAATAGTCCAAATAGGTGAAGTGAAATGGAAAAAATAACAAAAAAACAGCTAAGTTGGTCGTGCATATGTATTCACCCGCTTTGCTATGAAGCCCCTAAATAAGATCTGGTGCAACCAATTACCTTCAGAAGTCACATAATTATTTAAGTCAAATAATCTGTCTGGAAACAATTGTTGCAAAAATTACTTGTGTCATGCACAAAGTAGATGTCCTAACTGATTTGCCAAAACTATAGTTTGTTAACAAGAAATTTGTGGAGTGGTTGAAAAACGAGTTACATTTTTTTTCTTTTTCTGGTTGCACATGTTTGCCTGCATTAAACTCCCTGGCCACTAAGAGCGCCGCTTCTGGGTGAGCATTTTCTTCTTTGCTTATGGCCTTATAAAGTTGGTTGAGAGCGGTGCCAGATTCGTTTTGTGGTGGTAAATAGACCGCTACGAATGATATATGAGAACTCTCTTGGTAGATAGTGTAGTCTACAGCTTAACATAAGGTACTCTACCTCAGGTGAGCAATACCTCGAGACTTCTTTAATATTAGACATCACGCACCAGCTGTTATTGACAAATAGACACACACCCCCACCCCTCGTCTTACCAGAGGTAGCGTCTCTGTTCTGCCGGTGCATGGAAAATCACGCTAACTCTATATTGTCCGTATCGTCGTTCAGCCACGTCTCGGTGAAATTTAAGATGTTATTTTTTAATGTCCCATTGGTAGGATAATTTTAATCGTAGGTCATCAATTTTATTATCCAATGATTGCACGTTAGCAAGAAGAACGGATGGCAGTGGGAGTTTACTCGCTCGCCTACGGATCTTCAGAAGGATGCCTGATCTGCGGCCCCTTTTCCTGTGCCTTTTCAACACGCAAAAGGCGGGGATCTGGGCCTGTTCCAGTGAAAGCAGGATATCCTTCTCGTCGGACTCGTTAAAGGAAAATGTTTATTCCAGTCCGCACTGAGTAATCGCTGTTCTGATGTCCAGAAGTTATTTTTGGTCATAAGAGACGGTAGCAGCAACATTATGTAGACAATTAGTAAAAAAATAAGTTACACAAAATGCAAAAAAAACGAACAAAATACCAACATTTGGTTGGGAGAATGTAAAACGTCAGCCATGTTCCTCGGCGCCATCTTTTCATTTGCCTAAGATATTAGGTGTGCTGCCATTATATGTATTACTATCAGCACAAACAGAGATGAACTACTACACTGAACCATGTGTAACTTGATCAAATAAAGCAGATTGAAGAGTCTGGTAGAGAATTGCACACTCACGTGTAACTTGTCATAATTGAAACCAGCTGGATACCATGAGAATATAGCAGTTTTGACCCATTCACCCAAGATGTTAAATGTGCTGTCATTATAATTGTACTGATAATAGCACAACATGGGTTCAGGGTAGTTCATTTATGTGTAACTTGATCAAATAAAACTGTTTTTGAGAGCTTGACACAGAAGTGCACACTTAATTGTAACATGTCTTCATTAACTGTCAGAAATCACCTTACTATTCGGCCAATTGTGACTATTCATATTGTATTGTACAGCCTTACCTACATAGTGTACAACCATGAAATGGGATATCAGCCTACTTAGTGACACCCACAGATTATTATTCTATAGAGTTTAAACGAATATTAGTAGCATAGCTATTATTACAGGATGTATAATACCCACAATAGATTGACTGGGGAGGTGATTTCTCAGTCAAATCCTGCTAATATTTATGTGAACTCTTATGGATTTATAATTGGTGTCACTGAGTAGGTTGATACCCCATGTCATGCCTGCACACTCTATAAGCAAGGCTGTACAGTCCAATATGAATGTTCAATATACAGAATAGGCTGAATAGTAAGGTGATTTCCAACAGTTAAAGTCCTAAAAGAATAGAGAGCCCACTGCTTATCCTGCAATACACTGCATCCTTCTCCCTCTGAAATTCTGCACCTCTCCCCCAACCTGCTGCACCCACACTTTGCTTGTTGTTTTAAACATATTTGTGTATTTCCTCATAAATCAGTTGTCACTCATGCATGCTGGGATAAATCCTCATAACCCATGTTATAGACAGGTTTATATGTATGACCTTAAGTCTTCCTTCACCAACCCTATTTCAAACATGTATGTCCAGTTTCTTGATATACAATATTGGCAGACTGCATTTTTTTGTATTCTAACATATCTAGTAGATATTGCTGTATTCGTATATGTTTTAAAACTACCAATATATTGGTTATCACTGTCAAATCTATATTTCTCTCAAGAATGGAGTAATTTCATTCTGCTTCTCCCCCTTATATCCTGCATTCTTCCTGTCAAAGGTCTCTCATGTAGTGTGTCACTCAGGCGTTGAGAGAGTGAAAATGTATTATTTGCTAGTAATGAGTCGAATAATTCAAAATATGAACACAATCAATTTCTTTCCAAAAGTTTGTGTGATGAGTATATTCAACCTATGTAATGGGCAGCCTGCTGTACACCATCAGAATTTGACTATTTCATCTATGTGTATTGAAATCTGTGGGTATCACTCACTAGGCTGATACCCCATTTCATGGGTGCACACTAGAGGTCTTTACGGGTCCAAAACGTTGGGCCCGTTTCCCTAATGGACCTGGTGCTTTTCTACCCGAACCGATATGCATGAATACATTTTTTTCATATAGAGACACGTTTCGAAAAGACTCTAGGACTACTAGACCCGTTCTTTATAGACCTGGTTGAATCCAAACCCAAACCGAGTGATGGAAGCAGCCGAAAAGCCATTTTTTAAGGTACTTTTTTCACCGGAGCTGATTAAGCTCGAGAGGAGGGAGAGAGGATTTTCTCTCTAGCAGTGGGGAGGGGCCTTACTGTGAGCGAGTGAAATGGGGAGTAGGCAGCGAGGAGGGAGAGAAGGGAGACAGCAACCAACCAAGCCGACTCACGCTATAGCGGACTAATAGCTGCCTTAGCAAGGTTATATATCATAACATTTTATTATGCAGTACCTGTCTTGACTGCATCAAACCGGGAGAACCTATTCAAGCTACATAGCTAAAGTTAGTTAGCTAGGCTAATTGAGGCTGCAGTGCGTGCACTTTCTAATCCTATAGTTACAAATAACAACACCTCCATTCAGAATATTAGCTAAATAACAGCCTACCTTTTGGCTCTTGGTTGTTGTAGCCTATCCTTCTTAAAAAAAATATTCTGTAATTTTACTTCCATCTTCCACTGATTAGATATCTTGTAACTTTTGCCACACACGGAGGTTCTATGACTGTAGCTTATTGTCACTTTGACAATTATGATTGGCCAACAACAACAACAAGCTACACGTGCCACTCTCTACCCTTGTGAAAAGCAAGAGCATCAGCATAAATTCTATAATTTCTTTCTCTATCTTTACTGCAGCAGTCACGTTCGATCTGTACGGGCCCTTTTGGACAAGTCAGTTAAAATTACACATACCCAAGACCCATGACAATCATATCAGATCCGACCCAGTCCTGTGTCATTATTTTCGAAGTCACCACGCTCTGGTGCCGGATCGGATCTCAGGTATTCGGGAACAGGTGGATCCGTGAAAACCTCTAGTGCACACTCTGTAGGTAAGGCTATGAATGTTCAATATGCACAATAGGCTGAATAGTGTGATGATTTCCCTCAGTTAAAGTCCTGCAATAAGAGATAAGACACTAATATTTGTGTAAACTTTTCATGTAAAATTCATGTAATATGACCGAGGCCTCAGAGGGGACGTAATGACGTAAAGGTAACGTAAGGGTAATGGCGGACTGAAGGGATTTATGTAGAGCACCTCAAGATAAAACATAATATTCGAAATATCTGCTAAATTAGACTAAAATATTAGCACTACATAATCTGGTGAGTGATAACCTTCAATCTGGACAATAACACAAAACAAATCCTAAAACTAGAGACATTTATCGACAAATATTACGAAAACAGGCAACAACCAAACATGACGGAGAGTAAGACAGGGGAACCGATTACAAAACGAAAACGTGACTCTTCTACAGACACTGATGATTTAATATTCTCACCACCGGGAATGGTAAAGGTCGAAACCGATCTGTTAAAATCAATAAATGACAAACTGGGTATACTTGAACTAGTTAGTAAGGATATAAAAGAGTTGAAGGCAAGCCTAGAGATGAGTGATGAAAAAGCTGCGACATTGGAGAAGGAAACACACAAGCTAAAAGGGACAGTCAATAAGATTGAAACCGAAATGAATGGAATTAAAAAGGAGAACACCGTTCTGAAGGAAGCCTTACTGGACATACAAACTAGATCCATGAGAGAGAATTTGGTACTTACAGGTATCCAAGAAAAAGAAGGAGAAGTTCCTGAATCTATAGTTAGAGACTTCCTCCTTACAGCGCTTCAGATTCCACGCCAAGTTATCGACAAAATCCAACTTGAACGCGTTCACCGCTTCGGACAGAGAGGGCAGAGGTACGAACGCCCAATCGTTGCCAAATTTGCATAATTTAAAGATAAAATAATGGTTAAAAGCCTGGGTAAAAGACTTGCTGGGACCAAAATTGGCATGAATGATCAGTTTCCGAAGGAAATTGCAGAACGGCGCAAAGTTCTGTATCCAATTTTCAAAGAAAATATATTAAAAGCGAAACGAGTAGCTCTCGTCGTTGATAAACTATATATTGATAACCAGTTGTTCAGAGACACAAAGACTACTCCATGGTTATTTTAAAAATTACAAAGTTCTCATAGACGAGGGAAATAAACACAATTCAAGCCCGGTTACTGATTGTAACAATACAATAAAAAATATAGCTTTTCTAAAAATCTTCACATATAACTAATTGAACACACAAGCACTAATTCAACATAGTGAAGATAAAAACTAAGTAAACAGAAGGCACAGTATGTGTGGATGGTATGGTTTGTGTTTATTTTTTATTTTATTTGTTATGTTTGGAAAGTTGAGTGAGTGAGTAATGAAATGGTTGCATATCCCAGAGCCAATGTATTGCTGTGAGCCGGGTATGAGAGGGCTTTCAATGTTGTTCAGATGATGGATATACTTTTATAATGAATTATACGTCTTATTTATTTATTGTCCTATCATGGAGAACTACATTTTTTTTATTTTTTTTATAAATTATATCTAATTATTTATTATCCTATTTTAATGGTACGGTCCATGGCACTATACCCTAGACACCCACCTGAATGACCCAGATACTAAGGAGAAGTCCCTAACTGTTTTATGTGCTCGCTGTAAGCGGTCTGTATGCAGCTAAAATGAGGTCAGAGACCAAGAGCAGCACTGCCCCCTCAAGATTCTGAGCCTGCTTGGCAGGGTTGGTCCTGCAAAGCCAAAGCCCCCTAAAGGGAGAGCATAATATACAAGGAAATTCTCAAAGCTGCTAATGAGAACCTTGACGACCTTGTACCTAGCCGGTGGGGATTCCGGTGGGGTGCCCCCACCCAGGCAGTGGCAGTGCTGGCAACACTAGCTGCAGTAACCCATGGGGAGGGGGTCACACTCGGACATTCAGAGAGGGGGTATATTATTGTGGCCCTGGCGGCACAAAATCAAAGTCGGACTGCATGGAGATGCGTGGGGACATGGTCATGACGGGTGGCCGTATTGTGGGTGTTTCAGGAATAAGGTGTACATTTGACCTCCATTATCTAGGATGTGATAATGGTAAATAAATCTCTCAATTTTTGCTCATTTTTTGTGCGGTCTTGCAGGCCTTCTCATGCAGCTGCAACTGCAAGTGCATTTGTAAATCATGACCCATCTTGAGTTGGGCTCTGGGATGGTGCAATTGTTGAGAAAGTGAGCTTATGGTTGTGTGGGGGTAAGGGCTGAGTGTGTGTGGGTGTATGTGTGTATCCCACAACTGTTGCGAAGGAAGAAGTAAAAGATGTTAGGGACAATAGAGGATGATCCACAGATATATATAATACAAATCGAGGTGAGGGCAATGGAAATGCATATGGCAATTGATCTACTTCAATTCGGTAAATGGCACTGTATGCTCTTTTCAAAGAATGGATCCCAGTCGGTTCAGGGCTATGGGATACAGGGGATCGAGGGTGGTCTGCCGGGCATTGGGATGACAAGCCATCTCGAGATGAGGCCTTTTAGCGGGTGGAATAGTAGGGACCAATTGGAGGTTTACTTAGTAGAAATGCAAATATCATGGTACAACTATATAGACACACAATCATTATGTTACTTTTTAATAGTACGTTTACAAAAATATATTCTGATTAAAAGAATGAAAGGTGTGTCTCATTATGGTAAGTGGTGAAATAAGTATAGCCAGTTACAATTGTAATGGCGTAGCAGATAATAAGAAAAGACGATCAGTATTTACCTGGCTAAAAGAGAAGGATTATAATATCTATTGTTTACAGGAAACCCATTCAACAGTTTTAGATGAAGTTTTGTGGAAAAAGAACTGGGGGGGCAAAATATATTTCTCCCATGGGCAAAGAAATTCAAAAGGGGTGATGGTTTTAATTAACAATAATTTTGATCCAAATGTGCAAATTGTCCAAACAGATCCTCAAGGTAGATGGATTATTTTAAATATGTTATTGGACAATAAACAAATATGGCTTGTTAACCTATACGGTCCGAATAATGATGATCCAAGCTTCTTTGAAAATATATATAAGAATTTATCAACCCTACAAGCAACACTAGACTCTATTATTATAGTGGGAGATTTTAATACGGTCTTAAATACCTCTATAGACCGGAAAGGAAATCACACTACAAACTATCACCCTCAGGCACTTAAGGAAATCATGAATGTCATGGATATATTGGAATTAGTGGATATATGGAGACTTAAATACCCTGATTTAGTGAGATATACATGGCGGAGGCTGGATCAAGCTAGTCGTCTTGACTACTTTCTTATACCATTCTCTCTGGCACCAAAAGTTTAAAAAGTGTTGATAGGGGACAGAATGCGGTCGGATCATCACATAATTGGCATATATATTTCTCTTACAGAATTTCCACGTGGGCGAGGATATTGGAAATTTAATCAAAGTCTACTAGATGATAAATTGTTTAGAACTAGGACAGAAGATTTTATAGCTGACTTTTTCAGACATAACATAGGTACAGCAGATCCCCTTATTGTATGGGACACTTTTAAGTGTGCCTTTAGAGGCCATGCAATTCAGTACTCATCTATAAAACAAAGGGAATTTAGATCAAAAGAGTCCATATTAACAAAGGAAATTGAAGGACTAACAGTACAGTTAGATAGCAATAAAAACGGTACCATAGAGGCACAGAATAAGTTAGAGGAAAAACAAAAAGAAATGGAGGAACTTATTCAAGAAAGATCCAGTGTAATATATTATAAAAATAAAGCGAACTGGATGGAATATGGGGAAAAATGCACCAAATTATTTTTCAATCTTCAATATAGAAATGCTACCAAAAAAATGGCTCCTCCATCTCCACTAACTGAAACTAATTGTATGGATTTTTTTCCTATTAATAATGTAAAATTAACATCTGTACAGAAAGACTCATGTGAAGGCCAAATTACAGAGGAGGAACTGCTTGATGCAATTGGGGCCTTTAAGGATGGGAAAACTCCAGGGCTGGATGGCATACCAGTGGAAGTATACAAAACTTTTTTTGATATACTCAAAGTACCATTATTAGCTTGTTTTAACCACTCCTATATAAATGGTAGATTATCAGACACGCAACAAGAAGGTCTGATATCGTTATTACTGAAACAGGACCCAAGTGGTATATATAAAGATCCAGTCCAATTAAAAAATTGGAGACCTCTTACACTTCAGTGTTGTGATGCAAAAATCCTAGCAAAATGCTTGGCGCATAGAATAAAAATAGTTTTGTCAGATATTATTCATCCTAATCAGACAGGTTTTTTACATGGACGATACATTGGAGATAATATAAGGCAAGTACTGGAAACAATAGAACACTATGAAATATCGGGGACACCAGGTCTGGTTTTCATAGCTGATTTTGAAAAGGCTTTTGATAAAGTACGACTGGAGTTTATATATAAATGCCTAGAATATTTCAATTTTGGGGAATCTCTTATAAAATGGGTTAAAATTATGTATAGTAACCCTAGGTGTAAAATAGTAAATAATGGCTACATCTCAGAACATTTTAAACTATCTAGAGGAGTAAAACAAGGTTGTCCACTATCGGCATATCTATTTATTATTGCCATCGAAATGTTAGCTGTTAAAATTAGATCAAACATTAATATTAATGGATTAGAAATCCGTGGCTTAAAAACGAAGGTGTCATTGTACGCTGATGATTCATGTTTTCTTTTAAAACCACAACTAGAGTCTCTCCACGGCCTCATAGAGGATCTAGATACCTTTGCTATCCTCTCTGGATTAAAACCAAATTATGATAAATGTACCATATTACGTATTGGATCACTAAAAAATACACATTTTATATTGCCATGTAGTTTACCAATTAAATGGTCTGACGGAGATGTGGACATACTCGGTATAAAAATCCCAAAAGAAAGAAATGATCTCACTCCAATACATTTTTATAGAAAGTTAGCAAAAATAGATAAGATCTTGCTACCATGGAAAGGAAAATACCTGTCTATTTGTGGAAAAATCACCCTGATTAACTCTTTAGTCATATCACAGTTTACCTATTTGCTTATGGTTTTGCCTACACCTAGTGACCTGCTTTTTAAATTATATGAACAAAAAATATTCCATTTTATTTGGAACGGCAAGCCAGATAAAATTAAAAGGGCCTATTTATATAACGAATATGAATTCGGAGGGCAGAAATTATTAAATATTAAAGCATTAGACCTCTCACTAAAGGCATCAGTCATACAAAAGTTATACTTAAATCCAAACTGGTTCTCTAGTAAATTGGTACGAATGTCTCATCCTATGTTCAAGAAGGGCCTTTTTCCCTTTATTCAGATTACACCTGCTCACTTTCGGTTGTTTGAAAAGGAAATAATCTCCAAAATATCCTTATTTTTTAAACAAGCCTTAGAAAGTTGGTTGCAATTTCAGTTTAATCCACCTGAAAGGACGGAACAAATAGTACAACAAATATTGTGGTTAAATTCAAATATAGTAATTGATAAAAAAACTGTATTTATCGAAGAAATGTTTAAAAAAGGTATAATTTTTGTGAATGATATCATAAATAGGACTGGTGGAGTTATGTCACACATGCAGCTAACACAGACATATGGAAATGTCTGCTCTACCCAAAATTACAACCAATTAATTGCAGCATTACCACAAAAATGGAAGAGGCAAGTAGAAGGGGAAAAAAGTAAGGAACTTGTATGTCGGCCCTGTATTAAAGAACATAAATGGTTAAAGAAAAGTGTGATAAATAAAAACATATACCAATTTCATTTAAGGACCAAAAAACTGACAGCTGTGCCATATAAATTGCAAAATAGTTGGGAAGAGATTTTCGATGTACCCATTCCATGGCACATGGTTTATGAATTGATACGGAAAACAACGCCGGATTCAAAACTTCAAATTTTTCAATTTAAATTACTGTACAAAATTCTTGCAACTAATAGAATGTTATATATATGGGGTATACAATCTTCCCAGCTCTGCAGATTCTGTTGTGAGGAGGCAGAGTCATTAGATCATTTATTTTGGTATTGTCCATATGTAGCTCGTTTTTGGTCACAGGTCCAGG
This sequence comes from Salvelinus alpinus, assembly GCF_045679555.1. NCBI lineage: Eukaryota > Metazoa > Chordata > Actinopteri > Salmoniformes > Salmonidae > Salvelinus > Salvelinus alpinus. The sequence continues at coordinate 34,122,958 of NC_092088.1, forward strand.
AATGGCTGAAGAATTGCAACATTTGCCTCGAACTAACGCTACAGATAGCAATACTGGGGGATTTGAAAAGCCATAGTCAATCAATCAATAATATAATAATTATTTTTGCAAAAATGTTTATTTTTAATTTACAATCTGTAGAAGCTATGAGAATAGGAAGGTTCAAATCTTTTGTGAAGCATCACAGCACAGTTGAAAAATATATGGCAAATAAAAATCCGAAATGGATGATGTTGGAAGATAGATGGGAAGGGTTGAGTGGAACTGAAGGGTGGGACTAATAACAAGATAAACAATGTAGGGCATACGGGATCTGTGAAATGTGTATAGGTGCGGAGCTTTTGTGAAATAGCACAGTTACAAGTGGAAATAAAATTGGATGGACAACAGAAATAGAGGAAGGACTAAGAACAAACAAGAGAGAACTATTATAAAGTAGACTGTGTCTGTAAAATAGGTATAAGATGTATAAATTGAAGGTAAAAGCAGAAGTGTTTATTAGTTTACTCCAATTGGGGGAGCGGTGGTAGGGTTGCGGGGAATAATAATAAAGGTATATTCTTTAAAAAAGTATGTATGTCTATATAGGTATGTGTATGTATATACAGTGGGGCAAAAAAGTATTTAGTCAGCCACCAATTGTGCAAGTTCTCCCACTTAAAAAGATGAGAGAGGCCTGTAATTTTCATCATAGGTACACTTCAACTATGACAGACAAAATGAGACAAAAAAATTCAGAAAATCACATTGTAGGATTTTTTATGAATTTATTTGCAAATTATGGTGGGAAATAAGTATTTGGTCACCTACAAACAAGCAAGATTTCTGGCTCTCACAGACCTGTAACTTCTTCTTTAAGATGCTCCTCTGTCCTCCACTCGTTACCTGTATTAATGGCACCTGTTTGAACTTGTTATCAGTATAAAAGACACCTGTCCACAACCTCAAACAGTCACACTCCAAACTCCACTATGGCCAAGACCAAAGAGCTGTCAAAGGACACCAGAAACAAAATTGTAGACCTGCACCAGGCTGGGAAGACTGAATCTGCAATAGGTAAGCAGCTTGGTTTGAAGAAATCAACTGTGGGAGCAATTATTAGGAAGTGGAAGACATACAAGACCACTGATAATCTCCCTCGATCTGGGGCTCCACGCAAGATCTCACCCCGTGGGGTCAAAATGATCACAAGAACGGTGAGCAAAAATCCCAGAACCACACGGGGGGACCTAGTGAATGACCTGCAGAGAGCTGGGACCAAAGTAACCAAGCCTACCATCAGTAACACACTACGCCGCCAGGGACTCAAATCCTGCAGTGCCAGACGTGTCCCCCTGCTTAAGCCAGTACATGTCCAGGCACGTCTGAAGTTTGCTAGAGAGCATTTGGATGATCCAGAAGAAGATTGGGAGAATGTCATATGGTCAGATGAAACCAAAATAGAACTTATTGGTAAAAACTCAACTCGTCGTGTTTGGAGGACAAATAATACTGAGTTGCATCCAAAGAACACCATACCTACTGTGAAGCATGGGGGTGGAAACATCATGCTTTGGGGCTGTTTTTCTGCAAAGGGACCAGGACGACTGATCCGTGTAAAGGAAAGAATGAATGGGGCCATGTATCGTGAGATTTTGAGTGAAAACCTCCTTCCATCAGCAAGGGCATTGAAGATGAAACGTGGCTGGGTCTTTCAGCATGACAATGATCCCAAACACACCGCCCGGGCAACGAAGGAGTGGCTTTGTAAGAAGCATTTCAAGGTCCTGGAGTGGCCTAGCCAGTCTCCAGATCTCAACCCCATAGAAAATCTTTGGAGGGAGTTGAAAGTCCGTGTTGCCCAGCAACAGCCCCAAAACATCACTGCTCTAGAGGAGATCTGCATGGAGGAATGGGCCAAAATACCAGCAACAGTGTGTGAAAACCTTGTGAAGACTTACAGAAAACGTTTGACCTCTGTCATTGCCAACAAAGGGTATATAACAAAGTATTGAGATAAACTTTTGTTATTGACCAAATACTTATTTTCCACCATAATTTGCAAATAAATTCATAAAAAATCCTACAATGTGATTTTCTGGATTTTTTTTCTCATTTTGTCTGTCATAGTTGAAGTGTACCTATGATGAAAATTACAGGCCTCTCTCATCTTTTTAAGTGGGAGAACTTGCACAATATGTGGCTGACTAAATACTTTTTTGCCCCACTGTATGTGTATATGTATGCATGCGTGTATGGATATATATATTTAGCCCAAAAAATATGGGGGATTGGAAATGATGCAGACAATTACATTGGAAGCAACATTCTTTCCGCAATATTAAGCTGATCCACCCCTAAAAAAAAATTACAAAAAAATAAAATAAAATAAAAAAATATGTGTGTGTCACTGAGTAGGCTGATACCTATGAAGTGTGCACCCATGAAATTGGATATCAGCCTACTCAGAGTTTACACAAATGGGACTCATTTCAGAAAACTAGGAGTATGTTGCACGTCTCTACTTCACAGGATTTGAATTTATTTTATTTTATTTATTTATTTTATTTATTTATTAATTTATTTATTTATTCACATTTGAATGTAAACATGCATTTTTTTATCATATGCGTTTTTTGGGCAGAAATGCCTTCTGGAACATGTGATTAACTTTGATGCTAATAGTTGTGTAAAATCTTTGGAATTGTAATGTGTGGGTGCACTCTTCATTAGGTAAGACTGCACATTGCAATATGCATTTCCAATACACACAATAGATTGACTGGGAAGGGCTCCCGAGTTGCGCAGCGGTCTAAGGCACTGCATCTCAGTGCTAGAGGCGTCACTACAGACCCTGGTTCGATGCCGGGCTGTAACACCACCGGCCGTGATCGGGAGTCCCATAGGGCGGTGCACAGTTCAAATCAAATCAAGTTTATTTTATATAGCCCTTCGTACATCAGCTAATATCTCGAAGTGCTGTACAGAAACCCAGCCTAAAACCCCAAACAGCAAGCAATGCAGGTGTAGAGGCACGGTTGGCCCAGCGTCGTCTGGGTTAGGGGAGGGTTTGGCCAGGGTAGGCCGCCATTGTAAAATAAGAATTTGTTTTTAACTGACTTGCCAAGTTAAATAAAGGTTAAATAAAAAATACATTTAAAATGCTGCCCAGTCACCCCTGACAACAATAGTGAGTTGTTAGGACGTCCTCGGAACGTCAAAAGGTTTTGTCATGGTGCCCTGGACATCAAAACAGTGATATTCTCATATCTCCTGATCTAGGTGTACTGTTTTTTCATTTCTTGACAGAAAATATTAAAAATATTACATCACAGCCAGTCTCACCAGCAATGCTCGTTCAGAGGCCAAAGAGGCAATTACTTTGAGACAGTCTACTGCTTCCTATTGCTCATATGAGCAAATATCCATTACATCTCGCCTTACATGTACTCATTTACACAATGTCCTTATAAACCACTCTATGAAAGTATAGTATGTCCTTATTAACTATATGTCCTTACAAGCCTGTGCATTTATAGGTATGTTATTTCAATATGATCCTATGAACAAATATGACATCTGGAGTCAGATTAGACGGTGTTTCCTCAGACACATTGGTGCGGCTGGCTTCCGGGTTAAGCAAGCAGTGTGTCAAGACGCAGTGAGGCTTGGCAGGTTCGTGTTTCGGAGGACGCAAGGCGCAAGTGTCACGATCGTGTGGAGGAGAGACGGACCAAAACGCAGCATGTGAAAAATAAGACATCTTCTTTTTATTTGAAGAAGGAAAAACGAAGCAAAACACTTTACAAACTAACAAAACAAAACAACAAACGACCGTGAAGCTATAAACGTTAGTGCACACAAAAAGCAACAAACGTTCAACATAGACAATTACCCACAAACACCTAAAGCCTATGGCTACCTTAAATATGGCTCCCAATCAGAGACAACAATAACCAGCTGTCTCTGATTGAGAACCAAATCAGGCAACCATAGACTTTCCTAAACACCTACACTCAACCATAGACATACCTAGACACATACACTCAACACAAACCCATACACTACAACCAACCAACTATACCATATAATCACCCAAAACACACACATACCCCATGTCACACCCTGACCTAATTAAAATAATAAAGAAAACAAATAATACTAAGGCCAGGGCGTGACAGCAAGGGAAAAAAGGGGGGGAAAGTACCAAAATATATATTATAATAAAACTTTTTAAAAGTATGTATGTAGTAGTAGGGCTGGCACAATTACTGTATAACTGTGTAACCAACATTTATGGATGAAGCCCGTCACACAAAAAAATAAAAATCCATAACCGGCAGGGAACTATTCTAACGGTTATTACGGTGACTATGGTCATTTGGCTGGCCAATAACCGCCATCCAAAATTCCAAGACCGTCACAGGCCTATGTAGGAGTCGAGGAGTGTATATGAGCACATGGCGTGATGCAACTGAAAGCTGACAAGCAGATAAGTGAGAGGGTGTTCATGTGATGGTGACTGAAGCGAGAAGTCACTGGGCCACATTTCTAATGAAAGCTCTGACACAGGCGCACATGCATGCACGCATAACACACTTTGCAAAAATACTAATCAAAAATAGTTCTTAATTAAAGTTTGTATTTGTGGAGGGCAATTTCTCTCATTAAGAAGTGTCTGGCCATCTGAGGATGGATGGTTGTTTGTTCCCAATCAATTTCTGAATTACATAATTGGTGATTAGTTTGAGCTCATTAGAGAATGGTAATTAATAAAGCACTTTGCTCTTTGTTGATGTTCGCTCCCTGGCTTAATCTTAGCTTCCGGTGCAGTTAAACGGACCTTTTTGGGGTGTCCTGACTTTTCTAGCACAATTAACCTACACAATAGGGCGGCAGGTAGCCTAGCGGTTAAGTGTGTTGGGCCAGTAATTGAAATCTGCCGTTCTGCCCTTGAACAAGGCAATTAACCCACAACAACTGCTCCCCGGGCGTCGATGACTTGGATTAAGGCAGCCCTCGCACCTCTCTGATTCAGCGGGGTTCGGTTACATTCAGAAGACACATTTCGATTGAATGCATTCAGTTGTGCAACTGACTAGGTATTTTCCCTTCCCCCTTCCCTTTCCAAGATGGATTTTTACTTAGTCTCCCATTGACATCAATTTCGGGATTTGTCACAAAGCAAATACAGATACTTTATATCACCCTGATGGAGGCAGTTTGCTGTTGAAACATTCACATTGTTAATACAATTAATAAATGTATTTAATTGGAGCGATAGTGTGTGGCAAGCTTTTTTTCTTTCTTACAATCTAAACAGTCCTATCTAGGGCTGTAACAATAAAACAGTATTTTCATCACTCATCAGGAGGATGATCTGAGAGAGGAGATTGACAGGCAGTGTGACACTATTCTGTGTTCTCTGTCACTATCATCTGTATCCTCCACAGTACACATCAAAGCCGGTCACAGCAGATAAAACATCTCCAATCCTATCAACACCATCACTCCAGATGACTCCACTGCACTCAAGTACGTCAGCTAATGGAAAAATCCTAATCGGTTCAACTCCTTAAAATAAATGGTTAAATGGATCATAGCTAACATTAGGTTTGCCTGTCTGCTGCATGATGCTTGACAGCAGTTTCTACAGTACAGTTATTCTGTCATCATTCGACATTCCATTCCTGATTCTCTGGGAATTTTGCGAAGGTTATCACAAGGTAGGCTAATGGTAATGTGTAGTCAAATCAACTTAAACGTCCATCTTAAAATAAATCCTAATGGTTTCTCCCATAAGTACAACCATTTAAAAGTCTGTTTTTAAAAGAGCCCAAAGTGGTAAAATAATTTCAGGGGAGTGTGGACATATATTATAAAATATTAGGCCTCATCTTTATTTAAATTCTTTAAAATATAGGACAATATTTATGTAGTTTTAGGGGATGCCTTTAGGCTGAAGAGCACCCCTCAGAGGAAAACATCTGTATTACCTCTTTCATTAGCTAATTTGATGGCACTGTGATTGTTGAGCTGTTGTTCTCAGGGGACAGGGTTCTCCGTAAGCCTACAGAGATCTTCAGAGCCATAGCCATAGAGTATAATTATTGCCTTTATTGCCAGGTAAGTTGTTGAGAACACAGTCTATTTGACAAAAAACAACCTGACAGAGAAAATATTTCTGGTCTTCTAAACATCTGGAGCTGGTGGAGGGATGTGCCATATCTGTCTGCTTGCTCTGAGGGGACAGGAGACGGGACATGGGGGCTCTCACGAGGAAGGCTGCTGGGATCGCTCCTGCAGCGTTGGGGAAGGAGAGGGGGAAAGGGGGGACTCTCATTATTTTCCTGTCTCCTTCAGCATCCCTCCACCACCGCTCCACATGACACTGTGATGGTTTGCCTTTCTCACAAGAAAAAGGCTGCCTTCTCTCCATATGTCCCATACATCTACAGGGCAGACTACTGATGGATTCTGACACTCAAGTATCATTTTCACGGTTCCAGCAACTGTGGAGAATACATAACCAGGCAAGCTCAGTACAGCTTAGTTTGGCTCAGTTTGGTTCGTGTGAAAAGCCCTTCGCTCTCACAAGGTTTGGCTGGCTCGTTGATGTGTCTTCCGGAGGATGGGCATTGTCATGACGTGGCCCTTTTTGGGTATAGCTAGTGGCTTTCCCCTCTCTCTCTCCTACACCCAAGTTCTGTTCTCAGGTCGTAAATTCCTGGAGGAGACTCTTTCCTCCTGGCCATGCAGAAAGAGACACATAGAGCGAACAAAGGATTTCACATGACAAACTCCTAAATCGCCAAAATGAGGATTTGATACAAAATGTCCACTTGTGAGAAGGTGGGAATGGTCCGTGGACACTTAAGGGACGGGTATGACGAGTGTGTTTCATTTGGTGACCTCAGAGAGGACAGGAAACACACATGACTATATCTATGAATATGACCATTTCTCAATTATGAGGTTTGCTTCTAATTCTTGTATAAAATTAACGAGTAAAGATGAAACTATTTGAAATTATGTAAGGTTATGTTGAACCTTTAATGAAAGAGAATTGTATTCCTTTTAAAGTTTAATTAAGTCATTGGCCCGCCCCCGTGAGTACAGACATGATCTGGCATCATGGAACAGCCCTTTTCTACTGTTACGAATAAAAACACCTCCTGAGGAAATCCTCTTCAGACCACGCGTACCTTGATGGACACTGAGGGGGCACAGGTTGAGTTTAGACCACAAAAACCTCAGTGTTCGCTAAGGTTGCAATGGTTGTTGAATTCCTAACCATACCAAGTGGAGCATTGGCTACACGGGTGGAAATGGTTAAACTCTGAGACCATCGATCCCGACAGAATAAAAGCAAATCTTAGACACTAATTACTAGTATGCAGCTAGAAATTATGTCAATATGTGTAACGGCTCACGTTGGTGGTATGAAGAGTGGACCAAGGCGCAGCGTGATGAGTGTTCATGATTCTTTTCAAAAAACCCTCAAACAAAATAACAAACGTGAAAAAGAAAGCGCACAGTTCTGTCAGGCAGCAACACTAAACAAAAAACAAGATCCCACAACCTAATGGTGGGAAAAAGGGCTGCCTAAGTATGATCCCCAATCAGAGACAACGATAGACAGCTGCCTCTGATTGGGAACCACACTCGGCCAGAAACAAAGAAATACAAAACCTAGAAATACAGAACATAGAATGCCCACCCAAATCACACCCTGACCAAACCAAAATAGAGACATAAAAAGGATCTCTAAGGTCAGGGCGTGACAATATGTGATATTATATACCTCCCATGCGACCCATAATAACTCTGTGTAATTAATATGACAATGTCCAATAAAGTGTTTATGACTCCATAAAAATGATTAACATATTTAGGCAATTAGTTGACGTCGACTAGCAGGAATTGGTTTGAGAGTGGAACACCAAAGGCAAATAGACTTAATTACATTGTAAAATGAACAATTCACGTACAAAGGCAGAAAACGTATTTTACAAGGCATTAATAAGCATGACAAGGTATTAGGGTTGTGAACATTTAAACGTTAAAACCTTTAAAAGAAGTTGGGAACCTTAACGTTAAGAAAAAAATAAAATTCCCCACATAATTAAAATTACAGTGCAGTTATCACTATTTTTTCCCGTGCTATAGCCTAACTAGACTATACAAATAATGGCTATAAATACCTGGGAAAAGTTGCGTAATTGAAATAAAACCAGAGAGGAAGATGTTTGTTTGACTCCGACGCCAGGTCAGCGGAGTCAACCACCACCTTCCGGAAACACCTGAAACACCACCTCTTTAAGGAATACCTAGGATAGGATAAAGTAATCCTTCTAACCCCCCCCCCCCCCCTTAAAAGAGTTAGATGCACTATTGTAAAGTGGTTGTTCCACTGGATATCATAAGGTGAATGCACCAATTTGTAAGTCGCTCTGGATAAGAGCGTCTGCTAAATGACTTAAATGTAAATGTAAATGTAAATGTTTGTCTGTTGGGTAGGCTAAACTATGACTTTTAAAATGTCAACCCGAACCTTCTCTGGAGACAGTAGCGGTGTGTGGGTAAAATGGGAAGCCAATCCAGAAAAAAACAACCTACATCATGGTCAAGCAATGTAATGTTTCTGACATTTTCAGACTACTAAACACTATTGATTTGGAACTACAGAGAGTTACTGCAAGTTGCAAAGAAAACAAGAGCTGCCTCCACTATTCCAGCACCAGTTCAACTTCAACATTTCAACATCTTCTAATCACCTATGCTTAGTCTAATACAGTGACAATTAAAATATATCAAAAACTACAATATTTAGTCCAATCAAAGTAAGCTAAATATGATGTGGCTGTCCATGGTACTGATTTCAGTGTGTGTGTGTGGGTGTGTGTGTGTGTGTGTGTGTGTGTGTGTGTGTGTGTGTGTGTGTGTGTGTGTGTGTGTGTGTGTGTGCGTGCAAATAGAAAAAACATGTTGACTCTACTTGTAGAAAAACACGAATGCCATCCTCCTCTTTCATGTTTCCTAAACGGTCTATGACTCTGTCATACAGTACATGCTTTTAGTTTTTGTTGTCTTAGGCTACCTGGCTAAAATACTTGCTCTCTAGCCTAACTTCCTTTCATGGGCAACCATACGCCAGGCCAGCTAGTTAACATTAGCATACTACATCTAGCTACATGTTGAACGTCCATCCTCTCAGGCCAGGGGCACAATGTATGAATCGCCATTATAATCATTGAGCGGGCCTCCCGAGTGGCACAACGGTCTAAGGCACTGCATCGCAGTGCTATAGGCGTCACTACAGACGCAGGTTCGATCCCGGGCTGTGTCGCAGGAGACCCATGAGGCGGCGCACAATTGGACGAGCGTCGTACCGGTTAGGGAAGGGTCTGGCAGGCCGGGATGTCCTTGTCCCATTGCGCTCTAGCGACTCCTGTGGCGGGCCGGGCGCATGCACGCTGACACAGTTGCCAGTTGGACTGTGTTTCCTCCAAAACATTGGTGCGCCTGGCTTCCGGGTTAAGCGAGCAGTGTGTCAAGAAGCAGTGCGACTTGGCAGGGTCGTGTTTCAGAGGACGCATGGCTCTCGACCCAAGTCCGTACGGGAGTTGCAGTGATGGGACAAGACTGTAACTACCAATTGGATATCACGAAAAAGGGGTAAGAAATAGATATATTATAATCATTGGCCAGTACGGAGAATTAAGTAAAACCACAATTCCAAATACCTATCTCCATCTATGGCTAACTTGGGAAATCGGCAATTTTATCTAGCTAGCTAGCCAACGGAGGACAACAACACAACGAGATGCAACAATTCAAGTTTGTTTCTGTCAATAATGACATTTCGCTTGTGATGTGATTGGTCTGAAGCCAAATCCAAACTGGCTTCCCTTGACAATTTTTTTTTGATCCGTCATGACCAGCCATGATCAGTTTAGCTCAACGCTGGTCGGCAATTTTTTATTTATTTTTTATCAAGGGAGGCCAAATGCTCGTTGGCATCCCTTGCATTCAATGCTATGGGTGGCAACAATGTCATACTCTTTCTGACTAGACAGCATCAGATAGTTACGCTAGTGTACACATACTGAGACAGAGGGGTGCTGTTTAGTTCGCTAGGATGCTTTCTCCGGTGAGATACATTCAGCTTCTTGCTAATTGAAGGAAATTCATGAAACACAGAGAGATGAAAGATACATTTTTTGGGGGAAGCCTTCCCTTGGCAACCAAGAAGCCTTCCCTTGGCAACCAAGAAATTAACGCTGCTTCTGAAACGGGACTAACTTCCATCACTAGGCGACCAGAACTTTCAATCTTAGCCTGCCTGCTGCCTGCGAGCAGACCACTCTTTTTAATAAAAGTACTTTAAAGTTTGTTAAATATCGCGACTAAAACAAAGAGAGCACATCTTGCTACCCTACCATAAAAAAACTGCATAAACAACACAGCAGCACATCAATCAGCAACGTTTAATGTTTTCAGGGAAACAATAGAACATTATATACTGGAGCAAAATTCTCCTGTCTGAAAAGATAAAGACCCTTCTGATGCAGCACTTTTTTTATTGTCTGAAAAGTTATCAACTATCGACATGTTTTCTGTAAAAATAATGCTGTTGCTGTTGCGGTAGTTAAATAAAGGTTAAAGAAAAAAAAGAAAAAATCCATACTGTCTAAGTTCATTGTGTGGCTGTAACGGTCCTGACCTGTTTTATGTTGTTTTTGTATGTGTTTAGGTCAGGGCATGTGTTTTGGGTGGGCAGTCTATGTTATCTGTTTCTATGTTGGTTGTGGTTGCCTGGTATGGCTCTTAATTAGAGGCAGGTGTTTTGCGTTCTCCTCTAATTAAGAGTCATATTTAGGTAGGGTGTTCTCACTGTTTGTTTGTGGGTGATTGTCTCCTGTGTCGTCGAATGTATGTACCATACGGGACTGTTTGGCTGTTCGTTTATTTTGATGTCGTCTGTTTCCTGTCCGTGAGTTTACGTTTAGTTATGCAAGTTTATGTTCAGGTTTCGTCAACGTCGTTTTCTTGTTTTGTATATTTGAAAGTGTTTTGTTTCGTGTTGCCGTCGGTTTAAATAAAAGATGGCTTATTTCCCAAATGCTGCATTTTGGTCTGATGATCCTTCTCTCCTCTCCTCGTCCGAGGATGAGGAGGGAGACAGCCCTAACAGAATCACCCACCACGCTAAGACCAAGCGGCAAGGGAATGCTCAACAGAGCAACAAGGACTCCTGGACTTGGGAGGAGATCCTGGATGGTAGAGGACCTTGGGCTCAGCCAGGGGAATATCGCCGTCCCAAGGAGGAGTTGGAAGCAGCGAAGGCTGAGAGGCGCTGGTATGAGGAGGCAGCGCGTCGACGCGGTTGGGAGCCCGTGAGTCAGACCCAAAAATTTCTTGGGGGGGGGGCACACGAGGAGTGTGGCAAAGCCGGGTAGGATACCCGAGCCAACTCCCCGTGCTTACCGTGGAGGTAGAAGGCGTCGTACTGGTAAGACACCGTGTTATGCGGTAAAGCGCACGGTGTCCCCAGTACGCGTGCTTAGCCCAGTGCGGGCTATTCCACCTTGCCGCACTGGGAGGGCTAAGTTGGGCATCGAGCTGGATGTCATGAAGCCGGCCCAACGCATCTGGCCACCAGTGCGTCTCCTCGGGCCGGCATACATGGCACCAGCCTTACGAATGGTGTCCCCGGTTTGCCAGTATAGCCCAGTGCGGGCTATTCCACCTCGCCGCACTGACAGGGCTACGGGCACCATTCAACCTGGTAAGGTTGGGCAGGCTCGATGCTCAAGAGCACGTGTCCTCCTTCACGGTCCGGTATACCCGGTGCCACCTCCATGTACCAGTCCTCCAGTGGCAGCCCCCCGTACCAGGCTGTCTCTCCGGGTTCTCTCTCCAGCTGTTTCCTCCTCTCCAGCGCAGCCAGTGCCTAGACCACGCACCAGGCTGTCTCTCCTTCTCCCTACAGAGCCGTCCTGCCATGATCAGCCAGAGCCGTCCTGCCATGATCAGCCAGAGCCGTCCTGCCATGATCAGCCAGAGCCGTCCTGCCATGACCAGCCAGAGCCGTCCTGCCATGACCAGCCAGAGCCGTCCTGCCATGACCAGCCAGAGCCGTCCTGCCATGACCAGCCAGAGCCGTCCTGCCATGACCAGCCAGAGCCGTCCTGCCATGACCTGCCAGAGCCGTCCTGCTATGACCTGCCAGAGCCGTCCTGCTATGACCTGCCAGAGCCGTCCTGCTATGACCTGCCAGAGCCGTCCAGCCAGGACCTGCCAGAGCCGTCCAGCCGGGACCTGCCAGAGCCGTCCAGCCGGGACCTGCCAGAGCCGTCCAGCCGGGACCTGCCAGAGTCCCTCAGCCGGGACCTGCCAGAGTCCCTCAGCCGGGACCTGCCAGAGTCCCTCAGCCGGGACCTGCCAGAGTCCCTCAGCCGGGACCTGCCAGAGTCCCTCAGCCGGGATCTGCCAGAGTCCCTCAGCCGGGATCTGCCAGAGTCCCTCAGCCGGGATCTGCCAGAGTCCCTCAGCCGGGATCTGCCAGAGTCCCTCAGCCGGGACCTGCCCCTTGTCCCGGTGCTGCCCCTTGTCCCGGTGCTGCCCCTTGTCCCGGTGCTGCCCCTTATCCCGGTGCTGCCCCTTGTCCCGGTGCTGCCCCTTATCCCGGTGCTGGTCCTTATCCCGGTGCTGGTCCTTATCCCGGTGCTGCCCCTTATCCCGGTGCTGCCCCTTGTCCCGGTGCTGCCCCTTGTCCCGGTGCTGCCCCTTGTCCCGGTGCTGCCCCTTCTCCCGGTGCTGGCCGTTCATTTAGGGGATGTTAGTTTTAGGGTGGTCATTGGGAGGGGAAGACAGAAGCGGGGAGTGACTATGGTGGTGTGGGGACAGCGTCCAGAGCCGGAGCCACCACCGTGGTCAACTGCCCACCCAGACCCTCCCCTGGACTTTGTGCTGGTGCGCCCGGCGTTCGCACCTTGAGGGGGGGGTTCTGTAACGGTCCTGACCTGTTTTATGTTGTTTTTGTATGTGTTTAGGTCAGGGCATGTGTTTTGGGTGGGCAGTCTATGTTATCTGTTTCTATGTTGGTTGTGGTTGCCTGGTATGGCTCTTAATTAGAGGCAGGTGTTTTGCGTTCTCCTCTAATTAAGAGTCATATTTAGGTAGGGTGTTCTCACTGTTTGTTTGTGGGTGATTGTCTCCTGTGTCGTCGAATGTATGTACCATACGGGACTGTTTGGCTGTTCGTTTATTTTGATGTCGTCTGTTTCCTGTCCGTGAGTTTACGTTTAGTTATGCAAGTTTATGTTCAGGTTTCGTCAACGTCGTTTTCTTGTTTTGTATATTTGAAAGTGTTTTGTTTCGTGTTGCCGTCGGTTTAAATAAAAGATGGCTTATTTCCCAAATGCTGCATTTTGGTCTGATGATCCTTCTCTCCTCTCCTCGTCCGAGGATGAGGAGGGAGACAGCCCTTACAGTGGCTGTAGCGGTCATACATACCTAATAGGACCATTATTCTGCATTGTGAATTGAGGTGGAATTGTATGATTTTTTTCCTAATCATTTTAACGGAATACATTATTCTAGGCATAAATCTTGAGAGTTAGAAGATAAAGCATGAATAAAACAGATGCCTACAAGGCCAGAGGCTTAGAAGACTAGGAAATTAGAATTTCTCATTAGAGGTCTTCACGGGTCAGAAAAGTTTGACCCCTTCTGAAATGGACCTTTCCCACTCAAACCCAATATGCATAAATACATTTAAAAAAATATTTTTTTCATGCAGATTATACATCTGAGGGTGGTGGTGTTGCTGTATACGTAAAAGACAAGTTCTCGGCGGTCGTTCTGACTTCAATTACTAAACCTAAGCAATTTGAATATCTGTCTTTGAACCTAAACCTCGTCTCATCTTTAAATATTGTTGTATCTCCATCTGCTACACTCTGGATTGTATTTTAGAATTGTTATCACAGCATGTGAAGTCTTGAGTTTGTCTTGACATCACACCCTGATTTGTTTAACATGTCTTTGTGCTTGTCCCCCCCCCCCTCCTGTGATCTTTGTTTGTCAAGGATACCAGTGTTTTTCCCCTTGCTCCTGTCTGTTTTCTAGCTTACCCGATTTTGACCATTCTGCCTGCCCTGACCCTGAGCCTGCCTGCCATTCTGTACCTTTTGGACTCTGATCTGGATTACTGACCTCTGCCTGCCCTTGACCTGTCGTTTTGCTTGCCCCCTGTTCTAGTAATAAACTTATGTTACTTCGACACTGTCTGCATCTGGGTCTTCCCTAAAATGGGATAGTACGAACTGGCCATGACTGACCCAGCAGACTAATACCAGCTCCACAATGCTGTCTCCCTGCAAGGAGCCACCATTGGAAGACACGAGGAGTTACTTCAATGTCTTATGGAGGGACTCCATACCCTGGCAGAACACCATGACCAGGCTTTCGATACATTGCTGGAGCAATTTTGCGGATTCCACACTGTGCAGCGGGTCACACCAGTAATCTCCCAGCCTACCCTAGTGTCCCGAAAACCTTGCTTACCTCCTCCGGAGCGCTACGCTTGAGATTCTGGAAACTGACAGAATTTTCTATCCCAGCGCACCCTCATTTTTGAGCTGACCGCTCGAGGATAGTGTACATCATAACGCTGATGTCCGGTAGGGCACTCGCCTGGGCCACAGCGGTGTGGGAGCAACAGTCTACCGTCTGCCTCAGCCTGGAGGAGTTGGTGTAGGAAGTTCGGAAGGCGTTTGATTCTCCGTTGTCCGGGAGAGAGGCTGCTTGTTAGCTACTCCAGCTACGTCAAGACTCCCGTAGTGTGGCAGACTACGCAGTAGATTTTTGCACGTTGGCGGCTGAGAGTGCCTGGAACCCAGAAGCATTGTTCGACATGTTCCTGCATGGCGTATCAGAGAAAATAAAGGACGAGCTTATGGCCCGGGAACTATCGACGGATCTCGACTCGCTCATCTCGACCTTGACCATTCGGATCGATGGGCGACTACGGGAGCAAAGGAAGAAGAGGAGGTCGCCCGTCCAAGGCATTCACCTCGCCTTCGAGACATCCCAGAAGTCTCCGACGGCTCCATTGCCGAGAGAACCCGAGGCTACCCGAGTTCCCCCGAGAGAGTCTCCGAAGTCTACCAATTCATCTCTTCCCGAGCCGATGCAACTAGGAATGGCTAGGCTGTCCCCAACCGAATGGCTACACACAAAGAGTTGCCTGTATTGCAGGACTGCTGGTCATTTCGTGGCCACCTGTCCACTAAAAGACCAGCTCACCGTAGGAGTGAGTACTCTGGTGGGCCATACGGATAACTTTTCCTCTCCCCTTACTTGCACCACTTTTCATGCCATCTTGCTGTGGGGGAACCAGTCAAATTTCTCTGTGTACTCATCGACTCTGGGGCCAATGAGAGCTTTATGGACGCTACCCTGGCGTCCAAGCTGGGCATCCCCACTCAGCCCCTCTCCATTCCCATGGATGTTAGAGTGCTGGATGGGTGCTCTATAGGCTGGGTCACCCCCTTCAGGGAACCACTGCGAGACGATCCAATTCCTGCTTAAAGACGATCCAAGTCTCCTCAGGTTCTCTTGACTCCAGCGACACAATCCCCTTATTGACTGCTCTGCTGGTTCCATCATGGGCTGGAGCCCATTCTGCCACGGTCATTGCCTGAAGTCAGCGCAACCTGCCCCAGGACGTCTTCCTGGGGGCTCAGAAGTTGCCCAGGACCTCTCAGCCATTCCCGCGGAGTACCAGGACTTCCAGGAGGCGTTTAGTAAGGTCCGGGTCACTTCGCTTCTGCTGCACCGACCCTATGACTGCGTGATCAACCTTCTCACAGGCACCACTCTGCCCAGGGGATGACTGTACTCTCTGTCGGATCCGGAGACCAAGGCTATGAAGACCTACATTGAGGAGCCTATGTCCAGAGTACAACTGCAACATTTCCTGGGATTCGCCAACTTCTATCGTCACTTTATACGTGGGTACAGCACCCTGGCTTCCCCCTGTCTGCACTCACCTCTCCCAAGGTTCAATTCAAGTTGTCCCCAGCTGCGGACCCGGTGTTCCGGGATCTCAAACACCATTTCACCACAGCTCCCATCTTGGTTCACCCTGACCCGTCCTGCCAGTTCGTGGTGGAGGTCGATGCTTTTTATGTCAGAGTGGGGGCTGTCCTGTTCCAGTGTTATGCCCTAGACCTCAAGTTACATCCCGGCGCCTTTTTCTCCTATCGCCTCAACGCCACAGAGAGGAACTATGATGTGGGGAATTGTGAGCTTCTCGCAGTGAAGATGGTGCTAGAGGAGTGGAGGCACTAGCTGGAGGGGGCGAAAAATCCGTTCATTGTGTGGACCGACCACGAGAACGTGGAATATCTCCACACCACCAAGCATCTCAATTCCAGGCAAGCTAGGTGGGCCCTGCTTTTCACCCGAGTCAACTTCTCCCTCTCATACCGACCGGGATCCAAGAATGTAAAGCCGGATGTGCTGTCGTGCCATTATAGCCTCATGGCTACTACCCCGGAACCCGAGACCATCCTTTTCACCTCGTGCCTGGCGATGGCACTCAGCTGGGGAATAAGGAAGCATGTTTGTGAAGCTTAGCGTTCCCAGCCGAACCCCTGGGGGGGCCCAGAACACCGGATGTTTGTTCATAACGTGGTCCGCTCCTCGATCCTGGAGTGGGCCAACTCCTCCAGGCTTGCCTGCCATCCGAGCTCCCGTCAGACTTTGTGTGACACCACTTTTAGTGGCCTACCATGGTTCCTGACATCTCAGTGTAGAAGGCCAGCATCCCAGTGTTGCCTCTTCACTGTTGTCATTGAGACTGGTGTTTTGCAGGTACTATTTAATGAAGCTGCCAGTTGAAGACTTGTTGGGCGTCTGTTTCTCAAACTAGACATTCTAATGTACTTGTCCTCTTGCTCAGTTGTGGACCGGGGCCTCCCACTCCTTTTTCTATTCTGGTTAGAGCCAGTTTGCGCTGTTCTGTGAAGGGAGTAGTACACAGTGTTGTACGAGATCTTCAGTTTCTTGGCAATTTCTCATATGGAATAGCCTTCATTTCTCAGAACAACAATAGACTGATGAGTTTCAGAAGAAAGGTCTTTGTTTCTGGCCATTTTGAGCATGTAATCGAACCCACAAATGTTGATGCTCCAGATACTCAACTAGTCTAAAGAAGGCTAGTTTTATTGCTTCTTTAAGCAGAACAACAGTTTTCAGCTGTGCTAACATAATTGGAAAAGGGTTTTCTACTGATAAATTAGCCTTTTAAAATTATAAACTTGGATTAGCTAACACACCGTGCCATTGGAACACAGGAGTGATGGTTGCTGATAATGGGCCTCTGTATGCCTATGTAGATATTCCATTAAGAATCAGCCGTCTCCAGCTACAATAGTCATTTAAAACATTAACAATGTCTACACTGTATTTATGATCAATTTGATGTTATTTTAACTTTTGAATGGTAGTGTATATGCAGGCCTCAACCACTACCCTGAGAGCACTTGATTCAGTATATCATGTGGCCCTTAGGTACATTACCAATCAAAAACGTCTAACACATCATTGTAATCTCTACAGCTCTGTTGGCTGGTCGTCATTGACCTTGCGTAGGTTTAAACGCTGGTATACACTGATTTATAAGGCCATATTGGGTAAAATGCCACTTTTCTCTTATCTTTTTTAATCTGGTCAGTAATTATTAAATATAAATTACGGTCCCATTCTCATTTGCTTTTAACAGTACCAAGAATTAGAACAGGTCATGGTAGAAATAGTTTTAGTTACTCAGCTCCGTGGTCCTGGAATTCTCTTCTGAACACATTAAAATGTTATGATCTAGTCACGTTGGTGGAGTTTAAACATTTGGTCGATGTAAATATCATAGAAGATTGTAATTGTCTTTAGGACAGCTGTTTTTTAGTTATGCTATTTGTGTTTGTTTACGTAATATGTAACTGTTGTATTGTATGTGTGTCTATAGTTTTGTTCAATGTTGTGTTAATCTATGTAAGTTGTTTGGTCTGAAACGTTGTTCCCCCTGCTGCTGTTGGACCAGGTCTCTCTTAAAAAATATATTTTATCACCATAAGAAATCCTGTATGAATAAAGGTTCAAATATATAAAATACAACCTCACCATAAAGTGTGTAGCAGGACAAGAGAGAGACCAACAGACTTTCAATCCATTTATACCAGATCTGACTTGTTTGTATTCAAAATCAATTGTTCACCAGTCCACAAACCAAGCCAAAGGTAACAAAACTAAGATATCCAATCAGATTGAACCAGCCAACATCCTCTAGCAAGAGGGTTGCTTCTATGTGTGATGACCTTAGGGTGTGGGCTGGGTAAAATAGTAATAAGACAGCATTCCTGAGAGGATAAAATAGATCCTTGCATACAGTGTCATCAGAGTTCACTCTGAACAACTACAAGTAACCACTGAGATCATTCATCCATATAGATGGCATCAAAGTTGTCCTCAGAGGACAAGTTTTAGATAGATACCAAACAGGGATGCAATAGCATCACTAATAGGGCTGTGTCACAAAATTCCGTCATGATTGTCAAGCAAATAACTATCTGTCTCACGGTAATTGAACGTTAATTAATATAAACACATTTAGCATCTCCTGGCTTCCACATACTGTAGCCTAAGAGCCATATTAAAAATGCTAATAAATCCATGTAATATAGCCTACACCTTTACCATAAATCCATTATTTATTTTAGACAGGTCTAAAGAAGCATGATATGAAGAAAATGTAGTCTATTTAAAAAAATAAAGAATAGCATACACTGAGTTGTCCTGATGTGGCTTTGCCAAATGGCCGTCGGCTACACTAGTCCATTTAGCAGATAAGATTTGCTTATAATTCCGTGGCATTATTTTATAGTATGAAGAATACAATTGAATAACGCTGAATAAAACATAAATATTTTCTTCAAATGATTTGAGGGAGTTTGCACATGCGGCTGTTCTGTGTTGAGCGGTTAATAAAGAAATAGGTACTCCTACATGCTTAATTTATTAACGTAACTTTAGTTGTTCTACAAACGTTGGGCTATATGTTTAGATTTTTAATACATTGTAAGGCTATCTGAGGAGACTGAAAAAAGTTGCTTGAAAAGGCATGAGCTCTGCTTTGTTTTTTTGCACAGGCTGTACACACTTCAACAGTCTCTCATTCTCAATTTGACAAGCACTTGATAATGCCTCGAATTTCACGGCGGCATCACCTTTGTGGCTGTAATGCACCCTAAAAAAATCCATGCCTTTTGCGGACTGAAGTGCTGTGTTGTGCTCTTCTCCCTGAGTGTGCAGCGCAATCCGAAGCATCTGTCACTCACAAAGCTCGGCTCTCCGTCATGTGGTCAGGTCTTTCTCACAGGCTACAAGTTAAAACAGACACATCGGGGACGCAACTGTGCACATCCTTATCCAATTCCAAGGTGCATATTGAAAATATTAGAAGAACTGTCCACATTTACTTTTCATCAGCCAACAAGATGAGTATGCCTAACGAACAGCAAAAGCACTAGCCTATGTCAATCTGCTATCCCCCATAGTACTGAAGTCAACCTATTCTATCCTGTGCCGAGAAATATATATTCCAAACTGTCTGGGACAGTTGTGGGATGCGATAGATCCCAAATTATTACAACCACTAGCATCAAAAAACAATGTGGCAGATCAGAACGTTTAGCTTAAAATGTTGATAAACTAATAGGCAAGCGCATCAATATAAGCGCATCAATGCGCACATGGTACTAGGCTATAAGCGCAAATGTTCCATTAGCGGAGAACACCATTATTCAAATTATCATTGAATGCAATTACGAATGTAATGGTTTTATTAAAAAGGTGCATTTTTATGGTGAAAATGATCTTCCCCAAACTTGAAACTCACACACTGCTTATATATGCCAGTTAGGCTCTACACCCCTTGTAAAGCGGATTCACATGCTTAATGTTAAGAAGGTATTTGGCTACTTTAGTTGTGATTCAAACCTTATTAAAACATATAGGCCTATGGGCTAGGCTACATGAGGTGTGTGACTATGATTTGAACATGTCGCAAAAAAAAAGCCATTGTTTCTTATGCTGGGCATCATTCACAAGTGATAGGATAATATTGTAACCCATCAGACTATTCTTTATTTAATCTTGTATTTTTATATATATATATATATATATATACATATATATATATATATATATATATATATATATATGACATTTGTTTTTGTTTTGATTTAGAATGGACCGTTGTTTTACAATGGAACATTATCATGCACCTCTATCGAAACACGGGCAGCGGAAAAAAATACATGTCATCTATGCACTTAAATAGCGAATGGAGGACACTTTTCCCTGTGGTTTATTTCCATGCCAGCAAGGTATGCTATACTCCTGTTGTAAATATAAGCAATGTGCTTAATATCGGGAAAGTTAAGAAATAAATATAGTGGGCCTAGCCTAAAGAAAGCTGATGGGATCCTCCTCTTTATATTAGCGGTCATCACTCTGTTGTCTCCTGCAATTGCATAGCCTATAGAAATTTTTCTCAAAATGAGCTCATGGGCCCTCATGAAGGGTTTGATAACATTTTTGAATGTATTTGCATTGATGTAAGTGATTATAGGGACAACAGAGTGCTGAGTACCAGGCAGTTAGCAAGTTTGGTAGGCTACTAATGAACAGCAGCAGCATCAGAGCTTGGAGAAGCCTAATTTTACTTTATTTAACCAGGTAGGCAAGTTGAGAACAAGTTCTCATTTACAATTGCGACCTGGCCAAGATAAAGCAAAGCAGTTCGACACATACAACAACACAGAGTTACACATGGAGTAAAACAAACATACAGTCAATAATACAGTAGAAAAATAGGTCTATATACAATGTGAGCAAGTGAGGTGAGATAAGGGAGGTAAAGGCAAAGAAAGGCCATGGTGGCAAAGTAAATACAATATACCAAGTAAAACACTGGAATGGTTGATTTGCAGTGGAAGAATGTGCAAAGTAGAGATATAAATAATGGGGTGCAAAGGAGCAAAATAAATAAATAAATAAATACAGTAGGGAAAGAGGTAGTTGCTTGGGCTAAATTATAGATGGGCTATGTACAGGTGCAGTAATCTGTGAGCTGCTCTGACAGCTGGTGCTTAAAGCTAGTGAGGGAGATAAGTGTTTCCAGTTTCATAGATTTTTGTAGTTCTTTCCAGTCATTGGCAGCAGAGAACTGGAAGGAGAGGCGGCCAAAGGAAGAATTGGTTTTGGGGGTGACCAGAGAGATATACAGTGGGGAGAACAAGTATTTGATACACTGCCGATTTTGCAAGTTTTCCTACTTACAAAGCATGTAGAGGTCTGTAATTTTTATCATAGGTACACTTCAACTGTGAGAGACGGAATCTAAAACAAAAATCCAGAAAATCACATTGTATGATTTTTAAGTAAATAATTTGCATTTTATTGCATGACATAAGTATTTGATACATCAGAAAAGCAGAACTTAATATTTGGTACAGAAACCTTTGTGTGCAATTACAGAGATCATACGTTTCCTGTAGTTCTTGACCAGGTTTGCACACACTGCAGCAGGGATTTTGGCCCACTCCTCCATACAGACCTTCTCCAGATCCTTCAGGTTTCGGGGCTGTCGCTGGGCAATACGGACTTTCAGCTCCCTCCAAAGATTTTCTATTGGGTTCAGGTCTGGAGACTGGCTAGGCCACTCCAGGACCTTGAGATGCTTCTTACGGAGCCACTCCTTAGTTGCCCTGGCTGTGTGTTTCGGGTCGTTGTCATGCTGGAAGAACCAGCCACGACCCATCTTCAATGCTCTTACTGAGGGAAGGAGGTTGTTGGCCAAGATCTCGCGATACATGGCCCCATCCATCCTCCCCTCAATACGGTGCAGTCGTCCTGTCCCCTTTGCAGAAAAGCATCCCCAAAGAATGATGTTTCCACCTCCATGCTTCACGGTTGGGATGGTGTTCTTGGGGTTGTACTCATCCTTCTTCTTCCTCCAAACACGGCGAGTGGAGTTTAGACCAAAAAGCTCTATTTTTGTCTCATCAGACCACATGACCTTCTCCCATTCCTCCTCTGGATCATCCAGATGGTCATTGGCAAACTTCAGACGGGCCTGGACATGCGCTGGCTTGAGCAGGGGGACCTTGCGTGCGCTGCAGGATTTTAATCCATGACGGCATGGTGTGTTACTAATGGTTTTCTTTGAGACTGTGGTCCCAGCTCTCTTCAGGTCATTGACCAGGTCCTGCCGTGTAGTTCTGGGCTGATCCCTCACCTTCCTCATGATCATTGATGCCCCACGAGGTGAGATCTTGCATGGAGCCCCAGACCGAGGGTGATTGACCGTCATCTTGAACTTCTTCCATTTTCTAATAATTGCGCCAACAGTTGTTGCTTTCTCACCAAGCTGCTTGCCTATTGTCCTGTAGCCCATCCCAGCCTTGTGCAGGTCTACAATTGTATCCCTGATGTCCTTACACAGCTCTCTGGTCTTGGCCATTGTGGAGAGGTTGGAGTCTGTTTGATTGAGTGTGTGGACAGGTGTCTTTCATTCAGGTAACGAGTTCAAACAGGTGTAATTAATACAGGTAATGAGTGGAGAACAGGAGGGCTTCTTAAAGAAAAACTAACAGGTCTGTGAGAGCCGGAATTCTTACTGATTGGTAGGTGATCAAATACTTATGTCATGCAATAAAATGCAAATTAATTACTTAAAAATCATACAATGTGATTTTCTGGATTTTTGTTTTAGATTCCGTCTCTCACAGTTGAAGTGTACCTATGATAAAAATTACAGACCTCTACATGCTTTGTAAGTAGGAAAACCTGCAAAATCGGCAGTGTATCAAATACTTGTTCTCCCCACTGTACCTGCTGGAGCGCGTGCTACCGGTGGGTGCTGCTATGGTGACCAGCGAGCTGAGATAAGGGGGGACTTTACCTAGCAGGGTCTTGTAGATGACCTGAAGCCAGTGGGTTTGACAACGAGTATGAAGCGAGGGCCAGCCAACGAGATCGTACAGGTCGCAGTGGTGGGTAGTATATGGGGCTTTGGTGACAAAACGGATGGCACTGTGATAGACTGCATCCAATTTATTGAGTAGGGTATTGGAGGCTATTTTGTGAATTACATCACCGATGTCGAGGATTGGTAGGATGGTCAGTTTTACAAGGGTATGTTTGGCAGCATGAGTGAAGGATGCTTTGTTGCGGAATACGAAGCCAAATCTAGATTTAACTTTGGATTGGAGATGTTTGATGTGAGTCTGGAAGGACAGTTTACAGTCTAACCAGACACCTAGGTATTTTTAGTTGTCCTCATATTCTAAGTCAGAGCAGTCCAGAGTAGTGATGTTGGACAGGCGAGCAGGTGCAGGCAGCAATCGGTTGAAGAGCATGCATTTAGTTTTACTTGTATTTAAGAGCAATTGGAGGCCACGGAAGGAGAGTTGTATGGCATTGAAGCTCGCCTGGAGGGTTGTTAACACAGTGTCCAAAGAAGGGCCAGAAGTATACAGAATGGTGTCGTCTGTGTAGAGGTGGATCAGAGACTCACCAGCAGTAAGAGCGACATCAATGATGTATACAGAGAAGAGAGTCGGTCCAAGAATTGAACCCTGTGGCACCCCCATAGAGACTGCCAGAGGCACGGACAACAGACCCTCCGATTTGACACACTGAACTCTATCAGAGAAGTAGTTGGTGAACCAGCCGAGGAAATAATTTGAGATACCAAGGCTGTCGAGTCTGCCGATGAGGATGTGGTGATTGACAGAGTCAAAAGCCTTGGCCAGGTCAATGAATACAGCTGCACAGTATTGTTTCTTATCGATATCGGTTAAGATATCGTTTAGGACCTTGAGCGTGGCTGAGGTGCACCCATGACCAGCTCTGAAACCAGATTGCATAGCGGAGAAGGTATGGTGGGATTCGAAATGGTCGGTAATCTGTTTGTTGACTTGGCTTTCGAAGACCTTAGAAAGGCAGGGTAGGATAGATATAGGTCGAGAGTGTCCCCCCCTTATAAGAGGGGGATGATCCCAGCTGCTTTCCAATCTTTGGGAATCTCAGACGACACAAAAGAGAGGTTGAACAGGCTAGTAATAGGGGTGGCAACAATTTCAGCAGATAATTTTAGAAGGAAAGGGTCCAGATTTGTAGGGGTCCAGATTTTGCAGCTCTTTCAGAACATCAGCTGACTGGATTTGGGAGAAGGAGAAATGGGGAAGGCTTGGGCGAGTAGCTGTGGGGGGTGCAGTGCTAATGACCAGGGTAGGGGTAGCCAGGTGGAAAGTATGGCCAGCTGTAGAAAAATGCTTATTGAAATTCTCAATTATAGTGGATTTATCGGTGGTGACAGTGTTTCCTATCTTCAGTGCAGTAGGCAGCTGGGAGGAGATGTTCTTATTCTCTATGGACTTTACAGTGTCCCAGAACTTTTTTGAGTTTGTGTTGCAGGAAGCAAATTTCTGCTTGAAAAAGCTAGCCTTGGCTTTTCTAACTGCCTGTGTATATTGGTTTCTAGCTTCCCTGAAAAGTTGCATATCACGGTGGCTGTTCGATACTAATGCAGAACGCCATAGGATGTTTTTGTGTTGGTTAAGGGCAGTCAGGTCTGGAGAGAACCAAGGGCTTTTTCTGTTCCTGGTTCTAAATTTCTTGAATGGGGCATGCTTATTTAAGATGTTGAGGAAGGCACTTAAAAAAAATAACCAGGCATCCTCTACTGACGGGATGAGGTCAATATCCTTCCAGGATACCCCGGCCAGGTCGATTAGAAAGGCCTGCTCGCTGAAGTGTTTCAGGGAGAGTTTGACAGTGATGAGTGGAGGTCGTTTGACCCCATTACGGATGCAGGCAATGAGGCAGTGATCGCTGAGATCTTGGTTGAAAACAGCAGAGGTGTATTTAGAGGGCAAGTTGGTTAGGATGATATCTATGAGGGTGCCCGTGTTAACGGCTTTGGGGTGGTACCTGGTAGGTTCATTGATAATTTGTGTGAGATTGAGTGCATCAAGCTTAGATTGTAGGATGGCTGGGGTGTTAACTTCTTATGGCTGAAGGGGCAGTATTGAGTAGCTTGGATGAATGGTGCACAGAGGTGCCCATATTAAATGGCCTGCTCCTCATTCCCAGTTGCTAATATATGCATATTCTTATTCATATTGGATAGAAAACACTCTGAAGTTTCTAAAACTCTTTGAATTATGTCTGTGAATATAACAGAACTCACATGGCAGGCAAAAACCTGAGAAGTTCCACTTCCTGTTTGTATTTTTTCTGGGGGTGCCAATTTTCAACCAAGCTCTCATTGAAATCACAGATAGATATTGATGAGTTTTCACTTCCTACGGCTTCCACTAGATGTCAACAGTCAATAAAACTTTGTCTGATGGATCTAATGTGAAGGGGGGCCGAAGGAGACAGGAATTAGTGAGCTCTGGCAGGAGGTGATCAGGCATTGAACACGCGCGTTCACGTGAGAGTCAGCTCCGTTCCATCGGTCAACTGAAGTCGATGAAATTCTCCGGTTGGAACGTTATTCAAGATGTATGTTAACAACATTCGAAAGATTGATTCAGTACATCGTTTGACATGTTTCAACTGACTGTAACGGAACTTTTGGACATTTCGTCACGTTATAGTGGATGGTAGTGGACGCGCTTTGGGTTTGGCGTTTGGTAAACATGTCCAAAGTAGCTAATTTGACATAAATAACGGACATTAACGAACAAATCAAGCATTTATTGTGGACCTGGGATTACTAGGACTGCATTCTGATGAATTCATCAAAGGTAAGGAAACATTTATCATGTATTTTCTGGTTTTTGTTGAGTCCAACATGATGGCTAATTTGCCTTTTGTTCTGAGCTCCGTCTCAGATTATTGCATGGTTTATTTTTCCGTAAAGCTTTTTTGAAATCTGACAGAGCGGTTGCATTAAGGAGAGGTGTATCTATAATTCCATGTGTATAACTTGTATTATCATCTATATTTATGACGAGTATTTCTGTTGAAACGATGTGGCTATGCAAAGTCACTTGATGTTTTTGCAACTAGTGAATCTAACGCGTCAATGTAAACTCAGATTTGTTGATATAAATATGAACTTAATCAAACAAAACATGCATGTATTGTGTAACATGAAGTCCTATGAGTGTCATCTGATGAAAATAATCAAAGGTTAGTGATACATTTTCTCTATTTCTGGTTTTTGTGAAAGCTATATTTCGCTGGGAAAATGGCTGTGCTTATTGTGGTTTTGTGGTGACCTAACATAATCGTTTGTAGTGCTTTCGCTAAAAAACATATTTGAAATCGGACACTTTGGTGGGATTAACAACAAGATTACCTTTAAAATGATATAAGACAAATCTATGTTTGAGGAATTTTAATTATGAGATTTCTGCTTTTTGAATTTGGCGCCCTGCACTTTCACTCGCTGTAGTCATATCATCCCGGTAGCGGGATGGCAGCCATAAAAGGTTTTAAGCATGTTCCAGTTTAGGTCGCCTAGCAGCACGAGCTCTGAAGATACGGCTAGAACATCCGGGTTGGCAGAGTGTGCTAAAGCAGTGAATAAAACAAACTTAGGGAGGAGGCTTCTAATGTTAACATGCATGAAACCAAGGCTATTACGGTTACAGAAGTCATCAAAAGAGAGCGCCTGGGGAATAGGAGTGGAGCAAGGCACTGCAGGGCCTGGATTCACCTCTACATCACCAGAGGAACAGAGGAGGAGTAGGATAAGGGTACGGCTAAAAGCTATGAGAATTGGTCGTCTAGAACGTCTAGAACAGAGAGTAAAAGGACGTTTCTGGCGGCGATAAAATAGTTTCAAGGTATAATGTACAGACAAAGGTATGGTAGGATGTGAATACAGTGGAGGTAAACCTAGGTATTGAGTGATGATGAGAGAAATATTGTCTCTAGAAACATCATTGAAACCAGGTGATGTCATCGCATGTGTGGGTGGTGGAACTGAAAGGTTGGATAAGGTATAGTGAGCAGGGCTGGAGGCTCTACAGTGAAATAAGCCAATAAACACTAACCAGAACAGCAATGGACAAGGCATATTGACATTAAGGAGAGGCATGCTTAGTCGAGTGATCATAAGGGTCCAGTGAGTAGAGGTTGTTTGGGGTCACGGCAATTCAGACAACTAGCCGGGCCATCGGTAGCAAGCTAGCATAGGATGGAGGTCCGTTTGGGGTTCTGTGTGGTAGAGGGTGTAGAGGGGATCAATCCAATTGGCAAAATAGATATAGTTATAGTGACCCAAGAAAAATCTCCGATAGACTTATTCAGATAGCAGCCGATAAGATAGCTAACGATTAGTGGGCCGCAGATGGGCGTTCAGGTAACGTCGCGACGGAGGTGCCAGTTGGAAAACTCCCTCGGGCAGATAATGTCGGTAGTCCAGTCGTGAAGGCCCGGTGGGGCTCCGCATTGGCAGTAAAACGGGTCCGGATAGGTGATTGTAGCCCAGGAGTGGAACTCTTCAGCTGGCTAACTCCGGAATAATTTATGTTTGCTCCAGGATCGACGTAAGCCAAAATTCACACGGGTAGCAGCTAGCTAGCTGTGAAATCCAGGTGTAAATGTCCATAGCTTGCGGTTGAAATCCGGGGATATGGAGAAAAATAGGTCCGGTATGTTCTGGTCTGAGTCGCGTTGTACAAAAGTGGCGATAGATTTTCGAGCTAAAGGAATAGCTGATGACCACAAACCGTGGTTAGCTGAAATACTAACATTAGCCAGTAAACTGGCTAGCTTCTGGATAGCTTCTGGTTAGCTTCTGGCTAGCTTCTGGTTAGCTTCTGGCTAGCTTCTGGTTAGCTTCTGGCTAGCTTCTATTGTGGATTTCAGATTTGAGGTAAAAAATACTTTCTTTTTTTTATTGGTGAGGCGGGTTGCAGGAAAGTGTTTTGAAGTTGAGTTTTTGGAAAAGAAAATATATAAAAGATATGCGAAGAAAGGTGTAAATATATATATATACGGGACAAGACAAGACGAGGACAAAAGACGTCTGACTGCTATGCTATCTTGGACAATTACCTTGACTGTCACGGCCGTCGTAAGAAGTAGACCAAAACGCAGCGTCGTGAGCGTACATATTCCTTTTTATTTAGGATGACGCCGATAAAAACAATAAACAATACAAAAACAACCGTGAAGCTTAAGGCTATAGTGCCACAAACAAAGACAATTTCCCACAAAGAAAGGAGGGAAAAGGGCAACCTAAGTATGGTTCCCAATCAGAGACAACGATAGACAACTGTCCCTGATTGAGAACCATACCCGGCCAAAACATAGAAATACAAAATCATAGAAAAACAAAACATAGAATGCCCACCCCAAATCACACCCTGACCAAACCAAAATAGAGACATAAAAAGGCTTTCTAAGGTCAGGGCGTGACAGTGACCAAATGGTCATGTGGAATTTGACTGCCTAATACGGTCACCACAGCAGCCCTAATCACTAACACATATTTCAATCATCAGTCTGCTGGATACTGTGTGAAAGAGAGAGAGAGACATTTTGGCCCCTGAACAAGGTGAAGGGCTGACTGGCCCTTGAGAATGTCCCTTGTGTTCCTGGGCCATTTGCCATGCAGACCCAGAGGTGACAGGGAGAACATAAATTATGGCCGAGCCTACACAGATAGATAGATGAGAAAATAGAGATAGGGAACAAAGAGAGCTAGAGAGACAACCCAAAACAAAGGCAAAGTCTTCTCATGTTTTGTTGATTTCAAAAAAGCTTTTGACTCAATTTGGCATGAGGATCTGGGACACAAATTGATGTTGGGGGGAAAACATACAACATTATAAAATCCATGTACACAAACAACAAGTGTGTGGTTACAATTGGCAAAAAACACACATTTCTTTCCACAGGACTGTGCAGCTTAAGCCCCACCCTCAACATATATATAAACTAATTGGCGAGGGCACTAGAACAGTCTGCAGCACCCAGCCTAACCCTACTAGAATCTGAAGTCAAATGATGATCTGGTGCTTCTGTCCCCAAGCAAGGAGGGCCTACAGTAGCACCTAGATCTTCTGCACAGATTCTGTCAGACCTTGCCCCTGACAGTACATTTCAGTAAGACAAAAATAATGGTGTTCCAAAAAAGCTCCAGTTGCCAGGATCACAAATACTAATTCCATCTAGACACCATTGTTCTAGAGCACACAAAAAACGATACATACCTTGGCCTAAACATCAGCCTCACAGGTAACATCCACAAAGCTGTGAACGACCTGAGAGACAAGGCAAGAAGGGCCTTCTATGCCATCAAAAGGAACATAAAATTCGACATACCAATTAGGTATTATAAATCCTTGAATCAGTTATAGAACCCATTGCCCTTTATGGTTGTGACGTCTGGGGTCCGCTCAATAACCAAGAATTCAAAAACACCCAAATTGAGACTCTGCATGCAGAATTCTGCAAAACTATCCTCTGTGTACAACGTACAACACCAAATAATGCATACAGAGCAGAATTAGGCCAATACCCGCTAATTATCAAAATCCAGAAAAGAGCTCTTAAATTCTACAACCACCTAAAATTAAGTGATTCCCAAACCTTCCATAACAAAGCCATCACCTACAGAGAGATTATTCTGAAGAAGAGTCCCCTAAGCAAGCTGGTCCTGGGGCTCTGTTCGCAAACATAAACAGACCCCACAGAGCCCAAGGACAACAACACAATTTGACCCAACCAAATCATGAGAAAACAAACAGATAATTACTTGACACATTGAAAATATATTTTTTTAAACAGAGCAAACTAGAATGTACTTTAACTATTTGCACATAACATAACATTTGGAATGTCTTTATTCTTTTAGAACTTTTGTGTTAACTTTTAATGTTTACTTTTCATTTTTATTGTTTATGTTACTTTTGTTTATTATCTACTTCACTTGCTTTGGCAATGTTAACATATGTTTCCCATAACAATAAAGCCCATATATTGAAATGTAATTGATATGAGAGCGAATGGGAGGAGGAAGGGTGAGAGAGAGAGGTTGAGAAGGAGAAGAAAGAGAGAGAATAGCTAGAGATCTCTGCTTCCTTTCTTTCTAGCTTTAATGGGAGCAAAGATTGCAATTTCACTGCCCAGTGATTTCACACCGTCAGCATTGAGCTCATCTCCTTCTTTATTTGCACCCCTCTGGAAGATATAAAATGCTGGCTGTCCCTGCGTGTCGTATCTCTACGGTGTCACATCTAAAGGAGTCCCCCTCCCCCCTCCATCCAACAAAGCAGCCCATTTGTGTGACCAAAGTGGAGTTCAATGCACAGAGAGAGAGTGTGTGAGTTATGTCTGCCAGTGTTAGATGGTCGATAGTAAATGCCCTTTCTAGACAGATCAATCAGGTGTCACATCTAAATAAGTGCCCCCTCCTCCAACAAAGCAACATCTTTGTGCGAGGAGAGTAGAGCAAGAGAGCGAGAGTGAGGGAGAAGGAGAAGGAAAGGGAGAGGGAGAGGGAAGGGGACTTCCGTCTGGCCAGTGTTCTATGGCAATACTAACCACCCGGTCTGGACTGATCAATTGAATGCTGGAGCAGTAACTGCTCCCCACCTTCCTATCTTGTAAATAGGTGGGGTGACGAAACGGAAGCCAAAATCAGCTGAACGCTGTCTCTGCCCAATCCGAGTCTTATCCAAAATGGTTCATTATGGAAGCGGTTCCATCCCAAGTGTCATTAGATCTCTCAGAGGAAACCATTTGTTCCCACTGTCACAAACGGTGATACCAACTGGAGTGAGAATCAGTCTTGAGTGAGAATCAGTGGTCGTTATAACACTCGCTTTCAACTTTCCACAAGCCAACTTCTACATTGAGCTAGTGTCGAGACTAGAGAGCGACAAAAAGGAACATTTCAATTGATTCAGAATAAACACCTGACTGAGACTTTGCTTGTTCAATCATCGGCATGAAAACAAATACACTGTGAATTCATAATGACCCTGAGAGGCAGTCACATCAAAGAATGGATGCCAGATTTTGGGATGTCTGGCAATCAGTGTCCCAGTCACCATCTGAAAGAGGCATCGGGGTGAAGTTTCCCGTAAGTACAGATCTTTCCCTACCCCAATCCCAACCTTACCAATAGTGGGGAAAATGCTACATTTACCCAATATCAGTCTAGGGGCAACAAACGTGCGTTTGTTTTAGCTTGCCTGGTCCCCCAGCGTGGAGTTTTCACTTTATGACCAATGGAATGAGCTCAAATGTGCAAACCCCACCGACATGGTGCCACGGCCGAGCTAAAACTAACACACCTTATCTGAAGGTAGTAGGGTAAAGTTGCCCCTAGACAATGATCATGGGTCAATTTAGCATTTTCCCCACTATGGATAAGGTTAGAATCGGGGGAGGGGAAGCTGATCCAGCCAAGAACATCCAACTTTTCCAAACATTGATGTATGCAAACCTGCATACACATGAACACATACTGTATAGGCCTTTTCCTTTCTGAATTCTGTCTAGCTTTTGACTTTCATGTTGTATTTACTACATAATAATGACTGTTGAGAATGTAGGGGTAAGGCTCTCTTCTCAGATGTGCAGTGTTATTCTCTTTCTCTCCCTCCCACTTCCCTCCCTCGCTTCTCCTGTTTATTTATCATTATTAACTCCATCTCTCCGCCAGGCTGTCTGGCAGTTTCCTCAGGGGTGTTAATAATAGAAGGAAAGTAACTTTATTTCAGATGAAGCAATATCTCTTTTGCGTCATTTGGAGAGAACACAGAGCTAAATGAGATGAGCGGTCATCTTCTTACAGTAGGCCTACGTCCTGATCCTGCTTTATGCTACACAATCCTTACAATACCTTTTAACAGTCAGACATGCTGACGTTGTGCAGTTTCACATCATAGGGGGGTGGGGGGGAAGACCCAAAAGCAGCCCCAAAAGCAGCCCCAAAAGCAGCCCTGTCAGTTGGAACTTCAGCTGCACCTCCTGCTGCGGAGGTGGATGGTCAGCTCCCGAAATCAAACTCTGACCTGGACACACACAGGATGAGGATGGAAAAGGTTAATAAGGATTTCAAACAACCTTAATCTTTGCTGGAGGTTAATAAAGAATTACAATGGTTGGTTGGAATGATAAAAGTGAGCGTGGTAACCTCTCTGCTTTCACATCTAATCACTTAGAATTTAAGGAGGAAGGGTGGATTTCTGAAGTAAAAAATAAATAAATGAAACTGTATGCACTCACTACTGTAAGTCGCTCTGAATAAGAACGTCTGCTAAATGACAGAAATGTAAATGTTAAATGATAAAACAGGGACAATAACTCATTTTACAAACCCTAATGATAGGGGCTCACCTCAGATGGAAAAGGAAATTGAGAAAATTGCACTTTTAAGGCAGTTTACGAGTCCAGACCAGACTAGACTGAGGATAAAATAAACGAGCTAGTTTATTTTACCCTCAGTCTAGTCTCCCACAGGAGAGGAGATGGAGAGTTGGGCCGGTTTTATGACTTAACGACCGGTTGTAAACCTTCTCTTGCCTCTGCAGTATGGAGAAGTTAAAAATCCCTTTGTTACAACAGAGAGAGACTTTGCCAATACTTCAAACATCAAACAATGAACATTGGGACTATATATTTCAATATCCAAATGTTGGGAATTATGACAGATAGAATATGGAAAATGAATGTATATTTTGTCATTAAAATTATCAGAAAGACTTTATAACGGAAACTGTAACTTTAAGAGCTTATCAATGTATATCAGATTTACATGTTCTAAAGCTTATATGATTAAATATGAAACTAATTGTGAAAAGTTAGCAATGTGATTGTAGCCTTCTGAATGACAACTGTTTTTCTTGAAAAACTTGTGCCAGTCAGTAGCCACTCCCAAGTGAGCTCAGAGTTCGTGTCAACATGATGGAACCGCCTTCCAGGACAGAGTGCTTCATAAGAACTTGTAACGAAATTTACATTAAAACCAAGCAGGCGGACGGTGTAAGCCGGATGTCACAAATGGTTAAAACTACAAGACCAGAAAATGGTAAGACCCTCTGAAACTCTCGACGAGTGAAGAAGTTGAAGACTAGACCAAAACATTCCCAGTCTGCAGCTGGTATGTAAAGTAGTCTAGGACAATTGACGAAAGATGAGAGGGAAGGACAAATCTCTCTCACATTGTGCATTTGGATTACTGGACTAAACGCGCAAACAAAAAGGAGGTATTTGGACACAAATTATGGACTTTATCGAACAAAACTAACATTTATTGTGGAACTGGGATTCCTGGGAGTACATTCCAATGAAGATCATCAAAGGTAAGTGAATATTTATAATGCTAGTTCTGACTTTTGTTGACGCCACAACATGGCGGGTATCTGTATGGTGGCTGAGCGCTGTACTCAGATTATTGCATGGTGTGCTTTTGCCATAAAGCTTTTTTGAAATCTGACACAGCGGTGGCATTAACAGGATCGATTTGACAACAGCCAGTGAAACTGCATGGCGCCAAATTCAAACAACAGACATCTCATAATTAAAATTCCTCAAACATACAAGTATTATACACCGTTTTAAAGATAAACTTCTTGTTAATCCAACCACAGTTACCGATTTCAAAAAGGCTTTACGGCGAAAGCATACCTTGCGATTATGGTAGGTCAGCGCCTAGTCACAAAAACACAGCCATTTTCCAGCCAAAGAGAGGAGTCACAAAAAGCAGAAATAGAGATAAAATTAACCACTAACCTTTGATGATCTTCATCAGATGGCACTCATAGGACTTCATGTTACACAATACATGTATGTTTTGTTCGATAAAGTTCATATTTATATCCAAAAATCTCAGTTTACATTGGCGCGTTATGTTCAGTAATGTTTTGCCTCCAAAACATCCAGTGATTTTGCAGAGAGCCACATCAATTTACAGGAATACTCATCATAAACGGTGATAAAAGATACAAGTGTTATGCATAGAATTAAATATATACTTCTCCTTAACCTCTCTGGGCTACGGATCCCTTTAGCGGGATCATTTTCCTAAACAACCGCTGAATTGCAGGGTGCCAAATATTACAAAAAATATTTATAATCATGCAATCACAAGTGAAATATACCAAAACACAGTTTAGCTTGTTGTTAATCCACCTATAAAATATGCTTTACAGCGAAAGCAATCCAAGCTTTTTGTGAGTGTATCAATCAATGCTAGAACAGTCAAGGCACACTTAACCAGCATGGCTACCACAGCATTCTGCAACGATACGCCATCCCATCTGGTTTGTGCTTAGTGGGACTATCATTTGTTTTTCAACAGGACAATGACCCAACAGACCTCCAGGCTGTGTAAAGGCAATTTGACAAAGAAGGAGAGTGATGGAGTGCTGCATCAGATGACCTGGCCTCCACAATCACCCGACCTCAACCCAAATGAGATGATTTGTGATGAGTTGAACTGTAGAGTGAAGTAAAAGCAGCCAACAAGTGCTCAGCATATGTGGGAACATAACTGTTTGAAAAGCATTCAAGTTGAAGCTGGTTGAGAGAATGCCAAGAGTATGCTTAGCTGTCATCAATGCAAAGGGTGGCTACTTTGAAGAATCTAAAATCTAAAATATATTTGTATTTGTTTAACACTTTTTTGGTTACTACATGATTCCATATGTGTTATTTCATAGTGTTGATGTCTTCGCTATTATACTACAATGTAGAAAATAGTAAAAATAAAGAAAAACACTTGAATGAGTAGGTGTGTCCAAACTTTTGACAGGTACTGTATATTTATACTTTCAATATACTGTACTTTAACTATTTGCACATCATTATAACACTGTACGTAGCTATAATATTACATTTGAAATGTCTCTATTCCTTTGAAGTTTTTGTGAGTGTAATGTTTACTTAAATTATTTTATTGTTTATTATCTATTTCACTTGCTTTGGCAATGTAAATATATGTTTACCATGCCAATAAAGCCCTTTGTATTGAATTAAAAGAGAGAGAGAATAAGAGAAAA
Source organism: Salvelinus alpinus (assembly GCF_045679555.1). Classification (NCBI taxonomy): domain Eukaryota; kingdom Metazoa; phylum Chordata; class Actinopteri; order Salmoniformes; family Salmonidae; genus Salvelinus; species Salvelinus alpinus. The sequence continues at coordinate 34,158,048 of NC_092088.1, forward strand.
AGAAAGCAACAGACACAGTGAGAACGAAAGGCACATTGTTATTAGTGAGAAGTAAGGACCAGAGATATATATTTTGTCTGTTAGTACAGTTCAATACTGTTTCTTTGCATGGAAAAGTTGTATCCAAGTGGATCGATGGTCAGTTGAGCTGGCCAAGTCTCTCAGACGAGAGGAGGTTGTTTAAGACAATGGAAGTTGATTTCAGAAATGCTTAGCAATGCAGCAGTGGTCCTTTCCTAAGGTTTGACTCTCACCCTGGATAGGTTTTGAGTATTCCTTGATCTCACAGTGAGCGGTACTGCTCACCACGTCCCACAGAATGATATTCCCTGCTGCATTGGCCGAGGCCAGCCTAAGGTAGGGCGAGCTCAGGGTGTGGTGGTAGTTCTCCCTGGATCATTTCACCTGCACAGACAGACAGAGACAGAAAGAAAGGCAGTCAGAGACAGAGGGCTCAATTTTAACAAACGTAACTCAATAGTAAATCTAAGTGCAGGCGGTAGCGCAATAGGTTCAGGGTGTGTCAGATGTTTTGCTATTTTCACTATCACAATTATCGCCGCACTTGCTGGCGTTGACGCGAAAGGGTTGGGTTTTGATGAATAAACAAGTTGTGGGTGTGTCAAGGCTTGTCCCCACACTAGATACGTTAACTTGAACCCATTTTGCAGTCCACAAGTAATTGCATAGCTTCAATAGCATTCACACTGATATAGGGGCTGGGCCTATTGTAAATTACATTATGGATGAGCATGGATATGCCAAACATTGTCAATAAGCAAGATTCAAATCATTATTGATAAGGCCTAAAAAGAGAATGAATAATTCTAATCAAATCTCATCCATATATGTAGTTACAGTTGAAGTTGGAAGTGTACATACACTTAAAAAGTCCTTCAAATTTGTTTTTCAACCACTTCACAAATTTCTTGTTAACAAACTATAGTTTTGGCAAGTCGGTCAGGACATCTACACAAGTAATTTTTCCAATAATTGTTTACAGAAAGATTATTTACCTTATAATTCAGTGTATCACAATTCCAGTGGGTCAGAAGTTTAAATACCCTAAGTTGACTGTGCCGTTAAACAGCTTGGAAAATTCCAGAAAATGATGTCATGGCTTTAGAAACTTCTGATAGGCTGATTGACATAATTTGAGTCAATTGGAGGTGTACCTGGGGATGTATTTCAAGGCCTACCTTCAAACTCAGTGCCTCTGTGCCCGACATCATGGGAAAGTCAAAAGAAATCAGCCAAGTCTGGTTCATTCTTGGGAGCAATTCCCAAACGTCTGAAGGTACCACGTTCATCCCTACAAACAATAGTACGCAAGTATAAACACCATGGGACCACGCAGCCGTCATACCGCTCAGGAAGAAGACGTGTTCTGTCTCCTACAGATGAATGTACTTTGGTGCGAAAAGTGCAAATCAATCCCAGAACAACAGCAAAGGACCTTGTGAAGATGCTGGAGGAAACAGGTACAAAGTTATCTATATCCTCAGTAAAACGAGTCCTAAATCGACATAACCTGAAAGGCCGCTCAGCAAGGAAGAAGCCACTGCTCTAAAACCGCCATAAAAAAAGCCTGACTACGGTTTGCAACTGCACATGGGGACAAAGATGTACTTTTTGGAGAAATATTCTCAGGTCTGATGGAACAAAAATAGAACTGTTTGTCCATAATGACCATCGTTATGTTTGGAGGAAAAGGGGGGAGGCTTGCAAGCCGAAGAACACCATCCCAACCGTGAAGCGCGGGGGTGGCAGCATCATGTTGTGGGGGTGCTTTTCTGCAGGAGGGACTGGTGCACTTCACAAAATAGATGGCTTCATGAGAAAGGAAACTTATGTGGAAATATTGAAGCAACATCTCAAGACATTTGTCAGGAAGTTAAAACTTGGTCGTAAATGGGTCTTCCAAATGGACAATGACCCCAAGCATACTTCCAAAGTTATGGCAAAATGGCTTAAGGACAACAAAGTCAAGGTATTTGAGTGGCCATCACAAAGCCCTGACCTCAATCCTATAGAAAATGTGTGGGCAGAACTGAAAAAGTGTGTGCGAGCAAGGAGGCCTACAAGTCTGACTCAGTTACACCAGCTCTGTCAGGAGGAATGGGACAAAATTCACCCAACTTATTGTGGGAAGCTAATTCAATGTATGTAACCTTTTGAACCATGTGATGAAAGAAATAAAAGCTGAAATAAATAATTCTCTCTACTATAATTCTGACATTTCAAATTCTTAAAATAAAGTAGTGATCCAAACTGACCTAAAACAGTGAATTTTTACTAGGATTTGGCTAAGGTGTATGTAAACTTCCGACTTCAACTGTACATTTTCTCATTCATCTCTTTAGATTTGTGTGTATTTGGTAGTTGTTGGGGAATTGTTCGATTATTTGTTAGATTTTACTGCACTGTTGGAACTAGAAGCACAAGCATTTCGCTACCCTCGCATCTGCTAACCATGTGACCAATACAATTTGATTTGATTTGAACAAAACAACAACTTGTTTTAAATAGGCTATGTCACACTTATAGGCACCATCATTTCTCCCTGTGGGCATATAATATTAAAACAACGCAGACTATGGAGGGTTTTATGCACAATCAAAACGGGACCTGCATGGCTAAAATAATGTGGGCCTATCTAGAAAGCATAGATAAATAAGGAATGTCAGCTCACTGTTTTACTCCTCTCAAACTTTATATTTTGAAAAAGCTTTGGTGATTAAGATTTATTTCCAAGCGCTCAGGAGCCAACTCCTTTATCGACAATCGACTACTTCATGATTGCATTGGGAAGACAAAAAAAAGCCTTAATTGAGAGAAGGGGAGGCTATGCTTGGTTTTTAACCGAAAAAAACAGTATGAGCACCAAAAGCACACTAGGATACTCTTGTTCTATGCACATAATGGAGTGTGCGTCACGGCTGGATAGACTGTGTTTCCGCTGTCAAAACTCATGCCATAACCGAATTCGTTACCACTTATAACCAGTTTTTGGTTGATCTTAAATATCCCTATCAGCGCTGCCTGAAATTAGCACTTTGGATCATGTTTTTAAGGACACACCTCAAATATTTCCACCCTCCCATCTGAACGCATGCGAGCTGATATAAGACAGGTAAATCGCCAAACCTGGTGTTAGGGCTAGAAAAGCTAGTCTATTGCAGGGCCTTTATATGTCTGTATAGGCCATTTGATATAGAGATATATAGAGCAAACATTTCAGCGTCATATGCTGTCATGCCCTGATCTGTTTCACCTGTCTTTGTGCTTGTCTCCACCCCCCTCCAGGTGTCGCCCATCTTCCCCATTATCCCTGTGTACTTATACCTGTGTTTTCTGTTTGTCTGTTGCCAGTTCGTCTTGTTTGTCAAGCTTACCAGCGTTAGTCCTGTCAGCTCCTGTTTTTTCCCAGCCTGTCTTTTTCTCGCCCTCCTGGTTTTTGACCCTTGCCTGTCCTGACCCAGAACCCGCCTGCCTGACCAATCTGCCTGCCCCTGAGCCTGCCTGCCGTCCTGTACCTTTGCCCTTATCTGGATTTCCGACCTCTGCCTGACTTGATCAAATCAAATCAAATGTTATTTGTCACATACACATGGTTAGCAGATGTTAATGCGAGTGTAGCGAAATGCTTGTGCTTCTAGTTCCGGCAATGCAGTAATATCCAACGAGGAATCTAACCTAACAATTTCACAACAACTACCTTATACACACAAGTGTAAAGGAATGAATTAGAATATGTACATAAAACAATATATGAATGAGTTATGGAATAGAACGGCATAAGCAAGATGCAGTGGATCGTATAGCGTAAAGTATATACATATGAGATGAGTAATGTAGGGTATATAAACATATAAAAGTGACATTGTTTAAAGTGGCTAGTGATACATTACATGAAGATGGCAAGATGCAGTAGATGGTACAGAGTACAGTATATACATGTGAGATGAGTAATGTAGGGAATGTAAACATATAAAAGTGCCATTGTTTAAAGTGGCTAGTGATACATTACATCAAGATGACAAGATGCAGTAGATGGTATAGAGTACAGTATATACATATGAGATGAGAAATGTAGGGTATGTAAACATTATTTGTAGTGGCATTGTTTAAAGTGGCTAGTGATACATTTATTACATACATTTTTCCATTATTAAAGTGGCTAGAGTTGAGTCAGTATGTTGGCAGCAGCCACTCAATGTTAGTGATGGCTGTTTAATAACAGTCGGATCTCGCCTTCTGGATGATAGCGGGATGAACAAGCAGTGGCTCGGGTGGTTGTTGTCCTTGATGATCTTTTTGGCCTTCCTGTGACATCGGGTGGTGTAGGTGTCCTGGAGGGCAGGTAGTTTGCCCCCGGTGATGCGTTGTGCAGACCTCACTACCCTCTGGAGAGCCTTACGGTTATGGGCGGAGCAGGTGCCGTACCAGGCAGTGATACAGCCCGACAGGACGCTCTTGATTGTGCATCTGTAAAAGTTTGTGAGTGTTTTTGGTGACAAGCCGGATTTCTTCAGCCTCCTGAGGTTGAAGAGGCGCTGCTGCGCCTTCTTCACCACGCTGTCTGTGTAGGTGGACCATTTCAGTTTGTCCGTGATGTGTACGCCGAGGAACTTAAAACTTTCTATCCTCTCCACTACTGTCTCGTCGATGTGGATAGTCGATGTGCTCCCTCTGCTGTTTCCTGAAGTCCACGATCATCTCCTTTGTTTTGTTGACGTTGAGTGTGAGGTTATTTTCCTGACACCACACTCCGAGGGTCCTCACCTCCTCCCTTTAGGCCGTCTCGTCGTTTTTGGTAATCAAGCCTACCACTGTAGTGTCGTCTGCAAACTTGATGATTGAGTTGGAGGTGTGCATGGCCACGCAGTCGTGGGTGAACAAGGAGTACAGGAGAGGGCTGAGAACGCACCCTTGTGGGGCCCCAGTGTTGAGGATCAGTGGGGTGGAGATGTTGTTACCTACCCTCACCACCTGGGGGCGGCCCGTCAGAAAGTCCAGGACCCAGTTGCAGAGGGTGGGGTCGAGACCCAGGGTCTCGAGCTTGATGATGAGTTTGGAGGGTACTATGGTTGTAAATGCTGAGCTGTAGTCGACGAACAGCATTCTCACATAGGTATTCCTCTTGTCCAGATGGGTTAGGGCAGTGTGCAGTGTGATTGCGATTGCGTCATCTGTGGACCTGTTGGGGCGGTAAGCAAATTGGAGTGGGTCTAGGGTGTCAGGTAGGGTGGAGGTGATATGGTCCTTGACTAGTCTCTCAAAGCACTTCATGATGACGGAAATGAGTGCTACGGGGCGGTAGTCATTTTGCTCAGTTACCTTAGCTTTCTTGGGAACAGGAACAATGGTGGCCCTCTTGAAGCATGTGGGGACAGCAGACTGGGATAAGGATTGATTGAATATGTCCGTAAACACACCAGCCAGCTGGTCTGAGGACGCGGCTGGGGATGCCATCTGGGCCTGCAGCCTTGCGAGGGTTGACACGTTTAAATGTTTTGCTCACGTCAGCTGCCGTGAAGGAGAGCCCGCAGGTTTTGGTAGCGGGCCGTGTCAGTGGCACTGTAGTGTCCTCAAAGCGAGCAAAGAAGTTGTTTAGTCTGTCTGGGAGCAAGACATCCTGGTCCGCGACGGGGCTGGTTTTCCTGTTACAGTCCGTGATTGACTGTAGACCCTGCCACTTACCTCTCGTGTCTGAGCCATTGAATTGCGACTCTACTTTGTCTCTATACTGACGCTTAGCTTGTTTGATTGCCTTGCGGAGGGGATAGCTACACTGTTTCTATTCGGTCATGTTTCCGGTCACCTTGCTCTGATTAAAAGCAGTGGTTCGGGCTTTCAGTTTTGCGCGAGTGCTGCCATCAATCCACGGTTTCTGGTTTGGGAATGTTTTATTAGACGCTGTGGGTACGACATCGCCGATGCACTTGCTAATAAACCCGCTGACGAATCAGCGCATACATCAATGTTGTGGTTCGCCGCAATGCGGAACATATCCCAGTCCACGTGATCGAAGCAATCTTGAAGTGTGGAATCCGATTGGTCGGACCAGCATTGAACAGACCTGAGCACGGGAGCTTCCTATTTTAGTTTCTGTCTATAGGCAGGGAGCAACAAAATGGAGTCGTGGTCAGCTTTTCCGAAAGGAGGGCGGCCTGCCTGCCGTCCTGTACCTTTGCCTCTTTTGCTGTAATAAACATTGTTACTTCGTCACGGTCTGCATCTGGGTCTTACCTTATGCTGATACTCTCCACACAAACACACAAAAAAGTCCACTGATGGAGAAATATGGATGGAGATAGTGATCTGCTTGTGTTTGAATAATTGAACCGTGCTGGGGTATATCTTCCTATATTGGCACAACACTGGGCCAGTGTTGTGGCTGTGGCAGTTTACAAGATTTAATTGTGTACCGTGTGAGGAATGAGAGACCAGGAGTGGGCCCAGAGCACTGATAATCGCTTTGGAGTTTATTGGCTATTACTCACTCTCGCACACACACTCGCGAACAGACACACGGGTGCATGCACACACACACTTTCGCACACGCAAACAGACGCACACACACTTTCGCATAACAACACACACTTTTGCACAAGCGAACACATAAACTCTCTCACATACACACACATGCGCACAAACAGTCGAGTGCACGATGGTAGAGCAAGGCCCTTCATCAGAGCTGAAACAACCATTATCAATGTGGCTCTTTGGCGAAAACACAGTGACATGTTGCTGACAAAGAAATAAGCTTACTCTGACCAAAGTCACACAGAACCCACTTTGTTAATACATTGGATGCTAACAAACAGGCTAACAAACAGGCTATTTACTTAGAACCAGACATGAATATAGTTCACTCCTGTGATGGGTTACATTTCCTTTTGCAAATGTAGTCTAGGCTACATGCTATGAATTCTCATTCAATTACTCTGCTTGAATAATTGAATGGAATGTCCCATGTCTATGATACACTTATCATAGGCCTAGGCAACATGGGTCATGATACCTGTAGCTAACAAAAACTTAGCTGTGAGCCATTTGTTACTCATTCAATCCACTTGTTCAAAGAAGGCATAGGCTACTTCCTGCCATGTTCCCATTATGATATTGAGAAACAAAGGGCATTGAATAACCCTGACTGGCACTTACCTTGACCACATTGGCTTTGTGAGGCGTCTATTTCTATGGGCACAAGCACTGTTCATGACACAAACTGTTCACACCCCTCTTGTTGGTGGAGAGAATTTTACAGGTTTAAAGCTTATTTCCTGCAATTCTAAACATTTTGTCATGGGGTGCAAAGAAAATGTTGCAGTTTTAAAAGTAATTTTCTTGCAATTCGAAAATGTTTGCCATGTCGAATGTGTATTCATGTGATATTTGAGTCACACAAAAATTACAACAATATCTATGGGCTAAAAAAACAAAATAAAAAACGTTAGTTGACATGGGCTAGTTGATCTGGACATTTCTGACAAGTTCTAAATAGCTCTCTAAAGTATGCGCACCCTGTTGACCCCACAGTTTCGGAACCACTGTGCTAAAGAACAAGTTGATTTCATTGACATGAAGCAGCCATAGCTTTGGCTACTAAGCACAGATGAATACAACTCAAAACATACTATTCTGTTCTTTTGAAATAAATTGTCTAGTACCATGTTTTAAAAAAAATGTTATGACCTTCCTAAATTTATTTGTGATTGTGTATATTAACGCTAGAAAGGCAGATAGCATAATAATGCATTTTTCTAAGGGCATGTCATTTTTTAAATGTGTTTCCCCAGCTTGCTCCACTCCTCCGATAGTTGAATGTGCCATGCCCAGTTGATAATCACCCCAATAATTGCCTTGAAACTGAACCTAAATTATACCTAAACTAATTTCACACACAACAGATGAACAACAGATTAAATAAATTAAGTATAGTATGCTGGGGGAGAAAAGTGGAGAATGGGTGAGTTGAAAAGTGAGGGGAAGCAAACGGTGCATAAAAATGTAATGTAATCACCAGCTGTGAATGATGAACAGGGCGGGCAATTCAATTGTATTAATCTATTCTAATTAGAATCTGTAAAAGTATGTGGACACCTGCTCCTCGAACATCTCATTCCAAAATCCTGGGCATTATTATGGAGTTGGTCCTCCCTTTGCTGCTATAACAGCCTCCACTCTTCTGGGAAGGCTTTCCACTAGATGTTGGAACATTGCTGCGGGGACTTGCTTCCATTCAGCCACAAGAGCATTAGTGAGGTCGGGCACTGATGTTGGACGATTAGGCCTGGCTCGCAGTCGGTGTTCCAATTCATCCCAAATGTGTTTGATGGGGTTGAGGTCAGGGCTCTGTGCAGGCCAGTCAAGTTCTTCCACACCGATCTCAACAAACCATTTCTGTATGGACCTCGCTTGGTGCACAGGGGCATTGTCATGCTGAAACAGGAAAGGGCCTTCCCCAAACTGTTGCCACAAAGTTAGAAGCACATAATCGTCTAGAATGTAAGTGTATGCTGTCGCGTTAAGATTTCCCTTCACTGGAATTAAGTGGCCTAGCCCAAACCACGAAAAACAGCTCCAGACCATTATTCCTCCTCCACCAACCTTTACTGTTGGCACTAAAAAAATCTGAATATTTTCCTTGGTGCCCCGACTTCCTAGTTAATTACAGTTACATGATTAATCAGTTTAATTGGGTAATAATAATTACAGAGAGTTATTTGACAAATAAGTCTTCAGTTTTAATGATGCCAAAGACACGACACTGTGCAACATTGCAACATTCCCTATCAACAACTTAACTATTAAAACATGAGCACAGTACAATGACCCTTATCCAATTAACACTTTCAACTGATGTGGTAGCTTCCATTCAATTGAAAGCGGTGCTGAAGGATATGAAATCAAATTAAAGAGGTAGTGATGTGCCGACATCCATTTCACAGTCTAACAATTTGACTATATTTAACTGTTTAAGATGAAGATTAATGTTGATTTAATTTACATTTCTTCCTCCATGACAATTTTCACTCCATTATGTTTACAAAACAAAGTTATACTTGCAAATTATAAAATGTACTTATGCACGCAATGTTTCGGTCCTAAACCTTCATTCCTGACTACAGTAAGGTGTAGGGCTGAATCATTAAACTGACAAATAAACGTTCTAAATGCAAGTAGACAGTGTGTGTGAATTTTGTTTTTCCAACTTTCTTATATGTACCGGTCCACAACAATACACGGGTATGCAAAAGACCTCTCCTTACAAATCCATGAAGATTCTCTATCTATTTTCATCCTCTGGGACCTCAGCCATTTTTCACATGTTGACGTCAGCAATGTGAGATTTATGGCCAATGCCTCTAAAGCTTCCTATATATAAGGATTTAGGCTGAGACAAACAGCTTTATCACTGATTTGTAAGGTAACTTCACAATGCCAATTTTCTGTTTTCCCAAACAGTAACACTTTACTATTAAACTCTACACCAACTGAAGTTAAGTTACTCTTGTATCTCTGTACATGTTAAGACTCAATAGATTAATAAAGGCCAATAGTATTGCATGACTTTCTCATTTTTGTGACCGGTTTTACTGAAGGCACAGATCAAATCAAAATGTAGGCAGACATTTTAGTTGGCATTTGCCTACAAAACATTGTCGTCTTCAGTTTTTTTATCCTTAATCTCTTTTCCTTGTAAAATAACGTAACTATTTACAATTGTTTAGCGCCATAAATGTTTTTGGTATTTTATTTTACAGTTGGTTTTTCCAACCAAGGACCATTGGCTTCATTCTGTCTCCATCCAAACATAACAACACTTATTTTACAAACCCAAACATGTTCTTCATGGAATTCGAGTATCCATGTTGGAGTGAGTACATTAGCCCGTACAAACATACAAGTGCATCAGGCCAGCACCGGAAATCCTTCATAACCACCTTCTCCTCAAGGACCACGTAGACTCTTCCTGGATGGAATGGCACAGCAGCTACATCTCCATCGTCGTCAATGACTGAGATGATGGCTGCTGGTCTCTTGATGGCTGCAGGGTCTTGGGATGTACCTTCCTGAGAAAGAACATGAAAATATAATTATCATTTCACAATACACTCTTATGAAGACACACAAGTTTCTCCCCTCCTTTATTTTGCGTCAAATAATATTTGAACAACCACGCACATAAACACAACCCACCGTGTATGTTATGAACACTCCAGAGTCATCCTCTTGGAATATTGCTGGAAGACATCTGAGGACAACGATCGGTGTTCACATCACATGGTTGCTACAGAGAAACATGAACTAAATATCTGTGTAAGGGTATCACTGATCTTAAAATGTAACATTTCAGTCAATGAATTTGCTTTGCATTTAGCTTACTGATTTAATTTACATACCTGGCTGTACTAATTCAGAATGTCAGCTGTCTCCTGTCCATTTCTTCCAGTCTTTCCCTGCTTCTCTCTGGATAGGGCTAGCAAGTGTTCTGTGAGTTGGTCCAACGTGGAATAAAACAAATCCCGGAGTTGCTGGTTTGTGATGTGATGGTACTCTGCACATACCTAAAACAAAATACAAAGGCAATTGAAAACTGCTTTACGTCCCCCCACCCACACTTGTTCCTCGAGGAAAAGTGCCGGCCATCTGTCTTGGATATGCTCTATGGTGGGGCTCAAGGTAACAATCTCTTTACGTCTCAATGCAAAGGTCCTTCACATGCTGCTGTTGACCAATGATAAGTCAATCTTGTCTTGGTCCGTTTCCTCCAACTCCTCCACAAGGAAAACCCTCAACCTTTCCAGACTTTCTTCAGTTTCACCTTGTGGAAGCTGTGGGAGAAAGTTTACTTCTGCTCGTCGAGGCCGCATTATCTTTCAATGTGGCGAGTTGCCATCTGGGCTACTTTTACCTCTCTTGCCACTGTTAACTTTCAATTCTGGACACCCTGACTTGCTGAATTTGCCCATTTTGAACACCAAGCTGTCTCTCCATCCATCACAACCACTTTTGGAGCCAGACTCCTCCAGGCAAGAATGTTTTTGAACTAACGCTTCAGCGACACTTTTAATCTCCCAAGCTCTCTCATCTTCTGGTACCTCAGAGCCAATTATTGCAGGAAGAAGCCTAAGCAATGTAAAATTTGTGGCCATTGCCTCCAATCATTTTTCTTTTTGCATAGCTCTTAGGTATAGGCTGAGGTCGATCAACTTTGTCACTGTTCTCATAAGGTAACAAGCAATGCTCAATTGTTCCAATGAGAAACACTTCTTTCTTATCAAATCTTGTAGACACAGAGACAACTCTACCGGAAATCATGAAGGACATCTTGAGGAAATCCACTTGTTGTATGAAAGTACTGTAGTTGCTGTGAAAAAACACAAGCACTCTTCATACCATAGTCCTCTGCACTTACGGTGCCTTACAAAAGTATTGTTCCCCCTTGGCGTTTTTCCTATTTTGTTGCATTACAACCTTTATTTGGATTTCATGTAATGGACATACAAAAAATAGTCCAAATTGGTGAAGTGAAATAAAAAAAAATTCAAAAGGAAAGGTGGTGCATGCATATGTTTTCACTCCCTTTGCTATGAAGCCCTTAATTAAGATCAGGTGCAACCAATTACCTCCAGAAGTCACATAATTAGTCAAATAAATTCCACCTGTGTGCAATCTAAGTGTCAAATGATCTGTCACATGATCTCAGTATATATACACCTGTTCTGAAAGGCCCCAGAGTCTGCAACACCACTAAGCAAGGGGCACCAGCAAGCAAGCGGCACCATGAAGACCAAGGAGCTCTCCAAACAGGTCAGGGACAAAGTTGTGGAGAAGTACAGATCAGGGATTGTTTATAAAAAAATATCTGAAACTTTAAACATCCCACGGAGCACCGTTAAATCCATTATTAAAAAATTGAAAGAATATGGCACCACAACAAACCTGCCAAGATAGAGGCCCGCCCACCAAAACTCATGGACCAGGCAAGGAGGGCATTAATCAGAGAGGCAACAAAAAGACCAAAGATAACCCTGAAGTAGCTGCAAAGCTCCACAGCAGAGATTGGAGTATCTTTCCATAGAACCACTTTAAGCCGTACACCCCACAGAGCTGGGCTTTACGGAAGAGTGGCCAGAAAAAAAGCCATTGCTTAAAGAAAAGAATAAGCAAGCACGTTTGGTGTTAGCCAAAAGGCATGTGGGAGACTCCCCAAACATATGGAAGAAGGTACTCTGGTCAGATGACACTAAAATGTAGCTTTTTGGCCAAAAAGGGAAATGCTATGTCTGGCACAAACCCAACACCTCTCACCACCCCGAGAACAACATCCCCACAGTGAAGCGTGGTGGTGGCAGCATCATGCTTTGGGGATGTTTGTCATCGGCAGGGACTGGGAAACGGGTCAGAATTGAATGAATGATGGATGGCACTAAATACAGGGAAATTCTTGAGGGAACCTGTTTCAGTCTTCCAGAGATTTGAGACTGGGACGGAGGTTCACCTCCAGCTGGACAATGACCCTAAACATACTGCTAAAGCAACACTCGAGTGGTTTAAGGGGAAATGTTTAAATGTCTTGGAATGGCCAAGACAAATCCCAGACCTCAATCCAGTTGAGAATCTGTGGTATGACTTAAAGATTGCTGTACACCAGCGGAACCCATCCAACTTGAAGGAACTGGTGCAATTTTGCCTTGAAGAATGGGCAAAAATCCCAGTGACTAGATGTGCCAAATTTATAGAGATATACCCCAAGAGACTTGCAGCTGTATTTTCTGCAAAAGATGGCTCTACAAAGTATTGACTTTGGGGGGATGAATAGTTATGCACACTCAACTTCTCTTTTTTTGTCTTATTTCTTGTTTGTTTCACAATACAAATATTTTGCATCTTCAAAGTGGTAGGTAGGCATGTTGTGTAAATCAAATGATACAACCCCCCCCCAAAATCAATTTTAATTCCAGGTTGTAAGGCAACAAAATATAAAAAATGCCAAGGGCAGTGAATACTTTCGCATGCCATTGTACCTGCCCTGCCTCACTCACTACTCATGCCACTTACACAAATACTGCTTACACAGTATACTCACACCCGTTCCATAACACACTGCAAAAATTCCTACATTTTACGCTGGACATGTGAACACAAACTCTAAGATACCACATTCATAAGCATGTTGTCATGTTTATTAGAAACACCCCAAATAAAATAAGAGGCCAGCTGTACTGATGTAGAACAACACAACACACACACACACACACACACACACACACACACACACACACACACACACACACACACACACACACACACACACACACACACACACACACACACACCTTCACTGAGAACAGAGAGTAACACACACAAGTCTCCTTCAGTTCTACCTTCTCATCTGACAGTGAGTCCATTGAAAAATAATCTAACATATCTAACCAGGTTAGAACTGACAAGAACAAATTCTATTTCAAATGTGGACGTGTAGTATACAATTGTTCAGTTGCATATTATATAGTATAATATATTGTAATAATATTTAGTGCCTTTGAAAAGTATTCAGACCCCTTGACTTTTTCCACATTTTGTTAATCATAATCCTCCACAATCTTCACACAATACCCCGTAATGACAAAGTGAAAACAGGTTTTTAGATTTATTTTTGCACATTTATTAAAAATAAAAACAGAAATACCTTATTTACATAAGTATTCAGACCCTTTGCTATGAGCCTCAGATTTGAACTCAGGTGCATCCTGTTTCCATTGATCATCCTTGAGATGTTTCTACAACTTGATTGGAGTCCACCTGTGGTAAATTCAATTGATTGGACATGATTTGGAAAGGCACACACCTGTCTATATAAGGTCCCACAGTTGACAGTGCATGTCAGAGCAAAAATCAAGCCATGAGGTTGAAGGAATTGTCTGTAGAGCGCAGAGACAGGATTGTGTTGAGGCCCAAAATCTAAGGAAGGATAACAAAACATTTCTGCAGCATTGAAGATCCCCAAGAACACAGTGTCCTCCATCATTCTTAAATGGAAGAAGTTTAGAACCACCAAGACTCTTCCTAGGGCTGGCCGTCCGGCCAAACTGAGCAATCGGGGGGAAATGGCCTTGGTCAGGGACAACGACCCTAAGCACACAGCCAAGACAAAGCAGGAGTGAGTGTCTTCGGGAAAAGTCTCTGAATCTCCTTGAGTGGCCCAGCCAGAGCACGGACTTGAACCTGTTCGAACATCTCTGGAGAGACCTGAAAATAGCTGTGCAGCAACGCTCCCCATCCAACCTGACAGAGCTTGAGAGGATCTACGGAGAAGAATGGGAGAAACTCCCCAAATATAGGTGTGCTAAGCTTGTAGTGTCATACCAAAGAAGACTTGAGGCTGTAATTGCTGTAAAGGGTCTGAAGAGTTATGTAAATGTGATATTTCCGTTTTTTTATTACCAGAAATGTCTAAAAAAATGTTTTTTTGTTGTTATGGGGTATTGTGTGTAGATTGATGACGGGGAAAAATATTTTTTTACATTTAGAGTAATGCTGTAACGTAACAAAATGTGTAAAAAGTCAAGGGCTCTGAATACTTTCCGAAGGCACTGTATATTATAAAATCACTAAGTTTAGTTTATATTAACATCCTAAAACTGTTTTCAAAATGGCGGCTTGTTGGTGTTGTAACACTGAAAGTTTCCTTAGCCACAAATGGAAGGTCTGTAGAGTCCCACTTATAAACAAAAGAAGCGCACATGAGCATATTTTTCCTATCTCTGTTCATAGATGATTTTCACACAGCGGCAGACGGTCCATTGTTGCACATAAAGTATATAAACAGGAAAACACATTTTCAAAGTGCTCTCAAGGCCAGACATGCTTATCCATATACAATAGTATATTTTCAAAAATGGTATTTTCATGCCATGGTCAATAATGATACTTATTTTTTTTCTCCATAGGCTATTCAACATCAGTTTGGTTACTTTTTCAAAATTAAAATGAATTAAAAAAAAAATACAAAATTCAGATTAGAAGTAATTTATAAATAAAATGTTGGTAAAACGAAGCAAACATAATTCTACTCTCAATAACAGCAATTTCACCCTTGAATATTTATCCACAATCACTACTTTTAGTTACCTACTTTTTTTCCTACTTGATATATATTTTCAAGCCACAGACTTTTTTGCTGTAAATAATAAATGTTACATTAAGAAAATAAGTTCTCGGGCCTCCCGGGTGGCGCAGTGGTCTAGAGCACTGCATCGCAGTGCTATGCTGCGCCACCAGAGTCTGGGTTCGCGCCCAGGCTCTGTCGCAGCCGGCCGCGACCGGGAGGTCCGTGGGGCGACGCACAATTGGCTTAGCGTCGTCCGGGTTAGGGAGGGTTTGGCCGGTAGGGATATCCTTGTCTCGTCGCGCTCCAGCGACTCCTGTGGCGGGCCGGGCGCAGTGCGCGCTAACCGAGGGGGCGGGTGCACGGTGTTTCCTCCGACACATTGGTGCGGCTGGCTTCCGGGTTGGAGGCGCGCTGTGTTAAGAAGCAGTGCGGCTAGGTTGGGTTGTGCTTCGGAGGACGCATGACTTTCGACCTTCGTCTCTCCCGAGCCCGTACGGGAGTTGTAGCGATGAGACAAGATAGTAATTACTAGCGATTGGATACCACGAAAAATTGGGGAGAAAAGGGGATAAAAATAAAAAAAAATAAAAAAAAATAAAAAAAAATAATAATAAGTTCCAGTACTTTGTGGCTCCAACAGGCAGTCCATAGGTCTATATATCACTTTAACAATCCAAACACATTTCTGATATGTCATGACAATGCTCCCAGCAGCATCAAAAAAATTTAACTTGTGACTAAATGCTTTAGGTCTTAAAAGTCCTCAATCAAGGATACACATACCTGCAAACACTGTTCAATGCAATCAGTGGTGCAAAGAAAAACTTGATGTTACAGAAAAGTTATAGACCTTTGTGCATTAGCTGGGTCAACATTTAGCAGGGCTGATGACTAGCATCCAGACGTGCTCAGACCTCCACATGGAATGGCTGATGGTGTCCACTGTTTAGCACCTATACACAGTCCTATCCATCATGGGACTTAAGGAAAGGCTCATGCTAACTTGTTTAGCTTTGTGTTGTAATGTTATTTGACAAAAAGCAAAGTCCAAGTCCAACATGCTGGTGGACTCTTTCGACACACACAATTAGACACACATGCAAAGACATACACACACAATCTGGCACACAGGCACACCGTGCCTTGCAAACGTATTCATCCCCCTTGGCGTTTTTCCTATTTTGTTGTATTACACCCTTTAATTTAAATAGATTTTTATTTGGATTTAATTTAATTGACATACACAAAATAGTCCAAATTGGTGAAGTGAATTGAAAAAAAATAACTTGTTTCAAAATATATATTTTTTCGAAACGGAAAAGTGGTGCATGGATATATATTCACCCCCTTTGCTATGAAGCCCCTAAATAAGATCTGGTGCAACCAATTGCCTTCAGAAGTCACATAATTAGTTGAATAAAGTCCACCTGTGTGAAATCTAAGAGTCACATGATCTGTCACATGATCTCAGTATATATACACCTGTTCTGAAAGGCCCCAGAATCTGCAACACCACTAAGCAAGGGGCACCACCAAAACCAAGGAGCTCTCCAAACAGGTCAGGGACAAAGTTGTGGAGAAGTACAGATCAGGGTTGGGTTATAAAAACATATCTGAAACTTTGAACATCCCACAGAGCACCATTAAATCCATTATTAAAAAATGGAAAGAATATGGCACCACAACAAACCTGCCAAGAGAGGGCCGCCCACCAAAACTCACGGACCAGGAAAGGAGGGCATTAATCAGAGGCAACAAAGAGACCAAAGTTAACCCTGAAGGAGCTGCAAAGCTCCACAGCGGAGATTGGAGTATCTTTCCATAGAACCACTTTAAGCCGTACACTCCACAGAACTGGGTTTTACGGATGCGTGGACGGAAAAAAAGCCAATGCTTAAAGAAAAAAATAAGCAAACACGTTTGGTATTCGCCAAAAGGCATGTGGGAGACTCCCCAAACATATGGAAGAAGGTACTTTGGTCAGATGAGACTAAAATGTAGCTTTTTGGCCAACAAGGAAAATGCTATGTCTGGCGCAAACCCAACACCTCTCATCACTCTGAGAATACCATCACAGTGAAGCATGGTGGTGGCAGCATCATGCTGTGGGTATGTTTTTCATCGGCAGGGACTGGGAAACGGGTCAGAATTGAATGAATGATGGATGGCGCTAAGTACAGGGAAATTTTTGAGGGAACCTGTTTCAGTCTTTCGTAGATTTGAGACTGGGACGGAGTTTCACCTCCAGCAGGACAATGACCCTAAACATACTGCTAAAGCAACACTCGAGTGGTTTAAGGGGAAACATTTAAATGTCTTGGAATGGCCTAGTCAAATCCCAGACCTCAATCCAGTTGAGAATCTGTGGTATGACTTAAAGATTGCTGTACACCAGCGGAACCCATCCAACTTGAAGGAGCTGGAGCAGTTTTGCCTTGAAGAATGGGCAAGAGTCCTAGTGGCTGGATGTGCCAAGCTTATAGAGGCATACCCCAAGAGACTTGCAGCTGTAATTGCTGCAAAAGGTGACTCTACAAAGTATTGACTTGGGGGGTGAATAGTTATGCACGCTCAAGTTCTGTTTTTTTGTCTTATTTCTTGTTTGTTTCACATAAAAAAATATTTTGCATCTTCAAAGTGGTAGGCATGTTGTGTAAATCAAATGATACAAACCCCCCAAAACATCTATTTTAATTCCAGGTTGTAAGGCAACAAAATAGGAAGAATGCCAATGTTGTGAATACTTCCGCAAGCCACTGTACACACTCATACACGTTTAATGCACTGCCAGTAACTGTCAGCATGTGTCAGATTGTTGACCATGAATGTGATTCTTATCTTGCCCTCAAAGCCAAGATGGAAAATAACCCAGCTCTCTCTTATGAAGTTTCAGGA
The DNA here is from genome assembly GCF_045679555.1 of Salvelinus alpinus. Lineage (NCBI taxonomy): Eukaryota > Metazoa > Chordata > Actinopteri > Salmoniformes > Salmonidae > Salvelinus > Salvelinus alpinus. The sequence continues at coordinate 34,176,070 of NC_092088.1, forward strand.
CAAGAGATAAACTTTCAGGACAATGCAAACCACTGACTAATCATTGCAGAACAGAGCCAGACTGGTATGGGGCTGCAGGCAGAGACATACACTCTTATAAAAGTAGAGTATTTTCAGAAGATCCTCCCATAGGGTTCTTTAATTTTCACCATAGGAGGATCTTCTGAAAATAAAACATTTTGGTTCCAAAATGGCATCAAGTAGTTACATAAGATGCAGAAGCCCAGCTCAGCTCACCCCTATAATGCCACAGCAATGGTACAGTATGCTTCAGCAGTAAAGGAAATATACCAATTAATCTTAGTTTGATGACTAACAATGGGGAATACTGTATGTTATCTCACTGAAAAATATTGCAGAATTTATTTTTTATAAATTCTTTATAAATTGGCATGAAATCAGGCTTGGCACAATTTAAGACACAACAATGAGCCATGGCTGCCCCCTCTAAGGTCCCTAACCTCACCATAATTCTAAATTACTATTCATTTTGTGAGGCAACTGTGGACTATAATCCATTTGCAATGCTTGGGTTGTCCTCACAAGCAGTGCTGCCTAACCCAACATAATGAGGATTAATGCAGAAGGTTGAGCTAACGTAGGCTAATGCGATTAGCATGAGGTCATAAGTAAGAAGAACATTTCCCAGGACATACAGTGGGGAGAACAAGTATTTGATACACTGCCGATTTTGCAGGTCTTTCTACTTACAAAGCATGTAGAGGTTTGTAATTTTTATCATAGGTACACTTCAACTGTGAGAGACGGAATCTAGAAAATCCAGAAAATCACATTGTATGATTTTTTAAGTAATTCATTTGCATTTTATTGCATGACATAAGTATTTGATACATCAGAAAAGCAGAACTTAATATTTGGTACAGAAACCTTTGTTTGCAATTACAGAGATCATACGTTTCCTGTAGTTCTTGACCAGGTTTGCACACACTGCAGCAGGGATTTGGCCCACTCCTCCATACAGACCTTCTCCAGATCCTTCAGGTTTCGGGGCTGTCGCTGGGCAATACGGACTTTCAGCTCCCTCCAAAGATTTTCTATTGGGTTCAGGTCTGGAGACTGGCTAGGCCACTCCAGGACCTTGAGATGCTTCTTACGGAGCCACTCCTTAGTTGCCCTGGCTGTGTGTTTCGGGTCGTTGTTATGCTGGAAGACCCAGCCATGACCCATCTTCAATGCTCTTACTGAGGGAAGGAGGTTGTTGGCCAAGATCTCGCGATACATGGCCCCATCCATCCTCCCCTCAATATGGTGCAGTCGTCCTGTCCCCTTTGCAGAAAAGCATCCCCAAAGAATGATGTTTCCACCTCCATGCTTCACGGTTGGGATGGTGTTCTTGGGGTTGTACTCATCCTTCTTCTTTCTCCAAACACGGCGAGTGAAGTTTAGACCAAAAAGCTCTATTTTTGTCTCATCAGACCACATGACCTTCTCCCATTCCTCCTCTGGATCATCCAGATGGTCATTGGCAAACTTCAGACGGGCCTGGACATGCGCTGGCTTGAGCAGGGGGAACTTGCGTGCGCTGCAGGATTTTAATCCATGACGGCATAGTGTGTTACTAATGGTTTTCTTTGAGACTGTGGTCCCAGCTCTCTTCAGGTCATTGACCAGGTCCTGCCGTGTAGTTCTGGGCTGATCCCTCACCTTCCTCATGATCATTGATGCCCCACGAGGTGAGATCTTGCATGGAGCCCCAGACCGAGGGTGATTGACCGTCAGCTTGAACTTCTTCCATTTTCTAATAATTGCGCCAACAGTTGTTGCCTTCTCACCAAGCTGCTTGCCTATTGTCTTGTAGCCCATCCCAGCCTTGTGCAGGTCTACAATTTTATCTCTGATGTCCTTACACAGCTCTCTGGTCTTGGCCATTGTGGAGAGGTTGGAGTCTGTTTGATTGAGTGTGTGGACAGGTGTCTTTTATACAGGTAACGAGTTCAAACATGTGCAGTTAATACATACAGGTAATGAGTGGAGAACAGGAGGGCTTCTTAGAGAAAAACTAACAGGTCTGTGAGAGCCGGAATTCTTACTGGTTGGTAGGCGATCAAATACTTATGTCATGCAATAAAACGCAAATTAATTACTTAAAAATCATACAATGTGATTTTCTGGATTCCGTCTCTCACAGTTGAAGTGTACCTATGAGAACATTTACAGACCTCTACATGCTTTGTAAGTAGGAAATCCTGCAAAATCGGCAGTGTATCAAATACTTGTTCTCCCCACTGTAGATATCTGATATTGGCAGAAAGCTTAAATTCTTGTTAATCTAACTGCACTGTCCCATTTACAGGGCAAGGGGGAGATATTACTAAGTGAGAGAGTATGCAAGAAAGGGAGCAGGTGGAGATGGAGGAGGGAGAGAGAGGGGATAGAGAAGGAAAGGGTAAGAGCGATAGGGAGAAAGGAGCTGGAAGGCAAGAGAGAAAGAAAAGTGAGAAGTGTCATGGAGGGATAAGATATGACATGAGAACAATGTGAAAAATAGAGAAACTGGATGTTAAAGAAACACAGAATTGAGAAAAGAGAAAGAAACGGGACTGGGGATAAGATCAGCTGTGTTATCAAAAAGTGCTTCTCTCCATGAATGTAAAGCTCGTTATCATTAAACATCACAATAAGGTGTTGAGTGTTCGATTCGCCTGCTGGGGAGCAAGGAGACCCGCAGCTCCACTAAAACCATTGACAACGGCATGTCGTTTTCAAGGGATAAATAAATGTTAACTATTTGATTGTAATATCATCACCTCTTGAAGAGCAAATATCAAATTATTCCATGCAGAACAATTGCGCACATTTAGTTCATCAGAGTTATAAATCTACAGCAAGTACCTGCATGCTTTTCATGATCAGTAAACATAAATTGATCATGTAATTTCAGATACACTACATGACCAAAAGTACTTGGACAACTGCTCGTCGAACATCTCATTCCAAAATCCTGGGCATTAAGTTGGGCTCGTCCCCCTTTTGCTGCTATTACAGCCTTCACTCTTCTGGAAAAGCTTTCCACTTGATGTGTCACGGTCGTGTGTAGAGACGGACCAAGGCATAGCATGCTCTGAGTTCCACATCTTTATTTTAGTAAAAACTAACAAAAAACAAAAGGAAACAAACAACGAACCGTAACATAAGAGGTGCTACATTCACAAACTCAAAACAAGATCCCACAAAACACAGTGGGGAAAAATGGCTGCCTAAATATGATCCCCAATCAGAGACAATGATAAAAAGCTGCCTCTGATTGGGAATCATACCAGGCCAACATAGATATACAATAACCTAGATAACCCACCCTAGTCACACCCCGACCTAACCAACATAGAGAATAAAAGGCTCTCTATGGTCAGGGCGTGACAGTACCCCCCCAAAGGTGCGGACTCCGACCGCAAATCCTGACTCTATAGGGGAGGGTCCGGGTGGGCATCTAACGTCGGGGGCGGCTCCGGTGCGGGGCAAAGTACCCACACCGCTCGCGGATCTGCCAGCATCGGTGGCGGCTCTGGTGCGGGTCTTTGCCCCCGCCCAGACCACGGGTCCGGACATGGAGCCGGGTAGAACGCCGTGCCCGGATTGGGCATCGGCGCCGAAGAAGGCTCCGGCCATGGAGCTGAGTTGATCGCCGTGCCTGGACAAGGCACCGACGCAAAGGAAGGCTCCTGCCGTGGAGTGGGACCGGACGCCGTGCCTGGACTGGGCACCGGCGCAGAGAAGGGTTCCTGCCATGGAGCTGGACTGGACGCCGTGCCTGGACATCGGCGCAGAGGAAGGCTCCTCCCATGGAGCGGGACCGGACGCCGTGCCTGGACTGGGCATCGGCGCAGAGAAGGGCTCCTGCCATGGAGCTGGACTGGACACCTTGCTCGGACTGGGCATCGGCGCATAGGAAGGCTCCTGCCATGGAGCAGGACTGGATGTCGTGCTCGGACTGGGCATCGGCGCAGAGGAAGGCTCCTGCCCTGGAGCTGGAGATTCTGGACCGTCGCAGGAGGTTCCGGACCGTGGACCGCCGCAGGATGTTCCGGACCGTGGATCGTCTCAGGAGGTTTCGGACCGTGGACCGTCTCAGGAGGTTCCGGACCGTGGACCGTCGTTGGAGGTTCCGGACTGGGAACTGTCGCCGGACGCTCCGGACTGGGAACTGTCGCAGGAAGCCTGATGCGTGGGGCCAGCACTGGTGGTACCGGACTGGTGACACGCACCTCAGGGCGAGCGCGAGGAGCAGGCACAGGACATACCGGACTGGGGAGGCACACTGGAGGCCTGATGCGTGGGGCCGGTACAGGTGGCACCGGACTGGTGACACGCACTTCAGGGCGAGTGCGGGGAGAAGGAACAGGACGTACTGGGCTGTGAAGGCGCACCAGAGACCTGGTGCATATAGCCTGCATCAATGGTATCGGTTCGATGACACACGAGCTAGCACAGAACGCACTGGGCTCTGGAGGCGTACTGGAGACCTGATGCGTAGAGCCAGCACAAATTGTACCGGAACGATGACACACTTCACATGGCGAGTGCGAGAAGCTAGCACAGGACGTACTGGACTGTGGAGGCGTACATCTGGGTGAGTGCGAGGAACAGGCACAGGACGTACCGGACTGGGGAGGCGCACTGGAGACCTGGTGCGTAGAGGAGGCACACATGGTACCGGACAAATGACACGCTCCTCAGGACGAGTATGGGGAGCTTGCACAGGTGGCATCGGACGGCTAACACGCTCCTCAGGGCGAGGAGCGTGTTCACCACTTGCGTCTGCTTCCATGGAAGGCTTTCGTCTCCTGCCATTATCTCTTCCCAAGTCCAGGATGTCCTTACCTCCTGGACATGCTGCTTGGTCCTGTTGTGGTGGGATCTTCTGTCACGGTCGTGTGTAGAGACGGACCAAGGCGCAGCATGCTCTGAGTTCCACATCTTTATTTTAGTGAAAACTTACAAAAAACAAAAGGAAACAAACAACGAAACGTAACATATGATGTGCTACATGCACAAACTTAAAACAAGATCCCACAAAACACAGTGGGGAAATGGCTGCCTAAATATGATCCCCAATCAGAGACAACGATAAACAGCTGCCTCTAATTGGGAACCATACCAGGCCAACATAGACATACAATAACCTAGATAACCCACCCTAGTCACACCCCGACCTAGCCAACATAGAGAATAAAAGGCTCTCTACGGTCAGGGCGTGACATGATGTTGGAACATTGCTGTGGGAACTTGCTTCCATTCAGCCACAAGAGCATTAGTGAGGTCGGGCTCTGATGTTGTGCGATTAGGTCCATCCCAAAGGTGTTCGATGAGGTTGAGATCTCGACAACCCATTTCTGTATGGACTTCGTTTTGTCCACGGGGGCATTTTCATGCTGAAACAGGAAAGGGCCTTCCCCAAACTTTTGCCACAAAGTTGGAAGCACAGAATCGTCTAGAATGTCATTGTATGATGTGGTGTAAATATTCCCCTTCACTGGAACTAAGGTGCCTAGCCCGAACCATGAAAACCAGCCCCAGACCATTATTCCTCCTCCAACAAACTTTACAGTTGGCACTATGCATTCGGGCAGGTAGCGTCCTCCTGGCATCTGCCGAACCCACATTCGTCCATCAAACTTCAGTTTGGAACTGAGTAGTGAGTGTTGCGACCGAGCACAGATTATTTTTACTCGCTTCAGCACTTGCCGGTCCCGTTCTGTGAGCTTGTGTGGCCTACCACTTTGTGGCTGAGCCATTGTTGCTCCTAGACGTTTCCACCTCACAATAACAGCACTTACAGTTGACCGGGGCAGCTCTAGCAGGGAAGAAATTTGACGAACTGACTTGTTGGAAAGGTGGCATCCTATGATGGTATCACATTGAAAGTCACTGAGCTCTTCAGTAAGGCCATTCTACTGCCAATATTTGTCTACGGAGATTGCATGGCTGTGTGCTCAGTTTTATACACCTTTCAGCCACATGTTTTTTCCTGATATAGCCGAATCCACTAATTTGAAGGGGTGTCCACATACTTTTGTATATATAGTGTATGTAAGGGTAGACTCATGATATCTCTCAATATTGGCCACTATTAGTTGGATGTTTGAGTGATATAAATTAAAAGTTAATTATACCTGACGGGTATGAGGTTAGTTTCCCATGGTTTGTGGCGTCTGCCTGTCAAGCCGCAGATCGGTGCATATGCCGATGTAATGTTACTGTTAGCTGATAATGTTTATTTTGCAAGCTACAGATAGAAACTTTGTACATTTGGCAAAACATAGCGGTAAGTAGACCTAATGTACTTTTTCACCAACTAACGTAGGCCTACTTTGCAAAGTAGCTAACATTATCCCCTTTTAAAATAGTGTTTAATCACGATTGCTGCTGACAGACATGATAGGCTACATTGATTGATGGACCACGTCAATTTGGCTAGTTAACAAGATAACTTTCAGGGGATAAATTAGGTGGCTATTTCCAAATATTGTTTGATTTGCTTGCCTTCTATAGTGGTGATGACAGTAGTCTGACTGACAAATTTACCAGTGTGATGTCAAGCTCTTTCCAAAAGCCAAATCTCCGATGAAGCAAGCTAAATGACACGTTGTTTGCTTTAGATATTTAGCTACATGCCAAATGGATCTGGCTACCCTCACGTGTCTGAAAATACATTTATTTAATTTTATTTAAATAAAGGTTAACTAGGCAAGTCAGTTAAGAACAAATTCTTATTTACAATGACGACCTAACCCGGCCAAACCCTAACCCGGACGACTCTGGGCCAATTGTGCGCAGTCCTATGGGACTCCCAATCACGGCCGGTTGTGATACAGCCTGGAATCAAACATGCCTTAGACCGCTGTGCCACTCGGGAGACCTTGATGTTGTTCAATTGATGTTTACTGATTGCTGTAAAACTCTGATGATAGAGCTAAGTGTGGATTAATCTTCTAGAGATGATGATATTTAAACCAAATAGTAATAACATTTATTTAACAATTCCTTGAAAACGGCACATAGTTGTCAATGGTTTTAGCAGAACTGGGGTTCTCCTTGCCCCCCCAGCAGCCAAATCGAACGCTATTGTGATGTTTTATTGATAACAACCATTTGGTGTTATATTTATCATTATGTTTCCATGGAAAACCAGCAGTAGGAGAGATGTGAACAATGCAAAAACAACGTCTGTGGGTCTAAAACCAAGGCTAATAGAATAATAATAGAATACAGTTTGGACAACATTAGTGACCATACATCTGGCCATTATAGTTGATGTGTTCTCTCAAAGTTAGAAATGTGTGAGCTATCAGAGTTTGTAGTGTGAATTCCCTCACTGACAAAGCGATTAGATATCTCATAAATCATATTGGGGAGCTATGACATATAACACACCCAGTGCCTCATTGCTGTGACATTTAATGAGATTACCACCAGGCGCTCTGCTTTCCATCCAACTCTACATCAAATTGATACCAGCCGCTATACCAGCTACTCCATTCTACTAAAGTGAGCAGTAAATAAAATGTCGAGCAACAACTTGTAATGAACATCCTAGCAGTTTATTGTTGGGTTAGGGCTTTTGCCTTTTTGCTCCAGCAGTGTTGTCCTATATTCCCAGATGCCATACATACACAGCCTCTCTAAATAAAGACCACTGAAAGGGTGCTGATTCCGGCAGGCAAAACAAACAAAGGGTGAGGATGGAGGGAGGTGAGAGACAGGGAGAAAGATTGAGAGAGCGAGGGGGGGTACAGCACTGTCCACTGGTATATGTAAGTGCTAGCTAGTCAGTCTACAGTTAGTGAGAGGGGGAGCGGGTTGGGTGGTCCTGGGGTGAGGGTGGAGTTAGAGATTGTGTCTGGAGGTAGGGGTGGGCAGGAGTCATACAGGCCCCTCCGTCAGTCCCTTCAGAGGCAGGCTGGTGGCGTTCTCAGTGGGCAGGACCCGAGGATCGCCCTGTGCAGAGATGAGGTGGGAGGCTTTGGCCAGACTGGCATAAGGCAGGTGGCAGTCCATGTGGAGGAACGGGGGGTAGTGCTGTCGGTAGCAGATGTAGGCAAAAAGCAGGCCGATCACCCCTCCAACAAAGGCATCTAGGGAATAATAGTAACAATATATTAATACTGTACATATAATAATATATGCCACTGGCAGACATTGGTATCATTAGTTCCACACTCTTACCTTAAGTCTTACCTTGGGTCTAACTTACCTACAGAATATCTACAGAAGGAAATTAACTTGGGTACTTAGTTATTTATACAGTGCATTAATTATTGATATGTTACTTCATTATTGGTGATAACATTGGAAATGTCAGCTAATTTAGATTATAAGTAGCTAGGAAAAATGGTGGTACAGTCATATGGAATTTGTTACAGCCCAACAACAGACTACAGAGAGATATTTACTAAAGTCTTGCAGGTAGACAGATATGAAAACAAGAGGAAAGGTCAGCCTTTGAGTTTGGTCTGGATGGGTGCTGGGAGCAGTTTGTTTCAAGGTCCAATGCAGCCGTTTTTATCTCAATATCAAATCATTTCTCAGTAAGTACATTACGGTGATTGTTTTAAAAATAAAATGGTCAAAAATAAACAAAAACAGCTTCTTAGCAAAGGGCAATTTCTCAAGCAGGAAGACCAAACCTCCATCCCACCAAAACAGGCTGAAATTTCAGGCAGTCTTTTCAAACAGCTCTTACACTAAAAGGGCATTATCATAATTTTCACAATTTCACAGTATAATTCCAACCTCAAAGTATGGAAATATACACTGCTCCAAAAAATAAAGGGATCACTTAAACAACACAATGTTGTCAATCACACTTCTGTGGAATCAAACTGTCCACTTAGGAAGCAACACTGATTGACAATACATTTCACATGCTGTTGTGCAAATGGAATAGACAAAAGGTGGAAATTATAGGCATTTAGCAAGACACCCCCAATAAAGGAGTGGTTCTGCAGGTGGTGACCACAGACCACTTCTCAGTTCCTATGCTTCCTGGCTGATGTTTTGGTCACTTTTGAATGCTGGCGGTGCTTTCACTCTAGTGGTAGCATGAGACGGAGTCTACAACCCACACAAGTGGCTCAGGTAGTGCAGCTCATCCAGGATGGCACATCAATGCGAGCTGTGGCAAGAAGGTTTGCTGTGTCTGTCAGCGTAGTGTCCAGAGCATGGAGGCGCTACCAGGAGACAGGCCAGTACATCAGGAGACGTGGAGGAGGCCGTAGGAGGGCAACAACCCAGCAGCAGGACCGCTACCTCCGCCTTTGTGCAAGGAGGAGCACTGCCAGAGCCCTGCAAAATGACCTCCAGCAGGCCACAAATGTGCATGTGTCAGCATATGGTCTCACAAGGGGTCTGAGGATCTCATCTCGGTACCTAATGGCAGTCAGGCTACCTCTGGCGAGTACATGGAGGGCTGTGCGGCCCCACAAAGAAATGCCACCCCACACCATGACTGACCCACCGCCAAACCGGTCAAACCCACGCCAGCATTCAAAAGTGACCAAAACATCACCCAGGAAGCATAGGAACTGAGAAGTGGTCTGTGGTCACCACCTGCAGAACCACTCCTTTATTGGGGGTGTCTTGCTAATTGCCTATAATTTCCACCTTTTGTCTATTCCACTTGCACAATAGCATGTGAAATGTATTGTCAATCAGTGTTGCTTCCTAAGTGGACAGTTTGATTTCACAGAAGTGTGATTGACTTGGAGTTACATTGTGTTGTTTATGTGTTCCCTTAATTTTTTTGAGCAGTGTACATAAAACACAGGAAAATCATGTTTTGACTGCACTAGGCCTTACAGCTTTCGTGAATGTTGGGCTGACGTCACTGCTGGGGCTGGCTATATTAGAAATGTCAGATAATTTAGTTTATCAGTAGCTCGGTAAAACGGTGGTGGCATGGTCATGGAGGTGAAACAAGTGAGGCATTTGCAAATGCTCAAAAGCAGACTTCAGGGAGGTAGTCCTAGAGTCTTCCTGGTAGACAGATAGGAAAAACAAGTGGAAGGGTTTGAGAATAATATTCTCTGTGAGAATAACATGTTGGATTGGTGCAGGGTAACAATTTGTTTCAGGTCTTGTGAACGTTGGGCTAATATTGGGTTGACTTCACTACTGGTGCTGGCTGAGTCTCAACATGCCCCTGGGTTGAACAAACCATCTCTGTCACTTTGTCACCATAGCTGAGAACATGTTACCTCACAGTGACCACAACCCTATGAGCTATAACATGCAAAATCATTGCCTTCTCATGATCAATGTTATGAAAAAAAGGGCAAAAGTGTTGTAGAGAGAATGACTAGCGTGTGCAGTAGTTGGACCGGCTGAACTAGACTCAAAGATTTTGGAAACATTTATCTGTCCAGCTGGAGGAAATGAAGTTAACGTCTGCACCATAAATTGTGCTCGAACATAAACTGGCCAGATTCCAACGTCCATACTAGCATCTCACTTGGAAGACAAATTGCTTCACACTAACTAGTGTATGCTAGCGTGGATTGGAACAGAGCCCGTGGTATTACCTGTTGATGACCTCACACAAGCTGTGACTTTTAACTATGCGTTCAAGATGGATGATTATAAGTAGGGAAACAGCCCAAAGTAATGATGTGTAGGCTCTATCCCTGAGCTGGTGATTTGAAAGGTATCATGATACTTGGAGAGCCATCTAAAGATTGATGCTGTTGATGCTTTAGTATGGGTGCGTTCGGATTTTCACCATATTAGCATAGACGTGACATAAGTCAAAACAAGACATGGTGTGAAGAACAAGATACAACTAGCTGAAATAAGCCACATACAATTCCCTACACGGCAGCTCTTGTCGTTGATCCTAGCTATCTGACCGTTCAGAATCATACAACACAGCCTTTAGCCTCCGAGATGTGTGCGCCCACCCGTCTATAAGTACTGCTGTAGTTTCAATAGTCTATCATGACCAGGAGGGTAACAAAAAGTTGGTGCAGCATATGACATGTCACAGGACAGGTGTTGTGAGTGCACAACATGGCACTCTGCTGTGTGTTATTATCAAATCAAATTTTATTTGTCACATACACATGGTTAGCAGATGTTAATGCGAGTGTTTTCGAAATGCTTGTGCTTCTAGTTCCAACAATGCAGTAATAACCAACGAGTAATCTAACCTAACAATTTCACAACAACTACCTTATACACGCAAGTGTAAAGGGATGAAGAATATGTACATAAAAATATATGAATGAGTGATGGTACAGAACGGCATAGGCAAGATGCAGTAGATGGTATAGAGTACAGTATATACATATGAGATGAGTAATGTAGGGTATGTAAACATTATATTATTAAGTGGCATTGTTTAAAGTGGCTAGTGATACATTTTTTACATTATTAAAGTGGCCGGAGTTGAGTCAGTATGTTGGCAGCAGCCACTCAATGTTAGTGGTGGCTGTTTAACAGTCTGATGGCCTTGAGATAGAAGCTGTTTTTCAGTCTCTCGGTCCCTGCTTTGATGCACCTGTACTAACCTCGCCTTCTGAATGAAAGTGGGGTGAACAGGCAGTGGCTTGGGTGGTTGTTGTCCTTGATGATCTTTATGGCCTTCCTGTGACATCGGGTGGTGTAGGTGTCCTGGAGGGCAGATAGTTTGCCCCCGGTGATGCGTTGTGCAGACCTCACTACCCTCTGGAGAGCCTTACTGTTGTGGGTGGAGCAGTTGCCGTACCAGGCGGTGATACAGACCGACAGGATGCTCTCGATTGTGCATCTGTAAAAGTTTGTGAGTGCTTTTGGTGACAAGCTTAATTTCTTCAGCCACCTGAGGTTGAAGAGGCGCTGCTGCGCCTTCTTCACCACGCTGTCTGTGTAGGTGGACCATTTCAGTTTGTCCGTGATGTGTACGCCGAGGAATTTAACTTACTACCCTCTCCACTACTGTCCCGTCGATGTGGATAGGGGGGTGCTCCCTCTGCTGTTTCCTGAAGTCCACGATCATCTCCTCTGTTTTGTTGACGTTGAGTGTGAGGTTATTTTCCTGACACCACACTCCGAGGGCCCTCACCTCCTCCCTGCGTTGCAGTTCTTGACACACTTAAACCGGTGCGCCTAGCACTTACTACCATAGCCCGTTTAAAAGTACTTAAATATTTTTTTGTCTTGCCCATTCACCCTCTGAATGGCACGTATACACAGTCCATGTGTTACGGATATAAGTATTCTGTGTGTATCCTGCGTGTGTTTCTTTTCTCTCCTTCTCCCCTACTCACAGGTGACAATCATCATTCCCCAATCAGTCATCAATCAGTCGCTAATCAGAAGACACCTGCTCCTTTTCTCATACCCAATCACAGTTCCTTTCGCTAGGTTTAAAAACCCTGTCAGTTGTTTTCTCTGGAGCTCGATCTCTTTGTGTAGCAATCTCTCTGTAAATGCCATATGTCTGTAGATCTCTTGTGTGGTTTAGTATCTACATGTCACTTTGTCCCCACGTGTGAGTATTGTGTTTGTTATGGTGTTTGAGTGTTTGCTTGATAGTGGGAAAAGGGGGTAACCAGACAGGTCGCCCATGGGCATTCTAGACAAATCTGTGCTTCCAACTTCGTGGCAACAGTTTGGGGAAGGCCCTTTCCTGTTTCAGAATGACAATGTCCCCCTGCACAAAGCGAGGTCCATACAGAAATGGTTTGTCGAGATCGGTGTGGAAGAACATGACAGTCCTGCACAGCGCCCTGACCTCAACCCCATCAAACACCATTGGGATGAATTGGAATGCCGACTGCGAGCCAGGCCTAATCACCCAACATCAGTGCCCGACCTAACGAATGATCTTGTGGCTGAATGGAAGCAAGTCACCGCAGCAATGTTCCAACATCTATTGGAAAGCCTTCCCAGAAGAGTGGAGGCTGTTATAGCAGCAAACGGGGGACCAGCTCTATAATGCCCATGATTTTGGAATGAGATGTTGTCATGTAGTGTATCATAATGCTGAAAACGGATATTGACAGTGAAAAGAGAAACCAATTATAGACCATATAAAACCTTCATGAAAGTTAGGTTTACAAAGAAAGTTTCAAGATGATCTGATGTAAGGAGCATGTTTTAGAAAAGCTTTTCCTAAAACTTCATGGAAGTTACATTGCCTGTCCCAGTCACCCCCTATCTTTATAAGACTGTAAAACACGCAAAACAAACTCAAGACACTTCCATTTAGTCTTTATTGCTTCATTAACATCACATCTTCATAACTAACACTAACAAATGTGAGTGGAATATCGAGCTCTGTGAGCCCTTTCGAAAAGCCATTACATATGATTTACTTCAAAGCCTTTTTTAAACTTGGCATCTTACTCTGCAATGGTCAAAATTCATACCATTTCCTACTTTCTTAAAGGTTAAAAATGACCCGCCACTATGTTAAACAGCAGAGAAAACCCCCTAACTTGAAATAGGTTTACTTTTCCTGGAATGACCGCAACATTACAAAAAGTGAAGCATCGCCTTTCTTCATTTTTCAATGGAAGCTGTACACCACCAGGGTACAAAGATTGTCCGAGGGTCATTTTTGACCTGGCAGTAATAAAATAATTTACACACCACAAAAACCACAAGTAAACACACACACACAATGAGAAATTGAGATTATTTGTGCTACTGATTGAACTCAGACAAAACTAAAACTTTTTTGTGCATGTACAGCATCTCCTCTCCACGACCCCACATGACTCAAGTTCACAGTCAAATAAACAAAATGTCAGACAAAATAAACAACATTTCAGACAAAATAAACATTTTTTGAAAACATTGTTTATTATTAATGGGGAATGCAGTCGGAGGCTATAAAGGTGCTGCAGATGACAGTCCCCCCAGTTCTCTCTTTGCTGAATCCATGATTGCACGTTTCAGTGCCAAACAAGTCGTAGATCAGATTTTATCAGATGTCCAGGAGGAACAAGATAACAATGATTTAGAAGAGGTGGAGGTATCTGAAGAAGATGGGGAAGAATATAACCCAGAGCACGATGCATCATCTTCAGATGATGAAGAAGAAATCCCCCAAGCTGAAAGAGACATTTTTGTCAAAGAACAGCAAAATAACATGGTCCTTGTCACCATATGACAACCAGGGCAGGATGGCAGCACAAAATGTCATAAGGATGACACCAAGGCCCACAATACATGCAGTTGCCCATGCCCAGGACATCGCCTCAACATTCATCACACCAGCCATCAAAAAAATCATCCTGGAGATAACACATTTGGAGGGTTTCCGTAAATATGGAGACAACTGGAAAAGGATAGATGAGATTGACCTGTGTGCCTACATAGGGCTACTAATCTTAGCAGGTGTGCATAGGTCCCGAGGTGAGGCTACCTGTAGTCTCTGGGATGCAGAGAGTGGAAGGGCGATTTTCCGTGCCACAATGCCACTGAAAGTTTTTCACACTTTCTCAAGAATGCTACGATTTCATAACCGTGAGTCAAGACCTGCAAGACGTATGAGAGACAAACTGGTGGCTATAATAGGTCTGGGAGAAGTGGGTGGAGCGTCTACATACCTCTACAACCCTGGGCCTGAAGTAACAGTGGATGAGCAACGAGTTCCATTCAGAGGTTAAAAAAAATAGTAATATCTGTAAGTGATTTTCACTGTTAATTTTGTTATGTATTGCTGTAATAGCATTGATTTTATATGATAGTTTTCTGTGAACTGATACTAATTACTGATAGTAATCTCTTTTGTAAAAAGGTCGCTGTCCTTTCCAGCAGTATATTCCCAGCAGGCCAGCAAAGTATGGCATCTAGGTATGGGTGGCCTGTGACGCAAAATCCAGCTACACTTGGAAGATGCAAGTCTACACAGGGAAGCCGACCAGTGGAGGCCCGGAGAAGAGCCAGGGGTTGCGGGTTGTGCTTGATTTGACAGATGGACTCAGGGGGCACAATGTCACTTGAGACAGTTTCTTCACCTCTTATGAACTCAGCCAGCAGCTCCTGAAGAGGAAGATCACCATGGTTGGCACAGTTAGAAAGAACAAGCCTGAGCTCCCCCTGCACTCATCGCAACAAGGGGGAGAGAGGCCTTCTCATCAAAGTTTGCCTTCACCCCCACCACCACTCTAGTTTCTTACCTCCCAAAGAGGAACAAGGTCCTCCTGAGCACACTGCACAAAATGGCTGAGATCAGTGATCGTGAGGACAAGAAGCCAGCCATGAACCTGGACTACAACCACAACAAAGGAGGTGTGGACAACTTGGACAAGGTAATTGGAACTTACAGCTGCAGGAGCATGACTGCCTGCTGGCCCCTGGTCATCTTCCATAACATCATTGATGTGTCCTCATACAATGCCTTTGTGATATGGAACAAGATCAACCCTACCTGGATTCCTGATAAGCGGAACAAGAGGAGGGTGTTCCTGTTGCAGCTGGGAAAGAAACTGAAACCCCACACATTCAAAGAAGGGAGCGCCTCCCCTGCACAGCAGCCTCTGCAGCCTCTGCAGCGCTTGTTTACAGTTTTTCTCAATTGCTAAAACACTAAAACCCATTGGCTGAACAAAGTTCTCAGTTGCCTGGACTCATTTAGCTAATTATGCAGTCTGTTGTCAATACCTTAAACCATTTCACATGGTAAAACACAATTTGCAGATCTCACTTAGACTTTTCAGCAAAACTCTAAACACATTCTCATTCTCAAAACACATTCTGCACTCTAATGCACATGTCATCCATACCGGTAAACACAAGTGGCAACAATCAAATACAAATAGAGAACACATGTCATTGATTGAACACAACCACTCAAAATTGATTTAACCTGTTTCAAATGATGCAACTCAACCAATATAAGCCAGTTCAGAGAGCAAACGGGTTGTTGAAGGTGGGAAGGAGAAAGTCTGAGAATGGATAGAAGAAACAATGTGAGAGGACGAGGACGAGTGCGTATGCGTATGCGAGGTGGGCGACGAGGAGGAGGGCAAGAAAGAGGAAGAGGAGGACGAAGAGGAAGAGGAAGACAAAGAGTGGAAATATCTGATGAAATTCGAGCAACAGTTATAGACCATGTTCTTGTCCATGGACTGACAATGAGGGAAGCAGGACTTAGAGTGCAACCCATTTTGAGCCAATTTTATGTGTCCACCATAGTAAGGACATTCAGAGAAGAGAACAGGTACAGTATACTACTGTATTTTTGTTATCGCAAATTGACTGTACTACACTACATGCAGCTGTTTCAATAGACATTTGTAAAGTTAATCACTGTATGTATTGTACTGCATGAATATGTTTTGGAATTGCACAACTACTTTTTGTAGAATTGCAAGGCTGCCACATGCAGGTGGAAGGACAGCTATATTCACTCGGGAGCAAGAGGCCGTTATAGATGGCATGGTCCTTCAAGATAATGCAATACGACTCAGAGAAATCCAGGAACGAGTGATACAAGACAACACACACTTCCAGGGAATCGACAGTGTGAGCATTTCCACAATTGACCGTGTCCTCCATCGTAACAGGATGCGAATGAAACAAGTATACAGAGTACCTTTTGAGCGCAACTCACCAAGGGTGAAAGAACTGCGAGCAAGTAAGTGTACATTCAGAAACATTTACTGTAATCCAGATTGTCTACAGTACTAACACATATTTTGTGAATGACATTACTCTTCAGTACATACAATGTATGTGAATCAGAAGCCTAATTGTACTCTACAGTATAGCACTGTCTCTGTATGACTTCCACAATCCTACATACAGTATATTGTATTTCTACACAGACAATATTTGACTTGGAATCATTGGACAGACCCCATGAGTTCATCTTTGTCGATGAAGCAGGTTTCAATCTAACAAAGAGGATAAGGAGAGGCCGAAACATGATTGGACAGCGGGCCATTGTTGAAGTCCCTGGTCAACGAGGTGGCAATGTCACAATCTGTGCTGCTATCAGCAACCATGGTGTTCTACATCACCATGTTACACTCGGGCCATATAACACCCAGCACCTTCTAAGATTTATTGCCAATCTAAGAGATATTTTATTTGAGCAGCAGGTTCAAAAGCAGCAGGGTCAAGAGCTAAATGAGAATCCCATTCCCACCTATGTGATATTGTGGGACAATGTCCGTTTCCACCGAGCTGCTCAGGTAAGGGAATGGTTTAACATCAATGGGCAGTTTATGAACTTGTACCTCCCGCCATACTCGCCTTTCCTGAATCCGATTGAGGAGTTTTTCTCCTCTTGGAGATGGAAAGTGTATGATAGACAACCCTACACCAGAGTAAATCTGCTGCAAGCCATGGATTTATTCTGTGGTGATATAGGTGAGGAATCATGTCAGGGCTGGATACGGCACACAAGAGGCCTCTTCCCCCGTTGCCTCAGGAGGGACAATATTGCTTGTGATGTCGACGAGGTTCTCTGGCCTGACCCAGCCCAAAGACAAGAAGAAGCACATTGATCACTCCTTTGATTTTTATCCCTTTTAGTATTGTATACTGTAGTACAGTGCATTGTAGGCTGTATACTGTACAATGGACAAATTGTATGGCCCTGAACATTGTGCTTTCCATTTATTAACAGTACTGACTGCTCAATAGATTTTGACTGGTTGCAGGTTCATATCAATAAAGAACAATAATTACAGTATCACAGAGACAAAGGACACGTTTGTGAGATGCAGGGTACAGTACTGTAAAACTAGGGGTACAAGGAGGAAGAACAAAAAACAAAATTGCAAATAGCAAAGCAGAGTAGTAATTTCTGATCAATTTTGAGCTACTATGATAGAACATGTTTTCGTTCATCAAAAGACAATGATGGAAAAATATGAATATTTTTTTAGATAAAAAATGTACTTCTGTCACGTCCTGACCATAGTTCTTGTGTGTTTTGCTTGTTTAGTGTTGGTCAGGACGTGAGCTGGGTGGGCATTCTATGTTGTGTGTCTAGTTTGTCTGTGTTCAGCCTAATATGGTTCTCAATCAGAGGCAGCTGTCAATCGTTGTCCCTGATTGAGAATCATATATAGGTGGCTTGTTTTGTGTTGGGGATTGTGGGTGGTTGTCTTCTGTCTTTGTGTTCTGCACCAGATAGGACTGTTTCGGTTTTCACATTTTCTTGTTTTGTTGTTTGTAGTGTTCTTATATTCTTTATTAAATCATGTTGAACACTAGCCGCGCTGCGTGTTGGTCCTCTCCTTCATCCCAGGAAGAAAACCGTTACAACTTCTCCCTGAGAAATGTATGTTTTGAACAATGTGTTTTCTATTTTTTGGTGTATTGTTTACTGACTGCTTGAGAGTGTATATCATTTTGATCACTTTGTTTATGATTTGAGAGCAGTGTTTGATTTTGAACACAGGTAAAACTGTTTTGAGGCGAATGTTTGAGGAGTCAGAGGTTATGTAAATAGTGCATGAAGATGAGGTTTTGTGTTTAATGTTTTCAGGAAATGGAGCAAGGTTTCAATAATTGTTTTTTAGCAATTGAGAAAAACTGTAAGCTGTTCAGGGGGCTGATCTTGTCCTGATCCACATGAGGCTGCAGCTGGAGCATGCAGAGGAGGAGATGCCAATTGTGCCTCCCAAAAGAAGGACTGTAAAATAAATACTATGTGCTGAACATGTGAGAAATACAACTGCAAAGTCCATGCACACACACTTGCATACTGTCCTACATGTGCTAATTAGAGTTGATTGATTTATGTTCTTCACGTTTTTGTTTTGTATATATTATCTTTTTTTCTTATTTAATGTTGTTTATACACCTTGTGGGTATAATGGTTAAAAAAATGGGAGAAGACTGGTATTTTGCTGTTGAATTCCTCATTGTACGGTATATAAGAATATACCACTATGTAGCTAAAAACGTTCAAGACTGTTATTGTTTCTCTTCAATAAAATGCAATCAAAACTACTTTCTGCACATTTCTGCTACTTTCTTAGGCTATACAAGTGCTATCTCTTGCTGAAAGATGTATGTTTATACCTCTGCAGTACCTTTGGCAATAATAATAATAAACCTCTACTTTAGTAAAGAAAACATATGACAGGTGTGTTGTAATACAAACAAATTGTGTCCACTGATTAAATGCAGTCTTTCTGCATCGAGAAGAGGGAAAATCCAGATATTCACAAAGTTTGTGATGAATGACAGGTCGTTTCTTCATGCAAAACAGATTTGGGGTTTAAAATTCAATTAAGGTACTTTATTTTAGGGGTTTAGTGAAGGCAGGTCATGTTTTACCCTTAGGACAAGGGGAGTATACAGAATGTTAAGACTACACAAGGGTTAAACATTTCAAAAGAAGTCTGATCTCCAACATATAGACCGTAGCCCTTTCCAATCGCAGCCGCTGTCATCCCATATAAGGGTTGAAAGTAGCACATGTCATTGAATAGGCGCCAAAATTGGAACACAGTGGCTGTACAGTAACATGCTACACATGACATCAGAGCTCCGGTTCTCCACTTCACAGAAGTGTATGGGTTTTGACTGACAGAAATTATAAACTTGAGCACTGCGGGCTACAAGAAGTTGCCCAAATCCCTCCCGCTAATTGGCTACTTTTGCACATTTATTGTTGTCTGAGTGAGGAAAATCCCTAAAGTCGTTGTGTTCTGAAAAGATGACACATTGAGGATGATAAAAAATACCACTTTGATGTCACACAATACACATTTTATATAGGCCTACATTCATGGGGATTTTTTTTTTTTTATGTCTTCTGTGTACATCGTGATGATAGGTTTACAATTCCCCGGGTTTTCCAGAAATCCTAGTTCAAAGATTCCTAGAATTAACAAAGAATATGCAGGAGGTCCACGGATCCTCCAACCAGGATTTATGGAAAACCAGGGAATTTGGGGCAAATTACCAGAATGTTGCAACCCTGGTGAAGACCAAATTAATTTCTGCATGTATGATAATAAAGGTAGCTGAATTGAACAGCCACTAAGTCATATGTTCAGAAAAAACTCCTAGACCTAAATGGCATATCTGCTGATTTGCTGACCGAAACCGACCTTGCCAGTGGTGTTTGTAGTCGCAGGTGCGGGACAGGGCGATCATCAAAGCGCTGTAGAGGGGCAGCAACATGGCACACAGACGCCAGCTGCATCCGCGGCCCCGGTCTGTGAAGCACTGCAGCTTCCCAGCCAGATAGAAGGAGGTGAAGCCCAAGCCAGAGAACGCAACTGAGGGTTGGGGGAAAGAGGGAGAGAAAAATACTTATTCCACTTTTAATTATATCATAACCTTGGAGGTCCCGCTTTAAATGATGTGCAGTGTATAAGTGCTTCATAAAACCTTCATAAACACTACATAAATGTGTTACAAATGGGGCTGCTGCAGTGACCATATTACCGCAGTCATCAGTCATGACCCACGTGATCGTTGAGTCACAGTAATCTCCTTTTATGCACTCTGGACATGCTTTGGTAGTACACAACTTGCTAACTACCATCAGGTCCTAACCACTCTGACATCAATGCAAATGCAATCGAAAATCACATCAAACACTTATCATCACGACAGTGGGCCTATTGTACTTTTAAAACTCTCACTGTGATGATCAATTTGAAGAAAGATGTAAAACACCAGGTTGAAACAGTGTAAAAGGCAGAAGCTACTCTTCCAGCGGTCCGGCAAAATTAAGACAGTTACACTACCGGTGAAAAGATTTAGAACACCTACTCATTCAAGGATTTTTCTTTATTTTTACTATTTTCTACATTGTATAATAATAGTGAAGGTATCAAAACTATGAAATAACACATATAGAATCATGCAGTAACCAAAATAAGTGTTTTTATATTTGAGATTCTTCAAATTGCCACCCTTTGCCTTGATGACAACTTCACACTCTTGGCATTCTCTCAACCAGCTTCACCTGGAATGCTTTTCCAGCAGTCTTGAAGGAGACTGTGGAGACATGAGGCAATTATGATGAGTATTTCTGTAAATTGATGTGGCTCTCTGCAAAATCACCGGATGTTTTGGAAGCAAAACATTACTGAACATAACGCGCCAATGTAAACTGAAATTTTTGGATATAAATATGAACTTTATCGAACAAAACATACATGTATTGTGTAACATGAAGTCCTATGAGTTCCATCTGATGAAGATCATCAAAGGTTAGTGATTCATTTTATCTCTATTTCTGCTTTTTGTGACTACTCTCTTTGGCTGGAAAATGGCTGTATGTTTTTGTGACTAGGCGCTGACCTAACATAATCGCATGGTCTGCTTTTACCATAAAGACTTTTTGAAATCGGACACAGTGGTGGGATTAACAAGAAGTTCATCTTTAAAATGGTGTATAATACTTGTATGTTTGAGGAATTTTAATTATGAGATTTCTGTTGTTTGAATTTGGCGCCCTGCACTTTCACTGGCTGTTGTCAAATCGATCCCGTTAACGGTATTTGATCCCTAAGAAGTTTGTGTTGCAGTCATTTCAGTTGCTGTAGTAGCTGACGTGTATAGTGTTGAGTCATGCACATACATAGACACACTGGCTTTAGTCAAAGCCGGTGACATGTCATTAGTAATGATTGAAAAAAGTATGGGGCCTAGATAGCTGCCCTGGGGAATTCCTGATTCTACCTGGATTATGTTGGAGAGGCTTCTATTAAAGAACACCCTTTGTGTTCTGTTAGACAGGTGACTCTTATCCACAATATAGCAGGGGGTGTAAAGCCATAAGACACGCGTTTTTCCAGCAGCAGACTATGAATGACCATGTCAAAAGCCGCACTGAAGTCTAACAAAACAGCCCCAAAATATTTTTATCATCAATTCCTCTCAGCCAATCATCAGTCATTTGCTGTGCTTTTTGAATGTCCTTCCCTATACGTGTGCTGAAAGTCTGTAGTCAATTTGTTTACTGTAAAATAGCATTGTATCTGGTCAAACCAATTTTTTCCCCAAAAATGTATTATGGGTTGGTAACAGGCTGATTGGTTGGCTATTTGAGCCAGTAAAGGGGGCTTTACTATTCTTCGGTAGTGGAATTACTTTTGATTTCCTCCAGGCCTGAGGGCACACACCTTCTAGTAAGCATAAATTAATATGGCAAATGGGAATGGCAATATCATCCGCTATTATCTTCAGTGACTTTACTTCCAAGTTGTGAGACCCCGGTGGCTTGTCATTGTTGACAGAGAGCAATACTTTTTTCACCTCTTCCACAATCACTTTACGAAATGTAATAATTTGGTCAGATATATTTGGATGTGTAGTGTCAGCGTTTGTTGCTGGCATGTCATGCCTAAGTTTGCCAATCTTGCCAATGAAAACATCATTAAAGTAGTTGGCAGTATCAGTCGGTTTTGTAATGAATGAGCCATCTGATGAATGATGGAGCTGAGATTGCCTTTTTTCACAAAATTTAATTGAAGGTGCTCCAAAGCTTTTCACTATCATTCTTTATGTCATGTATCTTTGTTTCGTAGCATATTTCTTCTTATTTTTATTCAGTTTAATCACATGATTTCTGAATTTGCAGTACATTTGCCAATCGTTTGTGCAGCCAGACTTATTTGCCATTCCTTTTGCCTCATCACTCTCAACCATACATTTGAACAGTTTTTACAGTAATTTTATTAATGGGTGCGTTCTTATTAGTAACTGGGATAAGCAATTTCATAAATGTGTCAAGTGCAACGTCTGTTTTGTCCTCATTACACACCATGGACCAAACATATTATTTACATCAACAACATAGGAATCACTATAAAACTTATTGTATGACCTCTTATACACTGTATTAGGCCCAGTCTTTGAACTTTGGTTTTCCTAGATATGGCTACTAAACTCAGAAAAAAAAGAAATGTCCCTTTTCTCAGGACCCTGTCTTTCAAAGATAATTCGTAAAAATCCAAATAACTTCACAGATCTTCATTGTAAAGGGTTTAACACAATGCTTATTCAATGAACAATAAACAATTAATGAACATGCAACTGAGGAACGGTCGTTAAGACACTAACAGCTTACAGATGGTAGGCAATTAAGGTCACAGTTATGAAAACTTAGGACACTAAAGAGGCCTTTCTACTGACTCTGAAGAACACCAAAAGAAAGATGCCCAGGGTCCCTGCTCATCTGCATGAATGTGCCTTAGGCATGCTGCATGCTGCAAGGAGGCATGAGGACTGGCCAGGGCAATAAATTGCAATGTCCGTACTGTGTGACGCCTAAGACAGCGCTAAAGGGAGACAGGATGGACAGCTGATCGTCCTCGCAGTGGCAGACCACGTGTAACAACACCTGTACAGGATCGGTACAGCCGAACATCACACCTGCGGGACAGGTACAGGATGGCAACAACAACTGCCTGAGTTACACCAGGAATGCACAATCCCTCCATCAGTGCTCAGAATTCAATAGAAAGAGAGAGGCTGGACTGAGGGGTTGTAGGAATGAGCATTACACCGAGGCCTGTACTCTGGAGCGGGATCGATTTGGAGGTGCAGGGTCCGTCATGGTCTGGGGCGGTGTGTCACAGCATCATCGGACTGAGATTGTTGTCATTGCAGGCAATTTCAACGCTGTGCGTTACAGGGAAGACATCCTCCTCCCTCATGGTACCCTTCTTGCAGGCTCATCCTGACATGAACCTTCTGCATGACAATGCCACCAGCCATACTGCTCGTTCTGTGCGTGATTTCCTGCAAGACAGGAATGTCAGTGTTCTGCCATGGCCAGCGATGAGCCTGGATCTCAATTACATTGAGCACATCTGGGACCTGTTGGATCGGAGGGTGAGGGCTAGGATTCCCCCCAGAAATGTTCGGGAACCTGCAGGTGCCTTGGTGGAAGAGTGGGGTAACATCTCACAGCTGGAACTGGCAAATCTGGAGCAATCCATGAGGAGGAGATGCACTGCAGTACTTAATCAAATCAAATCAAATGTGCGCCGAATACAACAGGTGTAGACCTTACAGTGAAATGCTTACTTACAGGCTCTAACCAATTGTGCGAAAAAAGGGTATGTGTGTGTGTGTGTAGGTAAGTAAAGAAATAAACAACAGTAAAAATACATTTGAAAATAAGAGTAGCAAGGCTATATACAGACACCGGTTAGTCAGGCTATTGAGGTAGTATGTACATGTAGGTATGGTTAAAGTGACTATGCATGTATGATGAACAGACAGTAGCAGTAGCGTAAAAGGAGGGGTTGGCGGGAGGTGGGACACAATGCAGATAGCCCAGTTAGCCAATGTGCGGGAGCACTGGTTGGTCGGACCAATTGACGTAGTATGTACATGGATGTATGGTTTAAGTGACTATGCATATAAGATAAACAGAGAGTAGCAGCAGCGTAAAAGAGGGGTTGGGGGGGCACACCATGTAAATAGTCCGGGTAACCATTGGTTACCTGTTCAGAAGTCTTATGGCTTAGGGGTAAAAACTGTTGAGAAGCCTTTTTGTCCTAGACTTGGCACTCTGGTACCACTTGCCATGCAGTAGTAGAGAGAACAGTCTATGACTGGGGTGGCTGGGGTCTTTGACCATTTTTAGGGCCTTCCTCTGACACCGCCTGGTGTAAAGGTCCTGGATGGCAGGCAGCTTTGCCCCAGTGATGTATTGGCCCTACGCACTACCCTCTGAAGTGCCTTGCGGTTAGAGGCCGAGCAATTGCCGTACCAGGCAGTGATGCAACAGGTCAGGATGCTCTCGATGTTGCAGCTGTAGAACCTTTTGAGGATCTCAGGACCCATGCCAAATCTTTTTAATTTCCTGAGGGGGAATAGGCTTTGTCGTTCCCTCTTCACGACTGTCTTGGTTTAGTTAAAAACAAACTGTCTAGTTTGTTTTTAATGTGGGAATTTGAAGGAATTCGAAGCTCTTAACCTGCTCCACTACAGCCCCGTCAATGAGAATGGGGACGTGCTCAGTGCTCCTTTTCCTGTAGTCCACAATCATCTCCTTAGTCTTGGTTATGTTGAGGGATAGGTTATTATTCTGGCACCACCCGGCCAGGTCTCTGACCTCCTCCCTATAGGCTGTCTTGTCGTTGTCGGTGATCAGGCCTACCACTGTTGTGTCGTCTGCAAACTTAACTTCTCTAGGATAGGGGGAAGCATTTTCACATTTGGATGAACAGCGTGCCCAGAGTAACTGCCTCCTACTCAGTCCCAGATTATATTATTATTAGTATTGGATGGAAAACACTCTGACATTTCTAAAACTGTTTAAATCATGTCTGTGACTATAACAGAACTTATTTGGCAGGCAAAACCCTGAGGACAAACTATTCAGATTTTAATTTTTTTTGAGGTCACTCTCTTTTCAATAATTTTTCATTGGGAATCCAGATTTTTAAGGGACCTTCCTGCAGGTCCTATCGCTTCCACTGGATGTCAACAGTCTTTAGAAATTGGTTGAGGTTTTTCCTTTGAGAAATGAAGAAGAAGCCATGTTCAGAATGAGGATCCAGTGAAGTGTACTGTTTGTTAGAGGCGCGTGACCAGAAAGCATGCTACACATTGTTTTCCTCCGGTATTGAACCCAGATCATCCCGTCTTCAATTTTATCAATTATTTACGTAAAAAAATACCTAAAGTGTTGTTACAAAAGTAGTTTGAAATGTTTGGACAAAGCTTACAGGTAACTTTTGAGATATTTTGTAGTCACGTTGTGCAAGTTGGAACCGGTGTCTTTCTGGATCAAACGCGCCAAATAAATGGACATTTTGGATATATATCGACGGAATTAAGCGAGCAAAAGGACCATTTGTGATGTTTATGGGACATATTGGAGTGCCAACAGCAGAAGCTCGTCAAAGGTAAGGCATGAATTATATCTTTATTTCTGCTTTTTGTGTCGCGCCGGGCGGGTTGAAATATGATGGTCTGTGATTGTTAGCTGGGGTGCTATCCTCAGATAATAGCATTGTTTGCTTTCGCAGTAAAGCATTTTTGAAATCTGACACGTTGCCTGGATTCACAACAAGTTTAGCTTTAATTTGGTATATTGAATGTGTGATTTCATGAAAGTAAAATTTTTATAGTAATTTATTTGAATTTGGCACAATGCATTTTCACTGGATGTTGGCCAGGTGGGACGCTACCATCCCACATATCCCAGACAGGTTAATGATGGTGTTGGACTCGTGCCTGGCCATGCAGTCGTGGGTAAACAGGGTGTACAGGAGGGGACTGAGCACGCACCCCTGGGGAGCTCCAGTGTTGAGGATCAGTGTGGCAGATGTGTTGCTACATACCCTCACCACCTGGGGGCGACCCTTCAGGAAGTTCAGGATCCAGTTGCAGAGGGAGGTGTTTAGTTCCAGGTTCCTTAGCTTAGTGATGAGCTTTGAGGATACTATGGTGTTGGACGCTGAGCTGTAGTCAATGAATAGCATTCTCACATAGGTTTTCCTTTTGTCCAGGTGGGAAAGGACAGTGTGGAGTGCAATAGAGATTGCATCATCTGTGGATCTGTTTGGGCGGTATGCAAATTGGAGTGGGTCTATGGTTTCTGGGGTAATGGTGTTGATGTGAGCCATTACCAGCATTTCAAAGCACTTCATGGCTACAGACGTGCAGCTGGTGGCCACACCAGATACTGACTGTTACTTTTGATTTTGACCCCCCCCCCTTTGTTCTGGGACACATTATTCAATTTCTGTTAGTCACGTCTGTGTTCAGTTTATGTCTCAGTTGTTGAATCTTGTTATGTTCATACAAATATTTACACATGTGAAGTTTGCTGAAAATAAATGCAGTTGACAGTGAGAGGACGTTTCTTTTTTCGCTGAGTTTATATTGTGATCACTACATCCAATGGATTTCTGCAGCATTAGTACATATATGATCAATACATGTTTATGATTTAATTCCTGTGCTGTTTGCAACTACCCTGGTAGTTTAACTGATAACCTGAACCAGGGTACAGGCACTGGTTACAGTCTGAAGCTTTTTCTTGAGTGGGCAGCTTGATGAAAGCCAGTCAATATTTAAATTATACCTCTCTGTTGATATCACATAAATGTTCAAGCATTTCACACATTATCCAGGTGTTAGCACTTGGTTGTCTATAGCAGCTTCCCACAATAATGGGCTTTAGGTGAGGCAGATGAACTTGTAGCGATATTACTTGAACAGTATTTAACATGAGATCCTCTCTAATCTTTACAGGAATGTGGTCCTGAATATGAACAGCAACACCTCCACCACTGGCATTTCTGTATTTTCTGTTGTGGTGTAAAGTACTGTGAGGGACATTTTTCTGTTTGTGTATCAACTCAATGCTACTTTTCTAATAACCACTTAGATGGTTCATGCAGGTGACTGACTGATCGTGTATGGAGGAAGTATCACTATCACCGATAAGCAACTTTGCAGTACACCCAGAACATTGCTTTAGAACCGAGGTATCTCAATTTTAAAGTCTCAATTTGGAGAGAGGAAGCCTTGTGAGGTATTGGTCAGTCACATGCAGGAGCTAACGTTAATGATGAGTAATGTAAATCATGCAAATATTTCTGTGTAAGCAGAACTGTGTAAGCAGAACTGAAGGGAACACACCGAGAGAGCTGCTTACAGACGTTCACTATAGTGCATCACGTTTGTTGGAACCTTTCAGCTTGCTGACAATATAGAGTGATTCATTTAATATTGACTTCGGGTGTCCCTGGTGTTGAATTTCCACCACAGTCTTGTCGTCACGAAGGTATCAGTGATTCCACTTGTGGAGCATCCCAGTGAAGTTCTGTGAGGGAACACCGATGGTGCATTCCGTGTGAAGGCGTGCAAGGAAAATTCCTGTCTGACCAAAGATGACGTGGACCCACCCATATGATTATTTTACTGTGAGCTGCCCGGGGGAAGATACCCGATCTGTGAATCTCTGAGTGACACGTCTACTGAATTTCAGTAAGTCAATTTAAATGAATTTGTATAAAAATAAAATAAAAATTGTAAAACCAATAAAACTGAACAAAAAGATATTGAAGAAGGCTAGAACTAGTCTTAGGAGAAGGCTAGAGTGAGGGCAAGAGAGACCCCACTGACAGTTGTCTGTAGGCATTTATATGAGACGTGTCTACGTGGTCTGAGAATCAATGGTAATAGCATTTATGTAGAAGAAGCGGCAAGACTATAGAGTGTATGGAGACCATAGCATTTATGACTATATAAACTATTGATACTATGGATTCAGAGGGACTATAGATGCTGTAGGGACCATAGATGCTATAACTATAGGGACTATGGATGCTATTGCTATTGCTATTGATGCTCAGGGACTATAGATACAGTGGAGACTATGGTGACTATGGAGACTATAGAGTTACCACAGAAGACACATATGTATGCATAGGAGGTAACAACAAGTAATATGGGGGATTACTGAGTGTGTTTGGGAATAGTTCTAAGTGAATGTGGATGAGAGTATTGTGTGTTTGACTAATTAACTGAACAGGGGTTTAGCCCCGGTGTGAGAGTTGTGTGAGTGTGGGATGACGTGTTAAGCAGGCCTTTTTTTCTAAAGAGTTCAACAAAGGGTTTGAGTATGGAAAAGTGAAAAAGTAAGAGTAGGATGGGGGATCCGTGCTAGAAACCAAAAGGGAGGTGTAGTGTAATAGCAAAAAAATTGGTAGGGGAGTACTGAACCAAACAGAAGAGTGGACACGATGGACATTTCCCTATTGATGGGACACTGAGCACAGAAAAACTGCAGTCTATGAGAGGCCAACTTGAAAGTTAAACTGAAGTGGGACGATTTCAGAAAGTGGGAGAGAAAAGCAGAAAATGCAAAAGATAAATCTGTAAGATGCTGAAGGAAGTGGAACCAGAGAAAAGAGAGGAAGAAGAAAAAGAAAAAGAAGAAGCCTAGCTGGCATTTCTCAGAGGGGAACCCTTTCGTGGGGCCCCCCTTGTATCTGCCACTGCCAAATCCTCCACCAGCAGACGGAGAAGGTGTCTTCCCACCCCCTCATAACCTATTTTGGGTGTTGGGTCTGTGCCAGGTGGAGGAGCCGTGGGATTAGGAGCTGTTGTAGGAGCTGCAGAAGGGGCTGGAGCTGAAGACAGAAAGCTACCAGCAAAAACAAGGACCAGAGCAAATGAGCAGAGAGGAACAGAGGAGAGGGAGAGTGAAGAAGAGGAGCTAGAAGAGCTCAGAAAAGAACTAGAGAATTGTAAGAGAAAATATAAAAGTAGAGAAAAAAATAAACAAATTAAGGAGTGCAAGCAGGAAGAATGACATCAGTGAAGAAGATAAAAGGAGCAGCTGTGTTGTGTTAGGCTTATCCATATGCATCCACAATGACCATGTTTCCCACTCAGTTTCAACCTGTTGTTCAACGTCTTTCTTCAAATTGATCAATCACAGTGATGTAAGTTTTAAAAGCAAGATACTGTTTTGATGATAAGTGTCTGATGTGATTTTCGATTGAATTTGTATTGATGTCAGAGTGGTTAGAGGAACAATAGAGCCTTGAGTACCAGGCAATTAGCAACTTGATGGTCATTAGCAAGTTGGGTATGTCCAGTTGGTTATGTCCAGTTGGTTATGTCCAGTTAGGTATGTCCAGAGTGCATAAAAGGAGATTACCATTACTCAATAGTCACCGCAACAGCCCCTTGATCACATAATGTGTAGTTATTGGGGATGCAATATGATTTTTAGATCAGTGATTCTGCTCTAGTCTGACTGCAATGTAGTCAGTCTCAAACATACCTCTATCAGTAGGCTAGATATCATATTGTCACAGGGACACATTTCATTACAGCTAAAGACTTCTGTATTACAGGAGAGATGGAAGAGGAGAAGAAAGAGGGTTTTACTACGCCCAAGATCTGTCCACAAAAATAATTATTTGGTCAACAGAAATTGGAATTGCTAATTTACTACTTGATGCTAATTTGATGCACCCTATTCCCTATAGTGCACTACTTTTGACTAGAGCCCATAGGTGCCCAGCTAGCAAAGTGGATTCGGCTCAATCACGGCCCTATTCCGGTTTGCCGAAACTGATTCAAATCAGCCCGAGTCCGGCTGCCGGGCTCAGCTCCATATATTGAATGACTGCCCAGATTTTTACAAAATAATTATTTAACTAGGCAAGTCAGTTACGAACAAAGTATTATTTACAATGACAGCCTACCAGGGAACAGTGGGTTAACTGCCTTAGTCAGGGACAGAACAACATCATTTTACCTTGTCAGCTCGGGGATTCGATCCAGCAAACTTTCTGTTACTGGCCAAACACTCTAACCACTAGGCTACCTGTCACCCCAGTACAATCAGTACACTGCCAGTGTCTTGTCAGAATCCTCCCAGAAGTGGTCTGATGCAAATTCATATTAATATTACCCAGCCCCTTCCTGATAGTTGTATATTCAGTTGCATTATACTATATCAAAATACAAAACAATGAACAAGTAGACATTTACTCATAGCTTAGAATTGTATTTTATTATTTTAACAGGAAATGTATTATAATATATATATTTTTTAAATCACATAGGGAAGAGCCCACATCAACAACATCAACTACAGTCTCCTGCTGCAGCATGGCCTTTGACTAAAACTGGCCTGTCACTAAAAGATAGCCTTTCACTACAACCAATACCATTGATATCAATTTCTCTCTGGTCATGGTTTTTAAAGTTTTTAAATCTCACGGCAGTATCAACTTTGCTATGGGTTCAAGGAAGCTGCAGTTTTAAAATGTTAACATGGTCTGAGAAGAACAATATTGATAGGCCAATACAGGCATTGCCAATATGCCTAACTTTACTAGTATCTTTTGTAGAGCATTTTGGCCAGTTTTATGGTAAAGAGATGAAGTGTATAATGTGCATGGCCTTAAGTGATGACTGAATACTATCTCAGTGATTCCTTTTGAAAACTTCTTAGGTCCAATCATCTTTTTTTTTTATAAAACTGACGTCAGAGTTTGAACATGCAATCTCTGATGGTTGTAGTGAAGTACCATGTGAAAAAATATCACAGTGATTGTCTTATTCCACAACATGTCACATGTTCAGAGAGTGAATATAAGGAAATATATCCAGCTAAATTCTGCATCAAGGTTTTCAGTGGTGAGAATTAATCAAAAGCAAAAACAGCATAGGCTTATAGCGACCAAATTAAGTTGCAGCTGTGTAAAAACATCATATCTCAAAAATTGAGATTGGGAGTATCATAGGGCGGCGCACAATTGGCCCAGCGTCGTCTGGGTTTGGCCGGTGTAGGCAGTCATTGTAAATAAGAATTTGTTCTTCATTGATTTGCCTAGTTAAATAAAAGGTTACATTTTTTTTATTAAAAAGATATAAAAAATAAGCATATCTAAATGAACAAGCCTACAGCCTAGCCAGAAAACAGAATGTAGGCCAACTCATATTCTGTTTTTCTAAAATACATTTTCTTCATATCGTGTTTCTTTAGACCTGCCTAAAATAAATAGTGGATTTATTGTGATGGTGTATTAAATTGATTTATTAGACTTTTTAAAATGTAGATGTTGCAAAGGCCTGAATTAGCGGCATGTATGCATGCGTTGACGCCTGGAGAAGATAAACGTGTATTCAATTACCGAGAGACCCTCAGTATTAAGCATGACAATAACCGGCTGACAAAATTTCATGACCACCACAGCTCTAATCAAGATTAGTGATTATGTGCCTCGACTGGCTCAAGCTGATCCCTAAAACATACTGATTAACTTAAATGTAATGTCAAAATGTTGATTTCCAGCTAAAAATAAATAAATGATTCTGACATGCCGAAACGTGGTATATTTGGAAAGAAAACATCTGGGAAATTAGGAAGAAATTATCAGAAGACAGGAGGTACATAGTTCAGAACACACAAGATCAAACACACACAAAATAACCTTCTTTTTTTTTTTTTTTTTTTTTTGTTATCTTTCAATTGACAAGCTGTAAGTGAATTATTGTGAATTATTGATGTCCAGAGCTGGAAACACATCAGATGGCTTCCACAACATGTGAACAATATCAGAAAAAAATTGTATTGATAGACCTAACAACTAGAAATGGGCAGATGTTTTAGTAAGTGCTGTCAGGTGTGATCATGGGACGTTTTCAAGTGTCCCTAAACCTTTCCAAAGTGGCATATGTCTGTAAATTAGATAATTGCAGTGCTATTATATATTTGCAATCCCTAATGCCATTTGTTCGGTATAAAAACACAATTTCTACCATATCAACCTCACTCAAACATTGTGGTGGTGTTACAGGGTTTCCAGGTTACATTCAAGTGTCCTTTCAACCTCTCCAAAATGTCTGAATGTGGTAATTGCACTGTTTTTGCACACTGGATGTGCTTGAAAGTTATTGTTCGCTATAATTTTTTTTATCTACAACACCAATCCCTCAAACATTGTGGTGGTGTCGGGGGACACACAGGGGATATCGAAGTGTTTTCATGATATGTTTAATACGCAAGATATAGTCACTCGTGGACATTTGATGTTGCCATCAAGTTATACATAATCAGATAACATTGCAATAGGCTAGATTTGTTCCTACCAACCTAAGGATTCATTTTGTACCCCCCATGTAGCTATAGCTCAAACACAGACTAAATCTAAGCTTACCTTGTAAGATGTTTGCCGTTTGGTGAAAACGTGTAAAATAAACATTTTAACTTTCGGGGCTGGTGATCAATAATGGTAGGTTACAGGCAGGCAAAAAAGACATCCTCATGATCTGTGGAGTCCCGGCTTTCGGTGTGAATCAACCTATTCTTGGTTTATTTCGTTTATGCTTCACAATGCTAACCGGAATGTAGGTAGCAACCTTGAAATGAGGTAATCGGCTCAGTCTGCCCGTATACATTTTTATGCCCATATATGCTAGTAAGTCACACCAAAGATTTTAAGGCTCAGATCAATAGCCAAGATACTCAATTTTCGGCAGACACCCGGATTTTGCAGGATGGGGCTACCGTTCTCATACCAGACTGAATTTAATTTAAAAATCAAATGGGTTCCCCAAATATGGGGACTTTAATTTAAGAGGTTTCAGTGTTGTGGCTGGTGACTGACTGGTACTCACAGGAGGAGTGGCTGCTGGGGAAACTCTTGCGTCCCTCTGACACTAGGTCTGGTTCTCCGGTGCACAGCATCTTAATACTCACCTGTCCATCTGGGAAACAGCGCTGGAAGTAGTCTGGCCTGGGCCTGTAGAGAATGGAAAAAATACACTTAAATCAACCGCTCTCTTAACACGCTAGGGGTCAGATTATATATTTTTTTAAATAACGTTCCCAAGGTAAACGGACTATTTCTCAGGTCCAGATCGTAGAATATGCATATAATTTACAGATTAGGATAGAAAACACTCCAAAGTTTCCAAAACTGTCAAAATATTGTCTGTGAGTATAACAAAACTGATTCTGCAGGCGAAAACCTGAGGAAATCTAAGTGATTTCCGGAAGTGAAGTGAAGTGTTTTATTTTATTTTTTATCTGTGTTTCCTGGCCCGTCTTTCTTCCATTTAAAGGGATATCAACCTGATTCCTTTTCAATGGCTTCCTCAGGCTGTCACCAGGCTTTAGACATAGTTTCAGGCTTTAATTTGGAAAAATTAGCGAGATTTTTCAAAAGTAGTCAGGTGTCCTCTGATTAGTTCCTGCGCTCGAGAGGGTAGCTCTCCATTTTCTTTTTCTCTCTTATTGAATAGGTTACGGTCCGGTTGAAATATTATCGATTATGTTTGTTAAAAACAACCTGAGGATTGATTATGAAAAACATTTGACATGTTTCTACGACCATTACAGATACTTTTTGGAATTTTCGTCGAACGGAACGAGGCTTTGGTTTTCTGAACATAACGCGCAACCCAAATGGCGTTTTTATGTTATAAAAGTAATATTTATCGAACAAAAATAACATTTGTTGTGTAACTGGGAGTCTCGTGAGTGCAAACATCCGAAGATTATCAAAGGTAAGCGATTAATTTTATTGCTTTTCTGACTTTCGTGACCAAGCTAACCAAGCTAATATAAGGCTAACTGTTCTAGCATTGATTGATACACTCACAAAAGCTTAGATTGCTTTCGTTGCAAAGCATATTTTCAAAATCTGACACGATAGGTGGATTAACAACAAACTAAGCTGTGTTTTGGTATATTTCACTTGTGATTGCATGATTATAAATATTTTTTGTGATATTTTTGAATCTGATACGTTTGGGAATTATCTTCTGCCTTTCAGGACCAGAACGAGGCTGTAGTTTTCTGAACATAACGCACAACCCAAATGGTGTTTTTTTGTTATAAAAGTAATATTTATCGAACAAAAATAACGTTTATTGTGTAACTGGGAGTCTCGTGAGTGCAAACATCCGAAGATTATCAAAGGTAAGCGATTAATTTTTATAGCCTTTCTGACTTTCGTGACCATGCTAATTTGGGGCTAGCTGTTGTAGCATTGATTGATACACTCACAAAAGCTTGGATTTCTTTCTCTGTAAAGCATATTTTCAAAATCTGACACGATAGGTGGATTAACAACAAACTAGGCTGTGTTTTGGTATATTTCACTTGTGATTGCATGATTATAAATATTTTTAGTAATATTTTGCGCCCTGCAATTCAGCGGTTGTTTAGGAAAATGATCCCGTAAAAGGGATCCGTAGCGTAGAGAAGTTAACCTCTACGGGATCGGTGCCCCCACCCCACCCACTCCACTCCACGGGACGGTTGCGCTAATATAGGCTAATGTGATTACCATGAGGTTGTAAATAACGAGAACATTTCCCAGGACATAGACATATTTGATATAGGCAGAAAGCTTAAATTCTTGTTAATCTAACTATACTGTCCAATTTACAGTAGCTTTTACAGTGAAATAATACCATGCTATTGTTTGAGGAGAGTGCACAGTTATGAACTTGAAAATGTATTAATAAACCAATTACGCACATTTGGGCAGTCTTGATACAACAATTTTGAACAGAAATGCAATGGTTCATTGAATCAGTCTAAAACGTTGCACATACACTGCACCTAACCTGGATTAGTACATTGTGACCTTTCCCTTGCATTTCAAAAATTTAAAAAACATGCGTTTTTTTTTTTTCTGTGTATTATCTTTTACCAGATTTAATGTCTTATATTCTCCTACATTAATTTCACATTTCCACAAACTTCAAAGTGTTTCCTTTCAAATTGTATCAAGAATATGCATATCCTTGCTTCAGGTCCTGCGTTACGTCCGTCGTTGGAATGAGACAAAGGTGCAGCGTAGTAAGTGTACATCTTTCTTTATTAAGATGAACACCAACAAAACAACAAAAGAATAAACGAACGTAACGTTCTGCAGGCTACACAGTAACAGTATAAAAACAAGATCCCACAAACTCAGGTGGAAAACAAGCTGCCTCAGTATAATCCCCAATCAGAGACAACGATAGACAGCTGCCTCTGATTGGGAACCATACCCCGCCAACCAAGAAATAGAACACATAGATTTGCCCACCCAAGTCACACCCTGACCTAACCAAATAAATAATAAAAGGGCTCTCTAAGGTCAGGGTGTGACATCCTGATCTTTAGGCAGCTAGATTTGGGTTTGTAATTTTAGGCATAAATTGAAAATAAGCGTTGGATCCTTAAGAGAAAGGGGTTTGTTATTGCTTATGCCACCTGAAGTTAACTTTCAATACTCTACGGGGGGCGTAACTGGTGGCAGGGAACGCAGGAAAGCAGAACTTGGTGAGTAGCCGGAGCAGTTTAATATATAAAACTAACGGCATACAAAACAACAAACACATGGGTACAAAACCCGTAGCGCACCAGTAACACATAGCACGAGTACTTACAAATAAACAATTCCCGACAAGGACATTGGGGGAAACAGAGGGACAATATACAACATGTAATTAGGGAATTGAAACCAGGTGTGTGTGAAAACAAGACAAAACAAATGGAACACGAAATATGGATCGGCGATGGCTAGAAGACTGGTGACGTCGACCGCCGAACACCGCCCCAACAAGAAGAGGAACCGACTTTGGCAGAAGTCGTGACAAATACACGACAAAGGCATTTAGTTACATTTTTAAAATGACACCCAGCATTACTGAATGTGAATGCCAATCAAGATAAGGTACAGTTCTCTGCATTGACATATAATCAAACCTTTTCCCAAACAGTGGTTGAGTCTAGTTGGTGTATTGCATTATTTATTTACCTGCCAACTATCAACTTGATAGTGTTTGTGAAGACTCCATTCAAAGCCAGAGCAAGTGAGACAGCTGTAGGACAGAGAAAAAGAGAAAAACAACTAGAGACAGGAACAGGTTTTACAGAGACACAGAGGAAAACACAACACAGCACTTACAACCCCAACAATAAACCTGGGTCAGAGGGCAGGTGTGTATCTATTACAGATTAATGATATTCTTTGGGGAGAAAACTGTTTGCCAAGTTTTTTACTGCATTGTACAGTACTGGTTTCCTTTGCTGCTGTGGTAGAGATTCTGGACCGATGCCAGTTATCCTTCCTCTAATTTAGTGCTAAAACAGACCATTAAAAGGGACAATCTGCGATTGGTACACCCATTTTTTCACATTTAAAATTAATGATTCATACCCACTGATTCTTAAAAGTTTTTTAAATTAATATTATTTAAGTGAAATATTAGCATATGTCTGAAGCCAAAAAAGACAGGAAATTCAAAAGCTAATTTGACTTATGCACTAATAAGGCTTTGATGGAGTAGGAGGTTTACCCCATTACTGTCCTTAAACATTATGTAGAGGTTTTCATTTACAAAGATGAAGGCTAGTCCTGGACTAAAAAGCAAGATCAATGGAAAATCTCAAGCCACATTCCGTGAAACCACTCCTTAGTCTTACATTTGACCTAGCCTAATACATAAGCCTACTCAGATGGGACATGTAGAAGGTAGGTGACAGCTTTTGAACATATTTTGTAGCTATACATGGTTTAGGCTCCTGTTATAAACAATGGTGTAATGCAGCCTTATATTATGGGTTATGATAGGGTTTGGGTTAAAATAAGAATTTGTTCTTAAAAACTTCTAAGACTAGGGGGTGACATTTTCACTTTTGGATGAATTTGTGCCCAAATTAACTTCTCACGAGTCAACAACCCTGATACGGTAGCACCCCCCCCCCCCCCCCCCCCCACTGAGTAGCATAGCTAGCATAGCGTCACAAGTAACTTGTAGCATCTAAATATCATTAAATCACAAGTCCAAGACACCAGATGAAAGATACAGGTCTTGTGAATAAAGCCACCATTTCAGATTTTTAAAATGTTTTACAGGGAAGACACAATATGTAAATCTATTAGCTAACCACGTTAGCAAAGGACACGATTTTTTTACTCCCAATAGTTTTTTCCTGCGTCAGTAGCTATCACTAATTCGACTAAATAAAAATATATATAGCCACTAACCAAGAAACAACTTCATAAGATGACAGTCTGATAACATATTTATGGTATAGCATAGTTTTTTTTGGGAAAAATGTGCATTTTTCAGGTATAAATCACAGTTCTACATTGCAGCTGCAATCTGAAATAGTGCTGACCCAGCCAGAACAATTACAGAGACCAACGTCATATAACGAATTACTCATCTTAAAACATTTCAGAAAAATACACAGCGTACAGATATTGAAAGCCCAACATCTGGTGAATCCAAACAATATTTCAGATTTATTAAATGTTTTATAACGAAAACAAAATGTAGCGCTAAATTAGCATAGCTATACCAGGCAGATTCGGCTAGGCGCCCACGGCCAGTTCACATGCACAACAGATATGATATAACATCGTAAATTGGGTCTTACTATGGCTGATCTTTCATCAGAATGTTGATCAAAGTGTCCTTTGTCAAGATGAGTCGTTGGTTCCGTTCAGAATTGTTCCTTTCCCACTCCATTTAGCACAGATACTGGTCGAGTGGCACGGATCTCTCAAACGTAAATAAAATCAGACAACGGAACACCACAAAACTCCCGAAAAAATTCAAATAATCTGATTAAACTATATTGAAAAAACATACATTACGATGATATGGTCACATGTATCAAACAAAATTCGACCCGGAGATAGTTTTCATCCATAACGCCAGCAAAACAGTACACAATCGCAGCTCCAACTCGTGCGAATCAGGAAACCGGAAGTTGTCGGTCACGCCAAAGAAATAGGTCTTATTTCACGTCAGTACCAGATAAACAAAGAATTTCTCCTCTGACGTCCTCTTGACACCCAGAGGAAGGCGAATGAAGTGTGTTTCTGGTCATAGGGGTCATGACCATATATAGGCAGAGCGTTGAAGCGAGCATAGACTTCTTGCATTCTACTTCTTGGTCAGGGAAAGTGCTGTCAAATGACTTGTGTATCACTCAGAGACAAAATTGAAACGGTTTTAGAAACTAGAGATTGTTTTCTTTCCAATGGTATTATTTATATGCATATAGTAAGAGCAATAATTGAATAAGAGGCAGTTTAATCTGTAGAGCAAATTATGCTAATGGCAAAATAGCACCCCCTGTATTCTCAAGAAGTTAAACGGCCTCGTACTCTGTCCTAGATCATATGATATGCATATTATTATTACTATTGGATAGAAAACACTCTGAAGTTTCTAAAACTGTTTGAATTATATCTGTGAGTAAAACAGCAAGTAATTTTTTTAATCTAACACAGCGGTTGCATTAAGAACCAGTGTATCTTTAATTATATGTTAAAGATGTATCTTTCATCAAAGTTTATGATGAGTATTTCTGTATTTCACATTGCTATCTGTAATTACTTTTGCTATTTTGGAGCCATTTCTGAACATGGCGTCAATGTAAAACCACGATTTGTGGCTATAAATATGCACATAATCGAACAAAACATAAATGTATTGTATAACATGATGTCATATGACTGTCATCTGATGAAGTTGTTCAAAGGTTAGTGATTAATTTTATCTCTA
Organism: Salvelinus alpinus; assembly: GCF_045679555.1. Lineage (NCBI taxonomy): Eukaryota > Metazoa > Chordata > Actinopteri > Salmoniformes > Salmonidae > Salvelinus > Salvelinus alpinus. The sequence continues at coordinate 34,215,013 of NC_092088.1, forward strand.
TTTGTGGGTTTTGTGAAAGCTATCTTTTCTGTGAAAAAATGGTGGTGTGTTTTTGGATATTGTGGTGAGCTAACATAAATATATGTTGTGTTTTCGCTGTAAAATATTAAAAAAATCGGACATGTTGGCTGGATTCACAAGATGTTTATCTTTCATTTGCTGTATTGGACTTGTGATTTCATGAAATTATATTATATCCCTGTGGCGCTAGGCTATGCTATGCTAGTCAGCGTTTCTGATGAGAATGATCCCGGATCCGGGATGGGTAGTCCAGAAACCTCTACCGCTTCTCTCTCCTGGATCCGGGATCCTCCTCATCAAAAAAGCTGACTAGCATAGCCTAGCCTAGCCTAACGGGACAGGGATATCATATAATATAATTTTCATGAAATCACAAGTCCAATACAGCAAATGAAAGATAAACATCTTGTGAATCCAGCCATCATTTCCGATTTTTAAAATGTTTTACAGCGAAAACACAATATGTATTTCTATTAGCTAACCACAATAGCCAAACACACAACCGCATATTTTCACCATGTTTCCACCGCATAGGTAGCTTTCACAAAACCGACAAAATAGAGATAAAATTAGTCACTAACCAAGAAACAACTTCATCAGATGACAGTCTTATAACATATTATACAATACATTTATGTTTTGTTTGAAAATGTGCATATTTGAGGTATAAATCATAGTTTTACATTGCAGCTACCATCAAAAATATCACCAAAGCAGCCAGAATAGTTACAGAAAGAACGTGATATACCTAAATACTCATCATAAAACATTTATGAAAAATACATGGTGTACAGCAAATGAAAGATAAACATCTTGTGAATCCAGCCAATATTTTAGTTTTTTTATGTGTTTTACAGCGAAAACACAATATAGAATTATATTAGCTTACCACAATAGCCAAACACACAAACGCATTTATTCACCGCAAAGGTAGCTTTCGCAAAAACCAGCAAAAGATATAAAATTAATCACTAACCTTGACCAACTTCATCAGATGACAGTCTTATAACATCATGTTATACAATACAATTATGTTTTGTTCGAAAATGTGCATATTTAGAGCTACAAATCCTGATTATACATTGTGAATATGTAGCATCGATTCACCACAATCTCCGGAGATATTTTGGACACTCACCTAATCTGACCAAAGAACTCATTATAAACTTTACATAAAAATACTTGTTGTATGGCAAATGAAAGATACACTGGTTCTTAATGCAACCGCATTGTTAGATTTTAAAAATAACTTTACCATAACATACAGCTTGCGTTATTGTGAGACAGCGCTCACCAAAACGGCGGAGAATAGGACTCAACATTTTACACAGAAATACGAAATAACATCATAAATGTTTTCTTACTTTTGTTGAGCTTCCATCAGAATGTTGTACAAGGAGTCCTTGGTCCAGAATAAATCGTTGTTTGGTTTTAGAATGTCCATTTCTTCTGTCGAATTCGCGCCACAATGCTAGCCAAGGTTGCTAACATTCCCATCCTCTCTTGATGCAAAGAACGGAAAACTCCAAAAGTCCCAATAAACGTTGAATAAACTGATAAAACTCGGTTGAAAAAAACTACTTTATGATGTTATTATCATATGTATCAAATAAAATCAGAGCCGGAGATATTCGCCGTGTATACCGAACGCTTTTCAGAAGCCAATGTCGAGCTCCGCGGCGCGCCTTGGAAGACAAAGAAATTCCTGACCTGCCATTCCAAAAGCTCTCATTCGACCTCAGATCAAGCTAGACACCCCATTCCACCTTCCACTGCCTGTTGACATCTAGTGGAAGGCGTATGAAGTGCATGCATATCGATAAATAAAAGCCAGTTGAATAGGCAGGCCCTGAAACAGAGCCTCGTTTTCAGAATTTTCACTTCCTGCATGGTAGTTTGCTGCAAAATGAGTTCTGTTTTACTCACAGATATAATTCAAACAGTTTTAGAAACTTGAGAGTGTTTTCTATCCAATAGTAATAATAATATGCATATTGTATGATCTAGAAAAGAGTATGAGGCCGTTTCATTTGGGCACGATTATTTCCAAAGTGAAAACAGCGCCCCCGTATTGACAAGAAGTTAACTGACTATTCTAGTTAAACAAAGGTTAAATAAAAAACACAGTTGCTCTTGAGGCATATCTGGATAGTTATTTTTGTCTTATTTCACTGTAGAGCCCCCAGCCCTGCCCAACATGCCTTAGATACCCCTTTTGTCCCTCCCCCCACTGATGCGGTAACCTCACCTGGTTTAACTGGTGCCTCTATAGACAAAACCTCTCTCATCGTCACTCAATGCCTAGGTTTACCTCCACTGTACTCACATCCTACTTTACCTTTGTCTGTACATTATGCCTTGAATCTATTCTTCCACGCCCAGAAATCTGCTCCTTTTACTCTCTGTCCCGAACGCACTAGACGACCAGTTCTTACAGCCTTTAGCCATACCCTTATCCTAGACCTCCTCTGTTCCTCTGGTGATGTGGAGGTTAACCCAGGCCCTGCAGCCCCCAGCACCACTCCTATTCCCCAGGAGCTCTCAGTTGTTGACTTATGTAACCGTAAAAGCCTTGGTTTCATGCATGTTAACATCAGAAGCCTCCTCCCTGAGCTTGTTTTTTTCACTGCTTTAGCACACTCCGCCAACCCGGATGTCCAAGCCGTATCTGAATCCTGGCTTAGGAAGTCCACCAAAAATTAGAAAATTTCCATCCCCAACTACAACATTTTCCGACAAGATAGACTTGCCAAAGGTGGCAGGCCCAGTACCACGGGCAATCTACTGCAGAGATAGCCTGCAGAGTTCTGTCATACTAACCAGGTCTGTGCCCAAACAATTCGAGCTTCTTGAATAATCCACTTTTACAGAAAAAAGTCTCCCACCGTTGCCGCTTGTTATAGACCCCCTTTAGCCCCCAGCTGTGCCCTGGACACCATATGTGAATTGATCGCCCCCCGCAAACGTCCCACCGGCCAATAGCCAGGGAAAATACAGCTCGCCATATTCAAATAACATGATATAAAAATCTAACTTTCATTAAATCACACATGTAAGAATATAAATTAAAGCTACACTCGTTGTAAATCCAGCCAACATGTCAGATTTCAAAAAAGCTTTTCGGCGAAAGCATAAGATGCTATTAACTGATGATAGCACAAAAGTAAACAAAGAGAGATAAGCATATTTCATCACTGGAAGCACGACACAAAACGCAGAAATAAAATATAAATCATGCCTTACCTTTGACGAAATTCTTTTGTTGGCACTCCAATATGTCCCATAAACATCACAAATGGTCCTTTTGTTCGATTAATTCCGTCGATATATATCCAAAATGTCAATTTATTTGGACCGTTTCATCCAGAAAAACACAGCTTCCAACTTTCGCCAAGTCACTACAAAATATATCAAAAGTTACATGTAAACTTTACCAAAACATTTCAAACTACTTTGGTAATACAACGTTAGGTATTTTTAAACGTTAATAATTGATCAATTTGAAGACGGGATGATCTGTGTTCAATACAAAAAGAAAACAATCTGACACAACTTTTTTCATAACGTGACTCTCAAAATATTTACTTCATGTGACCCTCATTTACGATAGCCCTTCTTCACTACACAAAGGAATAACCTCAACCGATTTCCAAGGACTGGTGGAAGTGGTAGGAACTTCAAGCAAGTCCATTAGAAATCTGTTGTCTCTAAAAAAAATTAATTGAAAAGACAGTGACATCAAAAAAATACAAATTCTGAATGGTTTGTCGTCAGGGTTTTGGCTGCTACATAAGTTCTGTTATTCTCACAGACATGATTCAAACAGTTTTAGAAACTTCAGAGTGTTTTATATCCAAATCTACTAATAATATGCATATCTTATATTCTGGGGATGAGTAGCAAGCAGTTGAATTTTGGCATGATATTTTTCCCGAAAGTGAAAATGCTGTCCCCTGCCCTCAAGAAGTTTTAACACCCCGGCTGTCCTACATTCTATGCTAGATGCCCTCAATCTCACACAAATTTTTAAGGAACCTACCATGTACAACCCTAAATCCATAACCACCCTGACCAACTTCCCCTCTAAATACACCACTGCTGTCTTCAATCAGGATCTCAGCGATCACTGCCTCATTGTCTGTGTCCGTAATGGGTCCACCCCTCATCACTGTCAAACGCTCCCTAAAACACTCCAGTGAGCAGGCCTTTCTAATTGACCTGGCCCGGGTATCCTGGAAGGATATTGACCTCATCCCGTCAGTAGACGATGCCTGGTTTCTGTTTAAAAGTGCTTTCCTCACCATCCTAAATAAGCATGCCCCATTCAAAAAATGAGGAACTAAGAACAGATATAGCTCTTGGTTCACCCCAGACTTGACTGCCCTTGACCAGCACAAAAACATCCTGTGGCGTTCTGCATTAGCATTGAATAGCCCCCACTATATGCAACTTTTCAGGGAAGTCAGGAACCAATATAGACAGTCAGTTTGGAAAGCTAAGGCTCCCTTTTTCAAACAGAAATTTGCATCCTGTAGCACTAATTGCCAAAGGTTTTGGGACACTGTAAAGTCCATGGAGAATAAGAGCACCTACTCCCAGCTGCCCACTGCACTGAGGCTAGGAAACACTGTCACCACAGATAAATGTACGATAATCGATATTTTAAATAAGCATTTTTCTACGGCTGGTCATGCTTTCCACCCGGCTACCCCTACCCTGGCCACCAGCTCTGCACTCCCTGCAGCAACTTGCCCAAGCCCCCCCCCCTCGCTTCTCCTTCACCCAAATCCAGACAGCTGATGTTCTGAAAGAGCTGCAAATATGGATCCCTACACATCAGCTGGGCTCGACAATCTGGACAATCTCTGTTTCAGTATGATGTGTTGGATAAAGGAATAAAGACAGACACCAATGTCAAGTTCAATAGCCTTGTTAAGCATTGTACAAATCCCTACGCGTGGAGTCTGGGGAACAGTCCAGCTAGTCGATTACCTATCAACTAGACACAATCTCTAGTAACAATCTCTTTCTAAAATTATCCGGTGCAATTTTTGCAACCCCTATTACTATCCTGTTCAACCTTTCTTTCGTATCGTCTGAGATCCCCAAAGATTGGAATGCTGCCACGGTCATCCCCCTCTTCAAAGGGGGAGACACTCTAGACCTAAACTGTTATAGACCTATATCCATCCTGCCCTGCCTTTTCTAAAATCTTCGAAAGCCAAGTTAACAAACAGATCACCAATCATTTCGAATCCCACCCTTCCTTCTCCACTATGCAATCTGGTTTCCGAGCTGGTCATGGGTGCACCTCAGCCACACTCAAGGTTCTAAACGATATCCTAACCGCCATGAATAGACAACAGTACTGTGCAACCGTCTTCATCGACCTGGCCAAGGCTTTCGACTCTGTCAATCACCCCATACTTATTGGCAGACTCAATAGCCTTGGCTTCTCAAATGACTGCATCGCCTGGTTCACCAACTACTTCTCAGACAGAGTTCAGTGTGTCAAATCGGAGGGCCTGTTGTCTGGACCTCTGGCAGTCTCTTTGGGGGTGCCACAGGGTTCAAATCTCGGGCCAACTCTTTTCTCTGTATATATCAATAATGTCGCTCTTGCTGTTGGTGACTCTCTGATCCACCTCTACGCAGACGACACCATTCTGTATACTTCTGGCCCTTCCTTGGACACTGTGTTAACAAACCTCCAAATGAGCTTCAATGGCATACAACACTCCTTCCGTGGACTCCAACTGCTTTTAAATGCTAGTAAAACTAATTGCATGCTCTTCAACCGATTGCTGCCCGCACCCGCCCGCCCGACTAACATCACTACTCTGGACAGTTCTGACTTATATGTGGACAACTACAAATACTTAGGATATGTGAATAGAATATGTGGACAACTACAAATACCTAGGTGTCTGGTTAGACTGTAAACACTTATTCCAGACTCACATTAAGCATCTCCAATCCAAATGTAAATCTGGAATCGGCTTCCTATTTCACAACAAAGCCTCCTTCACTCATGCTGCCAAACATACCCTCATAAAACTGACTGTCCTACCAATCCATGACTTTGGCGATGTCATTTACAAAATAGCCTCCAACAGTCTAATCAGCAAACTGGATGTAGTCTATCACAGTGCCATCCGTTTTGTCACCAAAACACCATATACTACCTACCACTGCGACCTGTACGCTCTCGTTGGCTGGCCCTCACTAGATATTCATCGCCAAACCCAGTGGCTCCAGGTCATCTATAAGTCTTTGCTAGGTAAAGCCCCGCCTTATCTCAGCTCACTGGTCACCATAGCAACAACCGCTCCAGCAGGTACATTTCACTGGTCATCCCCAAAGCCAACACTTACTTTGGCCACCTTTCCTTCCAGTTCTCTGCTGCCAATGACTGGAACGAATTGCAAAAATCATTGAAGCTGGAGACTTATATCTCCCTCTCTAACTTTAAGCATCAGCTGTCAGAGCAGCTTACCGATCACTGTACCTGTACACAGCAAATCTGTAAATAGCACACTCAAACTAACTCATTCACATATTGTTATTCATCTTTTAGCTCTTTTGCACCCCAGTATCTCTACTTGTACATCATCATCTGCACATCTATCACTCCAGTGTTAATGCTAAATTGTAATTATTTCGCCTATATTGCCTATTTATTGCCTTACCTACCTAATCTTCTACATTTGCACACACTGTACATAGATTGCTCTATTGTGCTATTGACTGTACGTTTGTTTATGTGTAACTCTGTGTTGTTTTTTTCTCACTGCTTTACTTTATCTTGTCCAGCTCGCAGTTGTAAATGAGAACTTGTTCTCAACTGGCTGTCACGCCCTGGCCTTAGTTATCTTTGTTTTCTGTAATATTTTGGTTAGGTCAGGGTGTGACAGGGGGGATGTTTGTGTGTATTTGTCTCGTCTTGGGTGGTTGTATGGTATAGGGGGTTTTGGTAGAGTGTATGGGTTTGTGTTGAGTGTAGGTGTCAAGGTAAGTCTATGGTTGCCTGAATGGTTCTCAATCAGTGACAGCTGTCATTCATTGTCTCTGATTGGGAGCCATATTTAAGGCAGCCATAGGCAGTAGAATATTGTGGGTAATTGTCTATGTGTAGTGTTTAGTGTCAGCACTATTTTGTTTGAATAGCTTCACGGTCGTCTGTTTGTTGTTTTTGTTCGTTTGTTCGTCTTCATAATAAAGGAAGATGTATTTCTCTCACACTGCGCCTTGGTCCACTCTGCCTCATTACGACGATCGAGACAGAATTACCCACCAAACTCGGACCAAGCAGCGTGTCAAGCAGAGCAGGAGCAGAGCATACAGGATTCTTGGACTTGGGAGGAGATACTGGATGGTAAGGGACCTTGGGCACAGCCGGGAGAATATCGCCTCCCTCGTGAAGAGCTGGAGGCAGCTAAAGCCGAGAGGAGGCGATATGAGGAGGCAGCACGGAAGCAAGACTGGAAGCCCGCGAGTCAAACCCAAAAATTTATTGAGGTGGGGGCTACAACGGAGTGCGGCGAAGTCAGGTAGGAAACCTGCGCCAACTCCCTATGCTTACCGTGGAGTGCGAGAGTACGGGCAGACACCGTGTTATGCGGTAGAGCGCATGGTGTCTCCTGTACGTGTGCATAGCCCGGTGCGGGTTATTCCACCTCCCCGCACTGGCAGGGCTAGATTGAGTATTGAGCCAGGTGCCATGAAGCCGGCTCAACGCGTCTGGTCTCCAGTGCGTCTCCTCGGGCCGGCATACATGGCACCAGCCTTACGCATGGTGTCCCCGGTTCGCCTACACAGCCCAGTGCGGATTATTCCACCTCCCCGCACTGGTCGGGCTACGGGGCGCATACAACCAGGTAAGGTTGGGCAGGCTCAGTGCTCAAGGGAGCCAGTACGCCTGCATGGTCCGGTATATCCGGCGCCACCTCCCCGCCCCAGCCCAGTACCACCAGTGCCAACACCACGCACCAGGCTTCCAGTGTGTCTCCAGAGCCCTGTTCCTCCTCCACGCACTCGCCCTATGGTGCGTGTCTCCAGTCCGGTACCACCAGTTCCGGCACCACGCACCAAGCCTCCTGTGCGTCTCCAGAGTCCTGTGCGTCCTGTTGCTGCTCCCCGCACTAGCCTTGAGGTGCGTGTCCTTAGCCCGGTACCTCCAGTTCCGGTACCACGCACCAGGCCTACTGTGTGCCTCAGCCGGCCAGAGTCTGCCGTCTGCCCAGTGCCGCCTGCACTGTCCGTCTGCCCAGAGCCGCCTGCGCTATCCGGCTGCCCGTCTGTCCCGAGCCGTCAGAGCTGCCCGTCTGTCCCGAGCCGTCAGAGCTGCCCGTCTGTCCCGAGCCGTCAGAGCTGCCCGTCTGTCCCGAGCCGTCAGAGCTGCCCGTCTGTCCGGAGCCGTCAGAGCTGCCCGTCTGTCCCGAGCCGTCAGAACTGCCCGTCTGTCCCGAGCCGTCAGAGCCGCCCGCCAGACAGGAGCAGCCAGAGCCGCCCGCCAGACAGGAGCAGCCAGAGCCGCCCGCCAGACAGGCGCAGCCAGAGCCGCCCGTCAGACAGGAGCAGCCAGAGCCGCCCGCCAGACAGGAGCAGCCAGAGCCGCCCGCCAGACAGGAGCAGCCAGAGCCGCCCGCCAGACAGGAGCAGCCAGAGCCGCCCGCCAGACAGGAGCAGCCAGAGCCGCCCGCCAGACAGGAGCAGCCAGAGCCGCCCGCCAGACAGGAGCAGCCAGAGCCGCCCGCCAGACAGGAGCAGCCAGAGCCGCCCGCCAGCCATGACCAGCCAGAGCCGCCCGCCAGACAGGAGCAGCCAGAGCCGCCCGCCAGCCATGACCAGCCAAAGCCGCCAGCCAGCCATGACCAGCCAGAGCCGCCAGCCAGCCATGACCAGCCAGAGCCGCCAGCCAGCCATGACCAGCCAGAGCCGTCAGCCAGCCATGACCAGCCAGAGCCGTCAGCCAGCCAGGATCTGCCAGAGCCGTCAGCCAGCCAGGATCTGCCAGAGCCGCCAGTCAGCCAGGATCTGCCAGAGCAACCAAAGCGGGTATAAACTATGGTGGAGTGAGGGCCACGTCCCGCACCCGAGCCGCCGCCGTAGGAAGGCCCACCCGGACCCTCCCCTTTCTGTGTCAGGTTTTGCGGCCGGAGTCCGCACCTTTGGGGGGGGGGGGGGGGGTACTGTCACGCCCTGGCCTTAGTTATCTTTGTTTTCTGTAATATTTTGGTTAGGTCAGGGTGTGACGGGGGGATGTTTGTGTGTATTTGTCTCGTCTTGGGTGGTTGTATGGTATAGGGGGTTTTGGTAGAGTGTATGGGTTTGTGTTGAGTGTAGGTGTCAAGGTAAGTCTATGGTTGCCTGAATGGTTCTCAATCAGTGACAGCTGTCATTCATTGTCTCTGATTGGGAGCCATATTTAAGGCAGCCATAGGCAGTAGGCTATTGTGGGTAATTGTCTATGTGTAGTGTTTAGTGTCAGCACTATTTTGTTTGAATAGCTTCACGGTCATCTGTTTGTTGTTTTTGTTCGTTTGTTCGTCTTCATAATAAAGGAAGATGTATTTCTCTCACGCTGCGCCTTGGTCCACTCTGCCTCATTACGACGATCGTGGCACTGGTCTACCTGGTTAAATAAAGGTGAAATAAAATTTGTATAAATGTATAAGTTATAGTTATTTAAAGGATCAATCTGTGAATACTTCATACATTGTTTTACTTTTACATTATTTACACACACCCATTGATTCTTGAGAAATATATTTTACATAAGAAATGCCTCATGAGCTTAGTCCAATTGTCATACCCAATCAGAACCCAAAATACATGCTTGTTCTATGCTATTTTAAACACTGTTGAGACTTATGGTTCAAATTGTCAGTTTGTATCCATAGCTCTATCGAATAATTACATTTTTTCCACCCCCCCATTCTTCAGATTTTTACCAAAATAGTGGCGGGGTTTTGGCTTAGTTGTTGTTTGAACTGCAGATTGCCCCTTTAAGAACAAATGGGTATACAGTGCCTTCGGAAAGTATTCAGACCCCTTGACTTTTTCCACATTTTGTTACGTTACAGCCTTATTCTAAAAATGATTAAATTGTTTTTTTCTCTCATTAATCTACACACAATACCCCACAATGCAAAGCAAAAACAGGTTACTAGACATTTTTTCTAATTTATATTTAAAACAAAAACTTATCACATTTACATAAGTAATCAAACCCTTTACTCGGTACTTTGTTGAAGCATCTTTGGCAGCGAGTACAGCCTCGAGTCTTCTTGGGTGTGACGCTACAAGCTTGGCACATCTGTATTTGGGGAGTTTCTCCCATTCTTCTCAATATCTGTCAGGTTAGATGGGAAGCATCGCTGCACAGCTATTTTCAGGTCTCTACATAGATGTTCAAGTCCGGGCTCTGGCTGGGTCACTCAAGGACATTCAGAGACTTGTCCCGAAGCTACTCCTGCGTTGTCTTCAAATCAAATTTTATTTGTCACATGCGCCGAATACATCAGCTGTAGACCTTATCGTGAAATGCTTACTTACAAGTCCTTAACCAACAATGCAGTTTTAAGAAAAATAAGTGTTAAGTAAAAAATATAAAATAAAAGTAACAAATAATTCAAGAGCAGAGATAAAATAACAGTAGCGAGGCTATATTGGTGGTGGTTGGTGGAGGTAATATGTACATGTAGGTCGAGTTAAAGTGACTATGCATTGAAAATAAACAGATAGTAGCAGCAGCATAAAAGAGGGGAGGCAATGCAAATAGTCATTTGATTAGCTGTTCAGGAGTCTTATGGCTTGGAGATAGAACTTGGAGATAGAACCAAACTTCTTCCATTTGGGAATGATGGAGGCCACTGTGTTCTTGGTACCCTTCCCCAGATCTATGCCTTGACACAATCCTGTCTCTGAGATCTATGGACAGTTCCTTCGACCTCGTTGCTTGGTTTTTGCTCTGACATGCATTGTCAACTGTGGGGCTTATATAGACAGATGTGTGCCTTTTCAAATAATATCCAATCAATAGAATTTACAAAAGGTGGACTCCCATCAAGTTGTAGAAAGATCTCATGGATGATCAATGAAAGCAGAACGCACCTGAGCTCAATTTCGAGTCTCATAGCAAAGGGTCTGAATACTTATGTAAATAGGGTATCTGTTTTTATTTATATAAATGTGCAAAAATGTCAAATCTGTTTTTGCTTTGTCATGGGGTATTGTGTGTAGATTGATTAGGATTTGTTTTGTATTTAATCCATTTAAGAATAAGGTTGTAATGTAACAAAATGTGGAAAAAGTGAAGTGGTCTAAATACTTTCTGAATGCACTGTATATCATTCAGGGCTCATTTGTAAAATAGACATTAGTCTCAGTATGACTCCCTGGTAAAATAAAGGTAAAGTAAATTCAAATATTACATGCATGGGCAAACAGAGAGTAGCCCCACTAAAGCAAATGACCATTCCCCGACTAGAGCTTGCAGCAGAAGTTCTTGCATTACGTGTTGATACAATGTTGAAATCAGTTTAAGATTCAACTGGAATAATCAAGCTTCTGGACTGAAAGCACATCTGTGTTGTGCTATATAGCCAACAAAACAAGAAAGTTCCACATATTTTTGGCAAAAAGTCTCAGTCATCAGAGGTTTGTCTAAGACTATTCAGTGGTGGAATGAGAGCTCCAAAGTCAATCCAGCAGATGATGCGTCACGTTGTATAACTGCATAATCTTTCCTAAAATCCAAGAGTTTGATTGAAGGTCCAGACTTCCTGCTGAGGGCGGAGTCTCTGATGACCCTGAGGTAAAGAAACTTAGACCAATTTGTAATTATATAGTCCTTTATGACCATATGTACCTCTGTGATTAATTATTATTGACTCTGTGCAAAAGTTAATTGAATTGTTTCCACACCCACCATGCGTCATGTGCGTAATGGTCATGTGAGGTGAAATGTGTATATTATGGGATGTGAGCACTCTGTTTCGGATCGAAATGTCAATGAAGCGGTGAATTGGGAGCATAAACAGTGTGCGGGCCTTCCTGTTCTTCCTGACATAAAGACATCACTGTTAATTACATAGTGGTGAAATAAGAAAATAACCCTAAAAGTCAACTAATTGAAACTTTTCACAATGGAGTAATTTGAAAAGGCAGCAGCTTGGAAGCTGAAAGTCAAGACGACACTGCAGCAAGTGATAAAATAAAATAACCCAAGAACGGTAAGAACAAAGAAAAAGTTGAAGAACAGATGAAGACATTTAAGACAACACTGAGTGGCCAAAGTCTCTCTGTGGACTAGATGATGCAGGCTGAGAAGGCAATCCTAAATTTCACAGAGGAAATGGCTGATTTGGAAAGAGGCACAAATCTGAAGAGAAACAGCACCTTCATGCTTGATCCAGTCATGAAGGGTCGCTTGTTGAGAGTTGAAGGAAGGCTAGCTTTGTACAAACTTTCCTAATCTCGAGTGCTCACATTTTGTTTTGCCACGTCCAGATTCAAACCGTTTGAGCCCCTCCCTCTCCTTCCACCAAATGGACGGACAAATCACCGTCCTCTGATAATCTGTGGAGATCGTTAAATTGATGACGACAATGGGAATAAACTGTACTGGGCGCTGAAGTCGAAAATCATAACAACTAAGGCTGCTTTTGAGGAGGTTGGTGTTGATTCTGCTATAGCATCAGCGATATCAGAACAGGACGGCATAACTTAATTGAAAGCACAGCAAATAACTGCATTGAAAGCTTTTCTCGAGGGAGAAGACGTTTTTGCTCGGCAACAGCTTGATTTACCAGCTAGCTCCAATGGTAGTCAAGCAAATGTTACTTGCCTCGAAGCGAACATAGAAGTAATTTAGCTCATCTGGTAGGCTTGTTTCACTGCCACATCCGACGAACATCGGAGCCGGTGTAGTACGATTCAGTCTTAGTCCTGTATTGACGCTTTGCCTGTTTGATGGTTCGTTGGATGGCATAGCGGGATATCATATAAGCTTCTCCCGCTCCTTGAAAGCGGCAGCACATTATCTCAGTGCAGATGTTGCCTGTAATCCATGGCATCTGGTTGGGGTTAATACAGTTGAAGTCATACATTTAGATGCACCTTAGCAAAATACTTTTAAACTCAGTTTTTCACAATTCCTGACATTTAATCCTAGTAAAAATTCTCTGTTTTAGGTCAGTTAGGATCACCACTTTATTTTAAGAATGTGAAATGTCAGAATAATAGTAGAGAGAATTATTTATTTCAGCTTTAATTTCTTTCATCACATTCCCAGTCGGTCAGAAGATTACATACACTCAATTAGTATTTGGTAGCATTGCCTTTAAATTGATTAACTTGGGTCAAACGTTTCGGGTAGCCTTCAACAAGCTTCCCACAATAAGTTAGGTGAATTTTGGCTCATTCCTCCTGACAGAGCTGGTGTAATTGAGTAAGGTTTGTAGGCCTCCTTGCTCGCACAAGCTTTTTCAGTTCTGCCCACAAATTTTCTATAGGATTGAGGTCAGGGCTTTGTGATGGCCACTCCAATACCTTGACTTTGTTGTCCTTAAGCCATTTTGCCACAACTTTGAAAGTATGCTTGGGGTCGTTGTCCATTTGGAAGACCCATTTGCGACCAAGCTTTAACTTCCTGACTGATGTCTTGAGATGTTGCCTCAATATATCCACATAATTTTCCTACCTCATGATGCCATCTATTTTGTGAAGTGCACCAGTCCCTCCTGCAGCAAAGCAACCCCACAACATGATTCTGCCACCCCCGTGCTTCATGGTTGGGATGGCGTTCTTCGGCTTGCAAGCCTCCCCATTTTTCCTACAAACATAACGATGGTCATTATGGCCAAACAGTTCTATTTTTGTTTCATCAGACCAGAGGACATTTCTCCATCTTTGTCCCCATGTGCAGTTAACTTCTACTTCCACACCATCCCGGATTCGGGAGCACCCCCCACAGTAAAAAAGCTGACTAGCATAGCCTAGCATAGCGTCACAAGTAAATACTAGCATCTAAATATCATTAAATCACAAGTCCAAGACACCAGATGAAAGATACACATCTTGTGAATCCAGCCATCATTTCTGATTTTTAAAATGTTTTACAGGGAAGACACAATATGTAAATCTATTAGCTAACCACGATAGCAAAAGACACAACTTTTTTTTCCCACCATTTTTTTCCTGCATGGGTAGCTATCACAATTTCGACCAAATAAAGATATATATAGCCACTAACCAAGAAACAACTTCATAAGATGACAGTCTGATAACATATTTATTGTATAGCATATGTTTTTTTAGAAAAATTTGCATATTTCAGGTATAAATCACAGTTCTACATTGCAGCTGCAATCTGAAATAGTGACGAAGCTGCCAGAATAATTACAGAGACCAACGTCAAATACCTAATTACTCATCTTAAAACATTTCTGAAAAATACACAGCGTACAGCAAATGAAAGCCCAACATCTTATGAATCCAGCCAATATGTCAGATTTTTTAAGTGTTTTACAGCGAAAACACAATATAGCATTATATTAGCTTAGCACAATAGCCAGAAACACAAGCAATTTACCAGCAGCACAGGTTAGCGATCGTAACAATACAGCAAAAGATATATAATTTTTGACTAACCTTGATATACTTCGTCAGATGACAGTCCTGTAACATCATATTACACAATGCATATAGGTTTTGTTCGAAAATGTGCATATTTAGCAGCACAAATCGTGGTTATACAATGTGATCAGTGGCAACAGGTCATGCATTCTGGCCAGCGCCATCTTGGAAAGGCACCTAATCTAATCGATAAATAATTGTAAACTTGACTAAAAAATACAGGTTGGACAGCAAATGAAAGATGCATTAGTTATTAATGCAACCGCTGAGTTAGATTTTGAAAATTAACGTTACTAGACATACAGTGTGCGTTACAGCCAGACTAGTGCCGCAATAATGGCGGACAAATCCGTTTACATTTTTCCACATAAATACGGAATAACATCATAAATAGCTCTTACTTTTGGACGAGCTTCCATCAGAATCTTGGGCAAGGTGTCCTTTGTCCAAAAGAATCGTTGCTTGGTTGTAAAACGTCGTCTTCAACTTCGGAATTAGCAGCTAACAATAGCTATGTGGCCACAACATGCCCAAATCCTCAAAACGCAATACTAAGGAAATTCCGAAAATAGCAATATACTCGCATAAACTGATATAACTCGGTTTAAAATAACTTCGTTATGATGTTTCTAACACCTATATCGAATTAAATTACAGACGGATATATCTAAGGCCGATAACTGAGCGTTTCAAAATGCCATCCTGAGGTCTTGCTTTGCGTAATGACGAATGTCGAAAAGAGAGCTCCCTTCGTTCATGGGCCTTTTATAATGTCTGAGAACTATGTAGAAACTCCATTCCACTTCTCATTGGTTACTGACATCCAGGGGAAGGCGGGTGCAGTTCATGTCGACCCATAGGATACATACAGAGCTTTAAACTGATCTGAGAACAGAGCCTCGTTTTCAGATCTTCGCAGTTCCTGTCATGGATTTCGCTGCAGAAAGAGTTCTGGTTCACCCACAGACATAATTCAAACGGTTTTAGAAACTAGAGATTGTTTTCTATCCAATAGTAATAATAATATGCATATTGTACGAGCAAGAATTGAGTATGAGGCAGTTTAATTTGGAGACGATATTTTCCAAAGTGGAAACAGCACCCCCTAGATTGAGAAAAGGTTAAAAACGTAGACTGGCTTTTTTTTATGGTGGTTTTGGAGCAGTGGCTTCTTCCTTGCTGAGCACCCTTTCAGGTTATGTTGATATAAGACTCATTTTAATTTGGATATCGATACTTTTGTACCTGTTTCCTCCAGCATCTTCACAAGGTCCTTTGCTGTTGTTCTGAGATTGATTTGCACTTTTCGCACCAAAGTACGTTCATCTCTAGGAGACAGAACGCGTCTCCTTCCTGAGTATGACAGCTGCTTGGTCCCATGGTGTTTATACTTGTGTACCACTGTTTGTACAGATGAACGTGGTACCTTCAGATATTTGGAAATTGCTCCCAAGGATGAACCAGACCTGAGGAGGTCTTTGCTGATTTCTTTAGATTTTCCCATGATGTCAAGCAAAGAGGCACTGAGTTTGAAGGTAGGCCTTGAAATACATCCACAGGTACACCTCTAATTGGCTAAAATGATGTCAATTAGCCTATCAGAAGCTTCTAAAGCCATTACATAATTTTCTGGAATATTCCAAGCTGTTTAACTTCTTTGGTGTAGGGGGCAGTATTTTCACGTCCGGATGAAAAGCGTGCCCAGAGTAAACTGCCTGATACTCAGGCCCAGATGCTGGGATATGCATATTATTAGTAGATTTGGATAGAAAACACGCTGAAATTTCTAAAACTGTTTGAATGATGTCTGTGAGTATAACAGAACTCATGTGGCAGGCAAAAACCTGAGAAAAAATCCAACCAGGAAGTGGGAAATCTGAGGTTTGTAGTTTTTGAACACTTTGCTTATCCAAGATACAGTGGAAATGGGGTCATATTGCACTTCCTAAGGCTTCCAATAGATGTCAACAGTCTTTAGAACCTTGTTTGAGGATTCTATTGTGAAGGGGGAGGCGAATGAGAGGGGAATGAGTCAGAGGTCTGCCAGAGAGCCACGAGCTGACCAGGCGCGTTCATGTGAGAGAGTTAGCTTGCGTTCCATTGTATTTCTGAAGACAAAGGAATTCTCCAGTTGGAACATTATTGAAGATTTATGTTCAAAACATCCTAAAGATTGATTCTATACATCGTTTGACATGTTTCTACAGACTGTAACGGAACATTTGGACTTTTCGTCTGCACCTAGTGATAGCGCATCATGATTTTTCATTACTGTGCTAAACGTGCGAACGAAAAGGAGGTATTTGGACATAAAGATTAACTTTATCAAACAAAACAAACATTTATTGTGGAACTGGGATTCCTGGGAGTGAATTCTGATGAAGATCATCAAAGGTAAGTGAATATTTATAATGCTATTTCTGACTTCTGTTGACTCCAACATGGCGGATATCTGTTTGGCTTGATTTGTTATCTGAGCGCCGTACTCAGATTATTGCATGGTTTGCTTTTTCCGTAAAGGTTTTTTGAAATCTGACACAGCGGTTGCATTAAGGAGAAGTATATCTTTAATTCTGTGAATAACACTTGTATCTTTTATCAATGTTTATTATGAGTATTTCTGTAAATTGATATGGCCCTGTGCAATTTCACGGGATGTATTGTGTAACATGTTGTCCCGGGAGTGTCATCTGATGAAGAATATCAAAGGTTAGTAATTAATTTTATCTCTATTTCTGCTTTTTGTGACTCCTCTCGTTGGTTGGAAAATCGCCGTATGCTTTCTGTGACTAGTTGCTGACCTAACATAATGATATGTTCTGCTTTCGCCGAAAAGCCTTTTTGAAATCGGACACTGTGGTTGGATTAACGATAATTCAAACTTTAAAATGGTGTCTAATACTTGTATGTTTGAGAAATTTGAATGATGAGATTTCTGTTGATTGAATTTGGCGCCCTGGGAACCCCGTTCCCAGACAGGTTAACCTAGGGCAAATGAAATGTCTCACGATGTGATTGTAAGTTTTCCTCATGCCCAGATGTCCAGCAACATCGTCATGGGAAGTGTTCAATACCAACTCAAAAAAGTTAACTGGTACAACAACCTGACTAACAGCCTCCCCCACAAAACTACTACTATGAGACACCCACTTTCTCATCAGGACATCAACCTGGAGAAAATAGCCATGGGCGACATCTCCCAACTGTTCCACAGGCACAATTTTGTCAAGCAACTCTTCTATTGTCGGGTCAGTCCGTTGCTCCTTGATTAGATCAGAGCGGGGCACAGATAACGGGATAACAGGGAAAGTAGTGGCAGATTTCTTTGTAACATCATCATTAGCCGGCGCAGTGACCAGGTCACCACGGCTCATTTAACGAGTCACCACGCATGTAGAGAACATCTCTGGGAAACAATGCGCGCTCTCATTGGGAATCACTACAAATGACGGCTTACAGGAAACCACTAGAGATGGAGACACGACAGGCCATACACGCTCACCAGCCAAGTTATTCCCAAGGATAACGTTGATACCCTCAATAGGCAATGAAGGACCCACCCCTACGACAACCTTGCTTTTCACTGGTTCAGAATCCAACATCAGTTTATGCAATGGAACGGACAGAGTGTTCAAACCAATTCCCCTAATTAAAACACTATTCCCCTAATCATTCTCAGCAGAGAAAGGTAACACAGATTCTAACACAAATGACTCAGAGGCACCTGTGTCCCTCAGGATCTTCACTGGCACTGGGGAGTTTCTTCCTAACAGAGAAACAACAGCCACCACTCATTCTGAATACGGGGCTCTGGAAATCCACTTTTCAAAACATACTCATCCGCCAAAACCGCAGCTTCAGAGACAGTCTTCACTTTTCGTTTGTTAATGTACGTGGCTATATGATCAGGGATTGCATCCTTAAATTGCTCTAGCCTAATCAGATCACACAGCCCTTGGAAAGTCATAACCGCAGAGGTGGTACATCAGCGATTAAACTGTGAAGATAACTGTCGTGCAAATTCAACATGAGACTGTTTATCAGACTTTCTTAAAGTTCTAAATCGTTGGCGGTAAGCCTCAGGAACCAATTCGGAAATCTGTAACACAGCCATTTTAACCTTATCATAGCTAACACTGTCGGCTACACAAAGAGCTGAATATATATCCTGCGCTTTACCAGTCAACACACACTGCAACTTTAACTTCTTGTGGGCAGGGGGCAGCATTTTCACTTTCGTATAAATAGCATGCCAAAATTCAACTGCCTGCTACTCATCCCCAGAATATAAGATATGCATATTATTAGTAGATTTGGATAGAAAACACTCTGAAGTTTCTAAAACTGTTTGAATCATGTCTGTGAGAATAACAGAACTTATGTAGCAGCCAAAACCCTGAGGACAAACCATTCAGAATTTGTATTTTTTACAATTCTTCATTACACAAAGGGGTTATTCCTTTGTGTAATGAAGAAGTAGGGCTATCGTAAATGAGGGTCACATGAAGTACATCTTTTGAGAGAGGCACGTTACGAAAAAAGTTGCGTCAGTTTGTTTTCTTTTTGTATTGAACACAGATCATCCCGTCTTCAAATTGATCGATTATTAACGTTTAAAAATACCTAACGTTGTATTACAAAAGTAGTTTGAAATGTTTTGGTAAAGTTTACATGTAACTTTTGATATATTTTGTAGTGAAGTGGCGGAAGTTGGAAGCTGTGTTTTTCTGGATGAAACGGTCCAAATAAATTGACATTTTGGATATATATCGACGGAATTAATCGAACAAAAGGACAATTTGTGATGTTTATGGGACATATTGGAGTGCCAACAAAATAATTTTGTCAAAGGTAAGGCATGATTTATATTTTATTTCTGCGTTTTGTGTCGTGCTTGCAGTGTTGAAATATGCTTCTCTCTTTGTTTACTGTTGTGCTATCATCAGATAATAGCATCTTATGCTTTCGCCGAAAAGCCTTTTTGAAATCTGACATGTTGGCTGGATTCACAACGAGTGTAGCTTTAATTTGGTATCTTACATGTGTGATTTAATGAAAGTTAGATTTTTATATCATTTTATTTGAATATGGCGCGCTGTATTTTCCCTGGCTATTGGCCGGTGGGACGATTGCGTCCCACCTGCCCCAGAGAGGTTAATGTGCGATCAGAATCAAGCCAACTCTAAGCGTCAGCAACACGCTCAAACAACGAAAAGAGCGTCTCAGGGTCCTTCTCATTAAATGTTACCAACAGCCATAAGTTTCCGACTATATCAAATGTGTCCGGGGCACAACTGAGAGAGAAGCGAGGTAAATCTGGGTCACCTCGGTAAATCTGGGTCAACTTCCACCAATGCAAACTCTCCCTGAGATCTTTCCTTCCTGTTTAAATTCCAAATCCTTTTCATGCTTAACACGATCATGTCAGTTATCGTCAGGTATGTGGATGATTGGGGCTTTATTCAGGAATGCTTCTTGGGCTACTTTGATATGTCAAGTGGGCGAGATGCACAGTCTCTGTTTAACTTCATGGACAAACTTGTTGTTCAAACCTACGATGGCGCAGCTCTAATGAAATGTATCTGCTATTTGTATTTCAATCAATCAATCAAATGTATTTATAAAGCCCTTTTCATATCAGTCGATGCCACAAAGTGCTATACAGAAACCCAGCCTAAAACCCCAAAGAGCTAGTAATGTAGATGTAGAAGCACGGTGGCTAAGAAAAACTCTCTAGAAAGGCAGGAACCTAGGGAGAAACCTAGAGGGAAACCAGGCTCTGAGGGGTGGCCAGTCCTCTTCTGGCTGTGCCGGGTTGAGATTATAACAGTACATAGCCAAGATGTTCAAACGTTCATAGATGACCAGCAGGGTCAAATAATAGTAATGATGACAGGTTGTAGCGGGTGCAATAGGTCAGTACCTCAGGAGTAAATGTCAGTTGGCTTTTCATAGCCGAGCATTGAGAGTTAGAGACAGCGGGTGCGGTAGAGAGAGTCGAAAACAGCAGGTCCGGGACAAGGTAGCACGTCTGGTGAACAGGTCAGGGTTCCATAGCTGCAGGCAGAACAGTTGAAAGTGTAGCAGCACCACAACCAGGTAGTCCTGAGGCATGGTTCCAGGGCTCAGGTCCTCCGGGAGGGGAGGGAGAGGGAGATAATTAGAGGGAGCATACTGAAATTCACACAGGACACCGGATAAGACAGGATAAATACTCCAGACATAACAGACTGACCCTAGCCCCCGACACAAACTATTGCAGAATAAATACTGGAGGCTGAGACAGGAGGGTTCGGGAGACACTGTTGCACCATCCGACAATACCCCCGGACAGGGCAAAACAGGCAGGATATAACCCCACCCACTTTGCCAAAGCACAGCCCCTACACCACTATAGGGATATCTTCAAACCACCAATGTACTACCCTGAGACATGGCTGAGTAAAGCCCACGAAGATCTCCCCCACGGCACACACCCGAGGGGGGCGACAAACCCGGACAGGAATATCACATCAGTGACTCAAACCAAGTGACGCACCCTCCTAGGGACGGGATGGAAGAGCACAAATAAGCCAGTGACTCAGCCCCCGTAATAGGGTTAGAGGCAGAGAATCCCGGTTGAGAGAGGGGAGCTGGCCAGGCAGAGACAGCAAGGGCGGTTCGTTGGTCCAGTGCCTTTCCGTTCACCTTCACACCCCTGGGCCAGACTACACTCAATCATAGGACCTACTGAAGAGATGAGTCTTCAATAAAGACTTAAAGGTTGAGACTGAGTCTGCTTCTCATGTGGATAGGCAGACCATTCCATAAAAATGTAGCTCTATAGGAGACAGCCCTGCCTCCAGCTGTTTGCTTAGAAATTCTAGAGACAATACGGAGGCCTATGCGGGACCAAATCAGAGATAGGTAGGAGCAAGCCCATGTAATGCTTTGTAGGTTAGCAGTATAACCTTGAAATCAGCCCTAGCCTTTACAGGAAGCCAGTGTAGAGAGGCTAGCACTGGAGTAATATGATCAAATGTTTGGGTTTCAGTCAAGATTCTAGCAGCCGTGTTTAGCACTAACTGAAGTTTATTTAGGCTTTATCTGGGTAGCCGGAAAGTAGAGCATTGCAGTAATAGTAGTAGTAGTAATCTAGAAGTGAAAAAAAAGCATGCATTAACTTTTCTGGACAGAAAGTTTCATATTTTTGCAATGTTACGAAGATGTACAAAATCTGTTCTTGAAATAGAGAGTAATGCCGAGGACCTTCACATTTTTATTTGAGACGACTGTACAACCATCAAGATTAATTGTCAGATCCAACAGAATATCTCTTTGTTTCTGGGGACCTAGAACTAGCATCTCTGTCCGATTTTAAAAGTAAAACATTTGCCGTCATCCACTTCCTTATGTCTGAAACACAGGCTTCCAGGGAGGGCAATTTTTTTTTAACCCCCGGGGTTCAATTCTCGGGCCGACTCTTTTCTCTGTATATATCAATGATGTTGCTCTTGCTGCAGGTGATTCTCTGATCTACCTCTACGCAGATGACACCATTCTGTATACATCTGCCCCTTCTTTGGAAACTGTGCTAACAAACCTCAAAACGAGCTTCAATGCTATACAACACTCCTTCCGACGCCTTCAACTGCTATTAAACGCTTGTAAAACTAAGTGCATGCTTTTCAACCGATTGCTGCCCGCACCCTCCCGCCTGACTAGCATCACTACTCTGGACAGTTCTGAATTAGAATATGTGGACAACTACAAACACCTAGGTGTCTGGTTAGAAGGTAAACTCTCCTTCCAGACTCACATTAAGCATCTCCAATCCAAAATTAAATCTAGAATCGGCTTCCTATTTTGCAACAAAGCCTCCTTCACTCATGCTGCCAAACATACCCTTGTAGAACTGACTATCCTACCGATCCTTGACTTCGGCGATGTCATTTACAAAATAGCCTCCAACAGTCTACTCAGCAAATTGGATGTAGTCTATCACAGTGTCATCCAATTTCTTCCTAAAGCTCCATATACTACCCACCACTGCGACCTGTACGCTCTCGTTGGCTGGCCCTCACTACTTCATCGTCACCAAACCCACTGGCTCCAGGTCATCTATAAGTCTTTGCTAGGTAATGCCCCACCTAATCCCGGCTTACTGGTCACCAGAGCAACACCCACCCGTAGCACGCGCCCCAGCAGGTATATTTCACTGGTCATCCGCAAAGCCAGCCCTTCTTCTTGCCGTCTTTCCTTCCAGTTCTCTGCTGCCAATGACTGGAACGAACTGCAAAAATCACTGAAGCTGGGGTCTTATATCTCCCTCTCTAACTTTAAGCTTCAGCTGTCAGAGCAGCTTACCGATCACTGTACTTGTACATAGCCAATCTGTAAATACCACACCCTGGTACCTCACCCCCATATTATTACTTACCCTCCTCCTCTTTTGCACCCCAGTATCTCTACTTGCACATCATCATCTGCACATCCATCACTCCAGTGTTAATGCTAAATTGTAATTATTTCGCCTCAATGTCCTATTTATTGCCTACCTCCCTACTCTTCTACTTTTGCACACACTGTACATAGATTTTTTATATTGTGTTATTGACTGTACGTTTGTTTATGTTTAACTCTGTGTTGTTTGATTTTGTCGCATTGCTTTGCTTTATCTTGGCCAGGTCGCAGTTGTAAATGAGAACTTGTTCTCAACTGGCCAACATGGTTAAATAAAGGTGAAATAAAAAATGCATACAAAATTAATGCAGCTATTCATGGATGTTGTGTATCTGCGTCGGCCACATAGGTTACAGAAGAATCGGCATGCATTCATTCAATGCATTCAATACAGGCAAGTTCACATTATTGTCACATATTTTAGAATTTAATCATTTCTATATTCTATTTTAGGCAATATTATACTATTGTTCAACAACGTAGGTCCTTAAATGAAAATTAAGTACTTAGAAAAAGTCCCTGAAACTCCTTGAATATGACTTGTCAATGTCTGTATGAACCCTGCTTTCAGTAAGTATAATCCGATGTTGTTGTATAGGTGGAGTTATTGGACAATTTGCATACACATGTACACACACACACACACACACACACACACACACACACACACACACACACACACACACACACACACACACACACACACACACACACACACACACACACACACACACACACACACGTGAAACTGCATACTAATATTTTTGATTTGTTTCAAACCATTTTGAAATGTTTAGCCCAATATCACACATTTGCCCCATTATTTATAGAAAGACCCGCTTGTATTTCTCAAATCAGCTGTGGATGTGAGTCAAGGAGATTGTCCAGTGGCAGTTTAAGATTAGCAAAATCCTTCTCACTGTCAGTGGTGAAATCTGCTAAGGTGGCTGGGGGTGACTTACATTGAAGGCTGGACCCATCTGCTGAGCTACAACTCAGGAGGGGGATGGCTGCAGATACCCTTTTGCAACTGGATGTTGAACTTGCTGGTAGAATAGCTCTGGAATTTGCCTGGTAGAATAGCTCTGGAATTTGCTGCGAGTAAGATGTGTACTTTGACTGAAGAGCTGGGTATGGAATGTGTTGCGGGTAAGCTAGGTACTCTGGAGCAGGGTATGGAACTTGCTGCAGTTCCAAAGTACCCAAAAGTGCTATAAGTAGAAGTACTGAAATGGCAGTAAGAACTGAAATGGACAATATGAACATTCTAAAGGCGTAAAAAATAATGTTCAAACATTTGATAAGAACCTATAGAACAATTCAAAGTACATACAGTAGCAACAACATAAATCAGAAAAATAACTCCTTCAATCAATGATGCATACTGGAGTGTCATAGGATGATGGCTGCCATACAACAATTATTTGGTGTGGTGCCCATCTTAATATGGTCAGCTGCTGTCCCCCTAACTTGTCAGGTGACTTAGCAGCTATCTTGGATAAGCACTTTGCCACTTTGATAGTGAACTTGGTATTTACATGAGATAATCCACAGCACCCATCTACTATTTATTGCCCATCATTACATGCTGACCAAACTGCCGCTGTATGTGCGCATGTTGATTTTGTCTATTCCCACCAGACCCGTTCATGACATGCAGGTTAAAATACCAAAACCAACTGTGAACCAACTATATTAATTTGTGTACAGGTCAAAACACATATGAAACATTCATTAACATTTAGCTAGCTTGCTGTTACTAGATAATTTTTTCTTGGAGATAAACATTGGGTTGTTATTTTACCTGAAATGCATACGGTCCTTTCTTTTGCTGGATCTTTGTAGAATTTTGACCCATTTTGAGTTACACAAAATTGTGTTTTCTCTATTCCAACAATTAATACACAGACATAAGGGGAAACATTGTTTTTAGTTGGTCTTCTTTGATTAATCGTGTCTCATTCATTCTTCTTCTGTGGATTTTATATGGCGTTTGGAAACCAACTTTAAGGAGCATCATCGCGACCAACTGGACTGGAGTGTTAACCTCATTCATCTTTCAATCATCCACGTGGGTTAGTATGCTCCTAAAATCAATGAGTAGATGGGAGAGGCGTAACTTGCAGCACGTGCCCGGCTAGACAGATGCATGCAACATGGGCGGTTTGATCAGCGCGTTAGGCTTAGTTGAGAGACTGTGAGAAGGTATGTGAAAGGGTATTGTGCATGCAGGAACAGTCTTGTGTAGTGTATGCTAAGCGGTAGGTTGGAGGTAGATCACGATATTGTGATATACCTTACTGATATTTATCCTGTCTAGGAAATGCGTTCCGCAAAAATAAAATAAAATAAAAAAATGTGTTGCATGCATATGTTTTCACCCCCTTTGTTATGAAGCCCCTAAATAAGATCTGGTGCAACCAATTACCTTCAGAAGTCACATAAATAGTGAAATAAAGTCCACCTGTGTGCAATCTAAGTGTCACATGATCTGTCACATGATCTCAGTATATATGCACCTGTTCTGAAATGCCCCAGAGTTTGCAAAACCACTAAGCAAGGGGCACCACCAAGCAAGCGGTACAATGAAGACCAAGGAGCTCTCCAAACAGGTCAGGGACAAAGTTGTGGAGAAGTACAGATCAGGGTTGGGTTCTTAAAAATATCATAAACGTTGAACATCCCACGGAGCACCGTTAAATCCATTATTAAAAAATTGAAAGAATATGGCACCACAACAAACCTGCCAAGAGAGGGCTGCCCACCAAAACTCACAGACCAGGCAAGGAGGGCATTAATCAGGGAAAACAAAGAGACCAAAAATAACCCTGAAGGAGCTACAATGCTCCACAATGGAGATTGGAGTATTCGTCCATAGAACCACTGAAAGCCGCACACTCCACATAGCTGGGCTTTACGGAAGAGTGGCCAGGAAAAAAAGCTATTGCTTAAAGAAAAAAAATAAGCAAACACGTTTGATGTTCGCCAGAAGGCATGTGGGAAACTACCCAAACATATGGAAGAAGGTACTCTGGTCAGATGAGACTAAAATGTTGCTTTTTGGCCATCAAGGAAAATGCTATGTCTGGCACAAACCCAACACCTCTCACCACCCCGAGAACAACATCCCCACAGTGAAGCATGGTGGTGGCAGCATCATGCTGTGGGGATGTTTTTCATCGGCAGGGACTGGGAAACTGGTCGGAATTGAATGAATGACGGATGGCACTAAATACAGGGAAATTATTGAGGGAACCTGTTTCAGTCTTCCAGAGATTTGAGACTGGGACGGAGGTTCACCTTCCAGCAGGACAATGACCCTAAGCATACTGCTAAAGCAACACCCGAGTGGTTTAAGGGGAAACATTTAAATGTCTTGGAATGTCCTTGTCAAAGCCCAGACCTCAATCCATTTGAGAATCTGTGGTATGATTTAAGATTGCTGTACACCAGCGGAACCCATCCAACTTGAAGGAGCTGGAGCAGTTTTACCTCGAAGAATGGGCAAAAATCCCAGTGACTAGATGTGCCAAGCTTATTTTAATTTTTTTGTTTCACCTTTATTTAACCAGGTAGGCAAGTTGAGAACAAGTTCTCATTTACAATTGCGACCTGGCCAAGATAAAGCAAAGCAGTTCGACACGTACAACAACACAGAGTTACACATGGAGTAAAACAAACATACAGTCAATAATACAGTAGAAAAATAAGTCTATATACAATGTGAGCAAATGAGGTGAGATAAGGGAGGTAAAGGCAAAAAAAAGGCCATGGTGGCGAAGTAAATACAATATACCAAGTAAAAACACTGGAATGGTAGATTTGCAGTGGAAGAATGTGCAAAGTAGAGATATAAATAATGGGGTGCAAAGGCGCAAAATAAATAAATAAATAAATACAGTAGGGGGAGAGGTAGTTGTTTGGGCTAAATTATAGATGGGCTATGTACAGGTGCAGAAATCTGTGAGCTGCTCTAACAGCTGGTGCTTAAAGTTAGTGAAGGAGATAAGTGTTTCCAGTTTCAGAGATTTTTGTTGTTCGTTCCAGTCATTGGCAACATAGAACTGGAAGGAGAGGCGGCCAAAGGAAGAATTGGTTTTGGGGGTGACCAGAGATATATACCTGTTGGAGCGCGTGCTACAGGTGGGTGCTGCTATGGTGACCAGCGAGGTGAGATAAGGGGGGACTTTACCTAGCAGGGTCTTGTAGATGACCTGGAGCCAGTGGGTTTGGCGACGAGTATGAAGCGAGGGCGAGCCAACGAGAGCGTACAGGTTGCAGTGGTGGGTGGTATATGGGGCTTTAGGAACAAAATGGATGACACTGTGATAGACTACATCCAATTTACTGAGTAGGTTATTGGAGGCTATTTTGTAAATGACATCGCCGAAGTCGAGGATCGGTAGGATGGTCAGTTTTACAAGGGTATGTTTGGCAGGATGAGTGAAGGATGCTTTGATGCGAAATGGAAGCCAATTCTAGATTTAACACAGTGTCCAACGAAGGGCCAGAAGTATACAGAATGGTGTCGTCTGCGTAGAGGTGGATCAGAGACTCAACAGCAGCAAGAGCAACATCACTGATGTATACAGAGAAGAGAGTCGGTCCAAGAATTGAACCCTGTGGCACCCCCATAGAGACTGCAAGAGGCCCGGACAACAGGCCCTCCGATTTGACACACTGAACTCTATCAGAGAAGTAGTTTGTGAACCAGGCGAGGCAATCATTTGAGAAACAGAGGCTATCGAGTCTGCCGATGAGGATGTGGTGATTGACAGAGTCGAAAGCCTTGGCCAGGTCAATGAATACGGCTGCACAGTATTGTTTCTTATCGATGGGGGTTAAGATATCGTTTACGACCTTGAGCGTGGCTGAGCTGCACCCATGACCAGCTCTGAATCCAGATTGCATAGCGGAGAAGGTATGGTGGGATTCGAAATGGTTGGTAATCTGTTTGTTGACTTGGCTTTCGAGGACCTTAGTTAGGCAGGGTAGGATAGATATAGGTCTGTAGCAGTTTGGGTTGAGAGTGTCCCCCCCTTTGAAGAGGGGGATGATCGCAGCTGCTTTCCAATCTTTGGGAATCTCAGACGACACGAAAGAGAGGTTGAACAGGCTAGTAATAGGGGTTGCAAAAATTTCGGCAGATCATTTTAGAAAGAAAGGGTCCTGATTATCTAGCCCGGCTGATTTGTAGCGGTCCAGATTTTGCCGCTCTTTCAGAACATCAGCTGACTGGATTTGGGAGAAAGAGAAATGGGGAAGGCTTGGGCGAGTTGCTGTGGGGGGTGCAGTGCTGTTGACCGGGGTAGGGGTAGCCAGGTGGAAAGCATGGCCAGCCGTACAAAAATGCTTATTGAAATTCTCAATTACAGTGGATTTATCGGTGGTGACAGTGTTTCCTATCCTCAGTGCAGTGGGCTGCTGGAAGGAGGTGTTCTTATCCTCCATGGACTTTACAGTGTCCCAGAACTTTTTTGAGTTTGTGTTGCAGGAAGCAAATTTCTGCTTGAAAAAGCTAGCCTTGGCTTTTCTAACTGCCGGCTTTTCTAACTGCCTGTGTATATTGGTTTCTAGCTTCCCTGAAAAGTTGCATATCACGGGGGCTGTTCGATGCTAATGCAGAACGCCATAGGATGTTTTTGTGTTGGTTAAGGGCAGTCAGGTCTGGAGAGAACCAAGGGCTTTTTCTGTTCCTGGTTCTAAATTTCTTGAATGGGGCATGCTTATTTAAGATGGTGAGGAAGGCATTTAAAAAAAATAACCAGGCGTCCTCTACTGACGGGATGAGGTCAATATCCTTCCAGGATACCCCGGCCAGGTCGACTAGAAAGGCCTGCTCGCTGAAGTGTTTCAGGGAGCGTTTGACAGTGATGAGTGGAGGTCGTTTGACCGCTGACCCATTACGGATGCAGACAATGAGGCAGTGATCGCTGAGATCTTGGTTGAAAACAGCAGAGGTGTATTTAGAGGACAAGTTGGTTAGGATGATATCTATGAGGGTGCACGTGTTTACGGCTTTGGGGTGGTACCTGGTAGGTTCATTGATAATTTGTGTGAGATTGAGAGCATCAAGCTTAGATTGTAGGATGGCTGGGGTGTGAAGCATGTTCCAGTTTAGGTCGCCTAGCAGCACAAGCTCTGAAGATAGATGGGAGGCAATCAGTTCACATATGGTGTCCAGAGCACAGCTGGGGGCAGAGGGTGGTCTATAGCAGGCGGCAACGGTGAGAAACTTGTTTTTAGAGAGGTGGATTTTTAAAAGTAGAAGTTCAAATTGTTTGGGTACAGACCTGGATAGTAGGACAGAACTCTGCAGGCTATCTCTGCAGTAGATTGCAACACCGCCCCCTTTGGCTGTTCTATCTTGTCTGAAAATGTTGGAGTTAGGGATGGATATTTCAGAATTTTTCGTGGTCTTCCTAAGCCAGGATTCAGACACAGCTAGAACATCCAGGTTGGCAGAGTGTGCTAAAGCAGTGAATAAAACAAACTCTGGGAGGAGGCTTCGATTGTTAACATGCATGAAACCAAGGCTATTACGGTTACAGAAGTCATCAAAAGAGAGCGCCTGGGGAATAGGAGTGGAGCTAGGCACTGCAGGGCCTGGATTCACCTCTATATCACCAGAGGAATAGAGGAGGAGTAGGATAAGGGTACGGTTAAAAGCTATGAGAATTGGTCGTCTAGAACGTCCGGAACAGAGAGTAAAAGGATGTTTCTAGGGGCGATAAAATTGCTTCAAGGTATAATGTACAGACAAAGGTATGGTAGGATGTGAATACAGTGGAGGTAAACCTAGGTATTGAGTGATGATGAGAGAGATATTGTCTCTAAAAACATAATTGAAACCAGGTGATGTCATCGTATGTGTGGGTGGTGGAACTGAAAGGTTGGATAAGGTATAATGAGCAGGGCTAGAAGCTCTACAGTGAAATAAGCCAATAAAAACTAACCAGAATAGCAATGGACAAGGCATATTGACATTAAGGAGAGGCATGCTTAGTCGAGTGATCATAAGGGTCCAGTTAGTAGTGAGGTTGGTTGGGGTAACGGCGATTCAGACAGCTAGCCGGGCCATCGGTAGCAAGCTAGCATAGGATGGAGGTCTGTTTTTAGCCACCTCGTGCGTTTCTGTCGGTAGATTAGTGGGGTTCCGTGTGGTAGAGGGGATCAATCCAATTGGCAAAATAGATATAGTTATAGTGACCCAAGAAAAATGGTCCGATAGACCTATTCAGATAGCAGCCGATAAGACAGCTAACGGTTAGCGGGCCGCAGAGAGAGATACCCAAAGAGACTTGCTGCTGTAATTGTTGCAAAAGGTGGCTCTACAAAGTATTGACTTTGGGGGTGTGAACAGTTATACACTCTCAAGTTTTCCGTTTTTTTGTTTTATTTCTTGTTTGTTTCACAAAAAAAAAATATTTTGCCTCTACAACGTAGTTGGCATGTTGTGTAAATCAAATGATACAAGCCCCCCAAAAATCTATTTTAATTCCAGGCTGTAAGGCTTGCGAATACTTTCGCAAGCCACTGTATGTAACACTAGAACTGTACCTGTTGTGTAATGAGCACAAATAAAGATAGCTGTAAATTGTTTTACTTTGTTTATTCACCACTGTCTTAATTTAGCTGGTCAGTTTATTAAGAGCTTGTGTTATTGTCTTAGCATAAAACATGCTGTATGCCTCACATGACAATTTCATCTGACCTGTTAATGTGGCTCCTTTCACCTAAAAAGAGACCATGGCTCTTTATAAAAAATTGGCTTTGAACCATGAAAAAATACCAAACTAATAACGTAAAGCCTAAAAGTAGCATATCGTTGCGTCAGATGGTGGAATGTGATCACAAATAAATGTTTACCTGACAAAAAGATTGCTCATATTTTGGTAGGTTAAAAAACATTATGCTATTAGTAATGACTTTATGTCACCAGATAACATAGCTTACATGAAAAGGCCTGCAAAAATGCATATCTTCAGTAAATGTACTTTCAAATGCACAAATATGTATTTCAGACTTCAAATAAATTGTTGCACTGGCAAAACTGAGAAAAAGTGGAATAATGTACAAAGTATGGCGAAAACACTCGCTGACACAAGCACACTAATTACCCTATAGTTTAGCCCATTTTAAGGAATATGAATTGTTCTACTGACTTACATTAGCTATTGTGAAAGACCAAATAAATTAAACAGATGTGTGGTAAATGTTAGTCATAGTTGGAGGCAAAAATGCTGACAGGAGACTGCACTTGAGCCTATTTTAATTATTGTTTATTGAGGATTTTTAAGTTTGTTTTGAAGCTTATTTCCTGCAATTCTGCATAGTGTAACTTGACGCATGGCATATTTTGTTCAGACTTTTTCATGATAATATTGATAGGGAAAATAAAGGAGAATAATTTCAAAAATGTTTATCCGCTAAGAAATACTGTCTGTTATAATATTATAATTTATTTGTCCCATTAATGATCAATTTACATATTTTTCAGAAAATTATTGACATTCAGCAGCTGAGCTACTTCCCATGCAGTCTTTTTTTGACTCCTTGACTAAAGACTGTTGTAGCTCAGCCGCTGAATGTCATAAAGATGAACAATATCCTCATGTGCATCAAGAGTCACACAATAGACTACTTACCAAGCAGTCTTTTTTTGACTCCTTAACTATAGAATGTTGTAGCTTAGCCACTGAATGTCATAAAGACGAACAATATCCTCATGTGCATCAGAATCACGTCTTTCTTGTGGAATTTGCACTTGTTTCTAGCCTAAAGCATCGCAGAGTTAATCGCAGAGTCGTTATAGATTGCTTTATATAATCAATATACATATTTGCCCCTTCAAAATCTTAAGATAACAAGAAGTATGCTTTTGCCCTTTTCTTTAACAAGAGGTAGGGCATACCCTGACATAGCCCCTCGATTCAAGCACTGATGATAACAATAAAAGGATGAGTCAACGTAAGGGTCCATACAATACATACCTAGACACGCCTCCTTGATTTCTGTCTTATCTGTCCTCTGAATGATCTTCACCACAAATATCACAGCCAACGGAGTGAGAAATGAAATCGCCTGGGAAGAAAACAAGAAGAAAACACAATCTAGACACATACAACACACATTGCTGTCAATTAAAGAAACTCTTAATCATTTCACAAAGAGGTCCCCTAAAGCATTTTATTTCCACTGGGAGTGTGCAGTGTGACATCTTCAATGAAGAGTTTTAATCCAAATATTGCTAAATGAGCTGCCACCAACAAGGTTCCTTATTGTGCTCTGGAGTCTCCTGCACTAAAGGGATAGTTCTGTTTGGTGTTCAGTGGCTGTAATTCCATAGGAGACTTGGGCCATCGCAGCTCCCAAGTAATTATTTCTGCCTCAAAAAGTGTTAATTACTTTCGGCCCCAAATCAATAATCCTTCAGGATCTGCAGTGGATACAAAAACAACGGTTGTATTTGATTCTTAAGATGTGTAGCACATTGATGTGCGCAGTGCATTTAATTTCCCTTGAGATAGAGATCCTTGGACTTTCGACTCTTATTCATCGTATCAGTTTAGCAATCTGTGTCAAAATGACTATCGCTCTCTGGCAATAATAACCTCACCAGGGAGATCATAGCAGGTCTATGAGAGGACAGACTGAGTAGGGCTCTTTAAGTTCTGGGATGATGGATAACTATGGAATAGGTACAAGATAGACACAGCCCTGTCTGGGTGCAGCACAAAAGTGATAGAGGGAGAAGCAGAGTGTGTATTGTTGCTTTGTCAACACAAATGTGTAATTTTGTCATGACAATTACATTTTTTTATTTGAGAGTGTTTTTTATTACAGTCTTTCTTGCTTTTTACAGAAGGCTCCCCTTTATGGTTTAAACCTTCTTCAGTGTGTATCAGGGAACAGCAATAAGCCGCTGCTTGCAATGCGAAAGTTTGAGGGTTCGTTGGAAAGTATTTCAGGATGCCATCGTGATTAAGGAGAGATTTTTAGGGAGAGATAGAGAACATTAAAAAGTAATTGACATTTCTTAAGAGGTTACCCTCAGTTACCAAGAAGAATTGGTAACTGAAATCAAAATAATTTTGTTAATTTCCCATAAGAGTTCCTAGAAAGATAAGGCGTGTAAGCGTTCATCCGTGCTTGCGTACTTGGGTTTTGTGTGTGTCTGTGTGTGTATGTGTGCCTGAGTGCATGCATTTTAGGATGTGAGCCTGAGGCTCTGTACTTTTATAGTTGTAGATCCTGGCAAATGCCAAAGATATTAGCGCTCATGACATCATGGAGGAGAAAATAGTATTTTCCATCCTGCCTATTTTAATTTCCAGATACATTTTCCTCAGTTCAGGGACATGCTCAGATGGATGACCTTAAAGAGAGCTAGTGTCTGTCATCAGAGATGAAAACACTTTCCCTGAGATACTGGGTGCGTCCCAAATGACACACTATCCACTTAATATGGGCCACTATTTTTGACCAAGGCCCATAGGGCTCTGGTCAAAAATAATGTACTATATAAAGAAGAGGGTTTCATTTGCAATGCACACACTGTATATTGACCACTCTGAAGGCAATCTTTCATTCACTGACGTTTTATTTCACCTTGTCATTGACAGAGCTCCTTGGGCATTACGTTTATGACACCTGTCGCCAATCTTTATGAGTGGCGCATTAAAAAAGTAACTCAATTTAATGGACTGCAGTTCCAGTTTTTCTCGATTGCTTGAAGGGTTCACTTCAAGTGATCACAGCCCACTAAACTGAAACACTTTTGCTAAATACACTAAGGCCATAGAAATGTAATTAAATGTTTAATGGATGCCTGTCTTTACTTTTCCCCAAAAATGTATACAAATACAAATGTGTAACATTGGAAAGTTGTTCTGACAAATTGCAAGATTATAGAACAAATAATGTCCTCAAGCATTCAGAGATACACTTTAAAGGGATACACAACTTCTTCTCAGAATGTTGGTTGAACTATGCATCTATTACAGCCCATTTTCACCAGATGTAGCGTAGGCAAGAGAAGTTCTGCACTCATTCATTTTCAAAGAGGGCACGCAGAGAAATGTGCGGGGATTGTGGGAAGGTGAGCAGCGAGAACCCTGCTGGCGGAGCGGTAGAAAAGGTTCAGCTCTGCTCAACTTAATGCAAATGTCACGCGGCCACACCTGCCTTTATCCAATCAGGTGAGGAGCAGATGTTTAAATAGTACCGCCTACCATTTGTTTCGGGCAAGCAAAACCAAAAAAGATGGTAGAAAGTCAATCATCGCAGTATCTGGTTTTCCAATTCTATATGATGTCGCTTTAATAAAATTTGTGGCCTGCTGGAGGTCATTTTGCAGGGCTCTGTCAGTGCTCCTCCTTGCACAAAGGCGGAGGTAGCGGTCCTGCTGCTGGGTTGTTGCCCTCCTACGGCCTCCTCCACATCTCCTGATGTACTGGCCTGTCTCCTGGTAGCGCCTCCATGCTCTGGACACTACGCTGACAGACACAGCAAACCTTCTTGCCACAGCTCGCATTGATGTGCCATCCTGGATGAGCTGCACTACCTGAGCCACTTGTGTGGGTTGTAGACTCCGTCTCATGCTACCACTAGAGTGAAAGCACCGCCAGCATTCAAAAGTGACCAAAACATCAGCCAGGAAGCATAGGAACTGAGAAGTGGTCTGTGGTCACCACCTGCAGAACCACTCCTTTATTGGGGGTGTCTTGCTAATTGCCTATAATTTCCAACTTTTGTCTTTTCCATTTGCACAACAGCATGTGAAATTTATTGTCAATCAGTGTTGCTTCCTAAGTGGACAGTTTGATTTCATAGAAGTGTGATTGACTTGGAGTTACATTGTGTTGTTTAAGTGTTCCTTTTATTTTTTTGAGCAGTGTATTTTACCATTACTCGTATATTATAAACTCAACAAAAAAGAAACATCCCTTTTTCAGGAACGTCTTTCAAAGATAATTAGTAAAAATCCAAATAACTTCACAGATCTTCATTGTAAAGGGTTTAAACACTGTTTCCCATGCTTGTTCAATGAACCATAATTAATGAACATGCACTGTGGAACGGTCGTTAAGACACTAACAGCTTACACACGGTAGGCAATTAAGGTCACAGTTATGAAAACTTAGGACACTAATGAGGCCTTTCTACTGACACCAAACGAAAGATGCCCAGCTCATCTGCATGAACGTGCCTTAGGCTTGCTGCAAGGAGGCATGAGGACTGCAGATAAGGCCAGGGCAATACATTGCAATGTCTGCACTGTGAGACGCCTACAAAAGCGCTAAAGGGAGACAGGACGGACAGCTGATCAGCCTCACAGTGGCAGACCACGTGTAACAACACCTGCACAGGATCGGTACAGCCGAACATCACACCTGCGGGACAGGTACAGGATGGCCACAACAACTGCCAGAGTTACACCAGGAATGCACAATCCCTCCATCAGGCCTCAGACTGTCCGTAATAGGCTGAGAGAGGCTGGACTAAAGGCTTTTAGGCCTGTTGTAAGGCAGGTCCTCACCAGACATCACCGGCAACAACGTTGCCTATGGGCAAAACCCCACCGTTGCTGGACCAGACAGGACTGGCAAAAAGTGCTCTTCACTGACGAGTCGCGGTTTTGTCTCACCAGGGGTGATGGTCGGATTCGCGTTTATCGTCGAAGAAATGAGCGTTACACCATGGCCTGTACTCTGGAGCGGGATCGATTTGGAGGTGGAGGGTCCGTCATGGTCTGGGGCGGTGTCACAGAATCATCGGACTAAGCTTGTTGTCAGGCAAACTCAACGCTGTGCGTTACAGGGAAGACATCCTCCTCCCTCATGTGGTACCCTTCCTGCAGGCTCATCCTGACATGACCCTCCAGCATGACAATGCCACCAACCATACTGCTCATTCGGTGCGTGATTTCCTGCAAGACATGAATGTCAGTGTTCTGCCATGGCCAGCGAAGAGCCCAGATCTCAATCCCATTGAGCATGTCTGGGACCTGTTGGATTGGAAGGTGAGGGCTAGGGCGATTCCCCAGAAATGTCCAGGAACTTGCAGGTGCCTTGATGGAAGAGTGGGGTAACATCTGGCAAATCTGGTGCAGTCCATGAGGAGGAGATGCACTGCAGTACTTAATGCAGCTGGTGGCCACACCAGATACTGACTGTTACTTTTGATTTTGAACCCCACCCCATTTGTTCAGGGACACATTGTTCCTTTTCTGTTAGTCACATATCTGTGAAACTTGTTGAGTTTATGTCTCAGTTGTTGAATCTTGTTATGTTCATTCAAATATTTACACGTTAAGTTTGCGGAAAATAAACACAGTTGACAGTGGGAGGACGTTTATTTTTTTGCTGAGTTTAGCTTATGGCTCTTTCGTTATACTGTACGTGTGTCATGACATTGATGATAATAGCTTACTTCCTGTAAAATACATAGGTCTTCTCACGTCTGCTCCCCCTCCCCCTCTCTGGCACTCGAGATTGCCAGCCTGCTGATCATTACGCACATCTGTTAACATCATTACGCGCATCAGCACAATTGAAGCATCAGGGAATTTTTTGTTTTTGTTGGTGACGTCTGTTCTGGGTGCTGCTGCCAAAGCAATCGGGGATTTCTCAGCTGGCTCATCAGGCTCCCATACCTCAGCTGGCTCGAGAGCCTTGGTTGGCTCGGCAGGCTCCCACGCCATGCCTAAGCCGGCAAGCTGGGTGGCGCCTGTAGAGGCGCCACCCACCCTCTACAGGCGGGTGGCGCCTGTAGAGGCGGGATACTGTCACGTTTTCCCGTTCCCCCTCTCTGAAACTTGAGGTCGCCAGGCTGCTTATCATTACGAACACCTGTCACCATCGTTACGCGCATCAGCGCTTCATCGGACTCACCTGTACTCCATCACGTTATTAATTACCTCCTTTATATCTGTATCCTATATCCTCAGTGTCTTTCCCGAGTCAGCCTTAATGTCGTTATGTGTCCTTTGTCCAGACACTGTTCGTGCTTTGTTTCCTGTCTGTTTATTCATTGAAAATTCTCACTTCTCTTCTCCCAGCATCTGTCTTTACTGGACTACATGTAAAATGCACATGAATGGGTACAGTGCCTTCAGAAAGTGTGACATGGTAAGGTTGGACCCAGGTGCAGAAAAGAGACCAGATGAGGAATCAGTGGTTAACTTCTCTGGGATATGTGGAACGGTAGCGTCCCACCTAACCAACAGCCAGTGAAATTGCAGGGCGCCAAATTCAAAACAACAGAAATCTCATAATCTCAAAATTCCTCAAACATACAAGTATTATACACCATTTTAAAGATACACTTCTCGTTAATCCAGCCAAAGTGTCTGATTTAAAAAATAATTTACGGCGAAAGCACACCTTGCGATTATGTTAGGTCAGTACATAGCCACAGAAAAACACAGCCATTTTTCCAGCCAAAGAGAGGAGTAACAAAAAGCAGAAATAGAGTTAAAATGAATCACTAACCTTTGATGATCTTCATCAGATGACACTCATGCCCAATTTAAATGCCCAATTTAAACGGCCTCGTACTCTATTCTAGATCGTACAATATGCATATTATTGTTACTATTGGATAGAAAACACCTCAAGTTTCTAAAACTGTTTGAATTATATCTGTGAGTAAAACAGAACTCATTTGGCAGCAATGAGGCACAGCACTGTTTATGACTTCAAGGCTATCAACTCCTGAGATTAGACTGGCAATACTAAAGTGCCTATAAGAACATCCAATAGTCGAAGGTATATGAAATACAAATGGTATAGTGAGAAGTAGGCGATGCATCATAAATCCTATAATAACTACAACCTAAAACTTCTTCACTGGGAACATTGAAGAACTGGGAATATTGAACCACCAGCTTTCATATGTTCTCATGTTCTGAGCAAGGAACTTAAACGTTAGTTTTTTTACATGGCACAGATTGCACTTTTACTTTCTTCTCCAACAGTGTGTTTTTGCATTATTTAAACCAAATTGAACATGTTTCATTATTTATTTGAGACTAAATAGATTTTATTTATGTATTATATTAAGTTAAAATAAAAGTGTTCATTCAGTATTGTTGTAATTGTCATTATTACAAATATATATATATACAGTATATAAAAATTGTCAAATTAATCAGTATACGCTTTTTTGTCCTCCAATAATCGGTATCAGCGTTGAAAAATCATAATCGATCGACCTATACACATGACAATGCCTCGAATTTCATGGCGGCATCCCCTTTGTGTGGCCGTAATACGCACCCCAGAAAAACACGCCTTTTGCCCTTTTGCAGCCAATGGCCGTGAGTGCTGCATTGTGCTCTTCTCCCAGAGTGGTAGTGCGGTCTGAAGCACCTCTCACACAATGCTCTCTATCACGTGATTGGGTCTTTCTCACAGGCTACAAGTGAAGACAGACACATCACTCTGCGCGTCCTTATCCAATTCCAAGGTGCATATTGAAGATATTGGAGAAACTGTCCACATTTACTTTTCATCAGCCAACAAGATGAGTAGGCGTAACGAACAACAAAAACAGTAGCCTGTGTCAAACTACTATCCCCCATAGTACAAAAGTCGACCTGTTCTGTGCGAGAAATAAATATAGTCTGGGACAGTTGTGGGATGCAATAGATCCCAAATTAATACAACCAGTAGCATCAAAACACCTTTTATTACGCAATGTGGATTACGTAACAGATCAAAACGTTTAGCTTAAAATGTTGATAAACTATTATGCTATTTCTTCACATTATAAGCGCAGAAATGCGCACAGCGCAGTAGACTATAAGAACAAATGTTCCATTAGCGGAAAAACACCATTATCAAAAGTGACCGCAAATGCGATTATGCATGTAATGCTTTATTATAAAGGTGAACTTAAGGTATATTGTTCCCCAAACTTGAAACTCACACGTTGCTTATGTATGCCAGTTCAGCTCTACACCCCTTCTACAGCGGATTAACGTGCTTAATTTTAAGAAGTTATTTGGCCATGTCGTGTCTTTGGCTTTGCCGGATTAAGTGATATGACATGCTATTCTATAAAATCCTTTCTCCGTAATTAATATTACCTGATTGAGCTAATCATGTACATGTAATTAACTAGAAAGTCGGGGCACCACAAAATAATATTTATAGAGCTGTTATCTTCCGAATAAACTCTTAAAGATCTAGTAATATTTTACATCAATTGCAGTCAATATTAATCGTCACCTTATTTCAGTCTCATCTGAAAGTTGTAAATTCTTGGTTATCTTCACGAACCCTGGCTAACAAGTTGAATCAGCAATGCAAAATTGGGTCTAATTATTTATTTACCAAATACCTAACTAATCACACAGAATTACATATACACAGAATGAATCATACCTTGATTACCAATTATGTCATAAAGGAAAACGTCCCTGGTGGACGGAGCACATATGACAGCGGATTACACAAAGAAAAGGGGCTGGGTTTGAGTGAAAGAGCGGGAAGATTGAAGAACAAAGGGAGAAGCGATGTCTCTATCGGGCCGTAGGCAGCTACTCTATCGTAAATACAGAATCTTATATATTTCTAAATTACCGCCTATTTGGAAAAGAAAAATGCAAGAAATATTTACTCTGAGCTGCGCTTCAATAGGTTGGTGGTAGATGGAAGGCCGTGTTGCCCAACAGAGTCCTTTGTCCTTTGAAGAGTGTCTCTGGTGGTGAACGGGATACGCTGTAGTGTCGTCGTTGTGTGGTAGACGGGATACTCTGTCTGTCCTTTCCTAGCCCACAATTACAGCTGCTGTTGCTAACTCAACGGCTAGGATGACTCACTTCTTTAGTGAATAATAGTTCAAAGTTCATACCACCACAACCAAAGCTCACGCTGAGGTTGGCTTAGTTCTGTAGTTGACATGTTAGTCCTTTTTAAAGTATGGACCGCCGTCCTCACGTCATCGGAACAGGAGGTTACATTTTTGTCAAGGGCTTTATATAGTGGAGGGAGAAGGGTGTGTTTTCATAGTTTTATAACCCGTGTCTCTTCACAGGGGCGGGCCACTGATTGAGCAGAGCCCTAACCTTATGAAAACCCAAATCTCTCATTTGGAAGCTAAAATTACATTTAATCTTTTCACCAATAGTTTAATATTCAAACATTTAAATTGCCCAATACTTCCATGTGAATCTGATAACTATAATGTGTAGACTTTCCACTGTAGAGTTTATGTCATCCTATCATTGATGAGAATGGCTCAGATGACAACCGAACTGACATCATATTCATTAAGTACCAACGCATATGTTCAACTGGTCAGATTACCAAAATATGGTTCATTTCCCCCCAACTTCTTTGATGTTCCCAGACTATTCAAGAGTCCCTTTGTAGAGATAAGAGAGAGAGGGAAGGGAGAAAGGTATTTATGGGGGGGTCATAAACCTTACCCACAGGCCAACGTCATGACAGCCACTTTAGTTGTCATACAAACCTTATCAAAACATGTAGGACTATGGGCTACATGAGGTGTGTGACTATGATTAGAAAAAGTTGCAAAAAAATGTTATTTATGCTGGGAATCATTCACAAGTGATAATATATAATTCACAAGTGATAGGCTAATATTGTTAAAAATATATATATATATATATATTTTACCTTTATTTAACGAGGCAAGTCAGTTAACCTCTCTGGGATACGTGGGACGCTTGCCCAGGGAAAATGTAGAGCGCCAAATTTAAAAAAATTGTATAAAATCAAACTTTCATTAAATCACACATATAAGATACCAAATTAAAGCTACACTCGTTGTGAATCCAGCCAACATGTCAGATTTCAAAAAGGCTTTTCAGCGAAAGCATAAGATGCTATTATCTGATGATAGCACAACAATAAACAAAGAGAGTGTAGCATATTTCAAGCCTGCAGGCGCAACACAAAACGCAGAAATAAAATATAAATCATGCCTTACCTTTGACGAATTTCTTTTGTTGGCACTCCAATATGTCCCATAAACATCAGAAATTGTCATTTTGTTTGATTAATTCCATCCATATATGTCCAAAATGTCAATTTATTTGGCGCGTTTGATCCAGAAAAAAACTGCTTCCAATTTGCGCAACGTCACTACAAAATATCTAAAAAATTACCTCTAAACTTTTTCAAAACATTTCAAACTACTTTTGTAATACAACTTAAGGTATTTCTAAACGTTAATAATCGATCAAATTGAAGACGGGTCTATCTGTTTTCAATACAGGATGACAACAAACTAACGATACTTTTCTAGTCTTGCGCAACTCTCAAACAGTACACATAACGTTACACTGATTCCAGATGGCCGTTCTTCTTCATTGCACAAAGGAATAACCTCAACCTATTTCCAAAGACTGATGACATCCAGTGGAAGCGGTAGGAACTGCAAACAGGTTCATTAGAAATCTAGTATCCCAATGAAAATTCATTGAACAGACAGTGACTTCAATAGAAAGAAAATAGGAATGGTTAGTCCTCAGGGTTTAGCCTGCTACATAAATTCTGTGATACTCACAGACATGCTTCAAACAGTTTTAGAAACTTCAGAGTGTTTTCTATCCAAATCTACTAATAGTATGCATATCTTAAATTCTAGGGATGAGTAGAAGGAAGTTGAAATTGGGCACGCTATTTATCCAAAAGTGAAAATGCTGCCCCCTATCCTAGAGAAGTTAAGAACAAATTCTTATTTTCATTGAAGGTCTAGGAACAGTGGGTTAAAGATATCACATAGTAGAACTGCGTAAGTGTTGCTCTCCACTTGAAATCAATGGAATTAGAGTATGAAAACTAAGGAGATGGAGAAAATTCTGGTGTTTGATTGCAAATATGCAGACTGAAACACCTGTCTCCGGATTACATCTCAAACTAAGGGCAACCATGGCATCTGTGACAGAGGGAGAAGCGTCCATCATTGTATATGGGTAAGAGTCTAGCTAGCTACATTTTCAGATATTACACATTTCAAATTTTGTCAGTCATTATAATTTCAAGTTACTGTACTCTTAGCTAGCTAACGCTGGCTAGCTAGCAAAAAATAATAATAAAATAATAAAATAAAATAAAAATTGCTATGTGTTTCTACATGACCTTACAGTATAACAGAATCCTCATCAAGATAGCACTAATACATGAAAGAACAAACTCAGTGGCCTTGTGGTTAGTGTGTGTGTTTGTGTGTGTGTGTCACTTACGAACATGACCCTCTTGGGGATGTGGTCCGACTCCACCAAGGGATTTTTGTAGAGCCACAGCTCCTCTGGCTGGATCACTCTCTCAAAGGGCTCCAGGAACTCTGTGAATCTGAGGAAGAGACACAAATCCACCGCATTAGCTCTGTCTTTCACAATACATTCATTTTCGTATGGGTAGCCCCAGCTGGAATCAAACCCACAATCCTGGTGATGCAAGCCTCATTGTTCTACAGGACCACAAGATCTAGTTACAGTAATACTATGATTTTAGTTCTTCTTTGACGGTTTGGACAGCAAACTAGCACTCTAACAAACACTATGTTTGGAACATTGAAGAGGATTTTTGCTACTGGACTTAACACGTTTTTACACTTAACAGTTAAAGATGCCATCTGGGATCTTAAAAACTTACACATTTGTAACATATTGTATGAATTTGAATTATTAACATCATACAAATTACAAAAAGTTATATACAGTATATTTGGACCCATTTTGGCTCGTGAGCACTACTTTCAAAACTACTGGCTGAAATTATACAAAAGCTCTTGAGCATCATTTAAACACATGTTTCCTGTTCAAGTTGAAGCCCTTTACCTCAACTGACCAGTCAATGGACAAAAGTTTAAAAAATCCATTGGGCAGAGTCATGTAGTTGAGTTGGCTTTCCCCCAGAAAAGCCTCACAGAAAAGCCTCACTGCTCTGTAACATTCATGTCGTTTTGCGTCCAAAATGAAACCCTATTCCCTACATAGTGCACTACTTTGCCCTGGTCAAAGTAGTGCACTATACATGGAATTGTGTGCCATTTGAGTGTACCATTGAGTACCAAGAGGTTAGCCTGCTTGCCCCGCAGCTTCCTCCAGCCTCTCTCTCCCTAGCCGCCCAGGGACCTGTCAGACCTGACCTTGTTCTCTCCCAGTGAAACAAAGGCTTTCCGTTAGTCCACTTTAAAACCTGTCTTTCACTGCGGACCATGCCAACCAGGGCTGACTGTGACAGTGATGAAAATATCTGCCCAGACAGTAACCACAACTAGCATTCAA
Organism: Salvelinus alpinus; assembly: GCF_045679555.1. NCBI lineage: Eukaryota > Metazoa > Chordata > Actinopteri > Salmoniformes > Salmonidae > Salvelinus > Salvelinus alpinus. The sequence goes on from NC_092088.1 coordinate 34,258,382, forward strand.
ATGAGGAAAAGCTCTTTTCATAAACTCAGCAAAAAAAGAAACGTCCTCTCACTGTAAACTGCTTTTATTTTCAGCAAACTTAACGTGTAAATATTTGTATGAACATAACAAGAATCACCAACTGAGACATAAACTGAACAAGTTCCACTGACATGTGACTAACATAAATGGGATAATGTGTCCCTGAAAAAAGGGGGAGTCAAAATCAAAAGTAACAGTCAGTATCTGGTGTGGCCACCAGCTGCATTAAGTACTGCAGTGCATCTCCTCCTCATGGACTGGACGAGATTTGCCAGTTCATGCTGTGAGATGTTACCCCACTCTTCCACCAACGGATCTGCAAGTTCCCGGATATTTCTGGAGGGAATGGCCCTAGCCCTCACCCTCCGATCCAACAGGTCCCAGATGTGCTCAATGGGATTGAGATCCGGGCTCTTCGCTGGCCATGGCAGAACACTGACATTCCTGTCTTGCAGGAAATCACGCAGAGAACAAGCAGAATGGCTGGTGGCATTGTCATGCTGGAGGGTCATGTCAGGATGAGCCTGCAGGAAGGGTACCACATGAGAGAGGAGGATGTCTTCCCTGTAACGCACAGCGTTGAGATTGCCTGCAATGACAACAAGCTCAGTCCGATGATGCTGTGACAGACCGCCCCAGACCATGACGGACCCTCCACCTCCAAATCGATCCCGCTCCAGAGTACAGGCCTCAGTGTAACGCTCATTCCTTCGACGATAAATGCGATTTCCAACCATCGCCCCTGGTGAGACAAAACAGTGACTCATCAGTGAAGAGCACTTTTTGCCAATCCTGTCTGGTCCAGTGACGGTGGATTTGTGCCTGTTGTTGCCGGTGATGTCTGGTGAGGACCTGCCTTACAACAGGCCTACAAGCCCTCAGTCCAGCCTCTCTCAGCCTATTGCGGACAGTCTGAGCACTGATGGAGGGATTGTGCATTCTTGGTGTAACTCTGGCAGTTGTTGTTGCCATCCTGTACCTGTCCCGCAGGTGTGATGTTCGGAAGTACCGATCCTGTGCAGGTGTTGTTACACGTGGTCTGCTACTGCGAGGATGATCAGTTGTCCGTCCTGTCTGCCTGTAGCCCTGTGTAAGGGTATTCTGCCCTATGTCCACACAAGCAACCACAAGAAACTTCTTTGATCAGAGGTTAGCTTGTTTAATAAGGATTGCAAGCCAGATTGCAACCCAGAGTATATGCCTACAGTCATTTGCAAGTAACACACAGCACAAAAGATGGTGTTTTCCCTTTTGATTCTCCCCGCCTGGGGTGATGTCCCTTAACTTGAATACCATATAAGCTCATAATTCATAGTTGCTAATACAAAGATGTCTCTGCTAGGCGGAGTTCAGCTCATTGTGTTATTGCTATCATGTGCTAGCAGAAGTAAGACTGGAACAACAGGCAAACTTGGTTCCCTTTATCCATCTGTTACCCAAAGTATAGTTTCAACACACAGACATATGACGTTGTACAGTTGACCTTTTCAATGCACTTGCAAGGTCTATCACTGATTCTTAATCTCAAACTAAAGCAAAACATGAATCATTGTACTTTTGTAATCGCAGGTAGAATGGTAATGTACGGATGTTATAAAATTCCTTTCACTTCCCCATTGGAGGTAAAAACCTCCATCACAAACATTACAATCAATAATTTTGGTTCACAAGGGAATGTAGCGCAAATACAACAATCATCTCTTTGTCACATAGCACGCAAGCTTCATTACAACACACAGGACAATCGTCACACTGGCACCTGGCACAATAATAATGGTCAGCATGGTGGAAATTTTGAAAATATAATTTAGTAATGGATTAGGATCAGGTTCACTCTCAGGATCTCAGGATCAGAGTCCCAATTTCAATGCCTCACCCCTGTCAACCAGCATACCAGCAAAATGAGAGTTTTGGAACAGTAAAACATTTCATACATTTCGTATCCCATGTTTACATTTCTCATTAATTTTTTAAATGTATTCAATTAAAACTCTGAAAATAAAAACTTCAGAAAATTACATTTGTTCCCCTTTAAGATACCTCGACACTAACCCGTGAAAACCCACAAAGGAAATAGTCCACTCAATATGTCAAAAACATATTAACACCTAAGTAGCCTATTCTATCAGGCGATTAAGAGTCATGCAAAATCGAACTAAGCAAGCTGTAAAATCATCCAGTTTAAATCTTAAAACAAAACAATAGCTGCTATAACTTTCTAAAGAAAAAAAAACATGGCAATATTTGAAAACGCAATCAGAAACAGTCAGTAACAAAGACCCAATGCTTTTGAAATGACAAACAAATTTTGCAAATAACGCATTTTTAACGGTCTGTAGTCTTAAAACCTTTTCTCAATAGGGGGGCGCTGTTTTCACTTTGGAAAAAATCGTGCCCAAATTAAACTCCCTCGTACTCTATTCTAGCTCGTACAATATGCATATTATTATTACTATTGGATAGAAAACACTCTCAAGTTTCTAAAACCGTTTGAATTATATCTGTGAGTAAAACAGAACTCATTTTGCCGCAAACTTCCTGACAGGAAGTGAAAAATCTGAAATCGAGGCTCTGTTCCAGGGCCTTCCTATTAATTTGCCTGAAATCTATGGATATACATGCACTTCATACGCCTTCCACTAGATGTCAACAGGCAGTGGGAGGTGGAATGGGGTGTCTAGCTTGATCTGAGGTCGAACAAGAGCTTTTGGAATGACGTGTCTGGAAATTTCATTGTCTTCGAAAGCGCGAGAAGGAACCCCAGATTGCCTTCTGAAAAGCTTTCGGTATACACGGCAGATATCTCCGGCTCTGATTTTATTTGATAGATGTGATAAAAACATCATAAAGTAGTTTTTTTTAACCAAGTTGTATCAGTTTATTGAACGTTTATTGCGAGTTTTGGAATTTTCTTTTCTTTGCGTCAGGTGAAGTTGGGCACGTTTGCGCCACATGGCTAGCTATGGTTGCTAATTCGACAGGAGAAGAGGACATTCTAAAACCAAACAACGATTATTCTGGACCAAGGACTCCTTGTACAAGATTCTGATGGAAGCTCAGCAAAAGTAGGAACCATTTATGATGTTATTTCGTATTTCTGTGGAAAATGTTTAGTCCTATTTTCCGCCCTTATTGCGGGCGCTGTCTCGCTATAACGTAAGCTGTTTGTTATGGTAAAGTTCTTTTTAAAAATCTAACATGGCGATTGCATTAAGAACTAGTGTATCTTTCATTTGCTGTCCAACATGTATTTTTTAGTAAAGTTTATGATGAGTTCTTTGATTAGATTAGGTGACTGTCCAAACTATCTCCGGAGAATTTTGTGCATTTTGGCTACGTATTCACAATGTAAAACCACGAGTTGTACCTCTAAATATGCAAATTTTCGAACAAAACATATATGTATTGTGTAACATGATGTTATAAGTCTGTCATCTGATGAAGTTGTCCAAAGGGTAGTGATTCATTTTATATCTTTTGCTGTTTTTTGCGAATGCTATCTATGCGGTGAATAAATGCGGTTGTGTGTTTGACTATTGTGGTAAGCTAATATAATGCTATATTGTGTTTTCGCTGTAAAACACTTAAAAAATTAGAAATATTGGCTGGATTCACAAGATGTTTATCTTTCATTTGCTGTACACCATGTATTTTTAATAAATGTTTTATGATGAGTATTTAGGTATTTCACGTTGCTCTCTGTAATTATTCTGGCTGCTTTGGTGATATTTTTGATTGTAGCTAGAATGTAAAACTATGATTTATACCTCAAATATGCACATTTTTCGAACAAAACATAAATGTATTGTGTAACATGTTATAAGACTGTCATCTGATGAAGTTGTTTCTTGGTTAGTGACTAATTATATCTCTATTCTCTATTTTTTTCACCATAAAGAAATGGTGAAAATATGCGGTTGAGTCTTTTGCTATTGTGGTTAGCTAATAGAAATACATATTGTGTTTTCGCTGTAAAACATTTAAAAAATCGGAAATGATGTCTGGATTCACAAGATGTGTATCTTTCATTTGCTGTATTGGACTTGTGATTTCATGATATTTATATGCTAGTATTTACTTGTGGCGCTATGCTAGGCTATGCTAGTCAGCTTTTTACTGATGAGGATGCTCCCGGATGGTGATGAAGTAGAAGTTAATATCTGACACATTATACCGACACAATTTACCAGAAAATAGCCTTAAAGTTCAGTCAATTGTCTCTCCACAGAGATTTCCACATGTGGAAAAAGGATCTATCATAGCAGTCTAACCAATTCAATCAACATCCATTAACTCTAAACCAGATATTGCCCTTGTAATAAAAACAAATGATCTTTTCTCATGCAACATATTTAAATTACTTTACTACGTCACATTAGCTCCGCAAAAATAATTTGTTTAATGGAAACCTTAATTTGGCTTTGATTCCATCTTAATTTACTGTAACTGTTAGGGGAAAGCATCTATTCAATAAATATAGCAACTTATCTCTTACTACAAAAAAATACATTTTCAGGCCTTAAGGGCAATTTTCTCTAATGTATCATTATATTCTTTAGAAAATTCCATAAGCATTTAGACAGTCATATAATGCTTTAACCTTAACTCTTATCAAATGATCCATAAAGGGAGAACAACTCAGAAAAAACGTGTATTTACTATTTACCCACCCAACGTATCGCTACATCTGAATGCGCAAGTTAGTATATTATTCATAATTTAGTTCCATCGTTCTTCATCGCTATTCTGTTCTGTGGAAAAGGAGTGTTAGTCATTCTCATAGGTCGACCTGCAAGTACCTCATGTGGGGCCAATCCCGTCATGGTTCCTTCCTCTCATGTACATCAGAGCCAGGGGCAAGCATTTCACCCATGACAGGTTAATTTCCTTCATTAAGTTATTTAGCTTCCCCTTTATTGATTGATTCACCCCCAATGCTTCTGTCTAAATGTATATTACCAAATGCACAAAGTGGGAGCCATTGTTTTAGGATAATTTGGATGCCAAACCCCATCTTGGAATTATTTTTCTCAGTAGACATTCAGCCACTGTGTTTGCATTTGCTGCTCTACAGGGAAAAGCTTCTACCCATTTGGATAACATGTCAATAACTACAAGGCAGTGATTATATCCCTGGCATGGGCTTATTTCAATAAAGTCTATCATCACATGTTCAAACAGACCCTCAGGTCTTGGATGGGCCAATGTAGCCACAGAAATGGCTCTGGCAATGTTGTTATTGAGACAGATAATACATCTGTCGCAATAATGTTTTGCAGAAGATGAAAAACCAGGTGCATGCCAATATTGTCTTATCATTATCATCTATCACCCCCCTTTTGACACATGGTCCTTACCATGCGTCAAGTTACACATGTATGGAAAACACTAGTGAGGAAGAACAGTAAAGGTGGAGGGCCCACCCAGATTCCTTGCACCACCGAGCGTGGATTTACAGGAAACCTTCCCCTTGGAAGGAGCAGAGTCTTGTTAAAGAGAAATATTAGTTTGACAGAAAGGGTTAATTAAGCTCATTCGGCATCTTTAAAAGAGGAGAAACAATGACACAGCAGTGGCTTTTGCTACAGCATTAGCTCCAGAATTTCCTAAAGAAATTTCATCAGTGCCATTAGTGTGAACTGGACATTTTATCGCAGTAACTTCAGAGGACAGACAAATAGCCAGCAAGAGATTATTCACCAACACATGGGATGCAATGTGTTTCCCAGTAGCTTTCCCAGTAAAAAAACACAAAAAAAAACTGTTTCAACAGCATGCCAACATCATACATGACACAGAATTTAGAACGACTATCAGTATAGATAGTAACTTATTTATCCTTAGCCAGCAGTCATGCTCTAGTTAATGTCAGCAATTCAGCCGCCTGGGCAGAGAGATGTGATGGTAGTCTAGCAGATCCAACAACAGAAAAGGAAGTAACCACTGAGTATGCCACTAATGGTTCCACTTTTTGAGTGTTTTTAAGCGGAGCCATCAGCCAAGAATATCAAGTCCCGATTAGACAGAGGGACATCAGACAAGTTAGGGCAAGCTCTGCAAATTTAATCTACAAGTTGTGGCGTACAGCAGGTCAGCCACCAGGGGGAGACTCGTCGAGGCCTGATGACAGACGGAGTATACATCACGAGGTGATGGCTCCATCTGCTGGACGTGCCAGGTCTTAACGGGCTCTCCGGCCAGGACTAATTGGGGCTGATTGGGAGCTGGTGAGTAATCAAGGGCTGATTGCTTATCAGCTGTGCAAGGCCCATAAAGCTGCCAGAAGGGCAGCACACAAGGGAGAGCAGGGGGAAGAAAGGACTCCCGTGTAGTTGGGGGCGGTTGCAGAGGTATGAGGAGTTCAGTTTTTGTGCCCGACAGGATACAGCAAGACCCGGAGCCCAGAAGACGGTATCCCGGAGAGGGTCTCATGGGGGAGACTTATCCTTTTCTTTTTTGATTTATTATTTAAATAAACACCCTTGAAAGCGAGCTAATCATACTCTGTCCGTGTCTGATCTGTGTAAACGTCTTGACCAAACCCCCTGTTCTGCTACAAAGTTTACCTCATTGCAACAAAATCAGCACAAGCCAACACAACCTAAGTTGCCATAGCAACCGCTCTAAGACAACAAACCATCCCCATCTACTGGATCCAAATGCTTAGAATAGTATCCTGCTGGTCTTTGCTGAGCTCCATGTTCTTGCATAAGAACAGCAGACATATTACCCCCTTTCTCACCCACAATCAAATTAAAATGTTTGGAATGGTCTGGCAAACCCAGATATGGTTAAACAGTCAACATTTGCTTTAAAGAAACCATAGCTTATTCTGCATCCTCATTCCAAATATTAGGACCCTGTGCGGTCATTTGAAGACCATAAATGCTCCCCTTCAAGCTTGTGACTATTTCAGCATAGTCAGGCAGGCGGGCTCTGCAGTAGCCAGCCATCCCCAGTAATAACATGATTTCGCATTAATAACTGATATGGTTGCCCCTGTATCGCATAGAAAGTCAATCCACTTACCGTCTATCTGAACTTGCACCATGGACGACTGATGAGAAGAGAAGAGCAGTTTCACCAACTGTGGCACAAGATTTGCACTATCTTCTGTCTTTATCTCAACTTCCTCTTCTTCGTCTCGTCAGAACCCTGGGTTTTGCGCCGTTGTGTGTGGAGGGGCACTCAATCAGGGTCCATGATCTGTTGGTTCTGGGTTGCCCTGAGCGTTTGCGCAATCTCTCTGAAAATGACCAGGTTGGCCACATACAAAGCAGCCTTTCTGGGGACATAAACGGGACGTGTGGCCAGGTTGCAGGTATAGCAGATGAAAGTCTGAGTTTCCTCTTCCACGGCCTCTTCTCCGGGCTCGTTCTCCACCTCCACCACTCCGCGGGTGACCTGCTTCTTTTCCTCTCGGCGGCCCTCAGGTTGCATATGGTTGTGGATGTGGGGATATCCCTTGGTAGAAAACCAGCTGAGCCATCTGTAGTTTGGTGTCTTTCTTTGTCTTCTCCTTTTCTTCTATATCTGAGAATTGTCTTTCGGCATGTTATATGTGTTTCCCAGACCTCATCTGGCTCTTTGTACTCCCATCCCGCACAGTTCATACACACAGCTCCGTGCACTTCCCGTTTTCTAAATAACCCCCAGATCACTCCTGTCTTTCCCCTTTTCTTTCTTCTTTCATAGTCCTCAAGTCTCCGTCGTACTTCTTACAACTTCTTCATGCATAATGTCCCTCCTAGTGGAAAACCACCTTCCTTGTGCCACAGTGGTATCTCACTTGTTGCCCACTCTGTCCTCCTGACAGAGCTGGTGTAACTGAGTCAGGTTTGTAGGCTTCCTTGCTTGCACATGCTTTTCAGTTCTGCCCACAAATGTTCTATTGGATTGAGGTCAGGGCTTTGTGATGGCCACTCCAATATCTTGACTTTGTTGTCCTTAAAGCCATTTTTCCACAACTTTGGAAGTACGCTTGGGGTCATTGTCCATTTGGAAGACCCATTTGCGTCCAAGCTTTAACTTCCTGACTGATGTCTTAAGATGTTGCTTCAATATATCCACATAATTTTCCTCCCTATTGATGCCATCTATTTTGTGAAGTGCACCAGTCCCTCTTGTAGCAAAGCACCCCCACAACATGCTGCTGCCACCCCAGTGCTTCACGGTTGGGATGATTTTCTTCGGCTTGCAAGCCTCCCCCTCTTTCCTACAAACATAATGATGGTCATTATGGAAAACAGTTCTATTTTTGTTTCACCAGACCAGAGGACATTTCTCCAAAAAGTACGATCTTTGTCGCCATGTGCAGTTGCAAACCATAGTCTGGCTTTTTTATGGCGGTTCTAGAGCGGTGGCTTATTCCTTGCCAAACGTCCTGTCAGGTTATGTCAATAAGGGACTCGTTTGCCTGTGGATATAGATACCTTTGTACCCGTTTCCTCCAGCATCTTCACAAGGTACTTTGCTGTTGTTCTGGGATTGAGTTGCACTTTTCGCACCAAAGTAAGTTAATTTCTAAGAGACAGTACGAGTCTCCTTCCTGAGTGGTTTGACGGCTGCGTGGTCCCATGGTGTTTATACTTGCGTACTATTGTTTGTACAGATGAACGTGGTATCTTCAGGCATTTGGAAATTGCTCCCAAGGATGAGCCAGACTTTTGGAGGTCTACAATGTTTCTTCTGAGGTCTTGGCTGATTTTTGATTTTCCCATGATGTCAAGCAAAGAAGCACTGAGTTTGAAGATAGGCCTTGAAATACATCCATAGGTACACCTCCAATTGACTCAAATGATGTCAATTAGCCTATCAGAAGCTTCTCAAGCAATGATATTTCCCAAGCTGTTTAACTTCTCTAGGGTAGGTGAGACGCTAACGTCCCACCAGGCCAACATCCGGTGAAAGTGCAGAGAGATAACATTTTAAATACACCATTCGTTGTATTAAACATTCTTGTAAATACATGTATCTTACATCATTTAAAAGATGAACGTCTTATTAATCCAGCCGCTGTGTCAGATTTCTAAAAGGTTTACTGCAAAAGCAAACATGTGATTTTCTGAGGACGGCGCCCCGCACACACAAGTATTACTAGCATTTTCCAACCAAGCATTAGCGTCACGAAAGTCAGAAATAACAATAAAATAAATCGCTCACCATTGAAGATCTTCCTCTGGTGGCAATGCCAAGTGTCCTAACTACACAGTGAATGTTCGTTTTGATAAACGAAACATTCGTTTATCAAAACGTAGGAGGTCATTTTGCAGGGCTCTGGCAGTGCTCCTCCTTGCACAAAGGCGGAGGTAGCGGTCCTGCTGCTGGGTTGTTGCCCTCCTACGGCCTCCTCCACGTCTCCTGATGTACTGGCCTGTCTCCTGGTAGCGCCTCCATGCTCTGGACACTACGCTGACAAACACAGCAAACCTTCTTGCCACAGCTCGCATTGATGTGCCATCCTGGATGAGCTGCACTACCTGAGCCACTTGTGTGGGTTGTAGACTCCCTCTCATGCTACCACTAGAGTGAAAGCACCGCCAGCATTCAAAAGTCACCAAAACATCAGCCAGGAAGCATAGGAACTGAGAAGTGGTCTGTGGTCACCACCTGCAGAACCACTCCTTTATTGGGGGTGTCTTGCTAATTGCCTATAATTTCCACCTTTTGTCTATTCCATTTGCACAACAGCATGTGCAATTTATTGTCAATCAGTGTTGCTTCCTGTGGACAGTTTGATTTCACAGAAGTGTGATTGACTTGGAGTTACATTGTGTTTAAGTGTTCCCTTTATTTTTTTGAGCAGTGTATTTTTTTGGGGGGGGTGTGTTAGAATAGCATTTAAGTATTTTGTATATAGTTATTTCCTTCAAAATGTATCACTGTACCAATTCGGCCACTTGGGTACATTTGGGTACATTTGTGTGGGACACCTGGGTGACTTCATGCTCAATGTCATGTAGCTCGCTCATTTTTGAAGTTATCTGTTAAAACTTTGCTCAGCTATTGTTGCCATCTCATGTTCTTCATTCAAATCATCCACAGCATCCTATATGTATGTTTGGCTGTTCTTGGTCATTTGAAAGATGATGCAGCAACAATAAAAAACAGAAAACGTATGTTTATTTCCTTGTATTTCTTCTACCAGATCTATTGTGTTATATTCTCCTACATTCACATTTCCACAAAATTCAGAGTATTTCCTTTCAAAGGATACCAAGAATATGCATATCCTTGCTTCTGTGCCTGAGCTACAGGCAGTTAGATTAGGGTATGTCTTTAGGCGGAAATTGAGAAGAAGGGGGGGTACCCCAAAGAAGTTAAAGGCGCAGTCAACTTAGTGTATGATAAACTTCTGACCCACTGGAATTGGGATACTGTGAAATAATCTGTCTGTAAACAATTGTTCTAAAAATTACTTGTGTAATGCACAAAGTAGATGTCCTAACCGACTTGCCAAAACTATAGTTTGTTAACCCATACCAGTTGACTGCTTTTGAGGTCTTGGAAAAATGTGGGATATTTGGGGGGGTGGGGGGTGTATTTACCTTTTTAATTCATGTGCAAACTTAGCAAGAGGCTGTTGTTCAGCTGTGGTGGTATGTTCATCATTGCCAAGAATGTCTGCCTTTTTTTGTTTTTTGCAAGCTCTATTCTGAGCAATGATTATGATTTGTTTCGTTTTTGGACTGTGTTAGGTTTGAAAACAAAAACCAAAACAAATACCCACTGAATTGATGAAAATTATCATGACATCATGCAGCCAGGTAAGCATAGGCTACCTAGTAGTTTACATTTAATTGAGAAGGTTTTTGGGAAAGCCTTTCCATATACCAAAAGACAGCATTATCGCTAGCTGCTACACAAAGTGGTAGGCGCATACACCGCACACAAACAGATGGGCATTCTTGTTGCCTAATCAGAATCACTGATGCATTCTGTTCAAGTCTTACAATAAACTTGGGCAAATTAATACATTTTCAATACATTTAGTTGATTCCCTATTATCTTGAATTTGTCCTTTGCTATCAAATAAGCGTTTTAAACACGTTTTTAACCAAAGTTTCCCATTTTCCGCTGGTAGAAGTGGGAGATTACGTTGTAGCTTACTCTCACATGACTGCGTGATCTAGAATGGACTACATTGACAGCCCATAGGCGGAAAATGGGAGACCCTGGATAAGAACGTGTTTTAAAAGCTTATTTGATAGCGAAGGATATATTCAACATGTCGAATCGTAAGTATTGTTCCTAGAGATACTGAATATGCCTCTTGACTGGAAACATTATTTTGGTGAAACCGAATAGTTTAGATTTGGTTCATCAAGGACACTAGGCTACGGAAGCTTCCGCTACTAGCCGTCTGTTAACACTGGCAGATAGACAGTCACACTGGGTTCAGATATATTACTTGATCTGCCACTGAGACAGTCTGCAGAGCGGAAATACATTAAGTGAAAACCAAACACATCGCTGGAGGCTATAACAGCCCAGGACATTGCCTCTGCACAAAGCACAATGTTCCTATATTAAAAATGCTTTCAGATTTTCCAGATTTCCTCATACAAATTCTTATGTATAATGACACTAAAAATCACACATTACAACGACAATTCATAATCAGTCACCTGGAAAGGTAATTCTTAGGCCATATTGATAACTACATCATCAGCACTTCTCAAACAAAAGCTGTACGAGAGAGACAGTCTGTAGCATGTGCTGACGTGAACCCCCAAGGAGCCGTCAGGACAAGTGCTTGGTCTGACAGGCAGACCCCAAGGCTCTGACAACAATGTGGCCAGCTCTGCCTAGACCAGCCCAGCACTGTCTCACACACACGCTTGCACGCACACAAACATACACTCATGCAAACACACACACACACACACACACAAACAACCACCGCCACTTGAGTGGCTGTCACTCCGGGCTGGGGTCTTGGGGTTTCGAGTAACGGGACTGGGGATGGAGGGTCGCTTCTATTATTTCACCATGCAGCTCCTTTTCTCTTTCATCTTTTGCCTTCACTCAGATAAGGGAGCAATAGGCTGGCAACATGGCAGAGTTGGAGGAAAGGAGAGAGAAAAAGAGAGCATGGAATGACAGTAAGGAAGCGTGAAAGATTGAGCAAGAGAGTAAGGAGAAAAGGAGAAAGCGTGGAGTGAGAAAGGGAGAGCGTAGCCATAGACGAGAGAGTACATTTGGGTAGGGAAAGGATCTCCATTTTAGCACCATCCTCTGCACTGACAGTTCCTTTCCCCACACTCACAACACATCTCTAACCTCTACCTGACTGGAACAGTTCCAGAGCTCCAATTCCTCCTGAACGCAACACTCAACCGTTAGTAACACTGCTAGGCCATTCATCATACAGTAGGCCTACCACTCATAAAGCTGCCTGTGGATGTCCCTTCACATTATGAGAAATATACTTACACACCCAAAAATAAACCCCCAAGAATTGTATTAGCTGATTATTTATCTCAGCAATAATAATGGAATCTGTAACTTAGCTATCTAGTGTTTATATTAGTATCTGCACAATCACATCTTATCACTCATTTATGTAAAAATACGCCCCCAAAAATGATTGAGAACATGTTAACTGTATTTCTGGGATTACTTAAAAATTTTGGACTGCAAGAATGCATCTTTGAATGTGGAGTCAATATATCAATAATTCAAATAATTTATTTTCGAAAGCTGCATTCTTTATGATTCTGGAAACTCAGTCACTGTTTTGAGTAAATAGCTATATATTTACAGTTGAAGTCGGAAGTTTACATACACCTTAGCCAAATACATTTACACTCAGTTTTTCACAATTCCTGACATTTAATCCAAATAATAATTCCCGTGTTTTAGGTCAGTTAGGATCACCACTTAATTTTAAGAATGTGAAATGTCAGAATAATAGTAGAGAATTATTTATTAGAGTTTTTATTTCTTTCTTCACATTCCCATTCGGTCAGAAGTTTACATACTAATTGAGTGCATTTGGTAGCATTGCCTTTGAATTGTTTAACTTGGGTCAAAGGTTTCAGGTAGCCTTCCATAAGCTTCCCACAATAAGTTGGGTGAATTTTGTCCCATTCAAGGACCAGAGGTTCCACGTGCGGGGATCCCAGGGGACCAGGTCTACATCCGAGTGTTACGGAGGAAGTGGAACGAGCCAAGGCAGGAGGGTCCCTACGAAGTGGTCCTAGCAACACCAACAGCCGTCGAGGTGAAAGGAAGTTGCTAAGGATTAAGGGTGGCAGGTTGTCTCCTTGGAAACATAGGTGCTTCCCTTCTCACTTGTACAGGAACATACTTGAATGTTTGGGACTTAAGCTTTAGAGGAGGGTTATATTGCGAATTTTCCAGAACATGTGTGTTCATTTCTGAGGAGTCAGCGAGAATAGTGCACTTCATATGTGCATCTGTGTCATTAGACACCATTAGACATGCACCTGTCTGGGGAGTGGACATGACTGTTTATTTCTGTACCAGTGCTATGGCCTAATATTTACTGTTGCTATGGTTGGTTATGCCTATTGGGAATTCATTCTGTCTCCGAGAGATGAAAGTACTTTGTAAATCAATCCCAGAACAACAGCAAAGGACCTTGTGAAGATGCTGGAGGAAACAGGTACAAAAGTATCTATATCCACATAACTTGAAAGTCCGCTCAGCAAGGAAGAAGCCACTGGTCCAAAACCTCCATAAAAAAAGCCAGACTACAGTTTTCAACTGCACATGGGGACAAAGATCGTACTTTTTGGAGAAATGTCCTCTGGTCTGATGAAACAAAAATAGAACTGTTTGGCCATATGACAATTGTTATGTTTGAAGGTAAAAGGGGTAGGCTTGCAATTCGAAGAACACCATCCCAACCGTGAAACACGGGGGTAGCAGCATCATGTTGTGGGGCTGTTTTGCTGCAGGAGGGACTGGTGCAATTCACAAAATAGATGGCATCATGAGAAAGAAAAATTATGTGGATATATAGAAGCAACATCTCAAGACATCAGTCAGGAAGTTAACTTCTCTAGGATAGGGGGCAGCATTTTCATGTTTGGATGAAAAGCATACCCAAATTCAACTGCCAGCTACTCATCCCCAGAAGATAAGATGTGCATATTGTTAGTATATTTGGATAGGAAACACTCTGAAGTTTCTAAAACTGTTTGAATCATGTCTGTGAGTATAACATAACTTATTTAGCAGGCGAAACCATTCAGTTTTTTTTTTTGAGGTCACTCTCTTTTCAATGGATTTTCATTGGGAATACAGATTTCGAATTGCCCTTGCAGTTCCTACCGCTTCCACTGGATGTCAACAGTCTTTAGAAATTAGTTGAGGGTTTTTCCTTTGTGTAATGAAGAAGTACGGCCATTTTGAATCGGGGTCACTTGTTGTGTACTGTTGGATAGAGGCGCGTGACCAGAAAGCATGCTACAGATTGTTTTAATCCTGTATTGAACACAGATTATCCCGTCTTCAATTTTATTGATTATTTACGTAAAAAAATACCTAAAGTTGTATTACCAAAGTAGTTTGAAATGTTTTGGCAAAGTTTACAGGTAACTTTTGAGATATTTTGTAGTCATGTTTCACGAGTTGGAACCGGTGTTTTTCTGGATCAAACGCGCCAAATAAATGGATATTTTGGATATATATTGACGGAATTAATCAAACAAAAGGACCATTTGTGATGTTTATGGGACATATTGGAGTGCCAACAACAGAAGCTCGTCAAAGGTAAGGCATGAATTATATTTTTATTTCTGCGTTTTGTGTCGCGCCTGCAGGGTTGAAATATGCTTATCTCACTTTGTTTACAATGGTGCTAACTCAAATAATAGCATCGGTTGCTTTTGCCGAAAAGCCTATTTGAATTCTGACATGTTGGCTGGATTCACAACCAGTTTAGCTTTAATTTGGTATTTTTCATGTGTGATTTATTGAAAGTTTGATTTTTATAGTATTTTATTTAGAATTTGTTGCGCTGCATTTTCTCTGGCTTTTGGCCAAGTGAGACAGTAGCGTCCCACCTAAACTCCGATTTTTTCCTAACAAAACATACATGTACTGTGTAACATGAAATCCTATGAGTGTCATCTGATGAAGATCATCAAAGGTTAGTAATACATTTTATCTCTATTTCTGCTTTTTGTTACTCCTCTCTTTAAAAATGGCTGTGTTTTTCTGTGGCTATGTACTGAGCTAACATAATCGCAAGGTGTGCTTTCGCCGTAAATCCACTTTGGCTGGATTAACGAGAAGTTTATCTTTAAAATGGTGTATAATACTTGTATGTTTGAGGAATTTTTATTATGAGATTTCTGTTGTTTTGAACTTGGCGCCCTGCAATTTCACTGGTTGTTGGTTAGGTGGGACGCTACCGTCCCACTTATCCCAGAGAAGTTAAAGCTTGGTCGCAAATGGGTCTTTCAACTGGACAATGACCCCAAGCATACTTCCAAAGTTGTGGCAAAATGGCTTAAGCACACAAAGTCAAGCTATTGGAGTGGCCATCACAAAGCCCTGACCTCATTCATATCGAAAATTTGTGGGCAGAACTGAAAAAGCGTGTGCGAGCAAGGAGGCCTACAAACCTGATTCAGTTGCAACTTGCCAAAATTCACCCAACTTATTGTGGGAAGCTTGTGGAAGGCTACCCAAAACGTTTGACCCAAGTTAAACAATTTAAAGACAATGCTACCAAATACTAATTGAGTGTATGTAAACTTCTGACCCACTGGGAATGTGATGAAATAAAAGCTGAAATAAATCACTCTACTAATATTCTGACATTTTTACATTCTTAAAATAAAGTAGTGATCCAAACTGACCTAAGACAGGGACTTTTTACTAGGATTAAATGTCAGGAAATGTGAAAACTGAGCTTAAATGTATTTGGCTAAGGTGTATGTAAACTTCCGACTTCAACTGTAATTCAAAACAAAAACACATGAACAAGGCACAGACATAAAACTGAAACAGAACAGTAATGCCTGGGGAAGGAACCAAAGGTAGTGACATATATAAGGAAGGTAATCAGGGAAGTGATGGAGTCCAGGTGAGTCTGATGATGCGTAGGTGTGCGTCATAATGAGCAGCCTGGTGACCTATAGGCCGGAGAGGGCCAACATATGACAACATCTGTTGTTGAAGTGCATTAGATTAATAAAGCTACAGCACTCTAGCAGTAGGCAGGCTGCTTATGAAGCCTTGTTAGTGTATAGGTGAAATTAGCTTTTGAATTTCGTGTCTTCTTCGGCTTCAGACAGAAAATAATATTTCAGTGAAAACATTTTTTTGTATTAATATAGAGAGGCATTGAGTGATACGAAGCATATGGAGGAATAAAGAGCGGAGGCATACCAAGCGCTTCCTGGTGTCACTGTGAGATGGTGCTGGCAGGGCATCCCTGGCTGTCCTGGAGTCCTCAGGTGATAGGCAGACCACACTCTCTCATTCTGCTCTTTTCAGGCACACATCTCTCACAGCCAGGACACCACTGTCTATCTACCTCTTTCTTTTATTTTTTCCATCTCTTCACCTCTTTATCCGCAACTGTCTCTAAATATTATCTTTCCATCTCTCAGCCATGTTCAGACTCCATTCACACATCAGTCTCTCACTCATCAGAGACAGTGAAATGACCATGCTGGTGAATCAAATCATGCTTCAGCCAGGCAACTCAATTCTCTTTGAAGTGCATCAGACAAGCAGCAGAACTCCCTAATCCGGCACAATTTGTGCCCTTAATAAGATCCAAAGGCTCATTCTGTTTAAGTTGTGTGTCTGACTCCCAAATGGCACAGAGGTCTAAGGCACTGTGAAGTGCAGTGCTAGAGGCGTCACTACAGACCCGGGTTCAATCCTGGGCTGTATAACAACAGGCCTTGATCGGGCGGCGCAGAATTGGCCCAGCGTCGTCCGGGTTAAGGGAGGGTTTGGCCGTGGGGATTTTACTTGGCTCATCACTCTCTAGCGACTCCTTTTGGCAGGCTGGGTGCCTGCAGGCTGACCTCAGTCGTCAGTACTCCGAGACATTGGGGCGGCTGGCTACCGGGTTAACTTCTCTAGGATAGGGGGCAGCATTTTCACTTTTGGATAGCATGCCCAATTTCAACTTCCTTCTACTCATCCCCAGAATATAAGATATACATATTATTAGTATATTTGGATAGAAAACACTCTGAAGTTTCTAAAACTGTTTGAATCATGTCTGTGAGTATCACAGAACTTATGTAGCAGGCAAAACCCGAGGACTAACCATTCAGATTTTTTTTTTTTTGGTCATCGTCTGTTCAATGAATTTTTATTGGGATACTAGATTTCTAATTAACCTGTTTACAGTTCCTACAGCTTCCTCTGGATGTCACCAGTCTTTGGAAATAGGTTGAGGTTATTCCTTTGTGCAATGAAGAAGAACCGCCATCTGGAATCATTGTAACGTTATGTGTAATGTTTGAGAGTTGCGCAAGACTAGAAAAGTAGCGTTAGTTTGTTGACCTCCTGTATTGAAAACAGATAGACCCGTCTTCAATTTGATCGATTATTAACGTTTACAAATACCTTATGTTGTATTACAAAAGTAGTTTGAAATGTTTTGGCAAAGTTTAGAGGTAATGTTTGAGATATTTTGTAGTGACGTTGCGCAAATTGGAAGCTGTTTTTTTCTGAATCAAACGCGCCAAATAAATTGACATTTTGGACATATATGGATGGAATTAATCAAACAAAATGACAATTTCTGATGTTTATGGGACATATTGGAGTGCCAACAAAAGAAATTCGTCAAAGGTAAGGCATGATTTATATTTTATTTCTGCGTTTTGTGTTGCGCCTGCAGGGTTGAAATATGCTACACTCTCTTTGTAAACTGTCGTGCTATCATCAGATAATAGCATCTTATGCTTTCGCCGAAAAGCGTTTTTGAAATCTGACATGTTGGCTGGATTCACAACGAGTGTAGCTTTAATTAATTTGGTATCTTATATGTGTGATTTAATGAAAGTTTGATTTTATATCTTTTTTTTTTTAATTTGGCGCTCTACATTTTCCCCGGCTATTGGCCAAGTGGGACGCAAGCGTCCCACCTATCCCAGAGAGGTTTTAAGCAGGCGGGTGGTAAGAAGCGCAGTTTGGCTGGTCAAGTCATGACACATGACTTGACCTTCGCCTCCCGAGCCCGTTTGGGAGTTGCAGCGATGAGACAAGATTGAAATTGGGGAGAAAAAGGGGATAAAATACCCCCAAAAATCTGCAAATGATGATGCTCCCCTTGGGCTTAGTCTAACACCCACTTCTTCACACCCAAATGCTTAACCTGGAAGCCAGCATGTTAAATGTGCAACCAGAGGGAAAATAACTCTGGACCACCCATACTCCACACACAGAGTTGCGTACAAAGCTCTCCCTCGCCCTCCATTTGGCAAATCTGACCATAATTCCATCCTCCTGATTCCTGCTTACAAGCAAAAACTAAAGCAGGAAGCACCAGTGACTCGATCAATAAAAAAATGTTCAGATGAAGCAGATGCTAAGCTACAGGACTTTTTTGCTAGCACAGACTGGAATATGTTCCGGGATTCCTCCAATAATTGAGGAGTACAACACATCTGTCATTGGTTAAATCAATAATTGCATCGATGACATCGTCCCCACAGTTACCGTACGTACATACCCTAACCAGAAGCCATGGATTACAGGCAGCTTCCGATGAACCATCAAACAGGCAAAGCGTCAATTCAGGACTAAGATCGAGTCGTTCTACACTGCTCTGACACTCGTCAGATGTGGTAGGGCCTGCAAACCATTACAAACTACAAAGGGAAGCACAGCTGAGAGCTGCCCAGTGACACGAGTCTACCAGACGTGCTAAACTACTTCTATGCTCACTTCGAGGCAAATAACACTGAAACGGGCATGAGAGCACCAGCTGTACCGGAAGACTGTGTGAACACGCTCTCCGCATCCGATATGAGTAAGACCTTTAGACAGGTCAACATTCACAAGGCCACAGGGCCAGACGGATTACCAGGACGTGTACTGCGAGCATGCACTGACCAACTAGCAAGTGTCTTCACTGACATTTTCAACCTCTCCCTATCTGAGTCTGTAATACCAACATGTTTTAAGCAGACCACCATATTGCCTGTTCCCAAGAATACTAAGGTAACCTGCCTAAATGATTACAGACCCGTAGCACTGACGTCTGTAGCAATGAAGTGCTTTGAAAGGCTGGTCATTGCTCACATCAACATCATCCCAGAAACCCTATACCCAATCCAATTTGCATTCCGCCCCAACACATCCACAGATGATGCTGTCTCTATTGCACTCCACACTGCCCTATGTGAGATTGCCATTCATTGACTACAGCTCAGCGTTCAACACCATAGTGCCCTCAAAGATCATCAATAAGCTAAACACCTCCCTCTGCAATTGGATCCTGGTCTTCTTGACAGGCCGCCTCCAGGTGGTAAGGGTAGGTAACAACACATCCGCAACGCTGATCCTCAAAACGGGCCCCTCAGGGGTGCGTGCTCAGCCCCTCCTGTACTCCCTGTTCACTCATGACTGCACGGCCAGGCACGACTCCAATACCATCATTAAATTTGCCGATGACACAACAGTGGTAGGCCTGATCACCGACAACAATGACAATGAGCCTATAGGGAGGAGTTCAGAGACCTGGCTGTGTGGTGCCAGGTCAACAACCTCTCCCTCAACGTGATCAAGACAAAGGAGATGATTGTGGACTACAGGAAAAGAGGGCTGAGCAGGCTCCCATTCTCATCGACGGCGCTGCAGTGGAGCAGGTTGAGAGCTTCAAGTTCCTTGGTGTCCACATCACTAACATGGTCCACGCACACCATGACAGTTGTGAAGTGGGCACGACAAAACCGATTCCCCCTCAGGAGACTGAAAATATTTGGCATGGGTCCTCAGATCCCTAAAAGGTTCTACAGCCTCACCATCGAGAGCATCCTGAGTGGTTGCATCACTGCCTGGTATGGCAACTGCTCGGCCTCCGAAGGCAAAGCACTGCAGAGGGTAGTGTGAACGGCCAGGTACATCACTGGGGCCAAGCTTCTTGCCATCCAGGACCTCTATACCAGGCGGTGTCAGAGGAAGGCCCTAAAAATTGTCAAAGACTCCAGCTACCCTAGTCATAGACTGTTCTCCCTGCTACCTCACACAAGCGGTACCGAAGCACCAAGTCTAGGTCCAAGAGGCTTCTAAACAGCTTCTACCCCCAAGCCGTAAGACTCCTGAACATCTAGTCAAATGGCTACCCAGACTATTCGCTTTGCCCTCCCCCCTCCCCCCTCCCCTCCCCTCTCCACACCACTGCCACTCTCTGTCATCTATGCATAGTCACTTTAATTAACTCTACCTACATGTACATACTACCTCAACTAACCGGTGCCCCCGCACATTGACTCTGTACTGGCACTCCCCTCTATATGTTGTTATTTTTTTACTGCTGCTCTTTAATTACTTGTTACTTTTATCTCTTATTCTTTTCTGTATTTTTTGGAACTGCACAGTCCGGTAGGGGCTCGTAAGGTCTACACCTGTTGAATTCCGAGCATGTGTGACTAATAAAATGTGATTTGATTTGAAAACATACTGTGCCGACGAACGGTTAAAAGCAGCAAGCAGGTGGCAGTCATATTGCTTCTGATCTCAGAACATTGGTTTTCATTTTCTATACATTTTCAGACGATTATACATTTTAAATCGCAACCGTTCATTGACATTCAGCAGGTGATCTACTGCGCACAGCTGATGTTTGTTATGTCCTTGTCATTGTCAGACTTGTCATTCTTATGGGAATGGATCTTGCAGCGTAATGGAAATCCAAACCTTTTGTCAAATAGGATGAGATTACACCTGTCGGAGAGATGTGACATCGCATGGCAGTCATAGCCAATCTGTGACATCAACGGTAATGGACAATGTGGAGCGAGAATAGGAAAAACCACGTTAGAAACGTTGACAATCTTAATAGGCCTCTTCTCTTGTCCGAGGCAGAACCATAACAGTATTACCTATATAAGAGGCTCCTTTGTTGCTTACATAACCTTTCTAGGAAAACAAGAACAATGGACTCCGATGACTCAGCACTACAGACAGACTCCTGTAAATAGATTTCCCTGAACTGGAGTACAAGGAGATGCATAATTCAAAGTGCAAGCTAAACAAACATGAACAATGCACTCCATTTCAAAATTCAAACTCTGAGACCTAATTTTCACATTGTTTTATCCCATTTTCTCCCCAGGAGCTTAGACACTTGATGTCTCTGTCCTCAGGCTGTTTCTGACAGAGCCGCCAGGAGAGAGGTGAATGATTATCACTGATCTGAGGTCTGTTTTAGAAGGATGAACTCCAATGTCATTTGGGATTAGCCCTGAATTTGTTCACCTCTCAGTTCACCAACTTTAGGAAAATGTAAGTTCTGGAACAGGCTAAACTATTTTTTTTGATTAACTAACCTGAAGCTATTTGTTACAGTAATCAATCTCGCGTTGAAAGAGTCACTCATCAGAAATGCCAGTTAATTCCACAGAGATCCTATTAAATTAGTTATAATTCTATGGTTCATCCATCCATCAGCCACCCACCCATCCATTCCTTTCTTCATACAATGTATGTCCATTCATCCATCTATCCCTCCCTCCCTTTCTTCATCCCTCCATCTATCCAATTCAATTACAAATGTATTCATCTATTTACTTATTAACAAGATATACAGTGCATTTGGAAAGTATTCAGACCCCTTGACGTTTTCGACTTTGTTCAAACAAGTCAAACTACATTTCTGTCTAATCCGCAGGTATCCTAAAATGTAAATAAACTATAATATTTCAAAAGAAGAATGCAGTATGTTCAATAGAAAAGTAAAATTAGTAAGCGCACATCCTCTTCCTCGCGTGCCAACAGACTACCATTGTACTGGGCCTCTTTGTACAAAAACTCAAAATTCTTGCTTGTTTCTGAAGAAACAAGCCTGAAACAATGACCAAAGACTGTTGACATCTAGTGGAAGCCATAGGAATTGCAATCTTGGAGCTGGAATTACATAGAACCCATAGCTTTCCATTATAAGAGCCTGGGAGCAAAACATTTTTTTATATCAATTGTGTTATAGTCTCATACATTTTTAGAACAGTTCTAGAAACTTCAAAGCGTTTTATATTCAATGCTACCAATTATATGCATGTCCTGGCTTCTGGGCCTGAGTAACAGGCAGATAACTTTGGGAACATCAGTCAGGCTGAAATTGAGAAAAATAGATCCTATCCAAATCCTAATCAGTGGGAATAGGGGACAGGTGTGCGTGATGAAAGTTCCCGGAGTGATCCGTGACAATTCTCACATTCCATCTAAAGGAAATAAGTACTTGAGCAATACTTCCCAACTTGACAGAATTCCACTGCACACTATTGTGAATATGAATGACCCAAATATGATCCATGTGCTGGGTAACCAGTAGACTGAAAACACGACAACAGCACATGACTCTGGCTGTGAGAATCAACACTCTGTGAATGTGTTGATTGATTGAGGCCACGGAAAGCGTCTTCTCAGTCACTCAAGTGAGAAATCACTCCTTGGTATGTTTTCTAATCTTTCGCTTGTTTTCCTTTGTCGTCAACACTGAAATGGCACCAAACTCATTATCCCCTCTTCATATCAGCATGGGAAAACAACATCAATAATTCATAATCTTTTCTATTTGTTTGTTGTTTTCCTTTGTTTTTTTACTTATCCTTAAAGGGAAACTTCAGTATTTTGGGTAATTTCTTAATTACCTCGGGTCCGACAAACCCATGGGTACCATTTGTATGTCTCTGCATGCAGTTTGAAGGAAGTTGAAGGTAGTATATTGTTATCTTAGCTCAATTGCTGGAACTGTATGGATATCTACTAGCCCGCTCCTCTCAAAAGCAGGGAAATAGACTTAACTACTCCAAAGCTGGGTGGTTAGCACTTTGTACTCTATGAAATTACAACATTTGTATTAACATTTAATTGTTTGAAAAATATATTCTTGGAACTATTTTCATTGAAATACGCATTTCATTAATCTGCTGTGACGTGGGCGCAAGGATAGGCTGTGCGTGAATGTTAACACAGCTGTCCAGATGAGACAGGCTCGGGAGAGTGTCAGTTTTGAATGAGTTTGCTAGATATCAACCTGTGTATATTGGACAACACAGGTATCTTTCGGTTATCACTATGGCAACAGCTTCCAGGAACAACACAATATTTACATCTTACAGCTATTCAGAAAATAAGGAAAAGGAATTAAACAACATCCCAGACAGCACACATACATATTGCCTACGTCGGCCTGAAAGTGGTATATCGTCAGTAGACCGTGTTCCATTTAGAACGTCAGAGGGAGGGCGGCTGTGAGTGTGGTAGTCCCGTATGTGAGCGTGGTAGGTCGAAATGCGTGTTTGCTGCAAGGTCACATGGTCGCTCAGCGTTGGAGTCCGCTGTAGATCGTGTAGACGTCGAAATTGAGACGAGTGTCACAAATCTTGAATAGCCGCCATGTCTCAATGCATAATCATTCTTCACCTGCGGGGAGGGGGGGGTCATATTTAACATATTTTAGGAATAGATGTTTACATGGACAGAAACATTTTCGTGTCATGGTTGGCAATCATTTTATCAGAAAGTATGTATAAAGCCTATGCTTAAATAAATGAATACAAGTGCAGGTGTCAATTATTAACCAAGTGGCCACCTCTACTGCGATGTGTAGAAGATGAGAAATCTGAAGAAATGAGTTTGCAATGTGAAATTGAATCATCCATCCACATTGCTTCTCACAAAAATGCTTTAACACTTTGGAGAAGTGCACATTTAACTCGTAAACATTGTTTAATTATCATGCAAATCTTAAAATTCCTAAAAGATGCTATGTTGCCAAATTGCTTAAAATGAATAGAACTAATCAGTAAACAGTTGGCTTCATTCAGACATCAAAGATGTTGTTCTCTATAATAAGTGGATTAGGGTATAGGCCTACTTTGGGGGATTTGATGGAGGAAGAAATACAATCAATAAATGGGGAGCTCTGGACGAGGGTTAATAAAGCAATTTTACAAAATAGGCTTGAATTACAAACCGACCCAGTATGCATGCAGCCACCACTTCAAATGATCCATTCATATAATTAATTAATATTAATAATTGAGGGTTGTTATCTACAGGTAAATAGAAGACTTTCAGAAAAAGATCAGTACAGCCATGATCAAAGCTAGTGCGAGAAACTAACGTTACATGGATCATAGCAAATTAATTATACCTAGCGTGCGCACACTGGCAAGGCTCAGAATTATTTGAACATTTGTTTGCCTGTTGACAGTAACGTTATCTACTCGTTGAAGCTGAAGAAGCTAATGTTAGCTGTCAAATTAAGTAATTATCTATTACTATTACATCTAATTATCACTGAATTAAATTTCACCTTTAACCAGATAGGCCAGTAGAGAACAAGTTCTCATTTACAACTGCGACCTGGCCAAGATAAAGCAAAGCAGTGCGACACAAACAACAACACAATGTTAAACATGGAATAAACAAACATACAGTCAATAACACAATAGAAAAGTCTATATACAGTGTGTGAAAATGAGGTAAGATAAGGGAGGTAAGGCAATAAATAGGCCATAGGGGTTAAATAATTACAATTTAGCAATTAAACACTGGAGTGATAAATGTGCAAGTAGAGATACTGAGGTGCAAAGGAGCAAAAAAATAACAGTATGGGGATGAGGTAGTTGGATTTACAGATGGGCTATGTACAGGTGCAGTGATCTGTGAGCTGCTCTGACAGCTGGTGCTTAAAGTTAGTGAGGGAGATATGGGTCTCCAGCTTCAGTGATTTTTGCAATTCGTTGCAGTCATTGGTAGCATAGAACTGGAAGGAAAGGCAGCCAAAAGAGGAATTGATTTTGGGGGTGACCAGTGAAATATACCTGCTGGAACACGTGCTACGGGTGGGTGCTGCTATGGTGACCAGTGAGCTGAGATAGGGTGGGGCTTTACCTAGCAA
Organism: Salvelinus alpinus; assembly: GCF_045679555.1. NCBI lineage: Eukaryota > Metazoa > Chordata > Actinopteri > Salmoniformes > Salmonidae > Salvelinus > Salvelinus alpinus. Next base: position 34,283,481 of record NC_092088.1, read on the forward strand.
AGACTTATAGATGACCTGGAGCCAGTGGGTTTGGTGTCGAATATGAAGCGAGGGCCAGCCAACAAGAGCATACAGGTCGCAGTGGTGGGTAGTATATGGCGCTTTGGTAACAAAACAGATGGCACTGTGATAGGCAAGTCAGTTATGAACAAATTCTTATTTACATTGATTTTGGCTAACCAAACGGCAAAAGGCCTCCTGCGGGGATGGGGGCTGGGATTAAATAGAAATATACGACAAAAACACATCACTACATAAAGAGCGACCTAAGATGACAACATAGCATGGCAGAAACACATGACAACACAGCATGGCAACAACATGGTAGCAGCACAAAACAGGGTACAAACATTTTTGGGCACAGACAACAGCACAAAGGGCAAGAAGGTAGAGACAACAATACATCACGCAAAGCAGCTACAACTGTCAGTAAGAGTGTCCATGATTGAGTCTTTGAATGAAGAGATTGAGATAAAACTGTCCAGTTTGAGTGTTTGTTGCAGCTTGTTCCAGTCGCTAGCTGCAGCAAACTGAAATGATGAGCAACCCAGGGATGTGTTTGCTTTGGGGACCTTTAACAAAATGTGACTGGCAGAACGGGAGTTGTATGTGGAGGATGAGGGCTGCAGTAGATTTCTCAGATTAGGGGGCATTGAGGCCTAAGAGGCCAATTGCACATCACACACCTTGCAATCTGAGAGGAGGGAGTACAGTATCTGGACTTTTTATGTAATTTTATGAGGCATGTCTTACCTTGTTTCAAAGTAGTCTAAAATCCGACCACAGGCTAAACATTTCCTCATTAACATTATGAAATTGAAACCAGCATTTTCTCTTCTGTTGATTTTCAAATAAACTTTATTTTTGATGTCCAAAAGCCAAACACAATCCTAATCATATTATCAACCCATGCTAGTTGTTAGATCTTACCTCTTTTTACATTTCTCACAAATATTTGTATCCCGGTCACATGAAACCACTCGCATTTGAGGCGCCGGTGCACTTTGGAGAAGGTGTTTCCCCGCCTGTTGCATTTTTTAAACATCCGCGTGTATAGCCATCTGCGGTGTGTGATTGCTACATTTATAGTGTGAATAAATAATAGTCAACATTTTAAGCTAAACTTTTTGATCAGTTGTATCTGCCCTGTGGGCGTGGCTTTTTAATTACAGTGTTTATATGGATTTTGTATATATCGTCCCAGAACTGGCCCAGTCTGTTTTGAACAGCCCATTACATCTTTTTTTTATCATACCCGGGATGGCGGGATGCTTATTATTTCGAGCCCTGAGTCACTGTAGAAATTGTTGTTAGGTTATCATGTTGAATTCTATTGTACTTTGCTTAAAACGATTATTGATGTGCCTGTTTAAAGTGCGCATTTAAGTTTTCTACTAATTTGCCTGTGCCTGTCATCTCGTTCTTAAACATAGGACTGCTTGGAAAATATAAGTTCTCAAAGGAATTGCTAATTGTGCGAGTTGTCTAGGCCTCTTTACAGCCGTTTTGCCAATATCATTCGGTATATTGCTATTTATTTGGACATAAATTTAATCATTTTTGTCTATTGTCTACTGCATTCTTGGACTCAAACGTTGTTTTTTTTGTACCTATATTAATCACATATTCACTGCTCTTAGCCTATAATAAAACCTTACTTCCATCTTTATTGAACCAACTGCACACCCTCTGCATAAGCTATCTTTTTGTTAAATGTGATGCTTATGTTTCTCTGTTCCTTGTTTCTCTCTTCTCTGTGCTGGAGTTCTTTTAAGAACTTGATGGTATAGCAGTAGCCTAATAAACTTGACATTAACTTGAATCTTCTCTCTTCATTTTACCCACAAACAAATTCACATAGTCAAGTAAAGCATATTGTTTTTTATTATTGCCAGTATAATTTAGCTAATAATCTTTGTTATATTTTCCATTCAACTTCGACATTTACACTAATTTGGTAAGGGTAATTCAAATCGTGTAGTGAAACAATATTTGCTGTTGGATCGAAGTCAAATAAAGGTATTTTTTATGTTGTCTGTAGAGCGGCCAGGCAGCATGCAGCTTTGACGTGCATCGTCCAAACAGCGGCTGAAGAGCGAATGCGATGTAATGCCGACATCTTGCCAATGCAAACGCTCTCCATACTACATCGGCTTGATGTATCATGTATACATGAAGTGGTAAGTGGTACAGTATTTGGAATTTCAGTACAGAAGAAAGATCATTGGTATTGTGGTAAACATTGGTCAGCTATAGAGCTAAGGGTAAAACAGAGTTAGTCTGAATGCTTTGGAAGGTTTCAGCCTGGATGACAGACTGTTTTTAATGTTCAGTATCACTACATGGCTACAATCTGTGTGGCTACACGACTACGTCAATATATAATTCAGGAATGACCTGATGGAGCACTTCCTGCCGATACGCATGGACAAATACTGGGAGCCCAATCCTGTGGAAGAGGCCTTAATAAGTTTGCTGCCAACATAACCCCATCCCAAAACCCAGCAAGGTGGTCATTGCAGCACACACATCAAGATCAAGGACACTTGAGGGCTATTCTGACTCCCCCTGTATCCATGGGCATGGTCCTCCTTGCACTACTACCTAATACAAATACACTCAAATGTAAGAATTTATCACTCTGCATCTGTAGCATTTTATAAAAGTCCATTCACTGTAGGATACTACTGTACACAGAAGCTCTACCATAACTACTTTGTACTGTTTATTTTACCTTTTATTAATGTAGATCAAATAAAATTGTATTTGTCACATGTGCCAAATACAACAGTGAAATGCTTACTTACCAACAATGCAGTTCAAGAAATAGAATTAAGAAAATAGTTTCTAAATAAACTAAAGTTAAAAAGTAACACAAAAAAATAACAATAACAAGGCTTTATACAGCGGAACCTAGTCGATGTGCGAGGGTACAGGTTAGTCGAGGTAGTTTGTATATGTAGGTAGGGGTAAAGTGACTGCATAGATAATAAACAGCGAGTAGCAGCAGTGTAAAAACAAATCAATATAAATAGTCAGGTCCTAACAAGAACCCTTGATGGGTTCTTCCTAGAACACTAGATGAATTGAGGGCCTCCCGGGTGGCGCAATGGTCTAGGGCACTGCGTCGCAGCAGACTTACTAGCCTTTAAAATGTAATTATTTATGACAATACATTACATATATCATACAGCCTTTATTTGAGGGCCTAGTTATACCCTAACACAGTGGTGTTAGGAAACTCCTGGTTTACAGGCCACATCAGGCCTGCAGTTCACATTATGCTGGCTTCCAAAGTGATGTGAAAGTCGTATTGCCAGAGTAAGAATATCCAACAATTGGATTTTTTTATTTGTATTTTTTTAACTCCTTTTCTCCCCAATTTCGTGATATCCAATTGTTAGTAATTACTATCTTGTCTCATCGCTACAACTCCCGCATGGGCTCGGGAGAGACGAAGGTCGAAAGCCATGCATCCTCCGAAACACAACCCAACCAAGCCGCACTACTTCTTAACACAGCGCGCCTCCAACCTGGAAGCCAGCCGCACCAATGTGTCGGAGGAAACACCGTGCACCTGGCTCCCTTGATTAGCGCGCACTGCGCCCGGCCCGCCACAGGAGTCGCTGGTGCGCGATGAGACAAGGATATCCCTACCGGCCAAACCCTCCCTAACCCGGAAGACGCTAGGCCAATTGTGCATCGCCCCACGGACCTCCCGGTCGCGGCCGGCTGCGACAGAGCCTGGTCGCGAACCCAGAGTCTCTGGTGGTGCAGTTAGCGCTGCGACGCAGTGCCCTAGACCATTGCGCCACCCGGGAGGCCCTCAATTGGAACTTTTAATCACCCACAATCTGCATTCAGAATGACCCGGGATTAGGAATATTGATTAACTTCTTTGATACAGGGGGCAGCATTTCCACCTTTGGATGAATTCCGTGCCCATAGTGAACTGCCTCCTACTCTGTCCCAGATACTAATATATGCATATTATTATTACTATTGGATATACACACTCTGATGTTTCTAAAACTGTTTGAATGATGTCTGTGAGTATAACAGAACTCATATGGCAGGCAAAAACCTGAGAAAAAATCCAAACAGGAAGTGAGAATTCTGAGACTGGTCATTGTTAAACTCATCGCCTATTCAGTTCCCTGTAATATATGGATATGTTTGCACTTCCTACGCCTTCCACTAGATGTCAACAGTCTGTAGAACGCTGAATGAAGCCTATACTGTGATGTGGGACCAGATGGGAGGTGTTTGAGTCAGTGGTCTGGCAGATTGCAAGTTCTTGGTCACACGCATTCCTCATGATATCGCCATGCGTTCCATTACTTATAGAGACTGAAAAGAATTATCCGGTTGGAACCTTATTGGATATAAATGATAACAACATCCTGAAGACTGATTCTCTACTAAGTTTGACCAGTTTATTCGACTTGTGATATAACTTTTTTAAGTTTTCGTCCGACGTTTGCCTGCATCTGCGCAAGCGTTTGGACGCGTGTACTACACATGCTAGCAAAAGTAGCTAATTGGACATAAGTAATGGACATTATTGAACAAAACAACGATTTATTGTGGAACTAGGATTCCTGGCAGTGCATTCTGATGAACATAATCAAAGGTAAGGGAATATTTATGATGTAATTTCGTATTTCTGTTGACTCCAACATGGCGGAGAAATGTTGTTAAGTCTGAGCGCTGTCTCAGATTATTTTATGGTGTGCTTTTTACGTTTTTTTTTTTTTTAATCTGACACAGCGGTTGCATTAAGAACAAGTGTATCTTTAATTCTGTGTAAAACATGTATCTTTCATCAAAGTTTATGATGAGTATTTCTGTTATTTGACGTGGCTCTCTGCAATTACTCTGGACATGGGCATTTCTGAACATGTAAACCGAGATTTGTGGATATAAATATGAACATTATCGAACAAAACATAAATGTATTGTGTAAATTGATGTCCTATGAGTGTCATCTGATGAAGATCATCAAAGGTTAGTGATTATTTTATCTCTATTTCTGCTTTTTGTGACTACTATCTTTTGCTGGGAAAATGGCTGTGTTTTTCTGTGGCTATGTACTGAGCTAACATAATTGTTTGGTGTGCTTTCCCCGTAAATCCTTTTAGAAATCAGACATGTTGGCTGGATTCACAACATGTGTAGCTTTAATTGGGTGTCTTTCATGTGTGATTTCATGAATGATTGATTTTTATAGTAATATATCTGTATTTGGCGCGCTACATTTTTTCTGGATTTTGGCCAAGTGGGACGCTACCGTCCCACCTATCCCAGAGAAGTTAATGGGACTACCTAAGTTATCTAAACTATCTCAGTAAGAGCTACAATAACTACAACTACTAACAGATTGGAATAGTTAATAAAAATATGTAGCATAAGTTTAAAGCTCGACTGCTAGTTAGACCTCATACACTCTCCACAAGGCTGACACACACCCAGACCAAGGTCTCCCTAGGGAAAGAGGTATTCTGACCTTAATGGGACTTCCTGGTTAAATAAAATCAAAGTCCTCACACTCTCCACAAGGCTCTGGTTAGGAATAACTCTGGAGGCTTGAACCAGAAGGAGAGCAGGACAGACAAGGTTTCCCAGAAACACAGGTATTCTTAAGGTATGTACGGATATAATTACTGCTGGCTATCACTGTTTGGCATGAGCCAAGACAGAGTCCATCTACAGATTTCAATGGCAGTCAGACCTCACACTCTCTCCACATGGCTCTTGTCAGGGACACTGGAGGCTTGAGCCAGAAAGACAGACAGACATACAAGTAAGTTCCAGAGAAAACAGGAAAATTATCCATGTCATGTCATCGTCCTTCTTACAAATGCTTTGCGTGGACAATTCATTGTACATGTTTTATTCTATCCATTTATTTAATTTGAGTCCCTTGGTACATGTTCAAATGTAAAAGTTATCGAATGTGAGCTACAAAATTAGCAAAAATGCAACTGTAGCGTTAAAAAAACTATCCCCAGGAGACCAAGAAAGTTTTAAACTATTTTTCCTATCTAATGTGAGCGATATGCATGTCAGCTTTCCTTGTCCCTCGTACAGTAAATACATTATTAACTGAATCATGGACTTTTACTGCCCGCTGGCTTGTGTTGCTGAAGTGATTAATCATGGGGCCTTCGCCCCAATGGCACTCTTTTCACTACACTCTTAAAAAAACGGGTTCTAGATGGAGAGACATTTACAGAGATGCAGGCTGAGGGGCCACAAAATAATCGATCCTGTGTGTGTGTGTGTGTGTGTGTGTATGCATGTTTGAGTGTGTGAATGTGATTTAACTGAATTCTCAAGATGTACTCAGAAAAACAGAAAGCCTTTATTTTTTCCAGCAGAAAATAGACATACTACAGATGGGGCTCTGTAACAAAAGAGAGTCTATTAGGCTTATCCGTCTCATACTAAGAGGGAATAGCTTGTAAAATTGGATTCATTCGAATTATACAAGTCTGGACTTTGACCACAGGGGTTGCCCAAGTTAAATATATGAAGCCATGTGATAATGTCGACTGGGAAGAAGTCAATTAATAATTTAATCAAAAAGTGGGTTGGATGGTTCAGTCTCTATGACACAAATACATATGCACACACATATGCACACACATGCACAGACACAAATATACAAACGGCACGTCAAGTAACAAGGAGTTACGGACGTATGCCTCCAGGATGCTCTCTACCAAGACCCTTAAACTCAGCTAATACGCATCGACTTCTGCTGTCAAATTAAGCCTGCATAACCTCATTACCACATTATTTAATTATATACCGTTAGTCAAACCTCTTCAACCGAATGTTGCTAACATAGCCCCAATCACTGTAGAATCTGATAGTTGGATATTTTTATAAATGAACATGAGTCTTCAGGATGACAGCATACATGGGCTATTTCCAAATGGCATCCTATTCCCTATATAGTGCACTACCTGTGACTAGGGCCCTATTCCCATTAAATAGGGAAAAGGGTGCCATTTGGGATGCAGATATGGAGGAAGGCTGGCTCCTCCAAGGACAGAGATTAATAATAGACCCAACAGACAGACGTAGCGCTTAGGCTACAATCTCCAAACCTGAGATGTCATTTAATTTCTGCCTGAATGACAGATGGACACTGCTAGGTGAGTCATAATAGACCAAACCTGAGGCAACAGGGATCATTTCAAGTAGAACATTATCAAATAAGATTAAACAAGAGTAGATGTGGTCTGTTTCAATTCAGGTTAAAGTCCTGTAGACAAGTACAATAAAATATTCATTTCAATGTTGCATGTGGGTTTCCTTCCTTCTCTTGGGTATTTTATATCCATAGTACCCATTTATGCTAAACATGTTTAAAAAGATTAACTCTAATGCGCTACCATGCATGAAAATCTCTCTCTCTCTCACACACAAACACACACCAGCCTCAAATGGGGTTGAATGTAGCCTAATTGCCTTTTGTCGTTACAACATGATGAAATTCAATGCAACTAATTAATCCACTTGTTAAAGCAACATGTTAACAGTCAATGGAACCGGCTATTGGAAAGAGGCAGTCTCCATGGTGCTAAAATATGAGGGAAGACGAGGTGCTGTCCTTTCAGCACTATGGCATACGCTCAAGCGGCAAGTCGCCTTTGCATTGCAATCGCCCAGTCAACCACATAATTCATTATAGGACTAATAATGAAGTAACAGCTATGAGACTTTACATTCTACATCGAACCACACTTATGTGATGACGAATAACATTGTTTCTATGTTTGAAGCATATCATGGTCCATCGCTTATCTCAAAATCTAAAATTATGGATGGGGACATAATCACTGAATAGAAATCGAAGCTCAGAACTGGTCATAGAACATTAGATGTATGGCCCTGCCTAACTGACTGAGTCATAAATCTATAACACGATGGATCATTCAAGTGGAACTGAAAGATAGCTACTGTATCCTCAGCCATTTCAAGAGCTCCGGAAGGAGGGCAGTGGTAAGACTACTCAATAGACTCATTTCTTGAGGAGGAATACACATTTGTTTATCAAAATGAGAGTTGACGTCAAATACATTTTTTTTTACTATCGCAGTGCTTGCATATGAATGGTGTACTTACACAAAAACTCCGAAAAGAAGAACTCGTATGCCAATCTCTAATGCCAGCTCTCGTATATTTTTCCTCAGGTCTGGAGGTGACATATTCATGATTCTTGAGACAATCCGCCAGGTAGAATTGACAAGCAGGAGTGGTCAATTCTCTGTGCTCAGTCTATAAAATAATCCACCTTTTGTCTGGGGCTTTTTCGGTGTCAGGCGCTTCGGGAACTAGTCGTTGTGCACATCTGTCGCGACTCAATCACCTGAAACAGAATCTCCTCTCTTCGCCGCTGAGGCTCCACTGTCTGATGTCGCAAGAGAATTCTCCTTATTGCACCTCATCTGATGAAAACTCCTACTTTATTGCATGAAAGTCTCCTTTCTCCGTTCCATCAATTACCCAGTTAGGTGAGAGACGGGAGAGAACGTTGGGCACAAAACTATAAGAGCATCGAGGGAGGGATGCAGACTCTCCTGAAAGGCGGGAGATGGTGAGAGGAGGAGACGAGGGGAATAAAGGAGGAAGAAAGTGAGCAGGGATATGATGCTGAGTGGCACAAAGTGCATATGGGGAGTTGAGCGAACACGTGAACTTTCTCTCTCCCCCTTTTTCTCCCTCTGTTTCTCATACCCTCACTCTACCAGAAGGAGCGGGTGACTTTTTAAACTGGTTTATCGGATAACCAAGGAGCGGTTAAAGGGGTTGCCTTGAATTTGACTGTAACTTACAGACAGCTCAGTGGCAAGTAAAATTATGTATTTCATATTACAGTATACATACTTTAATATAAATTCGGTATCAAAGCAAGTACTGTGAAATGACGCATAGTACAATACCATAAAATGTACTGTATTATACTGTAACATTTGTTTTAATGCTACCATAAATGGAATGAATGAATGAAATTCATTGAGGGGAGGGGCTTGTATGTCGAACTATTTTACTGTAATTGCATGGGATTGGTACAAGCTTCTAGGTAAAGTGTTTACACATTACAGCATATTAATGAATATTTGGTGTTTTATACGACTTACACTTTAAGAGGCCTTGTCAAAGGCTTCCAAACTGGCAGTGACTACAGGGCGAAACAGACCAAAAGGACATGGCAAAGTTCTCAACCATTTAAGGTTTTCCCTGACAAAATGTCCCTAAGCTTCTGCGCATGTTTTGGTTTCCACAAGACACCCACAACACACTCAAAAAGTCAGATTCCACAGCCACAAAGACAAACTTGGCAAAAATGATTTAATTTAAGGTTAGCAGGGTTAATACAGACCGTTTTTTTATGCTGCTGATAATCGCTGCTTTTTATCAATGCATAGTCACTTTACCCCTACCTACATGTACATATTTCTTCAATCACCTAGACTAACCTGTACCACTACACATTGGCTCGGTACCAGTACCCCCTGTATATGGCCTCATAATTGTTACTTTGTGTTTTTTTATTTATATTATTATTATTTTTAAATTACAAAGCCCATTCATAAACATCGATATCCTGCCAGGCAGGATCTAATCTACATTTGCCTTGCATTTTAGTTATCGATGTGATGTTTGGCGGAAACTATTCAGTCAGTTCTATACCTGCCTGGCTGAGTAGCAGTGTGGGTGGAAGGAGCGACCTCGCCTTGCAACCAGAGTGCGAAACACGTGACGAAGTCGGATTCTGAGGCCGAGCCTTCTCTGGTCTCTACTAATGGCTCCCACCATTAGCTCTGACAAATTGAAAACCCTAGTCATTGGCGACTCCATTACCCGCAGTATTAGACTTAAAACGAATCCTCCAGCGATCATACACTGTTTACCAGGGGGCAAGGCTACCGACGTTAAGGCTAATCTGAAGATGGTGCTGGCTAAAGCTAAAACTGGCGAGTGTAGAGAGTATAGAGATATTTTTATCCACGTCGGCACCAACGATGTTAGGATGAAACAGTCCGAGGTCACCAAGCGCAACATAGCTTCAGCCTGTAAATCAGCTAGAAAGATGTCGGCATCGAGTAATTGTCTCTGGCCCCCTCCCAGTTAGGGGGAGTGATGAGCTCTACAGCAGAGTCTCACAACTTAATCGCTGTTTGAAAACTGTTTTCTGCCCCTCCCAAAAGATAGAATTTGTAGATAATTGGCCCTCTTTCTCACCCACAAACGGGACCAAGCCTGGCCTGTGAGGAGTGACGGACTCCATCCTAGCTGGAGGGGTGCTCATCTTATCTACCAACATAGACAGGGCTCTAACTCCTCTAGCTCCACATTGAAATAGGTTGCAGGCCAGGCAGCAGACTGCTAGCCAGCCTGCCAGCTTAGTGGAGTCTGCCACTACCACAGTCAGTGTAGTCAGCTCAGCTATCCCCATTGAGACCGTGTCTGTGCCTCGACCTAGGTTGGGCAAAACTAAACATGGCAGTGTTCGCCTTAGCAATCTCATTAGAATAAAGACCTCCTCCATTCCTGCCATTATTGAAAGAGATCGTGATACCTCACATCTCAAAATAGGGCTACTTAATGTTAGATCCCTCACTTCAAAGGCAGTTATAGTCAATGAACAAATCACGGATCATAATCTTGATGTGATTGGCCTGACTGAAACATGGCTTAAGCCTGATGAATTTACTGTGTTAAATGAGGCCTCACCTCCTGGTTACACTAGTGACCATATCCCCCGTGCATCCCCCAAAGGCGGAGGTGTTGCTAACATTTACGATAGCAAATTTCAATTTACTTCCCAAAAAACTACGTTTTCGTCTTTTGAACTTCTAGTCATGAAATCTATGCAGCCTACTCAATCACTTTTTATAGCTACTGTTTACAGGCCTCCTGGGCCATATACAGCGTTCCTCACTGAGTTCCCTGAATTCCTATCAGGCCTTGTAGTCATACCAGGTATGACCTTCAAATACCATGTACAGCAAGCAGGCCAGAGATTGAATGTGTGCAAGGTCACTTTCATGTCTGTGTTCCAGCTAACCAACAGCCGTCTTCAGGCAAGTGAAAATATGAAGAGAAGAATACCACATCATTTTCAAACAGCAGAGTCTCAATTTCGGCCAACCCAGGAGTGACATCTGTGGCAAATGTGATGCATTCTTCACTAAGATGTCAGCAGCAACATCTGAAGAGGAGAAGAGTAAGATTGCAGTTGAAAGTGAGTTGACTCAAATCAAATTGTAGAGACAGCTCAAGGATGATCAAAATAAATTGGATGCACATGAGCTCAATTTGGAGTGTGGTAACAAAGAGGTGTGAATACTTATGTAAATTAGATATTTTTGTATTTCATTTTCTATAAATTTGCAAAAATTCTAGAAACATGTTTTCACTTTGTCATTATGGGGTATTGTGTGTAGATTGGTGAGAAAAAAATATTTAATCCATTTTGAATTCAGGCTGTAACACACACATATATACTGTATATATACACCGTAAAGGTGCATCCAGGTGAAAGCTATGATCTACTTCAATCAGTGTAGATGAAGGGGAGGAAACAGGTTAATTAACACCCAAACAAGGGCACTGCGTTCATCCACCTCTGGCCTGCTCGCCTCCCTACCTCTGAGGAAGTACAGTTCCCGCTCAGCCCAGTCAAAACTGTTCGCTGCTCTGGCACCCCAATGGTGGAACAAACTCCCTCACGACGCCAGGTCAGCGGAGTCAATCACCACCTTCCGGAGACACCTGAAACTCCACCTCTTTAAGGAATACCTAGGATAGGATAAAGTAATCCTTCTAACCCCCCCCCCCCTTAAAAGAGTTAGATACACTATTGTAAAGTGGTTGTTCCACTGGATATCATAAGGTGAATGCACCAATTTGTAAGTCGCTCTGGATAAGAGCGTCTGCTAAATGACTTAAATGTAAATGTAAATTAAAGAATTATATTTAAGCCTTGAGACAATGGAGACATTGATTGTGTATGTGGGCCATTCAGAGGGTGAATGGGAAAGACAAAATATTGAAGTGCTTTTGAACGGGGTATGGTAGTAGGTGCCAGGCGCACCGGTTTGAGTGTGTTAAGAACTGCAACACTGATGGATTTTCATGCTCAACAGTTTCCCGTCTGTGTCAAAAATGGTCCACCACCCAAAGGGCATCCAGCCAACTTGACACAACTGTCAACATGGGCAAGCATCACTGTCGAACACTTTCAACACCTTGCAGAGCCCCTGTCCCGGCAAATTGAGGCTGTTCTAGGGGCAAAAGGGGGTGCAACTCAACATTAGGATGGTGTTTGAATTTATGACTAAACCATGATTGTAGGGGAGTGGGGTAAATTGAGTCAAAGGGGTAAGTTGAGCCACCATTGTTTCTAGGAAACACAACATTAATAATTTGACAACATATTTAGGAATAGGTCATAATTTCACAGAGTCTGTAAAGGAAGAATCCACATGGAAAAAGTGGTAAGCAGATTAGGTAAAAGAAAAACAGATTTTCAAATGAATGCATTGTGTTAAAGGTTTCATGATGCTTGTATCTTGTTCGGTTCTAATTCTCAAAGTAAATAACTCAACAGACACTAGAAAAGCTTAACCTTTTGTCAATAGGGGGAGCTGTTAGCACTATTTATTTTTTTACATTTCCAAATTAAACTGCCTCGTACTCAATTCTTGCTCGTACAATATGCATATTATTATTACTATTGGATAGAAAACAATCTCTAGTTTCTAAAACCGTTTGAATTATGTCTGTGGGTGAACCAGAACTCTTTCTACAGCGAAAGTCATGACAGGACATGCGAAGGTCTGAAAAATAGTCTCTGATCTCGGATCAGTTTAAAACTCTGTGTGTGCCCTATGGATCGAAATGAACTGCACCCGCCTTCCCCTGGATGTCAGTAACCAATGAGAAGTGGAATGGTGTCTCTACGTGTTTCTCAGAGTTTATAAAAGGCAATGGAGTGAGATGTCCCTTCTTTTCGACGCTCGCCAAGGCGCAAGAGGGGACATCAGAATGGCATGTTGAATAGCTCTTGTTATCGGGCTAAGATATATCCGTCTGTGATTTAATTCGAAATAGGTGTTAGAAACATCATAACGAAGTTATTTGAAACCGATTTATATCAGTTTATGCGAGTATATTGCTATTTTTCGGAATTTCCTTAGTATTGCGTTTGAGGATTTGGACATGTGTGTGCCGTGTAGCTATCGTTAGCTGCTAGTTCCGAAGTTGAAGAGGTCGTTTTACAACAAAGCAACGATTCTTTTGGACAAAGGACACATTGCCCAAGATACTGATGGAAGCTCGTCCAAAAGTAAGAGCTATTTATGATTTTATTCCGTATTTATGTGGAAAAATGTAAACGCAGTTGTCGGCCATTTTTTGCGGCACTAGTCTGGCTGTAACTCACAATGTATGTCTAGTAACGTTAATTTTAAAAATCTAAATCAGCGGTTGCATTAATAACCAATGCATCTTTCATTAGCTGTCCAACCTGTATTTTTTTTGTCAATCTAATCGATAAATAATCGTAAACATAGGTGCCTTTCCAAGATGGCGCCGGCCAGAATGCATGCCATGTTTTGACAGATTACATTGCATAACCACGATTTGTGATGCTAAATATGCACATCTTCGAACAAACTCTATATGCATTGTGTAATATGATGTTACAGGACTGTCATCTGAAGAATTCTGAGAAGGTTAGTGAAAAAATTAATATATTTTGGTGGCGATAACGTTATCGCCCCTTTTGCCTTGATTCAATGCTGGGGTGATGTTAGCTCATGTGGTATGCTAATATAACGATATATTGTGTTTTCGCTGTAAAACACTTAGAAAATCTGAAATATTGTCTGGATTCACAAGATCTGTGTCTTTCGATTGCTGTATGCTGTGTATTTTTCAGAAATGTTTTAGGATGAGTATTTTGGTAATTGACGTCGGTCTCTGTAATTATTCCGGCTGCTTCCAACGCTATTTCAGATTGCAGCTGCAATGTAGAACTGTGATTTATACCTGAAATATGCACATTTTTCTAAAAAAACATATGCTATACCATAAATATGTTATCAGACTGTCATCTTATGAAGTTGTTTCTTGGTTAGTGGCTATATATATCTTTATTTAGTCAAATTAGTGATAGCTACTGATGCAGGAAAAAAATGGTGGAGAAAAAAAGTGGTGTCTTTTGCTATCGTGGTTAGCTAATAGATTTACATATTGTGTCTTCCCTGTAAAACACTTAGAAAATCTGAAATATTGTCTGGATTCACAAGATCTGTGTCTTTCAATTGCTGTAGGCTGTGTATTTTTCAGAAATGTTTTAGGATGAGTATTTTGGTAATTGACGTCGGTCTCTGTAATTATTCCGGCTGCTTCCAACGCTATTTCAGATTGCAGCTGCAATGTAGAACTGTGATTTATACCTGAAAAATGCAAATTTTTCTAAAAAAACATATGCTATACCATAAATATGTTATCAGACTGTCATCTTATGAAGTTGTTTCTTGGTTAGTGGCTATATATATCTTTATTTAGTCGAATTAGTGATAGCTACTGATGGAGTAAAAAACTGGTGGAGTAAAAAAAGTGGTGTCTTTTGCTAACGTGGTTAGCTAATAGATTTACATATTGTGTCTTCCCTGTAAAACATTTTAAAAATCAGAAATGATGGCTGGATTCACACGAAGTGTATCTTTCATCTGGTGTCTTGGACTTGTGATTTAATGATATTTAGATGCTAGTATTTACTTGTGACGCTATGCTAGGCTATGCTAGTCAGCTTTTTTACTGTGGGGGGTGCTCCCGGATCCGGGATGAGTACCAAGTAAAAGTTAACCAAGTTTATTCTTCCCAAAGGGTCAATACAGCTTCATTCAGACAACATGTTTCCACCACTACAAGTACAGTATATATACTCCAATTTAGACATTTGTCCTTCTCTCCAATCCTTACATCTTTTATGGTCCGACAGGAAGACGAAGTGATAGGAAAATAAACCATTGTTTCTCCCTTAAGGGAATCTTACCTGACCTCAACCCCCTTGAGGCCTAATCCAAAGATCTCCACCCGTCTCCCCTAACACATTCACAAAACCATCTGGCTCCTACAGATAACCATTAACTTCTGATGTAAAAACCAGTCTTTCACTCCTGATGTACTATACTTCTGAGTGTAACAATGTTCCAAGTTTAACACAGAATCTAACTAAGTAGATCATTGTAAGATTGTTAGATAAGTTGGGGTCTCTATAAGTTCAATAGAATGTCTAACATGAAAGTGCATCCTTGTAACTGTGTGGGCTAATAAAGGGTTAGGTACTAAATAAACAGAGTAAAAACTAATGGACAACTAGGAAAAGCTCAAACCAAGTTTATTCACCCAATGGGTCAGATAGCTGAACAGACAAAGACATGTTCCCACCAGCACAATTATATATTCATCACTTCATATGGAGTCTCTTCCTTTTCTGCTAGTGTCGTGGAAATATATTGGTTCAAATATTTCTCAGATACCGGAACTTCAAATAGACTTTATTACAAAAGTAACAGAAGATGAGCAATTACATGGGAGAACTGATCTTTCCAGTCTCAGTACTTTGCTTTTATACAGTTTTACCCTTACATAACATAGTCACTCCACTTTATGTAAATTATTAATACCTTTTAGCCTTGGCCACCCTAATCTTGCTGCCTTTATTATTGGCTCAGACATTAGGGCATAGATTCTATTGGTGGCGTGACACACAGACATGCACACTCCTACTGCAGGTCTAATGGTGCCTATAACTGACTAACTAATGTTCCTGTCCAAAGGTCTTCACAAGTTCAGGCCGATGTTGTCTATGTACAGTTGAAGTCAGAAGTTTATATACACTTAGGTTGGAGTCATTAAAGATAAACTTCTCCTTAATGCAACAGCTGTGTCAGATTTCAAAAAAGCTTTACGGCGAAAGCACACCATGCGATAATCTGAGTACAGCTCTCAGCCACCAAAACAAGCCATACAGATACCCGCCATGTTGTGGAGTCAACAAAATTCAGAAATAGCATTATAAATATTCACTTACCTTTTTTTTATTTTTTTATTTTATTTTTTATTTCACCTTTATTTAACCAGGTAGGCTAGTTGAGAACAAGTTCTCATTTGCAACTGCGACCTGGCCAAGATAAAGCATAGCAGTGTGAACAGACAACACAGAGTTACACATGGAGTAAACAATAAACAAGTCAATAACATGGTAGAAAAAAAGAGAATCTATATACAATGTGTGCAAAAGGCATGAGGTAGGCAATAAATCGAATAATTACAATTTAGCAGATTAACACTGGAGTGATAAATCATCAGATGATCATGTGCAAGAAGAGATACTGGTGTGCAAAAGAGCAGAAAAGTAAATAAATAAAAGCAGTATGGGGGGTGAGGTAGGTAAATTGGGTGGGTAGTTTACAGATGGACTATGTACAGCTGCAGCGATCGGTTAGCTGCTCGGATAGCAGATTTTTAAAGTTGTTGAGGGAGATAAAAGTCTCCAACTTCAGAGATTTTTGCAATTCGTTCCAGTAGCAGGCAGCAGAGAACTGGAAGGAAAGGCATCCAAATGAGGTTTTAGCTTTAGGGATGATCAGTGAGATACACCTGCTGGAGCGCGTGCTGCGGGTGGGTGTAGCCATCGTGACCAGTGAACTGAGATAAGGCGGCACTTTACCTAGCATAGCCTTGTAGATGACCTGGAGCCAGTGGGTCTGACGACGAACATGTAGCGAGGGCCAGCCGACTAGGGCATACAGGTCGCAGTGGTGGGTCGTATAAGGTGCTTTAGTAACAAAACGAATGGCACTGTGATAAACTGCATCCAGTTTGCTGAGTAGAGTGTTGGAAGCTATTTTGTAGATGACATCGCCGAAGTCGAGGATCGGTAGGATAGTCAGTTTTACTAGGGTAAGTTTGGCGGCGTGAGTGAAGGAGGCTTTGTTGCGGAATAGAAAGCCGATTCTTGATTTGATTTTGGATTGGAGATGTTTGATATGAGTCTGGAAGGAGAGTTTGCAGTCTAGCCAGACACCTAGGTACTTATAGATGTCCACATATTCTAGGTCGGAACCGTCCAGGGTGGTGATGCTAGTCGGGCGTGCGGGTGCAGGCAGCGAACGGTTGAAAAGCATGCATTTGGTTTTACTAGCGTTTAAGAGCAGTTGGAGGCCACGGAAGGAGTGTTGTATGGCATTGAAGCTCGTTTGGAGGTTAGATAGCACAGTGTCCAAGGAAGGGCCGGAAGTATATAGAATGGTGTCGTCTGCGTAGAGGTGGATCAGGGAATCGCCCGCAGCAAGAGCAACATCATTGATGTATACAGAGAAAAGAGTCGGCCCGAGAATTGAACCCTGTGGTACCCCCATAGAGACTGCCAGAGGACCGGACAACATGCCCTCCGATTTGACACACTGAACTCTGTCTGCAAAGTAGTTGGTGAACCAGGCAAGGCAGTCATTAGAAAAACCGAGGCTACTGAGTCTGCCGATAAGAATATGGTGATTGACAGAGTCGACAGCCTTGGCCAGGTCGATGAAGACGGCTGCACAGTAATGTCTTTTATCGATGGCGGTTATGATGTCGTTTAGTACCTTGAGTGTGGCTGAGGTGCACCCGTGACCGGCTCGGAAACCGGATTGCACAGCGGAGAAGGTACGGTGGGATTCGAGATGGTCAGTGATCTGTTTGTTGACTTGGCTTTCGAAGACCTTAGATAGGCAGGGCAGGATGGATATAGGTCTGTAACAGTTTGGGTCCAGGGTGTCTCCCCCTTTGAAGAGGGGGATGACCGCGGCAGCTTTCCAATCCTTGGGGATCTCAGATGATACGAAGGAGAGGTTGAACAGGCTGGTAATAGGGGGTGCCACAATGGCGGCGGACAGTTTCAGAAATAGGGGGTCCAGATTGTCAAGCCCAGCTGATTTGTATGGGTCCAGGTTTTCCAGCTCTTTCAGAACATCTGCTATCTGGATTTGGGTAAAGGAGAAGCTGGGGAGGCTTGGGCGAGTAGCAGCGGGGGGGGCGGGGCTGTTGGCCAAGGTTGGAGTCGCCAGGAGGAAGGCATGGCCAGCCATTGAGAAATGCTTGTTGAAGTCTTCGATTATCACGGATTTATCGGTGGTGACCGTGTTACCTAGCCTCAGTGCAGTGGGCAGCTGGGAGGAGGTGCTCTTGTTCTCCATGGACTTTACAGTATCCCAGAACTTTTTGGAGTTAGAGCTACAGGATGCGAATTTCTGCTTGAAAAAGCTGGCCTTTGCTTTCCTGACTGACTGCGTGTATTGGTTCCTGACTTCCCTGAACAGTTGCATATCGCGGGGGCTCTTCGATGCTATTGCAGTTCGCCACAGGATGTTTTTGTGCTGGTCGAGGGCAGTCAGGTCTGGAGTGAACCAAGGGCTATATCTGTTCTTGGTTCTGCATTTTTTGAACGGAGCATGCTTGTCTAATATGGTGAGGAAGTAACATTTAAAGAATGACCAGGCATCCTCAACTGACGGGATGAGGTCAATATCCTTCCAGGGTACCCGGGCCAGGTCGATTAGAAAGGCCTGCTCGCAGAAGTGTTTTAGGGAGCGTTTGACAGTGATGAGGGGTGGTCGTTTGACCGCGGACCCGTGGCGGATACAGGCAATGAGGCAGTGATCGCTGAGATCTTGATTGAAGACAGCAGAGGTGTATTTGGAGGGCAGGTTGGTCAGGATAATGTCTATTAGGGTGCCCATGTTTACGGATTTAGGGTTGTACCTGGTGGGTTCCTTGATGATTTGTGTGAGATTGAGGGCATCAAGCTTGGATTGTAGGACTGCCGGGGTGTTAAGCATATCCCAGTTTAGGTCACCTAACAGAACAAACTCTGAAGCTAGATGGGGAGCGATCAATTCACAGATGGTGTCCAGGGCACAGCTGGGAGCTGAGGGGGGTCGGTAGCAGGCGGCAACAGTGAGAGACTTATTTCTGGAGAGATTAATTTTTAAAATTAGAAGTTCGAACTGTTTGGGCATAGACCTGGAAAGTATGACAGAACTTTGCAGGCTATCTCTGCAGTAGATTGCAACTCCTCCCCCCTTGGCAGTTCTATCTTGACGGAAAGTGTTATAGTTGGGTATGGAAATCTCAGAGTTTTTGGTGGCCTTCCTAAGCCAGGATTCGGACACGGCAAGGACATCAGGATTGGCAGAGTGTGCTAAAGCGGTGAGTAAGGCAAACTTAGGGAGGAGGCTTCTGATGTTGACATGCATGAGGCCAAGGCTTTTTCGATCGCAGAAGTCAACAAATGAGGGTGACTGGGGACATGCAGGGCCTGGGTTTACCTCCACATCACCCGAGGAACAGAGGAGTAGTAGGATGAGGGTGCGGCTAAAGGCTATCAAAACTGGTCGCCTAGAGCGTTGGGGACAAAGAATAAAAGGAGCAGATTTATGGGCGTGGTAGAATAGATTCTGGGCATAATGTGCAGACGGGTATGGAGGGGCGCAGGTACAGCGGAGGCAAGCCCAGGCACTGGGTGATGATAAGAGAGGTTGTATCTCTGGACATGCTGGTCTCAATGGGTGAGGTCACCGCATGTGTGGGGGGTGGGACAAAGGGGGTATCAGAGGTACGGAGAGTGGAACTACAGGGTCCATTGCAAACCAAAACAATGATAATGAAAACTAGCCTGAACAACAGTATGCAAGGCATATTGATATTTGAGAGAGACATACAATAAGGCATAAAGTGATTGCAGGTCTTGATTGGGAGAGCTAGCTAAAACAACAGGTAAGATAACAGCAGCAATAACAGGGTGCTAGTCTAGCACAGCAACAACAGGTAAAAATGGCGACGACTAGGCAGAGAGGGTCGGATTAACTACACACAGATCCTGAGTTAAAGCACAGAGCCGACAGATAAAACACAAATAAACAGAATGGAGTACCGTGAATTAATGGACAGTCAAGCATGCATCAGCTATGTAGCCAAGTGATCATAGTGTCCAGGGGGCAGCCGTAGATGGAGCAGAGGAGGCCTCCACTAAGCTAGCACGCGGCGTTTAAAGTTAGTAGCCCGGGGGGTGGTCTGCTCAGACGGAGGGGGTCTGCTCAGACGTGGTTGTGTCGACAGAGAATCCAAGCCAGATGGCGATGGCGAAAGAGAGGTTGTGAATTTGTGGAATTGTGTTTGCTAACTGGTGCTAGCTTCGTGGCAGTGGCGCTAGCTCTTCAGCTAGCCGGCAGATGGGCCTAGCTCGAGGCTAGCTCAAGTCTAACTGGTGCTTGCTTCGGGACAGAGGTGTTAGCCAGTAGTAGCCACTCGGTTGCAGCTAGCTAGCTGTGATGATACGGTGTAATTGTCCAGAGCTTGCGTCAGGAATCCGGTGATGTGGTAGAGAAAAAGCAGTCCTATATGCTCTGGGTTGATATCGCGCTTGCAGCTAGCCGGCAGATGGGCCTAGCTCGAGGCTAGCTCAAGGCTAACTGGTGCTTGCTTCGGGACAGAGGTGTTAGCCAGTAGTAGCCACTCGGTTGCAGCTAGCTAGCTGTGATGATACGGTGTAATTGTCCAGAGCTTGCGTCAGGAATCCGGTGATGTGGTAGAGAAAAAGCAGTCCTATATGCTCTGGGTTGATATCGCGCTTGCAGACTGGCAGGTATTGGCCCGGTATTGAAGCTGGCTGTGTCCGAGTTGAGGGTGAAGACCGCAGCAGTGGCTAACTGACTACTAGCTAGTAGCTAGTTATCTGGCTAGCTTCTGCTTGGGGTTACGGTTCTAAAGTATAAAAAAATAGCAGGTCCGTACCACATTGGGTGAGGCGGAATGTAGGAATGTATATTCAGTTCCTAGATGGAAAGTGAAATTAAAATATATACGAAATGTATACGAAAAATACGAAGACTATTTACTATTTACTATTTACACGCGACAGGACAATACAGGACAATACAAACACACGTCCGACTGCTACGCCACCTTGGATCCCTTTGATGATCTTCATCGGAATGCACTCCCAGGAATCCCAGTTCCACAATAAATGTTAGTTTTGTTCGATAAAGTCCATCTTTATGTCCAACTACCTCTTTTTTGTTCACGCGTTTAGTTCACTAATCCAAATGCACAAAGCGCAGGCACTAAATCTAGACGAAAAGTCAAAAAAGTTCCATTGAAGTTCGTAGAAACATGTCAAACGATGTAGATAATCAATCTTTAGGATGTTTTTATCATAAATCTTCAATAATATTCCAACCGGACAATTCCTTTGTCATTAGAAAGGAAAGGGAATGGAGCTCGTGCTCACGATCGCGCATGATAAACAACTAATAGCTTTCAGCTGAGCCACCTACTGTGAGTGGTCTTATTCTCTCCCCATTCAGAATAGAAGCCTGAAACAACTTTCTAACTTTCTGCTAGTACCATACAGTTTAGAGTAAGTAAGAATAGATCTGTGGAGGGTAAGTCTCATAAGTCCCGAGCAGGATAGTTCCTGTGGAGTGTAAAATTTCATAGAGAGAGGGGAAGTCCTGTGGAAGGTAAAACCTTAGTGTAAGGGTATATTGGCCAGACCCATAAGAAGGGTGGAAGCCCAGTAGCAGTATCCATGAGAGCGCAGGGTGTGAGTGTGTGTGTGAAAGAGGTTAATTGTATGCCCTGTTGGGGTGGTGAACCATGAAAGATTATGTGGAAATAGGAACTGTGAATAATTTGGTAATGTGGGTTATCAACAACAGTGATATTTGAGGCAATACTGGAATAAGACATTAAGTTATCCGTATTCTCCAGTAATACATTTGCAGACGCTATAGTTCTAATATAAGGTATTAAGTGCTGTAACCAATTAATAGGTACAAATACCATAACTATTATCCGGGGAAGTAGGTAGCGCTACCTTGGAAAATAGTTAATAAAAGGTCTGTAATATAGACGGGAGTGAAGAAATCTAAAATACCCTGAACACCATCGGGAGAGGTTATGAAATAATAACTATTGAAATGGTGACAAACGGCCCCGATTCTCCCTGTAATATGGAGCTAGAGGATTTTAGTAAAGCCATGGAGGCGCTGAAAGAAGCGCACAAGCATTCTACCAATTTGGCTCGAATATGGGAAAATTGAGTAAACCGGATAAAATTTGCCAACATTTCCCTGCTGACGGAGAATTCCAATCAAATAAAGAATTCAGGAAGGCAATTATGACTTGGCACAATGACATAAAACCAGAATCAAAAGCTCAATATACCAGCGCTTGATGTCAGCATTCTATCAACAAAAAATACAAACCGATAAACCCGGAATTAGTAGAAGTACTCAACCACAGAAGGACTGGGTAAGGGAGTGCATTGATAGAATTTGCACTTCTGCTTTGATGGCAGGTTTGAACCCTGTGATCAAAACGGTAATTGCGGGGTTAATGGATGAAATAGAGCAGGATGTTTTGAGAGTGGAATAAAGCTCCGCTCACTTTGCAGCCGTCCAATGGGTTAATAGGGCCACAGGGTAAGTCACTAACTATAGTTTCAATGGCCAAGGTAAGACAAAGAAACGTAGCGAAAAAAACATAAAAGCGTAAGGAGATAGCTCCCTGGTTTAGATGTGGGACTATCGGACATTGGAAGAATGAGTGTAAGGTGATACTGGAACCTGCTGCATTTGAAGGAAATGCCGCTATACAAGTGTTTTCAGAAGAGCAACAACAAATCCTTTTGAGAGTAGCAGGAGGAACTTTCACATAGCAGTGTATGCTATCGGTTCAATCGATAGTGGTTCATAGAGATTACAGTTTCTATGTGAAGGAAGAGGTGTGAGATCACGTCTTACCCAACTTATTAGTAGAGGCCATGGATGAAATATTGAGGGTTCCTTATGATGAGAAATTGGCTAAATTTGCCACAGGAAAACGTATTTTGGGTTGAAGAATCTAGGCGAAATGCCAGGGGAGTGGATTCTAAAGGTAACACATTTAAATGATCTGGCCAAACACTCCTTGCAAACGCAGAAATCCTTGTTGTTGTTTTTTATCTCATGAGGAATGTTATGTTGTCTTATTCTGAAATAGATTTCTAGAATGTATGAAAGGGTGGAGGGGTAATGAGGAATGTGAATGCCAGTGCATAGTGAATGCTAACAAAATGTACACTTTCTTTTCCAGAAGAGGGAGTTTCATTCTCTTGTTAGAATGTCCCTGGAGACTGTGGTATTGGGGAGAGCAGTTAGTTATTTTCGGCAGTTTTAAGTATAAAAGTATCTGGATTAGGCCATAAACGGAGTTCCAAATAAATTAGGCCTATTCATGTGTGTTTTAGACCTACGGTTCACCAGCACACACATACAATTTAACGGTTGCGAATATGCGTTAGTGGTGTTGATACTGTGGGATCTATTTTGGAGGGGTCTTTTCAATTCAGTTTTAAGTTGGATATGCGAAAGGATGGAAATGTTTGGATGGTTTTGAAATGGTTTCTGAAGGTCACCGAAAGAAAAGGGAGAGGAAATATTTAATGGTGTCGAATGCCCTGTATCCTGACTTTCTGGTGAGGCCTGATCAATCTCACAGGTGGGACCAGTTTCTGTTCTATTTTACCATTCCTTTATGAGATAAGTTGACTGGTTATTCGAATGTGTTTATTTTTTATATAACATGTTGTTTTTGAATCATTCTGTGAATCATGGATTCGAAGGGGAAATTATCAGTTCCCTGGGGTCCTGGTCTTTGGGTAAATATACAAATGTACTTTGTTCAGTTTGCATATAGAAGGAAAAACATATGTTAAATAGGGATGACAGTTACTCCAAATTGATTGTGATATGTGAATTGCTGATTTCATATTGTGTTTTTGTTTCGATACAAATTTCACCAGATTGGGATACTGGAGTGTGGGATTCTGCGAGTGGTTAGGGTGCTAACTTGCTGATCTGTTAACTCTTCTGAGAGGTTGCCAGTAAAATAAGGGAGCATGAACTAATTTTTTGAATGGCTTTAGCAGTAACAGTATGTTGTTATGCTCTTTGACATTAGTCTTAGAGATAATGTTATTAAGAAAAGGTTAATATAATAATTTGTCATATAGTCAATGCTTGTCTGGATTTCCTGAAACAGAAATTAATTGATCTTTTTTTTGTTGAGGTTATCATGGAAGGTGACATCAGATCGTGTCTTAATGCATGGTAGGAATAATTTGACCACAAACAGTGTGTGTGAACCTCAAAACCCTCCCTAAACAGACTGAAGAGAGAGCGACAAAGGCGTGCAATGCGACAATGACTTTTAACACGTCTATCTGAGTCCAGTGAGAGAACAGCTCAGGTGAGAGATTTGTATACGTGGGAGAAAAGGAGGTATCTATTTGGATATTGAAATCGGGAAATTACCAAGGGCCATCAAATGGGACAGGCAAGAGTTACATGTGCCATTGGGAAGATGAACTGTAAATGATATCTGAAAAAGACATGCTAGAATGATAAGTGCCGGGAGAAGGACGGGGGGTGGTCTACACACTGCGAACAATTTAGACTAAGGATGCATTGAGATATTGATCTTTCATTACCAGGCCAATTTAGATTAAGAATGCATTGATATACTGATCTTCCATTACCAGGCTACTCATGACAGGAACACAGGGACAAAGGGGGGCTGTAACAAGAATAAGCTATAACCTGCAATAAAAGCTTCCGTTTACAAATTTACATTCTAACTGGGATGATGTGTGCTAATTTGAGAAGCTGGAATTTGAGTCATAGACTCAAAGTAAGCACTAAGGACTGTCTGTCTGAATTTGGGTTGGATCATTTATAAAATGTTTTAGTTATGATACGGATACAAGCCACATGGCTTGGTATCTGGTAACTGGGAGACCGATGGGAGTACAGAGGGGGCTGTTCTTCAAATGTCATAAATTAGTGATCTTGCCATAGTAGGAGAGTCTATGTTGTCAGGAAATGGCCCATGTGTTGCAGTGTGTATATCTTCAGGTGAAGGCAGCACATGAGGAGCCAGAGATAAGCAAGGGCACGGGCTGAATTCTGGAGATTGAGTGTACATCAAAATACACCAAGAGGGGATGTTGGGACAGCGTTCGTCTGGTCCATACCCATTACTCCTTACAGCACCTGCAGCGGTAAAGATCGTCATGTCTCTCCTCGGTGGGTGCATAGTGCACGTGAAGTGAGGTCCAGATGCATAATGGGTGAGCTTGAAGACACCATGACAGAGGAAGCAGAGCAAAAGCGCGAGAGAGAGAGACTAGATTCCACTGTAGACATGCCAGATGGGTTGGATCTGAGAGATACTTTAAACATCATAGTTGGGTTGGGTTAGCTGCTTTATTGGTTAATGCATCATATAAAAGAGGATAGATGTTGGCGTAATTGTAGTCTGAAAAACATTTTGTAGGCATTGATGTGAAAGAATATACAGTGCTGAGTTATCGCAAGAGGATGTAGCTTAGATTAGGGAGATGGGGAACAAAGCAAAAATGACAACGCTTGGGAACACCTTTCGGAACCTGGGGCCAGAAAGGGGAAGACTGGGCAAAAGCATGAGGAGGCTTTTTAGGGCTTTCATTTTTGTGGAATCCAGCAGAAAAATATCCTGAAGGCATAGAGTCAGGTGAAGAGAGAGTGGAAATTGTCATGTTATCAGACTTTGGTTTTCATGTATACTATGATTAACCCATGTGCATGTCCAGTAGCCTTCACAAGATCAGATATGTGCCAGAACAGTCAAGTCTCTGTTGGTCTATCTTGCCTCATCCACATGGATTCTGCTTACGTTCTTTTTTTACATGTCTAATGGTTCACTCAATGTTGATCCAGCTTTGTACATTGACATGGGCTCAGCCTTCATTCTGCTTACACATGTCTAATATTTAACTTCATATTGATTCTACTTTCTACTTCAAAGAAAACAGTATAGGTACTGGAAATTCACCAACACCAGGCAGGAAGTTAAGTGGCGTGTGTAATAAACTTATAAGGGCACAAGGTGAGACCCACCTTGGGTGAGGCTTGTAGCATCTCATTTTGAATGTATCTGTCATTTTTTTGTATTGCTGTCTGGTGGCCACAGATTCGTTTAACCCTGCATAATCGGCTATATGGTAGACCATTCTTCGATCTCGGTGAGATCCTTTTTAAGTTGTTCAGTGATCAGAGTCATCAGGTCCAATGAACATTTATTAAGTATATTCGGGGTGTAGACATGGGTTCCCCCTTTTCCCCAACTATGCAAACCTGTATGTGGGACAATTTGAGGAAGCACTCCTTTACAAAACAGAGACACACCCCCTACTTTCTAAAATCCTCCTATGGAAGAGATACATAGTGTGATAATGTGCGTCTAGGTGGTAGGTATAGGAGTCAGGCGCAGGAGAGCAGGGATGTCTGAGAAGCGTGTTTTAATAAGAAAGTCCACCAACACAGGAATAGCACAATCGAAAATGTACAACGCCCTCGACAACAGAGAACCCGTACAAACGCACGGAGGAACAAACAAAGTTCCGACACGATTACACTAAAGAATCCGTGAAAACAAATAACGGAATAATCTAACCGAGCACATCACAATAAAAGACTAATCCCGCACAAATTTAGGCAGGCAACAGGTTACAATTATACACACAGAAATTAACGCAAATGAAACCAGGTGTGAAAAAGAACCAAAGACAAAACAAACAGAAAAGGAAAAAGGGATCGTTGATGGCTAGTAGACCGGCGACGCCGAGCGCCGCCCGAACAGGGAGAGGAGGAGCTACCTTCGGTAGAAGTCGTGACACATAGATTATGTCTTTGTGCTCTGGGAAGGAAGTCAGCAGGAACTAAATTAATTCCAAACTTTACTAAGCGAGAGTTCTGAATACCTCAAATTCACCATGCATATTGATGAGAGAAAAATAAACTACCTGGACGTATGGATCATCAAAGAGAATGATGCATTACAAACAGACTTATACACAAAGCCCACAGACCGCAATACCTTGCTATGTGCAGATAGTATGCATCCTATTCCCCTCAAGAATGGTCTACCATATAGCCAGTTATGCAGGGTTAAACAAATCTGTGGCCACCAGACAGATTGACAGTAATGCAAAACAATATGACAGATATATTCAAAATGAGAGGCTACAAGCACAAAACTCTTGATGCTGCAATGATATCTTAAAAACCAAGAGCGGAATTACTAAAACCTCAACCAAAGAAGAAAAACAACGCAACCGTGTTTTGCACTATGTACACCAAGGGTTCGAAGAAAATGAAAGCAATCTTGAAAAAGCACTGGCATATTCTGCAATCAGACAACAAAAATAATCGCACACCTCTTCAAGGAACCCCCACTGGTGGTCTATAAGCGTGGTCGCAATATTGGAGATAGCTTGGTGAGATCTGACATGCCCCCTGATCCCACAGACACTCTTGACACCGATTCCAAATGTGAACTACAAATGTGGTTCATGCACACAGTGCAATAGCACTATATACATCCTTCTTCAGACACCCACATACAAGTAGAAAAATCCCTGTTATGGGTATCATCTCATGCAAGACCAAGGGAGTAATCTATCATCACCTGTTCATGTGGAAAAGCCTACGTAGGACAAACGAAAAGACAATTAAAACAATGCATAGCTGAACACTGCAGCTCAATCAGGTGTAAGAACATTGACTATTGTGGTAGCTCATGACTATGATTACATTTCCATTATTAGCAGGCAGCATCTAGATTGTCCACTTTGAAGTGCTGAGACAGAATGACTATATAAGGAACGGAACATATATGATCAGGGCCCGCTACCATTATAACCTATACAGCTGTCAGATGTGGGCATTAACAAGCAAGAACTGAGACGGAAAGATAATGGTGGAGAAAGGTCAAGGGAAGCTATTTTCATATAGAGGGAGGGGATTCTATACGTTATGCAAAGACAGAATACTACAAAGGCAGGACTCTGTGATATGAGAATTTAGTATTTTCCATGGAAGGCCTCGGCTCTGTTACGTTTGTAATAAAGTCTAAATTGAATTCACAAGTTCCGGTATCTGTGTAAATATTTGACTCAATATTCCACAACACTATCCAGTAGCAGCCTACTTTGCTGAGGCTAACCATCCAATCTCCTCTACTGCCACACTGCTTTCCACAATGTGGCAGTAGTATTAAATGGCCACTTAACATCGATCATTTGAGTGAACTTGGTGACTTGCCTGCCATGTGATTATAATTGGACATTTTATCAGTTAAACCTGAAAGGCACCAAGGTTAAACATACACTGAATTTTGTTGCTTGTTGCTTGTTGCTTGCATGTTGCTCTACTAAGGAGAGGAGGTAACATTGAGATCCTACTACTACAAAGGGAGGCTTACTGGATATCCTATCTAAAAACATTGACTCTTAGTGGTCTGAATATTGACTTGATCTCAGGCCCTTCTTATGAACAATTCTTTATTTTATGAACAGATGTTTTCTTTCTACAGCTTATTAGCGTACACCTAATATGTTCCCCCTGTTGATGATGCTTACTTAGCATTAAGGTGGAAACAAAATAAATTAAATTAAATACGAAACAATTACATATGTGAAATTGAATTAAACAATAATGAATTTATGCTAATATTATGCACAATATTCAATGATGTTTATGTTGAAGGAATTCATTTCCTATATGTTCATTAACCAATTTAATTATACAAAGCAAACACTCTGTCCGTTTCTAAGAATATGTAAGATCCTTATTTGCATAAAATAGACATAGACCCGAGTCCAAATTAATCAATAGTGTTTATTCTCGAGAGTACTCTCCCCCAAAACCATGTATCTCACTTTATATATCACAAACAGCGTCATAGAATCCCTCCCCCTCCGACGAGGATAAAGATGATCAAATAGTTTATTTCAACACACTCAAGCACATACCTTACACAATATGTCTGCATTATCTCCTGAAATCTCTCCTCAGTTTATTACCACTTAACTGACAGTTCCAGTCCCCCCCAGATACGGAAAACCCAGCGGTCTTGAACTATTCTCCCTTATCTCCACAGAGTTATAGCTGAGTCGGTTCAAACATAGGTTAACTATCCATTTCGTTTTCTTTAGAGACACACAGACATTCCTTTCTACCCTCATACATGTTCCATAACCTCTTCCTTAACTAACATTATTCATCCATACAGAAAAACAGTAATTCAATTAGTTATAGTTATAGCTAAATGTATACATAGTTTAGTAATTTATTCATAAAATTCATAACAGTTTCAATATGATAACAATAGCCTAATATATTTACTATAATATATACTATTGTTTGTTTTTAACAGTTTCCCTAATTCATTCTAATTAACATAATCATCATGACACACCCCTCATTATACTTCTGTATACTTCTGGCCCTTCTTTGGACACTGTGTTAACTAACCTCCAGACGAGCTTCAATGCCATCCAACTCTCATTTCGTGGCCTCCAACTGCTCTTAAATGCAAGTAAAACCAAATGCATGCTCTTCAACCGATCCCTGCCTGCACCTGCCCGCCCGTCTACTCTGGATGGTTCTGACTTAGAATATGTGGACAACTACAAATACCTAGGTGTCTGGTTAGACTGTAAACTCTCCTTCCAGACTCACATTAAGAATCTCCAATCCAAAATTAATTCTAGAATCGGCATCCTATTTCGCAACAAATCATCCTTCACTCATGCTGCCAAACATGCTCTCGTAAAACTGACTATCCTACCGATCCTTGACTTCGGCAATGTCATTTACAAAATAGCCTCCAACACTCTACACAACAAATTGGATGCAGTCTATCACAGTGCCATCCGTTTTGTCAACAAAGCCCCATATACTACCCACCATTGCGACCTGTATGCTCTCGTTGGCTGGCCCTCGCTTCATATTCGTCGCCAAACTCACTGGCTCCAGGTCATCTATAAGTGTAACGAGTCCTGTGTGTTGCTGGTGAGAGAGTCAGGCGCAGGACAGCAGATACGAGTAAAAAAAACGTGCTTTTCTTTAAAAAAAGACATATATACAAAGTAACATCTTGAGCACACACAGACGGACCGAAATTACAATAAACAATCACTCACAAAAACCATGTGGGGAACAGAGGGTTAAATAATGAACAAGTGATTGTGGGATTGACAACAGGTGTGTGAAACAAAGACAAAACAAATGGAAAATGAAAAGTGGATCGGCAGTAGCTAGAAAGCCGGTGACATTGTCCGCCGAACGCCGCCCGAACAAGGAGAGGGAACCGACTTCGGCGGAAGTCGTGACAATAAGTCTTTGCTAGGTAAAGCCCCGCCATATCTCAGCTCACTGGTCACCATAGCAGCACCCAGCCGTAGCACGTGCTCCAGCAGGTATATTTCACTGGTCGCCCCCAAAACCAATTCCTTCTTTGGCCGCCTTTCCTTCCAGTTCTCTGCTGCCAATGACTGGAACGAATTGTAAAAATCACTGAAGCTGGAGACTCATGTCTCCCTCACTAACTTTAAGCATCAGCTGTCAGAGCAGCTCACAGATTACTGCACCTGTACATAGCCCATCTGTAAATAGCCCATCCAACTACCTCATCCCCATATTGTTATTTATTATTATTTATAAATGTTTTTGCTCCTTTGCACACCAGTATCTCGACTTGCACATTCTTCTGCACATCTATCACACCAGTTTTAATTGCAAAATTATAATTACTTCGCCACTACGGCCTATTTATTATCTTACCTCATTTGCACACACTGTATATATACACTGCTCAAAAAAATAAAGGGAACACTTAAACAACACAATGTAACTCCAAGTCAATCACACTTCTGTGAAATCAAACTGTCCACTTAGGAAGCGACACTGATTGACAATAAATTTCACATGCTGTTGTGCAAATGGAATAGACAACAGGTGGAAATTATAGGCAATTAGCAAGACACCCTCAATAAAGGAGTGGTTCTGCAGGTGGTGACCACAGACCACTTCTCAGTTCCTATGCTTCCTGGCTGATGTTTTGGTCACTTTTGAATGCTGGCGGTGCTTTCACTCTAGTGGTAGCATGAGACGGAGTCTACAACCCACACAAGTGGCTCAGGTAGTGCAGCTCATCCAGGATGGCACATCAATGCGAGCTGTGGCAAGAAGGTTTGCTGTGTCTGTCAGCGTAGTGTCCAGAGCATGGAGGCGCTACCAGGAGACAGGCCAGTACATCAGGAGACGTGGAGGAGGCCGTAGGAGGGCAACAACCCAGCAGCAGGACCGCTACCTCCGCCTTTGTGCAAGGAGGAGCACTGCCAGAGCCCTGCAAAATGACCTCCAGCAGGCCACAAATGTGCATGTGTCTGCTTAAACGGTCAGAAACAGACTCCATGAGGGTGGTATGAGGGCCCGACGTCCACAGGTGGGGGTTGTGCTTACAGCCCAACACCGTGCAGGACGTTTGGCATTTGCCAGAGAACACCAAGATTGGCAAATTCGCCACTGGCGCCGTGTGCTCTTCACAGATGAAAGCAGGTTCACACTGAGCACATGAGCACGTGTGACAGACGTGACAGAGTCTGGAGACGCCGTGGAGAACGTTCTGCTGCCTGCAACATCCTCCAACATGACCGGTTTGGCGGTGGGTCAGTCATGGTGTGGGGTGGCATTTCTTTGTGGGGCCGCACAGCCCTCCATGTGCTCGCCAGAGGTAGCCTGAATGCCATTAGGTACCAAGATGAGATCCTCAGACCCCTTGTGAGACCATATGCTGACACATGCACATTTGTGGCCTGCTGGAGGTCATTTTGCAGGGCTCTAAATTCATAAAAAATCCTACAATGTGATTTTCTGGATTTTCTTTTCTCATTTTGTCTGTCATAGTTGAAGTGTACCTATGATGACAATTACAGGCCTCTCTCATCTTTTTAAGTGGGAGAACTTGCACAATTGGTGGCTGACTAAATACTTTTTTGCCCCACTGTATATGTATATACTTTTTTTTAAGAATACTATATTTCCCTTGACAGAGTGATGCTGAATGCAAAACAAAGGCTAAACTTCCCCCACTCTCTGCTATTTAATTTGGATGCAGACAAAGAGATGAAAAGATGAAGGAAGTAAAGGGATATCTGTTTTGATAAGTTTTAAAACACTTCTAAATGTTAGGTGTTTATTTCAAGAAAATATACTAATGGAATGACACAATAATCCTCATATCCTTTGCACAAACCCAGGGATGCCATCCCACACATCTGCTTGTGGGATTTCAAACCTCAATCAAGGAACAATCATTAAATTAAAGACAAATTAATCAAATTCCCGACAGGTGAGAGGTTGGGCTTTAGAGAATGTCTGTTTTATAATTTCCTGAGGCAAGTAATTTCAAAGGTGGAAAATATACAAGTTGCAGAGAAAGAAGAGGTAAGAAATGTTATACACATCGACACAAGGGGAAAAATAGTAAGCCACAGCTAATCAGTGTGTAGCCTTTGACACAATTCACAAACACAGGTTAGCTGTCACGTTCTGACCATAGTTCTTTTGTGTTTTCTTTGTTTTAGTGTTGGTCAGGACGTGAGCTGAGTGGGCATTCTATGTTGTGTGTCTAGTTTTCACGTTTCTATGTTTGGCCTGATATGGTTCTCAATCAGAGTCAGGTGTTAGTCATTGTCTCTGATTGGGAACCATATTTAGGTAGCCTGTTTTGTGTTGGGTTTTGTGGGTGGTTGTCTTCTGTCTTTGTGTCTATGCACCAGATAGGACTGTTTTGGTTTTTCACATTTATTGTTTTGTAGTTTGTAGTGTTCACGTTTTTGTCATTATTAAAACATGATAAACACTAACCACGCTGCGCTTTGGTCCGATCCCTGCTACACCTCCTCTTCAGACGAAGAGGAGGAAATCTGCCGTTACATTAGCTAAGCTTTACCCAGTGAGCGGAGATTGATTTCAAGAGAGCTATTTTTTTAATCTCTGTGCTATGGTGTCAACTACGTAGGAGACCATTATTTCACACTAGCACAACCTTTCACTTAGGCTATTGCTCTGACGAGGATGGTGAATATTGGTCACATTCTGCATTGGAGGTGAAGCCACAGATTTAAGACACTTATCAGCAGTGTTAATTTAGCATTCTGGAAAGAAAGATCACACAAACCTAGCAGAGGCCGTTAGCATGGATTCAGAGAGCAACATTGATATACCTTTTTTCCACTCCCTTAAAACCAGTTAAATGTAACTAAATATAATTGAAAATGTGTAACGATGTAAGCTGAGAGTTGGGAAGCAAGTTCAGGGAGTGAATACATTTAATAAATAAATGACCAAAACAAGAAACACAAACAGCACACCAACATGGAACAGCAACAGAAACAATGACGACTGGGGAAGAAACCAAAGTGAGTGACATATAAAGGGCAGGTAATGAATGAGGTTATGGAGCCCAGGTGAGTGTCATTATGCGCAAATGTGCATAATGCTGGTGTCAGGTGTGCGCCATAAACGAGCAGCCTGCTGACCTCGAGGCCAGAGAGGGAGCACACGTGACAAAATGTAATCTACGTAATCCCCAAAAGTAATTATTTGTCATGAGAGTTCCTTAAATAATAACTAGTATGCATACCCCAAGAAACGTTAAAATCTTACCTTTCCGGTAAAAATGTTCATAAAATGCTGAGGTGTAGTCACTTTTGAGGACACAGTACAAATATGAAAAATGGTATCATGTATTTCCTATTCAATAAAACAGTATGAATAAGGCTTGAAATTACTTATATGCTTTCTAAATATAGTATAATCAAATTATAAAATGACTACCTATAAGATTTCACCTTCCTTATAACTGTAAAATACATATTTGTATGTTTAGTGTTAGAGAAAATGTGCATATTTTCTAAAGGTCTCTCTTGATCAAAACGTCTGCCCCCATCGCTGTAAATGTTTCTCAGAGGTCTAGTTTGGATTCCTGAACTTATTATGAGCTCTTCTTTCATCTCATATTAATATTGTCTGTCTATGACAGTGTTTTTTGTGTTTAAAATCTATAAATTAATTTAGATTAATGGCTATAAATCGATCTCTGAATGTGCTACCGTGATGATGCAGGCATGGGCTTTGTCAGTGGATGTGACATAGGGTTAAGCCAGGACTTGATGGACAGTCGGAAGAGAGAATGAAATGGTAGGAGGGACATCCCAGCTTCAAGTGGTTTCAGATTTCACATTCTACTTCACACAGGCTCAAACAATATACTACTGAAGAATAATTGTTCTAACCAATGTAGGAAGAGCGTTTATAAACTGAAAGTCTACTATAAACCAGTGCACTCTGGAGTGAGGCCGTACAGCTGCACTGACTATGGGAAGGCATGCAGTCACCCTGGGGTGGCAGGGAGCCTAGTGGTTAGAGCGTTGGACTGGTAACCGAAAGATCGAATAGCCGAACTGACAACGTAAAAATCTGTCATTCTGCCCCTGAACAATTTGTTCTTAACTGACTTAGTTAAATAAAAGATAAAACTCTGAGCCTTTCAAACGACGTAGGTGGATTCAATCTGGAGAGAGGCCTTACAGCTGCTCAGTGTGGTAAAAGTATTGTCCAGTTGGGGGCACTGACAGACCATAAAAGGAGTCACACTGAAAGAGCGTCAGTTTAGTCCAGAATCTCTAAGAGCACAAGAGAATACACTTGGGGGAGAAGCCACACCACTGCACACAATGCTACAAGAGCTTCATAATAGTATGATACTTCAGGACGCACCAGTGCACACTCGGGAGAGAACCCCTGTTGTTGCTCACACTGTGGCAGAGAATTCGGTCAGAGCTCAGAATGCATGAGAAGCCTTTCAAGTGTGAGCATTGTGAAAATAGCTTCATTTTGGCTGCTTACCTCAAGAAACATGAGAAGGTGACTGTAGCCAAAGTTTTGCTGACTATGGAATCCAGAGGATTCACGGGAGAGAAACCATACAGTTGCAAAACCTTCAGGCACTTGTCTTCATGAAAACAACACACTGTGTCATTAAGTACTAGGCATATATTGATTAATAAGTTTAAACTTTAGTTTGAGAGAGAGTCCATGTGTTGTTTTGCTGTAAAACAAATATGTTTTTACAATTTATTAAATATAATTTTAAAGCACTGTAGTTTGTTTATTTGAATTTGGCCATTGGGAATTATAAATAAGCATACAACACAGGCATTTTGTTTTCAAGTTTAAGGTCCCAATAATTTTTGTTATTGGGCTCAATAGTTTTGGTATGTCTATTTGGTTTTGTGATCAGAAGAGTGACATTATGTGAGACTAATTTCAGCTCTCTTAACCAAACATAAGCCTATGAATTTTACTTTAATGTGTGGTGCTTTCATGTGATCAGAAATGTGCACTTATTAATTATAACATACTAAATTACACACCAAATTGTAGAATATAGCCTATATGCATTACTAGTTTTTCATGCATTGATTGTTAAGTTAGGCCCATCAAATTGTTTCAAAGTCGCAATACTTGTTTTATACACGAGGTGGAAATACTATACTGTCGTTGAATAGACCAGGGTACTTCAACCTTTTCTTTTGCAAGCTGGAGACCCAGGACCAATAGAAATAAATGGTAAATAATGTATTGTGTCATTTTGGAGTCACTTTTATTGTAAATAAGAATAGAATATGTTTCTAGATACTTCAACATTAATGGGGATGCTACCATGATTACGGATAGTCCTGAATGAATTGTGAACAATGATGAGTGCGAAAATTACAGACACACAAATATCATACCCCCAAGACATGCTAACCTCTGACCATTACAATTACAGGGGAGGTTAGGGGGTTAGGATATGTATGCCTGTAACGTTCTCACTCATCATTGTTCACGATTCATTCAGGATTATCTAAAATCATGTTAGCACCCACATTAATGTAGAAGTCTTTAGAAAGATTATATTTTTATTTACAATAAAAGTGACTCCAAAATTAAATAATACATTATTTACCATTAATTTCTATTGGGCACAAAATAACCTGAAACACAACCAAAACACACAGCAAATCCACAAGCTTGATGTAATTAATCATTGCAATTTCAGTTTTTCACTTGTTATTTTGGTCACTGACAGTGACTCAATTAGCCATGTCAGCTAACCCATTTTTTTAATGGTAAATTAGTCTAGCCAGCTATCATTTTAGGAGCCTAATCATGGCCAAATTCCCCATTGATTTTGTTAGTCACTGTCACTCAGATATCATTAACATGGCATAAGTCTTGGCAAAAAGTGTAGAATTGCTGAAAATTTGCTTTGAAATTGCAAAAAATGGTCTCAGAAAATTTGCTTTAAAATTGCAAAAAATGGTCTCCACCCCATGGCAAAATGGGTTGAACTGCAGGAATTTAGCAATCAAACTGCAAAAAAGCCTCTAACCCAAACGACCATTGCCGGCACTGCATCCAGTTGTTCTATTATGCTACAGCAAGGACAAGCGAAACCGGGAGTTGGAACGTTTCCTTATCATAGACATTAAAACCAGGGTCGGATTTAGCTGTAGCCTATGCTGAGGTGAAGTTGAAGTGAACAGCCAAAGTCAGGAGCTGACATTTTCGACTGGAGATGGAAAAAGTGTTGTCGTGAGCGGGAGAGAAGAAGAGAAGAGAATTGAAGAGAGAGAAAGGGAGAGAAAAAAGAAACAAACCTAAATAACTAACCTACCTATAGCCTTTACTTAGTGACGCATCACAGCAGGACAATTGACCGAATCTAAAATCATTCAACCCACGACGGACACGGACGAGGCAGGTAAGATTAGATGATTAATATGATTTTCTACATTTGGTGGTGCAAAAGCAATAGAGAAATGAGCACATTGCATGGACGAAGTGAGCCTTTTATGTTTTTGTGTCTGCTATGTCACTTAACCGATTGATGGAGGGTATAGTTTTTAGGCTACTAGGCTGTTTATAGCTGGATTTGCTCCGGCTACTATCTAGCAAACATGTAGTGTTCAATATTAAGCATGGTCTTATTTATAAGTGCACATACAGCCAATGCCAAATAAGACGAACACTTCAGTCGATATAGCCTACTATATGTTTCGCACAGACGGGAATTAGTTAAAAAACAAACGTAGCCTATTTGAAAAAAGAGGGCGTCTGGGAAAAGGTATATATGCACATCGTGATTCCAGAAAAATTGAATATGTTTGTCGTTATGTATTGCAATTATTTTAGGCTATATCACATTCTGAACTGTAGCCAACGCAAGCAAGACTATTACACATTTACGGGCAATGACAGTAACTAAATAGAAGCAAATACTGTCTTGTGCATGCAGCTTCGGGGGTATCAGGTGCGTGGACTTGTCTCAGGTAGCTCCGAAGACTTAAAAGGTGCACCTGCTGGTAAGCGCCGTATCGCGCTCGCGCCGTTATTTATTTATGTGTTGCCTGAACCCACTGCTGTGCCATTGTCGCGCGAGGTTAAGCTTCGACTCTGTAATTTGCCCCTGTCCTTGGTTCAGCTCCACTAATGCGGCACATTGTCGGATGAGCTGACTACATGGTTGCCGAGGGCCATGTGGTGCTGGTGCTATCTAGTGATATGATTATGGTAATAGTTTGTAAACTCCGGATAACCTCAATCACTCCCTGTAATTTGCAGGGTAGAAAATAAAAACAAGACTGTTTCTTTCTTTCAGTTTTTAAACCACTAACCAACTTTAGCCATCCAAGAGGGATTTCATGCAACATGCTGAGCATGTAAAGTGCCTATAGGGCAGGGGTACCTTTTCTCGCATGAGAGCTACTTTTAAAAAACGAAACATGTCGTGAGCTACTAATTATTTTCTAGCTTTCAAATAGGCACATTATTCTCTTCTCTCCTCTGAAACTCATCCCCAGGTCCTTAGTGTACAAGAGAAAGTAGTGCACAATATTTTCTGTCAATATACTGTACCTGGTAAAATAATGGTTAATAATCAACTCTAAGGGGGCCCCTAAAAAATCTGTGATTTTTACCCCCCAAATTATGTTTTATATTTTCCCAAATTAAGTTCTCAGTTTTATTTTTCCAAGTTTTAGAAGAAAAAAAATGTCACTCTCAAAATTACAACTGTTCATAGAGCAATAACGCAATTGTTTTTTCTGAGTCGATGTCAATGGTTAAATCACATCAGAAGACCATTTCTTTTAGGCCTGGAAGAAAATGAACATTTATTTTTTAGTTTAATTCCCCTTTTAATAGTGCATCTGGACCTTTAATTGCACATCTAGCTAGTAAGGAATGTGCTGTCTAATCTGCTTGTCAAGTGATGGTTCTGTACTGGTGCTGCTCATTTCATGGCAAAGTTAGCAAATTACATACACTACCTGTAAAAAGTTTTAGAACACCTACTCATTCAAGGGTTTTTCTTTATTTGTACTATTTTCTACATTGTAGAATATTAGTGAAGACATAAACTATGAAATAACACATATTGAATCATGTAGTAACCAAAAAAGTGTCAAGCAAATCAAAATATATTTTATATTTGAGATTCTTCAAAGTAGCCACCCTTTGCCTTGATGAGAGCTTTGCACACTCTTGGCATTCTCTCAACCAGCCTCACCGGGAATGCTTTTCCAGCAGTCTTTAAGGAGGTCCCACATATGCTGAGCACTTGTTGGCTGCTTTTCCTTCACTTTGCGGTCCGACTCATCCCAAACCATCTTAATTTGGTTGAGGTTGGGGGATTGTGGAGGCCAGGTCATCTTATGAAGCACTCCATCACTCTCCTTCTTGGTAAAATAGCCCTTATACAGCCTGGAGGTGTGTTGGGTCATTGCCCTGTTGAAAAACAAATGATAGTCCCACTAAGCCCAATCCAGATGGGAGGGCGTATTGCTGCAGAATACTGTGGTAGCCATGCTGGTTAAGTGTTGCTTGAATTCAAAATAAATCACAGACATTGTCACCATCAAAGCACCGCCACACCATAACACCTCCTCCTCCATGCTTTACGGTGGGAAATACACATGCAAAGATCATCCGTTTACCCACACTGCGTCTCACAAAAAATCTCAAATTTGAACTCGGTCTATTGTCCATTGCTCGTGTTTCTTGGCCCAAACAAGTCTCTTCTTATTATTGGTGTCCTTTAGTAGTGGTTTCTTTGCAGGAATTTGACCACAAAGCCATGATTCACAGTCTCCTCTGAACAGTTGATGTTGAGATGTGTCTGTTACTTCAACTCTGTGAAGCATGTATTTGGGCTGCAATATCTGAGGCTGGTAACTCTAATGAACTTATCCTCTGCAGCAGAGGGAACTCTGGGTCTTCCATTCCTGTGGCAGTCTTCATGAGAGTCAGTTTTATCATAGCGCTTGATGGTTTTTGGACTGCACTTGAAGAAACTTTCAAAGTTCTTGAAATGAATTGACTGACCTTCATGTCTTATTTGAGCTGTTCTTGCCATAATATGGACTTGGTCTTTTACCAAATAGGGATATCTTCTGTATACCTCCCCTACCTTGTCACAACACAACTGATTGGCTCAAACGCATTTAGAAGGAAAGAAATTCCACAAATTAACTTTTAACCTTTCTAGCCCCGGGGTTCCGCTAGCGGAACACCCACAACATTCCACTGAAAAGGCAGCGCGTGAAATTCAAAAATATTTTTTTAGAAATATTTAACTTTCACACATTAACAAGTCCAATACAGCAAATGAAATATAAACATCTTGTTAATCTACCCATGGTGTCCAATTTCAAAAATAATTTACAGTGAAAGCACAACATATGATTATGTTAGGTCAGAGCCAAGTCAAAAACACACACAGCCATCTTTTCAGCCAACAATAGGAGTTAGAAAAAGCAGCAATATAGTTAAAATGAATCACTAACCTTCGATTATCTTCATCAGATGACAGTCATAGGACATCATGTTATACATGTATTGTGTGTTTTGTTCGATAATGTGCATATATATATTAAAACAAATCTCAGTTTACATTGGCGCGTTACGTGCAGTAATGTTTTGATTCCAAAACATTCGGTGATTTTGCAGAAATACTCATAATAAACATTGATAAAAGATGCAGGTGTTATTCACAAAATTAAAGATAAACTTGTCCTCTATGCAACCGCTGTG
Source organism: Salvelinus alpinus (assembly GCF_045679555.1). Taxonomy (NCBI): domain Eukaryota; kingdom Metazoa; phylum Chordata; class Actinopteri; order Salmoniformes; family Salmonidae; genus Salvelinus; species Salvelinus alpinus. The sequence continues at coordinate 34,323,623 of NC_092088.1, forward strand.
TCAGATTTCAAAATAATCTTTACGGAAAAATAATTATCTGAGAACGGCGTTCAGAGCACAATCCAGCCAAAGAAATAGTCACCATTTTGGCGTCAACAGAAGCTACAAAAACACTATAAATATGCACTTACCTTCGAATAACTTCATCAGAAGGCACTCCCAGGATTCCCAGTTCGACAGAAATGACTGAAAAGTTCCATAAAGCCCATCATTTAGCCACTTGTTGTTAGCATGTTCAGCCCACGAATCCATTTTCATGACGCACGAGCAATCCCTCCAGACAAAAACTCAAAAAGTTCCGTTACAGGTCGTAGAAACAGGTCAAATGATGTTTGCAATCCATATTTAGTATGTGTTTTACATTAATCATCAATAAGGATCCAACCGGAGAATTTCATTGTCTGGAGAAAGAGTATTGGAACGAGATCTCTCTCTCTTGCTCGCGCGCAAAACGAGACTGAGATTTCTGACTACCACTCACTAAAATAGCTCCAATGAGCCCCTCCTTTATAGTAGAATCATAAGACTAAAATCTAAAGACGGTGACATCTAGTGGAAGCCCTAGGAAGTGTTTGCTTTTCCATAACTAGAATGGAAAATCGAGTTCTCACTTCCTGTGTGGAAGTCTTCTCAGGTTTTTGTCTGCCAAATGAGTTCTGTTCTACTTACAGACATAATTCAAACAGTTTTAGAAACTTCAGAGTGTTTTCTATACAATAGTAATAATACTATGCATGTATTACCTTCTGGGGCAGAGTAGGAGGAAATTCCGTTTGGGTACGCAATTCGTTCAAAGTGGAAACACCGCCCCCTGTCCATAACAGGTTTTAACAAGGCACACCTGTTAACTTCTTTGGGATAGGGGGCGATATTTTGGCGTCCGGATGAAACGTGCCCAAAGTAAACTGCCTGCTACGCAGGCCCAGAAGCTAGGATATGCATATAATTGGTAGATGCGGATAGATATCACTCTAAAGTTTCTAAAACTGTTAAAATAATGTCTGTGAGTATAACGGAACTGAAATGGCAGGCAAACCCCGAGGACAAACCATCCTACCACTGATTTCAATGGCTGGGCACTTTTATAATAGGGCGAAATCGTGCCCGATTGCAGTTCCTAGTGCTTCCACTAGATGTCAACAGTATTTAGAAAGAGTTTCAGGCTGGTTTTTGGAAAAATGAGCCTGAAATGGTAGTTTTTCTAGGTGGCTCCCATTTTGGCTGTAGTGTTTCCAAGCACGCGAATGAGAGCGCATTCTTTGGTATTTTTCTCCGGTAAAGACAATAACGATTCTCCGTCTTAAATTTTATCGTTTATTTGCGTATTAGGGTAACTAAGGTTTGATTATAAACGTTGATTAAACTTGTTTGGATAAGTTTATTGGTAATGTTTGGGATTCATTTTGTATGCATTTTGAAGGAGGGAAAACGAGTGGATTATTGACTGAAGCGCGCCAGCTGAACTGAGTTTTTATGGATACAAAGAAGGAGTTTATCGAACAAAAGGACCATTTGTAATGTAACTGGGACCTTTTGGAGTGCCAACAGAAGAAGATCTTCAAAGATAAGGCATATATTATATCGCTAATTTCTGACTTTCGTGTCGCAACTCCCTGGTTGAAAATGATTTGTTATGCATTTGTGTGCTGGGCGCTGTCCACAGATAATCACATGGTTTGCTTTCGCCGTAAAGCCTTTTTGAAATATGACACGGCGGCTGATTTAACAATAAGTTAAGCTTTATTTTGATGTATTGTACTTGTGATTTCATGAAAGTTTAATATTTATAGTAATTTAATTTGAATTTGGCGCTCTGCAATTTCACCGGATGTTGGCCAGGTGGGACGGTAGCGTCCCACTGATCCGCAAGAAGTTAATTGAAATGCATTCCAGGTGACTACCTCATAAAGCTGGTTGAGAAAATGCCAAGAGTGTACAAAGCTGTCATCAAGGCAAAGGGTGGCTATTTGAAGAATCTCAAATATAAAATATATTTTAATTTGTTTAACACTTTTGGTTACTACATGATTCCATATGTTTTATTTCATAGTTTTGATGTCTTCACTATTATTTTACAATGTGTAAAATAAAGAAAAACCTTTGAATGAGTAGGTTTGAATGTTCTAAAACTTTGGACCAGTGGTGTACTTACTCGTAATATACTTTGCAGTTAACATTTAATTGAGAAGGTTTTTGGGAAAGTATTTCTGTCAACCCACGAGGGTTATCACGTCAACTGGCTACACACGGAGTGATAGACCGACAGGGTCAATATTGCTGGAATTCATTGGCAGATCTTGTGTTAGGTTTGGCTTTTTAATGTTGCGTTGATCATATAGCAGCTGGGAGCTTGCAATGTGGGATACTTGTGAGATTTGTTTATGACAATTTGTGATGGAACACATGAAAAATCTATTTCGGAATTGTTTGGAGAGCTACTCATAGGTGGGGTGCGTGCTACTGGTAGCTCGCAATCGACCTGTGCGAGACCACTGCTCAATGGTGGAAAAAGTACCCAATTTTCCTACTTGAGTAAAAGTAAAGATACCTTAAAAGAAATTGACTGAAGTAAAAGTAAGTCACCTAGTAAAATACTACTTGAGTAAAAGTCTAAAAGAAAAGTATTTGGTTTTAAATATACTTAAGTATCAAAAGTATAAATATAAATCATTTAAATTTCCTTGTTTAAAAAAAATAAATACCGATAGCCCGGGGCACAGTTCAACACTCAGACATAATTTACAAACAAAGCATTTGTGTTTAGTGAGTCTGCCAGATCAGAGGCAGTAGGGATGACCAGGGATGTTCTCTAGATAAGTGAGTGAATTAGACAATTTTCCTGTCCTGCTAAGCATTCAAAATGTAACAAGTACTTTTGGGTGTCAGGGAAAATGTAAGGAGTAAAAAGTACATTATTTCTTTAGGAATGTAGTGGAGTAAAAGTAAAAGTTTCCTAAAATATAAATAGTAAGGTAAAGTACAGATACCCCCAAAAACTACTTAAGTAAAAAAATCAAATCAAATTTGATTTCTCACGTGTTTTGCTGCAGAATGCTGTGGTAGCCATGCTGGTTAAGTGTGCCTTGAGTTCTAAATAAATCACCGACAGTGTCCCCAGCAAGTTACCCCCATACCATCACACCTCCTCCTCCATGCTTCACGGTGGGAACCACACATGTGGATGTCATCCGTTTACCTACTCTGCGTCTCACAAAGACATGGCGGTTGGAACCAAAAATCTTACATTTGGACTCATCAGACCAAAGGACAGATTTCCACCGGTCTAATGTCCATTGCTTGTGTTTCTTGGCCGAAGTAAGTCTGTGTCTGTTACTTGAACTCCGTGAAGCATTTATTTGGGGTGCAATCTGAGGTGCTGGTAACTCTAATAAATTTATCCTATGCAGCAGAGGTAACTCTGGGTCTTCCTTTCCTGTGGCAGTTCTCGTGACAGCCAGTTTCATCATAGCGCTTGATGGTTTTTGCGACTGCACTTGAAGAAACTTTCAAAGTTCTTGAAATATTCCATATTAACTGACCTTCATGTCTTAAAGTAATGATGGACTGTCATTTCTCTTTGCTTATTTAAGCTGTTCTTGCCATAATATGGACTTGGATAACAAGATGGCACCGACAGAGAGGGATGCCTCTCTTCTAGTCCTTAGGAAACTTTGCAGTATTTCATATTTAAAATAAAAAAATCTTAAGTGTTATTACATACAGCCGGGAAGAACTATTAGATCTTTTTTTAACCTTTTTATTTAACTAGGCAAGTCAGTTAAGAATGACAGATTTTTACCTTGTCAGCTCAGGGATTCGATCTTGCAACCTTTCTGTCTCTAGTCCAACACTCTAACCACTAGGCTACCTGCCGCCCCACTACGACCTGGAATATGACTTTCCCGAAGCAGATCCTTTGTCTGAACTACCCAGGGCATTTGAACTGATTCTAGAGGCTCACCCAAAACAATGCTGCCAGAGAAGTGGTAGACGGAGTGGTCTTCTGGTCAGACTTCAGAGGCGCACACACCACCCACCGCTTCCAAGTATATTACTTGCTTATGTCCAGTCTCTAGATAACAAGGTGGACGAATTTAGGGCAAGGGTTGCTTTCCAGAGAGACATCAGGGATTGTAACATACAGTGGTTGCTCAACTAAACGTTTTGCAATTATGCTGCGGGATTTAGAGGTAATTGGTGGTTTAGTACGGTACCGTGTGTCACTACTTCATCAGCACTGATTATGCTTTTGGATCCCAAGGTGCTACTGTGTCTCCAAAAATACACTTATTTTTTTGTTACTACTAGTCAGTATTACTTACTAAAACTGTTGTTACAATAAGGTTTTTATTCTAAGAGAAACTTAGACAACAATTAGGGTGTGGAAATGTTAGGATTATTTTGCTCTTACTGTAGTACTGTAGCCTAGTACTCCCGACCAGTCATGTTGTACAGGGCTTGAGTGGCGCAGCAGTCTAAGACACTGCATTGTTGCTGCAGATGCTGGTTCAATACCCGTGCCGGACATGACTGGGAGAACAATGAATTGATGGTAGGCTTTTGATTTCTTTCCCTTTAAAATCATAAATAAATCATTCTAAATAACAAACTTTATTTACAAATTAGTAACAATTTCTCACTCTATGTTATTTAAAAACAAAACCATCTCCAAAATATCGTTATTTTTAAAACAAAGCTATTATTATTAATTCATTTTGAATTATATAAAAGCCCCTTAGATATTTTCACAGATATATTATTAACCCTGTTTTTCACAAGCGTAGCAGGCTGTGAATTCTGCAAACAATGTTTATAGCAGGACCATATACAGTGGGGAGAACAAGTATTTGATACACTACCGATTTTGCAGGTTTTCCTACTTACAAAGCATGTAGAGGTCTGTCATTTTTATCATAGGTACACTTCAACTGTGAGAGACGGAATCTAAAACAAAAATCCAGAAAATCACATTGTATGATTTTTAAGTAATTAATTTGCATTTTATTGCATGACATAAGTATTTGATCACCTACCAACCAGTAAGAATTCCGGCTCTCACAGACCTGTTAGTTTTTCTTTAAGAAGCCCTCCTGTTCTCCACTCATTACCTGTATTAACTGCACCTGTTTGAACTCGTTACCTGTATAAAAGACACCTGTCCACACACTCAATCAAACAGACTCCAACCTCTCCACAATGGCCAAGACCAGAGAGCTGTGTAAGGACATCAGGGATAAATTGTAGACCTGTACAAGGCTGGGATGGGCTACAGGACAATAGCCAAGCAGCTTGGTGAGAAGGCAACAACTGTTGGCACAATTATTAGAAAATGGAAGAAGTTCAAGATGACGGTCAATCACCCTCGGTCTGGGGCTCCATGCAAGATCTCACCTCGTGGGGCATCAATGATCATGAGGAATGTGAGGGATCAGCCCAGAACTACACGGCAGGACCTGGTCAATGACCTGAAGAGAGCTGGGACCACAGTCTCAAAGAAAACCATTAGTAACACACTACGCCGTCATGGATTAAAATCCTGCAGCGCACGCAAGGTCCCCCTGCTCAAGCCAGCGCATGTCCAGGCCCGTCTGAAGTTTGCCAATGACCATCTGGATGATCCAGAGGAGGAATGGGAGAAGGTCATGTGGTCTGATGAGACAAAAATAGAGCTTTTTGCTCTAAACTCCACTCGCCGTGTTTGGAGGAATAGAAGGATGAGTACAACCCCAAGAACACCATCCCAACCGTGAAGCATGGAGGTGGAAACATCATTCTTTGGGGATGCTTTTCTGCAAAGGGGACAGGACGACTGCACCGTATTGAGGGGAGGATGGATGGGGCCATGTATCGCGAGATCTTGACCAACAACCTCCTTCCCTCAGTAAGAGCATTGAAGATGGGTCGTGGCTGGGTCTTCCAGCATGACAACGACCCGAAACACACAGCCAGGGCAACTAAGGAGTGGCTCCGTAAGAAGCATCTCAAGGTCCTGGAGTGGCCTAGCCAGTCTCCAGACCTGAACCCAATAGAAAATCTTTGGAGGGAGCCGAAAGTCCGTATTGCCCAGCGACAGCCCCGAAACCTGAAGGATCTGGAGAAGGTCTGTATGGAGGAGTGGGCCAAAATCCCTGCTGCAGTGTGTGCAAACCTGGTCAAGAACTACAGGAAACGTATGATCTCTGTAATTGCAAACTAAGGTTTCTGTACCAAATATTCAGTTCTGCTTTTCTGATGTATCAAATACTTATGTCATGCAATAAAATGCAAATTAATTACTTAAAAATCATACAATGTGATTTTCTGGATTTTTGTTTTAGATTCCTTCTCTCACAGTTGAAGTGTACCTATGATAAAAAATTACAGACCTCTACATGCTTTGTAAGTAGGAAAACCTGCAAAATTGTCAGTGTATCAAATACTTGTTCTCCCCACTGTATATTGGTCATGGCTCCCAAGTGCCTTACAGTTCTCCTGCTTTATCCACTGAGATAGAGGTAGGCGCACAAAGTTCAAGTCACGAGGGCAGGAGGCACGGGACGGGCCGCAGAGCAGCGCACAGAATACGGACGTAGCCCATGGGGAAGGGAGGAGGAGGAAGGGGGACGGAGGGTGGACCCCCACCCTGCCCCAATGGGTAGCACAGAGCAACACTTTAAGCAGCATTGCATTAATAATGGTGCTGACTTGGGAAACGTTCCCACTGTCTGCACGTTCAAACTAAAACAGTGTAACTAATAATGGCGCGAAAAATGCCCCTTAGATATCTAGATATGAATGATATGAGGGCAGACATTATTAAATATTGGAACATTAGACCTCTCACTAAAGTCGTCAGTCAGAAGTTATACTTAAATCCGAACTGGATTTAACGAAAAAATGAACATGAAAAAGCGCACGTGTAAATCCCAAACTCTAAAAGTAATTGGAAAGGTAGATACAAATTATTTGTGACATTGTGGTTACAATAAAGAATGTAAACAGGATGTAAACATTTTTATTTACAGTAGTGATGGACAGCTGGAGGCATTTTGAAAACAGGTTTTCAAACACTACAGTGTACTGTAGTACTGTCCATGACTAATGCAACCCAAAAAAGCATTAAAGACGAGAGTTAATGAGTACTTGAGGTCACCGAGAAAGTCTGGACATGGCCTGCTCTCCTTTATGTAAGGAATTAGGCACTTTACCATGTTTACTACAGTATGTACAGTAGGCTATGTTTACTTGTCAGACTGCACAGTAGCCTAATAACCAAATGCAGGCGGCTTCTATCTTCAAAATGCTTTAAATGCTTTATTATCCAAATGTTTAAAGTGCGTGTGGGCGACCTCATGCAACTGCAAAATGTCAGATAGTTATTGTAACAAAGAAGACGGTTCTTCAGCCCATGCACTTTTGCTGTACTGTTTTCTGCACCAATCTTCAATAATATTTTCTGAACTACCTCAAAAGTGTACCTCAAACATTTTGGGTAATCCATGTTCATACAAAGAAGTCCAATCAAAGTGGCAAAAGCATTTGGGACATTGTGAAGCTCATGCATGATCACCTGCTCTTCTATCACAAGGGCAATGTCCACATTGTCAGATGGCATTGAGTCATCTGCTGCAGCTCCATCCACAACAACAAGGATACCGATTTTAACTCCATGGGTGACTTCCTCAGAATCAATTGTCTTCTGAAAACAGAACAAAAATAGGCAAAGATTAGAGGCATTGCCCTACAAAACATCCTTCAATACAATTTTTCTGTCAAACTGTCTGCAAATGTACTGTTGCCTATTGATGCAGGCAAGTGGGGAGGCAGGTAGCCTAGTGGTCAAGAGCGTTGCACCAGTAAACAAGCATGGTCCTTAAGCACATCAATCAACCATGATTGCTCCCAGGTCTAGATAGAATGTGTTCTTCTTTGAGGTAAAACATGATCTGATCTTTTCCTATTTGCAAAAAACTATTGATTGTCCGGTATAGCGCCGCAAAGGCCCATGGTCATCCAACACTGAAAATGAGGGGGAAAACCATGTAAAGCCTCATCTATCATTCAGTGCTGTCAGTTCTTTTTACAACATTCATTATATTAAAGGTGCACTGTGTAGAATTCCGCCTCTACTACTTTGTTATTAAATGACCAGCTTACAAAAGCTGTAAAAACTATATTTCTAGATATTTAAAAAATATAAAAAGTTATTTAGATAGGACAATGATTCCCTATAATAAGCAATTCATTTGTTACCCAAAATCACAGCCTAAAATGCAAAGTTCATATTGAAGACGGACTGACGAACAATGGTGATGCAAAACTGATTGCAATTCCTGTTCAAATGGCCTATCAAGATCGCTTTTTATATTTTTTAAATAACAAGAAATATCGTTTTTACAGCTTTTGTATAGAATTTAGAATTCCTCACAGTGCCACTTTAATTATGTTAATTGTCTAATAATATGTAATTTTCACTATTCACTAATGGCACTGCAGTATTGTGTGCTGCCATACACCAGGGATGTGTGATACGTTCACATATGCTAAAACTTGAGCATACTTACAGTTGAAGTCTGAAGTTTACATACAGTTTAGCCAAATACATTTAAACTCAGTTTTTCACAATTCCTGACATTTAATCCTAGTAATATATCCTGTCTTAGGTCAGTTAGGATCACAACTTTATTTTAAGAATGTGAAATGTCAGAATAATAGTAGAGTGATTTTTTTTCAGCTTTTCTTTCATCACATTCCCAGTAGGTCATACGTTTACATACACTCAATTTGTATTTGGTAGTATTGCCTTTAAATTGTTTAACTTGGGTCAAATGTTTCAGGTAGCCTTCCACAAGCTTCCCACAATAAGTTGGGTGAATTTTGGCCCATTCCTCCTGACAGAGCTGGTGTAACTGAGTCAGGTTTGTAGGCCTCCATGCTCGCACGCGCTTTTTCAGTTCTGCCCACAAATGTTCTATAGGATTGAGGCCAGCGCTTTGTGATGGCCACTCCAATACCTTGACATTGTTGTCCTTAAGCCATTTTGCCACAACTTTGGAAGTATGCTTGGGGTCCTTTTGACCCATTTGCGACCAAGCTTTAACTTCCTGACTGATGTCTTGAGATGTTTCTTCAATATATCCACATAATTTCCCTTCCTCGTGATGCCATCTATTTTGTGAAGTGCACCAGTCCTTCCTGCAGCAAAGCAGCCCCACAACACGATGCTGCCACCCCCGGGCTTCACGGTTGGGATGGTGTTCTTCGGCTTGCAAGCTTCCCCCTTTTTCCTCCAAACATAACGATGGTCATTATGGCCAAACAGTTCTATTTTTTGTTTAATCAGTCCAGAAGACATTTCTCCAAAAAGTACGATCTTTGTCCCCATGTGCAGTTGCAAACTGTGTTCTGGCTTTTTTATGGTGGTTTTGGAGCAGAGGCTTCTTCCTTGCTGAGCTGCCTTTCAGGTTATGTCGATATAGAACTCGTTTTACTGAGGATATAGATACTTTTGTACCTGTTTACGCCAGCATCTTCACAAGATCCTTTGCTGTTGTTCTGTGATAGATTTGCACTTTTCGCACCAATGTACGTTCACCTCTAGGAGACAGAACGTGTCTCCTTCCTGAGCAGTACGACGGCTGCGTGGTCCCATGGTGTTTATACTTGTGTAATAATCTGCAATCTGTCTGTAAAAAATTGTTGAAAAAATGTATTGTGCCATGCACACAGTAGACTTGCCTAACCGACTTGCCAAAACTTTCGTTTGTTAACTTCTTATGGCTGCAGGGGCAGTATTGAGTAGCTTGGATGAAAGGTGCACAGAGGTGTCCAGAGTAAACGGCCTGCTCCTCAGTCATAGTTGCTAATATATGCATATTATTATTAGTATTGGATAGAAAACACTCTGAAGTTTCTAAAACTGTTTGAATGATGTCTGTGAGTATAACAGAACTCATATGGCAGGCAAAAACCTGAGAAGAAATCCAACCAGGAAGTGGGAAATCTGAGGTTTGTAGTTTTTCAAGTCGTTGCCTATCGAATATACAGTGTCTATGGGGTCATATTGCACTTCCTAAGGCTTCCACTAGATGTCAACAGTCTTTAGAACCTTGTTTGATGCTTCTACTGTGAAGGAGGGGGGAATGGGAGCTGAATGAGTCAGAGGTCTGCCAGAGTGCCACAAGCTCAGTCTCGCGCGCTCCCGTGAGAGTTAGCTGCGTTCCATTGCATTTCTACAGACAAAGGAATTCTCAGGTTGAAATATTATTGAAGATTTATGATAATAACATCCTAAAGATTGATTCTATACTTCGTTTGAAATGTTTCTACGAACTGTAATATGACTTTTCGTCTGAACTTTCGCCTGGACTTGCCCACGCCTCCTGAGTTTGGATTTGTGTACTAAACGCGCGAGCAAAAAGGAGGTATTTGGACATAAATTATGGACTTTATAGAACAAAATAAACATTTATTGTTGAACTGGGATTCCTGGGAGTGCATTCTGATGAAGATCATCAATGGTAAGTGAATATTTATAATGCTATTTCTGACTTCTGTTTTCTCCACAACATGGCGGGTATCTGGCCATGGCTTGTTTTTGTGTCTGAGCGCCGTACTCAGATTATTGCATGGTGTGTTTAAAAAAAATCTGACACAGCGGTTGCATTAAGGAGAAGTTTATCTATAATTCTATGCATAACAATTGTATCTTTTAGCAATGTTTATTATGAGTATTTCTTTAAATTGACGTGGCTCTCTGCAAAATCACCGGATGTTTTGGAACTACTGAACATAACGCGCCAATGTAAACTGAGATTTTTGGATATAAATATGAACTTTATCGAACAAAACATGCATGTATTGTGTAACATTAAGTCCTATGAGTGTCATCTGATGAAGATCATCAAAGGTTAGTGATTCATTTTATCTCTATTTCTGCTTTTTGTGACTCCTCTCTTTGGCTGGAAAAATGGCTGTGTTTATCTGTGACTAGGTGCTGACTTAACATAATCGTTTGGTGTGCTTTCGTCGTAAAGCCTTTTTTTAAATCTGACACCGTGGCTGGATTTACAACAAGTAAATCCAGAACAACTGCGAGAAGACCCTACCAACGTTTTGAAGACGTAAGGTATACAACCCTACAACATAAGCTTATGCTTTCTCCCAGGAGTGAAATTTCCTATGAATCATGGTGAACTGTAACGTTCAATGGAGCCAAGTTGAATGTCTGTCGCCATCTGAAGTGATTATAACACACAGGCCAAGTCAAATGTGAACCAACTACAGTATATAAGGACATCACTTTTAGCAAAGTTTTACTTTTAGTCAACCTTTCTCCCTTGCTAGAAATTCAGTTGAGAATAGTGATTTAGCATGCTTTTTGTCCAGAAGAAACTACATCTTTATCTTGGACTGCAGAGTAAAAATCAGGACCATACATTATACACAATACCAGGTTTGGGCGATAATACCTAACTACCATGTAAACAACTATTGATAGCTGTTGTCGACGGTTGTGAAATGTACAGTTGAAGTCGGAAGTTTACATACACTTAGGTTGGAGTCATTAAAACTCCACAGATGTCTTGTTAACCTCTCTAGGGTATGGGGCAGCATTCGGAATTTTGGATGAAATGCATGCCCATATTAAACTGCCTGCATCTCGGGCCCAGAATATATGATATCCATAGATTTGGATAGAAAACACTCTAAAGTTTCCAAAACTGTTAAAATAGTGCCTGTGAGTATAACAGAACTGATTTGGCAGGCGAAAACCTCAGAAAAATCCATTCAGGAAGTAGTTTTTGTTTTTGTTTTGTAGTTTTCTATTCAATGCCATTACAGTATCCATTGAGTTAGGACTCAAATTGCAGTTTCTATGCCTTCCACTAGATGTCAACAGTCTTCAGAAATTGTTTCAGGCTTGTATTCTGAAAAATGAAGAAGTAAGAGCAGTCTGAATGAGTGGACCCTGCCGTGTCACAGAGCTTTTTCCTGCGCCAGGCCGAGAGAGTGTGTTTCTTGTTTACCTTTTAAATTGACGACGTTATTGTCCGGTTGAAATATTATCGATTATTGAGGCTAAAAACAACCTGAGGTTTGAATATAAACATCGTTTGACATGTTTCTATGAATTTTACGGATACAATTTAGATTTTTTTGTCTTTCTGTTTTGACTGCATTTGAGCCTGTGGATTACTGAAGAAAACGCGCAAACAAAACTGAGGTTTTTGGGTATAAAGAGACTTCATCGAACAAAAGGAACATTTATTGAGTAAATTAATGTCTGCTGACTGCAACCATATGAAGATCATCAAAGGTAAGGGATTAATTTTATCTCTATTTCTAAGAACTATGGTCAGGACGTGACACATAAGGTGTTTTAGCTCCATCCCTCCACCACTCTTGGCACGGTAGAATTCAAGGACCTTGGAAAAATGACTGTCCAGGCCTTCATAAAATGTGTTCTTGAGGTCCACAGAAACCAGTCTCATGAACTCCAGAGCAACCTGTTTGAAGCGCATAACATACCAGGGAAGGAATTTTAAGGACAAGGCCACTATGCTTTAATATGCACTTGTCTGTCTGTGAACAGAGCTGTCCATCTAGAATTGATGTCAATCACACGGGGCTAATCTTACACAATCTCCTTTCTTCTTAACGAGAAAGTAGTCATCATTGCTGCATCAAGTTACCCAGTCAGGACCTCTTTTCTGAATCTCTTCTTGCATATAATTTATGTCTCCTAGGGAAGTTATGGTTTTATCCTCTGGCATCTCCTTGGTTTCTTTTCAGCATTCACAGTTAATGCTGAAAAAAACCTGCAACACGGAGCTTCTAGAAGTTTCCCATTTGAAACTGTATGCTAATTTTCCATCCGTGCCATCCTGATGCTGACTCCGGCTCCTTAAGACATGGATGCTTCTCTGTTAGAGCCATGGCAATGCTTTCAAATTCTTTGTTTGATGTGTAAGCCTTGTAAACATAGATTGCATCTGCAATTTTGTCCAGAATGTCAGTCTTTACATCCTTGGATATTTTCAGTAGAGTACCGTCATTCTCAAAATCTTAATTTCCTCGTCTAAGCCTTAGCTCAACATCGTGTGAAAAAGTAGGTATGATGAAGGTTTTAGGCCAATGGAGTGAGCGTTTGCTTGAGGTGGGTTCTGGTGAAGAACCCAAGCTGGCAGTGTCCAGGGTTAAGTCTGACAGGTTAGAGTCAGAAAAAGAACTTGGAAGCAGCTTGGAAAATCACTTAGTGTTGCCTTCTCTGGAGGAAGTTCAGAAGGACTGGTGAGATTACACAACTCATTTCCAAATTCCGGGTCTTCAAACTGAAGGGTGAAATCCCCTTGGAGTTGAAGCTTGCTTTTAAGCTCTGAATGCAGGTTTTCAATGGTTTCAGGCAGTGGGTCAAGACAGATTCTATGGATGTCACCGTCTGACAGTATGACATGGAACAGCATTGGGTCGATTGGCAAGGCTGTGAGGAACAAAATAACAATTAGACACTACAATATGTTTAAGTTGGTTAGCGCTGGGTCTCAAAAAGGTTCCCTACATGACTCAAAGTACTGTTACCAGTTCACACCCCACCTTGAAGAGCTGAGTTGAACAAAATAAAATGAAGTCAAACATACCTTAATTAAGTAGGAAGGCCTTTGGCAATACTGTCAGTCTTCCTCCTTTGGTATATGGGGACAAAGGATAGTAATCATTCAGCTCGCTCATTTCTACAACGTTTAGCTCCATGGAGGGTTTTTTTGTGAGCTCGTAACATCTCAGGCGTTCCATGTACCATGCTGAAAAGGGTTCAATGATAAAGGAGGCTTCATTGTTTACCAGTAACACTTTTTGAAGTTTTCCCAAATCAGGCAACCCACTGGTGTGTCCTACAGACAAGAACATTCCTTCAGAACACTTGGTAGCATTAATGCTTGTTGTTGTGGCAATAGGCACAGTAGTAACATTGGGATACTTCTTTTCTACGGCCAGTTTCATGGAATACTCAAGGCTCTCAGTAGAAACAACTGCATTATGTTCAACTTCTAAATCTGGCTTCAAAAAAGACTCAGCATGTCAAGGTAGTAAGCTGATGTTGTGATGCTAAAGTAAGTAATATATTTTAAAAGTTGTTGGCATCACACACAGCTTTCTAAAAAAACAAACTGTGCTTTGCCTCAAAACGTATGGTCCAAAAATCTCTCAATGGGCCAAAGCTGTGAATAAATTGAGGATAATGCTCAAGAAAATGGTGTTTGGGGTGAAGTTTGTGGTCTGGGAATTCCTTTTTCAACACGTTCTTTCAACATGTACATATGGTCAGATATTTTTGACACTGAGGTAGCACAAGGTTTCAGTAGTAAAGTGGGTTGAAGCCAGAATATCAACAACATACTTCAAGTCCAATAATATTTCCCAGGTTTTGTAATTTTCAGGAATCTTGTCACCAATTATTAGGGGCAGTCCAGTTCTCGTTACCATTGCCTCCGATTGACCCCTTTAACTGAAAATACGCTATAATTACCTGTGGTTTGTTGGTTTTATCTGAGAACGTGTATGGAAAATATCGAATTACAGCATTTAACTCATCCAAACTAAAATAATGTTTCAATATCAATCTCCTTAGGCACAAATGTATTTCAACTGGTACAATGCCTTCAAGAAGGTTGTGGAAGAAACTGCTGTCAGTCAACTGCTGATGTGCTCGCCTGGACTAACCAAGTGATCATGACAGGATTTGATCATCTAAGAGCTATTACCAAAGTTTCTCAGCAACAAAATTCGACAACACCAAACATGTATCTATTTACTTATTTCACTCACCTCGACATCATCATCACTTTCAAAATGTAAGGACCTATCCAAATTCGTATCACAAACCAACATATACTGAACAAAAATATAAACGTGAGCGGAAATAAAAGATCCTGGAACTTTTTCATACACACAAAAGGCGTATTTTTCTAAAATGTTGTTCACAAATGCCAGAGATGTTTTGAGGTTGCAATTGGCATGTTGACTGCAGGAATGTCTACCAGAGCTGGTCCCAGAGACTTGAATGTTAATTTCTCTATCATAAGCCGCCTCAACGTCGTTTTAGAGAATTTAGAGAACAGCTGATGAAACTGTGGGTTTGCACAACCAAATAATTTCTGCACAAACTATCTCAGAGAAGCTCATCTGCGTGTTCGTCATCCTCACCAGGGTCTTGACCTGACTGCAGTTTGGCTTTGTAACCGACTTCAGTGGGCAAATGCTCACCTTCGATGGCCACTGGCACCCTGGAGAAGTGTGCTTCTCACAGATGAATCCCGGTTTCAACTCTGCCGGGCAGATGGCAGACAGCGTGTATGGCGTCGTGTGGGCTTTACTGATGTCAATGTTGTGAACAGAGTGCCCCATGGTGGCGTAGTAGTTATGGTATGGGCGATCATAAGCTATGGACAACGAACACAACTGCATTTTATCGATGGAAATTTGAGTGCACAGAGATACAATGACGAGATCCTGAGGCCCACCCATTGTTGTGCCATTCATTCACCTCATGTTTTAGCATGATAATGCACTGTCCAATGTCACAAAGATCTGTACACAATTCTTAGAAGATGAAAATGTCCCAGTTCTTCCTTGGCCTGCATAGTCACCAGACATGTCACCCATTGAGCATGTTTGGGATGCTCTCGATTAGAGGTCGACCGATTATGATTTTTCAATGCCGATACCGATACCGATTATTGGAGGACAAAAAAATCCGATACCGATTAATCGGCCGATTTTATTTAAAAAAAATAAAATGTTTTTAAAATATATATACAGTATATATCATACACACACACACATTTTTGTAATAATGACAATTGCAACAATACTGAATGAACAATGAACACTTATTTTAACTTAATATAATACATAAATACACACACGCACACAGCTCTGAAGTGACAATGATACTGAAGAGTCTGCTTAGGAGACAAATACTCTCAACTATTTGAATAAAAATAGAGTTTAAGTTACCTGTGATGAATGTTGAAAACAAAAACTTTAATTTCTATATGCAGGAAATCCTATTTTAATAATGGGCATGGTAAGAATTGACAACCAAAGTGCGAGTCATAATTCCCATGACACCTAGCAAAATCTGAAAAGCGGTTCCTTCATTTATTCCATAGGATATTTTTAGATCACTTAAAATAAGGTCTGTGTTTCGTGTAGGCTTACATCACCGTGCCAATTTTATAACTGTGTAGATATCCATAGGACAAGGTAACTCTGATCAATATTGGCTAAATATAAGCGAAGATAAAAAAAATTGTAGAGTGGATTTATGAAAATATGTTGACAAACGTTACCTTATCCTAGTGAGATTTACATGGGTATCAAAACGTCGAGGCGGTTTAAGCCTGCACGAAACACAGACCTTATTTGAAGTAGATCAAGACATTCTCTATGGAAGACATGAACGGTAAAATAACGAAGGAACCCCTTTCAAATTCAGCCGCAAGTTATTACAGGAATTATAACGCGTCGACTATTTCTCTCTAAACCATATACCTTTGACTAATCCGGAAACTATCACCTCGAAAACAAAACGTTTATTCCGTTCCGTATTTTATCTAACGGGTGGCATCCATGAGTCTAAATATTCCTGTTACATTGCACAACCTTCAATGTTGTCATAATTACGTAATGTTCTGGCAAAGAGCCAGGCGGCCCAAACTGTTGCATATACCCTGACTCTGCGTGCAATGAACGCAAGAGAAATGACACAATTTCACCTGGTTAATATTGCCTGCTAACCTGGATTTCTTTTAGCTAAATATGCAGGTTTAAAAATATATACTGTGTATTGATTTAAAGAAAGGCATTGATGTTTATGGTTAAGTACACATTGGAGCAATGACAGTCATTGATTGATTGTTTTTTATAAGATAAGTTTAATGCTAGCTAGCAACTTACCTTAGCTTACTGCATTCGCTAACAGGCAGGCTCCTCGTGGAGTGCAATGTAATCAATCAATGTAATGCAAGATTGGATCCCCCGAGCTGACAAGGTTAAAAATCTGTCGTTCTGCCTCGTTTTTCCTAGGCCGTCATTGAAAATAAGAATGTGTTCTTAACTGACTTGCCTAGTTAAATAAAGATTAAATAAATCGGCAAATCGGCGCCCAAAAATACCGATTTCCGATTATTACGAAAACTTGAAATAAGTACTCCTCAATGGCAGTGGGAAGTTACTGGATATTGGCGGGAACTGGAACACTATCGTATGTATCAATCCAGAGCATCCCAAACATGCTCAATGGGTGACATGTCTGAGTATGGGGCCGTGCATTATCATGCTGAAACATGAGGTGATGGCGGTGGATGAATGGCACGTCAATGGGCCTCAGGATCTCATCACAGTATTTCTGTGCATTCAAATTGCCATTGTGAAAATGAAATTGTGTTCATTGACCGTAGCTTATGCCAGCCCATACCATAACCCCACCGCCACCATGGGGCACTCATTTCACAACGTTGACATTAACAAACCACTCGCCCACACAACGCATACACGAGGTCTGCGGTTGTGAGGCTGGTTGGCTGGTTGGACGTACTGCCAAATTCTCTAAAATGACATTGGAGGCGGCTTATGGTAGAGAAATTAACATTCAGTCCTCTGACAACAGCTCTGATGGACATTCCTGCAGTCAGCATGCCAATTGCACGCTCCCTCAACTTGGAGACATCTGTGTCATTGTGTTGTGTGGCAAAACTGCACATTTTAGAGTGGCCTTTTATTGTCCCCAGCAGAATGTGCAGCTGTGTAATGATCATGCTGTTTAATCAGCTTATTGATATGACCAAACCTGTCAGGTGGATGGATTATCTTGACAGGAGATATACTCACTAACAGGGATGTAAACAACTTTGTGCACAGAATTTGAGAGAAAAAAGCTTAATGTGAGTGTGGAAAATATCTGGTATATTTTATTTCAGCTCATGAAACATGGGACCAACAATTTACATGTTGCATTTATATTTTTGTTCAGGGTACACAGCCGTGACCTACCAACATATTTTTCTGTCTAACATTCTATTCTCTTTCTAATTGAAGAAATACAAACAATTAAGAATTATCTGGCCTTGTAAATTACTAATTCCCCTACATAGATATTGCACATTACATACAAAACAAGTAGCACAATCAACAGATGGTGCCGCAAAGTATTGGTTGTGTCATTGCCATTGTTATCAACATTCCACAGACGCTGTAGCCACATTGATGTCCAAAAGTAGAACGGGAGCTAATTACTTTTTAGCCTCATTGATGTAGTCAAGTCACTAAACCTTGAGTCAGAATCGAGTCCTAAGTCTCCTGTGCTCAACGATCAAGTCACGAGTCCCTATTTTTATTTTTTTTACCTTTATTTAACTTGGCAAGTCAGTTAAGAACAAATTCTTATTTACAATGACGGCCTACCCAGGCCAAACCCTAACGACGCTGGGCCAATTGTGCGCTGCCCTATGGAACTTCCAATCATGGCCAGTTGTTATACAGCCTGGAATTGAACCAGGGTCTGGAGAGACACCTCTAGCACTGAGATGCAGTGCCTTAGACCACTGCACCACTTAGGAGCCCTATGGCTGAAGTCTGAGTCCCAGAGCTCGAGTCCTGGTCCAAGTGCTCAAGTCTGAGTCAATGGGTCAACATTAATTCAAAGTAAAGTTATTTACCCAGTCAGATATAGTGTAGTGGCAAGAGGAATTTTGTCAATAAATAGTTTGCTATCGCTTTCCTTTATGTGCCACCAAATGTTGTGCATATAAGCTCCTGGTAATGTTACCAGAGCCACGTTCAGTTGCAAAATGTTCTCAAACATTGCAGATAGAAATTCCACGAATAGAGTCGTCGTTATTCCTTATTCAACGTGTCAGAGAGGCATGTTTGTTCTACATAGCATATTTCTATCTGAACATTCCAAGACATTGCGTCCTGCTGAACGCGCCCCAGGTTGTTAACTATAGCTATCTCATGAGGTAACAGGACTGTAACATGACTTATGAATGTAAAATGCGGCCCACAAATGCACAATAGAAAGAAAAAACGTATTCGCTGGTATTATGTGTCGTTTCTGTTGAATGGTGATCTATATACTCTTTTATATTCTCAATGGAGAGAAAAACATAGCTAGACTGTTGTTTTACTATTACATTCAATGCTGCTATCGTTTTTAATTTTGTAAAGCAGCTTGTGTTTCTTAACCAGGCAAAGGGTAGCTCACTAGTAGGCTGGTGATGACTGCTTAGCTACGGGGAAGGAAGACAGTCGCCTGCTCAATGTGTATAATCAGAGGCGGAGTGGAGCCTGTCTGCCCACACTCATCTCTTCCTCACCCGCAGCTCACCAGCTGATGTAGGCTGTGTGTGCTGGGTATGGTGTGTCCTTCCCACTAATGAACTGCTCTGCGTATCTGTGCTGCTAATATTAATTGTGCTCATCATTGAAAAGCTTTCAATCTCTCCAAAAACTCTTGTCCAGTCCACTTAGTAGTCAGATTTTACTCACAGAGAATTTTATCTCGTCTCGTTTTAGTCAACTGAAATGAAAAATCATTTTTGTTTAGTTATAGTTTTTTCTATTTCGTCAGTTATAGTCTCGTCAATTGCCACTGAATAATAGGTGTTTGACGAATATTTTAGTCACTATTTTTGTTGAATAATTTAACACGGATTGCTGGGCCAATGTGCTGAACGATATTGCACTGAACTTATGGCCTGTAACAGCCCTCTGCTTTGGGGTCACAACCTTCAATACGGTGGTTGGCCAGTGCATGAAATGTTGGAGTTGGAATTCCAAGTCTTACTGTGTTACTGCCACCCTATACTGAGGGGGCATACAGTCATAGAAGACAACCATCTCCAACACTATTTGGGGTTATCATTTCCCTCTCTCCCTCGCTTTTGCTCCTGCAGTGTGGAAACGGCAAACCTCTGACACAGTCGCTCTCTCTCGGAGTGTCTGTCACTCTCGCTGAATCCACCCAGAATACGAGAGGGGGAGAAAAAATATAATTTGAAATGAAGGGGCCCATATCTGACAGGCTCTGTGAGTGACAGGCTCAAATGAAAAGCAATATGAGGGATATAGTAGCAATGAATTGCAGATACAGTGACACCACAGTGCTGTTCTAAGAGTAATAGGGGAGGGAGCATGGTAGGGAATACTGTATAACGAGGAAAGAACATGGAATAACGGGAGAGTGGCGTAAAAGAGAGGGACAGAGAAAGATGATGCAAAACAGAAGAAGTAAGGACAGAAAGGAGGGAGGAAGGAAAGAGAGAAGGAGGGAGGAAGGAAAGAGATTAGAGGTTCCTCTCACCCCACAAACTTGGTAGACAAACATTGTTACCTAGGCCTAATTGACACTTCTTTAGATGCATGTGGTGGGATATGTGACGACATTTGGTGTGAGCTCCGATGCTGGTGGTGCCAGGTATAGAGGCATGAGGAATGCATTGGAAATTGCTCTTGGAAACGGCTTGGAACTGCCCCGGACCATGACTGTCCATTGTGTGGCCAAGTGTAAACCCATCCCGCTCTCTCTCTCCCTCTATCTACCTCCCTCCCTCCCTCTGGCCCAGCTGTGTGAGGTCATTAAATCAAGCAGGGCAACCAGGCAGAACAGTGGGAAAGAGGTTGAGAAGGAGAGAGGAGGGCTCAGAAGATGGGTGTGCTCAACCAATCGTATTACAGGTGGCCCATCTAAACCTGCAGGGCCACCTGTAATACGATTTGCTGAGTAGACCCATCTTCCGAGCCTTCCTCTCTCTTTCTCAACCCCTCTCCATCCCTCTCTCGCTCTGTTTTTCCTGGCTGCTCCGTCCTCTTGGAAATCACCCTTTCTGAGAGAGAGGATGGTGGAGTATAGTGTTTCATCCCAAATGGTACCCTGTTCCCTTTATAGTTCCCTTTTATAGTGCACTACTTTTTAAAGTAGTGGACTATAAAGGGAACAGAGTCCTGGTCAAAATAGGGATGCATCCAAATCCACGTGCCCTCAAATAGAAGCAGGTTGAAAGCCTTCACGGCAAACTCTCTGGAAGTAATCGTCTGTCAAGTAGTCCACCTAGTCTATGATCCAAGTAGATTGACCTTTTGCCTAGATATAGACATAGATATACACTGAGTGTACAACACATTAAGAACACCTTCCTTATACTGAGTTGCAACCCCCCCCCCATAAATTGACTATTTGTTTCTGTTGATTGTGAGACTGATATAGACTGCACACTACACAGCTACATGCGCTTGATAGAATAGACCGGGGAGGCCCTAATAGAAAGAGACAAAGGTTGTGTCCACAAAGGCAGTACCTTTCCCCAGGGGCCCTGGTCGAAAGTAGTGCACTACATAAGGAATAGGGTGCCTTTGGGGATACAGACAAATAGATTAATGAGTCTCTGCAGGCTATCTGGTGCACTCTGACACAGTTGTGTTTATGTTGTCTGATATATACACAGCCCTCTGGCAGGTATTTTAAGTGCTGGGTTTAGATGTACAGTATTGGTGTTGTGTTAATTGAAGTAAGGCAGAGGGTTATGGACAGAAAAGTGATTTAGTAATGACATCAATAATGATGTTTGGTATATTTCGCACAACAAGCATGTCAAGGGGAACCTTGTTGAGTGGGTCTACATTTTCTTATCTCTGCTTTATGTGTAAATAATTGCTATCATGCGCCTTTAGGAATGAGAAAAAAATAGTTTTTTTGTGAAATGGTAGACAAACAAAAGTACTCCCCACTGGGCACAGACGTCAGTTCAACGTTTAGTTTTACACATTTGGTTGAGTTGTCAACTAATATGAAATCAACAACAAATGTCATTGGATTTATGTGCCTATAAACTCTGCATGCTTTTCCATGTTGTGGTGGTAGTACAATGTCACATACTATATCATCGCATGACTTCAAGTTTACTGCGACATGATGGGGCCATACTTGCGAACATTAAAAAAAGTTTAAGTTTAAGCATCAGCCAATTAAACATCTTGACGTGTTGCAGGTGATCAAAGGCTACATCTCCCTGGGAACAAACTGGTTAAATCAATCTGTCAATGTATTGTGACGTGGAATCTACGTGGAAAATACATTTGACTTTGAAAAAGTAATCAACGTAAACTATTGTTTTGAGTGGAAAATTTCAACCACAGGATTATGTCAACATGGTAACCAATTTTGAACATAGACAAACCTTGTATAAAATATGTTGAAATTGTACCTTTGAAACAACGTCAGATTTTCAACGTAAAATACACTATAAGAATACAATACAGGGATGCAAACTAGTCACCTTTCGGCAAAAAGGTGACCTATGTGATTTGTGTAGATCTGATGAGAAAAGTTTGGGTGAGAGGGGTGGGGGTGGGGGCTTTGGATGACTACTGGCTGTATGCGAACGAGTAATGCGCGTTTGGACCAATACTGTCTGTATCCAAGGCTCAGCCAATCGTTCACATAACAACAGAATGCAGCACGCGACTGAAGAGAGAACAGACAACCAATTTGCTAGTTACATCATCAGCGCACGCTCTGGAATGACAGCGGGAGAGTGGAACAGCAGTTTGCCAGTTAACTTACAGCAGCGCCCCCTCTTAACGATAACGAAGAGGTAGGTGAGAAGCCTGACCACGAAGATTGGTGAAAAGGTAATGAAGTGTACTTCATGAGCTGTAACCGAAAAACAACTGGCATTTGGAAAGTCTGAGGTGAGGGAGAAAGTGTGGTGGACCAAGTATTGTTAGCATTGTTAAGTATCTCACTCAACACTCCAGCAAATTGGATGCAGTCTATCACAGTGCCATCCGTTATGTCACCAAAGCCCCATATACTACCCATCACTGCGACCTGTATGCTCTCGTTGGCTGGCACTCCCTTCATATTCGTCGCCAAACCCACCGGCTCCAGGTCATCTATCAATCTTTGCTAGGTAAAGCCCCGCCCTATCTCAGCTCACTGGTCACCATAGCAGCACTCACTCGTAGCACGTGCTCCAGCAGGTATATTTCAATGGCCACCCCCAAAGCCAATTCCTCCTTTGGCCGCCTTTCCTTCCAGTTCTCTGCTGCCGATGACTGGAACGAATTGCAAAAATCACTGAAGCTGGAGACCCATATCTCCCTCACTAAATTTAAGCACCAGCTGTCAGAGCAGCTCACAGATCACTGCACCTGTAAATATCCCATCTGTAATCTGTATCTCTACTTGCACATTCATCTTCTGCACATCTATCACTCCAGTGTTTAATTGCTAAATTGTAATTATTTTGCCTATTTATTGCCTTACCTCCCTTAACTTACGTCATTTGCACACACTGTATATATACTTTTTTCTCTCTATTGTGTTATTGACTGTATGTTTGTTTATTCCATGTGTGTCACGCCCTGGCCTTAGTATTCTTTGTTTTCTTTATTATTTTAGTTAGGTCAGGGTGTGACATGGGGTATGTTTGTGTTTTTGTCTTGTCTTGGGTGGTTGTAGTGTCTAGGAGGATTTGTTAGAGTGTATGGGTTTGTGTTGAGTGAATGTTTCTAGGGAAGTCTATGGTTGAGTGAATGTGTCTAGGTATGTCTATGGTTGCCTGAGTGGTTCTCAATCAGAGACAGATGTTTTTCATTTGTCTCTGATTGGGAGCCATATTTAAGGCGGCCATAGGCATCATGTATTTGTGTGTTATGCTGGTGAATGAGGACCCAAAAGCGATTTAAGAGAAACAGAGTCTTTAATCCAGTCTTAAACAAACAATGATACTCCTGGATATTATCATAGGAAAATCCAAAACAGGAAACTGAAATCCTCTCGTCAGTAGAGAGGAACGACTGGAGACGCGACCACAGACTGCAGGTCGCTTCAGGAAGGCACAGGCCGTAGCTGACATAGACACCTGCTCACACGCAGCATCTGAAGAAGGCAAAAACACGACAGGGCGGAACAAGGACACAGAACAGCAAACATCAAACAAGAATCCGACAAGGACAGAAGCGGAAAACAGAGCGAGAAATAGGGACTCTAATCAGAGGGCAAAATAGGGGACAGGTGTGAAAGAGTAAATGAGGTGGTTAGGAGAATGAGAAACAGCTGGGAGCAGGAACGGAACGATAGAGAGAGAGAGCGAGAGAGGGAGAGAGGGAGGGGGAGAGAGAGGGATAGAAAGAGGGAAAGAACCTAATAAGACCAGCAGAGGGAAGCACAGGGACAAGACATGATGATCAATGACAAAACATGACATTGTGGGTAATTGTCTATGTTCTATGTTGCATGTGTGCACTAGTTTTTTCATAGCTTCACGTTCGTCTGTTTGTTGTTTTGTTTCATTTTTCTTCTTATAATTAAAGAAGATGTATTTTGCACACGCTGCGCCTTGGTCATCTCTCTCTCCTATAGACGATCGTGACAATGTGTAACACTTTGTTGTTGTTTGTGTCGCTTTGCTTTATCTTGGCCAGGTCACAGTTGTGAATGAGAACTTGTTCTCAACTATTCTACCTGGTTAAATAAAGGTAAAAACATTTTTTTATCTTGCTAGCTGGATCAAATTATCTGTTATATAGCCAGAGAAATGTTGAGCATTAGCCAACTGAACTGATCAAATAATTGAGTTTCTGGTGTGAAAATTAGCTGGCTAATAAAGTCATACAGCTAACGTCAGTAACCTAACCAATTCGCTATAGTATTAACTGGTAACGTTATACGACTCTTTGCCGTTCCTCAAGTTATAACGTGTTAGTTACTTACCGGACCCTGGCAATCTGTGTGAAATGTTAGCTAGTTATAGTTAGCTAACAAACTAACTACTATCTGTGAATTAATGTTTTCCCTCTACAGTATGTGGTTAATTTTCAGAATAAGAGAATTAGGTGAAAATGAGGCGTTGCTTGTTAAACCAGTGTAGCTGGTGCTGGGCCTGGCTTAAGCTGGATGCCACTATAGAGGTGAAAGGAACACCACACACTTTCCCTCTTTCTAACTTTTTTCAATACATTGGTTAAAAAGAGGTATGCCAGGTGTACTCTCTGCCTCAATTATGCCAACAAAGGGTATCATGCTCTGCTGGCACATTGTAGAACATATGTCCACAGGCAGAACGTGTACAATTGTCACGACTTCCGCCGAAGTCGGCTCATCTCCTTGTTCGGGCGGCCGACGTCACCGGCTGTCTAGCCATCGCCGCTCCATTTTTCATGTATCCATTTGTTTTGTCTTGTTACCTGCACACCTGGTTTTCATTCCCCAATCAATCTACATGTATTTATTCCTCTGTTCCACCACATGTCTTTGTGTAAGATTGTTTGTGTTACGTGTGGCTTGTTTTTTCCGTGTTATTTTTCACAAAAATGTTTATTGTTAAAGATAATTCTTGTGACTGTTTTGCGCATTTTGCACTTTTGCCTAAATAAAGCGTGCGCCTGTTCACAAATCTCTGCTCTCCTTTACCTGACTTCGCTACCAGTACGCACACATTTGACAACAATTTAATAATGTGCAGTGTATCCCAAAGATATTAATTTTGTTGTGTTGAATTTGACAGTTACACTTGTGAGTGAGCGGTGATTATTACATGTTTTACTCAGTGAATGTTATTTTTGCACACATGTAGCCTTGTGCACTTGATCAGCGTCTTTAGTGGCCACTACAATAGAGCAAAAATAGAATGCATGTTTGTTTCATTCTACTTTAAGATGTTTTTTTCCCACAGTGCAATATTTAGATATGTGTGGTCACAAGTGTTCTATTATAAAGGCTGTCATGGCTAACTGCAATATTAGTATATTGTTCTTTCTCATTTGCAGTAAAGTCTAGGCAACAAATACAATTGGATTGCTTTCTTTATATTTTTTAGCTGTGCGTTAGGTTCACATTAACCACTTTTTATTTTACACACAGAGACTGATCATGTAGATCATTCTTTGTTGTTTAATTAGTTAAAACCTGCATTTCCCCCTAACAGGGATTTTTTTACATGTTTCAGTGCAAAAAAAAAAGTGTTACCTTTTTGGGCCCTCACCAGTTTGCATCCCTGACAATAGGCTGGGCAGCACCTCCTACTGGAGAGTTGATCTATCTACAACTATCCCTTTATTTTTTTTATTGAACCTATATTTAACATGGCGAGTCAGTTAACAATAAATTCTTATTTACAATGACATCCAACCAATTGGCAAAAAGCCTCCTGCAGGGACGGGGGCTGGAATTAAAAATAAAAATATAGGACAAAACACAAATCACGAGATCAATAGAGACACCACAACACTACATAAAGAGAGATCTAAGACAACAACATAGTATGGCAACAACACATGACAACACACCATGATAACAACATGGTAGCAACACAACATGGTAGCAGTACAAAACATGGTACAAACATTATTGGGCACAGAAAGCAGCACAAAGGCAAGAAGGCAGAGACAACAATCCATGACGCAAAGCAGACACAACTGTCAGCAAGAGTGTCCATGATTGAGTCTTTGAATGAAGAGATGGAGATAAAACTGAGCAGTTTGAGGCTTTTTGCAGCTCGTTCCAGTCGCTAGCTGCAGCAAACTGAAAAGAGGAGTGACAGAGGGATGTGTGTGCTTTGGAGATCTTGTGACTGGCAGAATGGGTGTTGTATGTGGAGGATGAGGGCTGCAGTAGGTATCAGATAGGGGGGATTTATAAATAAGAATCAACCAGTGGGTTGATGGGTATACAGAGATGACCAGTTTATAGAAGAGTGCAGTGATGGGTCTTATAAGGAGCATTGGTGCCAAATCTGATGGCCGAATGGTAAAGAACATCTAGCCACTCGAGAGCATCCTTACCTGATGATTTATAAATTACGTCTCCGTAATCTAGCATGGATAGGATGGCCATCTTAATCAAGGTTAGTTTGGCAGCTGGGGTGAAAGAGGAGCGATTATGATAGAAGAAACCAAGTCTAAATTTAACCTTAGCCTGCAGCATTGATATGTGCTGAGAGAAGGAAAGTATACCGTCTAGCCATACTCCCAAGTACTTGTATGAGGTGACTACCTCAAGCTCTAAACCCTAAGATGTAGTAATCACACTGGTGGGGAGAGGGGCATTCTTCTTACCAACCACATTACCTTTGTTTTGGAGGTGTTCAGAAAAAGGTTAAGGGCAGAGAAAGCTTGTTGGACACTATGAAAGCTTTGTTGTAGAGCGTTTAACACAAAATCCGGGGAGGGGCCAACTGAGTATAAGACTGTATCATCTGCATATAAATGGATGAGAGAGCTTCCTACTGCCTGAGCTATGTTGTTGATGTAAATTGAGAAGAGCGTGGGTCCTAGGATCGAGCATTGGGGTACATCCTTGGTGACAGGCAGTGGCTGAGATAAATCAAATCAAATTGTATTTGTCACAATCGCCGACAAGGTGCAGTTCAAGAAATAGAGTTAAGAAAATATTTACTAAATAAAGTTTTTTTTAAAGTAACACAGTCGAATTACATAGCAATAAGGAGGCTATATACAGGGGGCCCGGTACCTAGTGAATTTGGGGGGGTACAGGTTAGTCGAGGTACATGTAGGTAGGGTTAAAGTGGCTATGCATTGAGGATAAACAGCGAGCAGCAGTGTAAAAACAAAGGGGGGGGGATCAATATAAATGGTCCAGGTGGCCATTTGAATAATTGTTCAGCAGTCTTATAGCTTGGGGTAAAAGCTGTTAAGGAGCCTTTTGGAACTAGACTTGGCGCTGCGGTAGCACAGAGAATGGTCTATGACTTGAGTGATTTTTTGGGCCTTCCTCTGACACCACCTGCTATATAAACTCAGCAAAAAAAGAAACGTCCCTTTTTCAGGACCCTGTCTTTCAAAGATAATTTGTAAAAATCCAAATAACTTCACAGATCTTCATTGTAAAGGGTTTAAACACTGTTTCCCATTCTTGTTCAATGAACCATAAACAATTATTGAACATGCACCTGTGGAACGGTCATTAAGACACGAACAGCTTACAGACGGTAGGCAATTAAGGTCACAGTTATGAAAACTTAGGACACCAAAGAGGCCATTCTACTGACTCTGAAAAACACCAAAAGAAAGATGCCCAGGGTCTCTGCTCATCTGCGTGAACGTGTCTTAGGCATGCTGCAAGGAGGCATGAGGACTGCAGATGTGGCCAGGGCAATAATTTGCAATATCTGTACTGTGAGACGCCTAAGACTGTGCTATAGGGAGACAGGCGACCAGCTGATCCTCCTCGCCGTGGCAGACCACATGTAACAACACCTGCACAGGATCGGTACATCCGAACATCACGCCTGCGGGACAGGTACAGGGTGGCAACAACTGCCCGAGATACACCAGGAACGCACTGGACTGGCAAAAAGTGCTCTTCACTGACGAGTCACGGTTTTCTCTCACCAAGAGTGATGGTCAGATTCGCGTTTATCGTCGAAGGAATGAGCGTTACACCGAGGCCTGTTCTCTGGAGCGGGATTGATTTGGAGGTGGAGGATCCGTCATGGTTTGGGGCGGTGTGTCACAGCATCATCGGACTGAGCTTGTTGTCATTGCAGGCAATCTCAATGCTGTACGTTACAGGGAAGACATCCTCCTCCTTCATGTGGTACCCTTCCTGCAGGCTCATCCTGACATGACCCTCCAGCTTGACAATGCCACCAGCAATACTGCTTATTCTGTGTGTGATTTCCTGCAATACAGAAATGTCAGTGTTCTGCCATGGCCAGCGAAGAGCCCGGATCTCAATCCCATTGAGCACGTCTGGGACCTGTTGGATCGGAGGGTGAAGGATAGGGCTATTCCCCCCAGAAATGTCCGGTAACTTGCAGGTGCCTTGGTGGAAGAGTGGTGTAACATCTCACAGCGAGAACTGGCACATCTGGCGCAGTCCATGAGGAGGAGATGCACTGCAGTACTTAATGCAGCTGGTGGCCACACCAGATTCTGACTGTTAGTTTTGATTTTGACTCCCCCTTTGTTCAGGGACACATTATTAAATGTATTTTAGTCACATGTCTGTGGAACTTGTTCAGTTTATGTCTCAGTTGTTGAATCATGTTATGTTCATACAAATATTTACACATGTTAAGTTTGCTGAAAATAAACGTAGTTGACAGTGAGAAGACATTTCTTTTTTTTGCTGAGTTTAGGTCCTGGATGGCAGGAAGCTTGGCCCCAGTGATGTATTGGGCCATACTCACCACCCTCTGCAGCGGCTTACGGTCAGATCCTGAGCAGTTGCCATTCCAGGCAGGGATGCAACCGGTCAGGATGCTCTCGATGGTGCAGCTTTAGAACTTTTTGAGGACCTGGGGTCCCATGCCAAATAGTTTCAGTCTTCTGAGGGGGAAAAGGTGTTCTGACTTTATACACTGCCTTCTTTGAGAGAGGTAATTAGCAAACCAGGCCAAAGACTCCTTAGAGACAACAATACTCCTTAGTCGGCCCACAAGAATGGAATGGTCTACCATATCAAAGATTTGGCCAAGTCAATAAAAATAGCAGCACAACATTGCTTAGAATCAAGGGCAATGGTGACATCATTTCGGACCTTTAAGGTTGCAGTGACGCATGCATAAACTGAGTGGAAACCAGATTGCATGCCAGAGAGAATACTATGTAAAATGGCCCCGGAAGAAATGGCAGCAGTTTTACGGGCACCCAACCAATTGTGCTCTTATGTGGGGGTATTTTCGCATTATTTGTAACTTATTTTGTACATAATGTTTCTGCAACTGTATCTTACGGCAGAAAAAGAGGGTTATTCTGTGCATATTTGTAAACAACAGCTGGTGCTGAAAGTCTCTAGATTTTGCTCGCCTGAAGTAGAGTATATTGTGATAAATTGCAGGACACACTACTTGCCTAGAGTTTTCAGCTATACTTTTCGTGGCTGTTTATTTACCACCACAGACAGATGCTGGCACTAAGACCGCACTCAGTCAGCTGTATAAGGAAATAAGCTAACAGAAAACCACTCACCCAGAGGCGATGCTCCTAGTGGCCGGAGACTATAATGCAGGGAACTTAAATCAGTTCTACCAAATTTCCATCAACATTTTAAACGTGCAACCAGAGGGAAAAAAATTCTAGATCACCTGTACTCAACACACAGAGACGCGCACTAAACTCTCCCTCGCCCTCCATTTGGTAAATCCGACCACAACTCTGTCCTCCTGATTCCTCCTTACAAGCAAAAATTAAAGCAGGAAGCACCAGTGACTCGGTCTATAAAAAAGTGGTCAGATGAAGCAGATGCTAAACTACAGGACTGTTTTGCTATCACAGACTGGAACATGCTCCGGGATTCTTCCGATGGCATTGAGTACACCACAGCAGTCACTGGCTTCATCAATAAGTGCATCGAGGACGTCGTCCCCACAGTGACTGCGTACATACATACCTCAACCAGAAGCCATGGATTACAGGCAACATTTGTACTGAGCTAAAGGGTAGAGCTGCCGCTTTCAAGGTACGGGACTCTAACCCGGAAGCTTACAAGAAATCCTGCTATGCCCTGCGATGAACCATCAAACAGGCAAAGCATCAATACAGCGCTAAGATTGAATCATACCACACCGGCTCCGACGCTCGTCTTATTTGGCAGGGCTTGCAAACTATTACAGACTACAAGGGGAAGCACAGCCACGAGCTGCCCAGTGACACGAGCCTACCAGACGAGCTAAATCACTTCTATGCTCGCTTCGAGGCAAGTAACACTGAGGCATGCATGAGAGCATCAGCTGTTCCGGACGACTGTGTGATCACACTCTCCGTAGCCGACGTGAGGACATGAACTGGCAGGTGTCTTCACTGACATTTTCAACATGTCCCTGATTGAGTCTGTAATACCAACATGTTTCAAGCAGACCACCATAGTCTCTGTACCCAAGAACACATAGGCAACCTGCCTAAATGACTACAAACCCGTAGCACTCGCGTCTGTAGCCATGAAGTGCTTTGAAAGGATGGTAATGGCTCACATCAACACCATTATCACAGAAACACTAGACCCACTCCAATTTGCATACCGCCCAAACAGATCCACAGATGATGCAATCTCTATTGAACTCCACACTACCCTTTCCCATCTGGACAAAAGGAACACTTATGTGAGAATGCTATTCATTGACTACAGCTCAGAGTTCAACACCATAGTACCCTCAAAGCTCATCAATAAGCTAAGGATCCTGGGACTAAACACCTCCCTCTGCAACTGGATCCTGGACTTCCTGACGGGCCGCCCACAGGTGGTGAGAGTAGGTAGCAACACATCTGCCACGCTTATCCTCAACACTGGAGCTCCCCAGGGGTGCGTGCTCAGTCCCCTCCTGTACTCCCTGTTCACCCACGACTGCATGGCCAGGCATGACTCCAACACCATCATTAAGTTTGCAGACGACACAACAGTGGTAGGCCTGATCACCGACAATGACGAGAGCCTATAGGGAGGAGGTTAGAGACCTGGCCGGGTGGTGCCAGAATAACAACCTATGCCTCAACGTAACCAAGACTAAGGAGATGATTGTGGACTACAGGAAAAAGAGGACCGAGCACGCCCCCATTCTCATCGACGGGGCTGTAGTGGAGCAGGTTGAGAGCTTCAAGTTCCTTGGTGTCCACATCAACAACAAACTAGAATTGTACAAACACACCAAGACAGTCGTGAAGAGTGCACGACAAAGCCTATTCCCCCTCAGAAAACTAAAAATATTTGGCATGGATCGTCAAAATGTTCTACAGCTGGAACATCGAGAGCATCCTGACTGGTTGCATCACTGCCTGGTACGGCAATTGCTCGGCCTCTGACCGCAAGGCACTACAGAGGGTAGTGCGTACGGCCCAGTACATCACTGAGGCTAAGCTGCCTGCCATCCAGGACCTCTACACCAGGCGGTGTCAGAGGAAGGCCCTAAAAATTGTCAAAGACCCCAGCCACCCCAGTCATATACTGTTCTCTCTACTACCGCATGGCAAGCGGTACCGGAGTGCCAAGTCTAGGAGAAAAAGGCTTCTCAACAGTTTTTACCCCCAAGCCATAAGACTCCCGAACAGGTAATCAAATGGCTACCCGGACAATTTGCATTGTGTGCCCACCCCCAACCCCCCCACCCCCAACCCCCCCACCCCTCTTTTTATGCTGCTGCTACTCTCTGTTTATCATATAAGCATAGCCACTTTAACTATACATTATACTATACACTTTAACTGTACATTTTACCTCAATTGGGCCGACCAAGCAGTGTCTGTATGTAGCCTCGCTACTTTTAAAGCCTCGCTACTGTATGTAGCATGTCTTTTTCCTGTTGTTTTATTTCTTTACCTACCTATTGTTCATGCTAGCGGAACCCCTCGACAACATTCCGCTGAAAAGGCAGCGCAGCGCGCGAAATTCAAAAATATTTTTAGAAATATTTAACTTTCACACATTAACAAGTCCAATACAGCAAATGAAAGATAAACTTCTTGTTAATCTACCCATCGTGTCCGATTTCAAAAAGGCTTTACTTTACACCAAATGATTATGTTAGGTCAGAGTCAAGTCACAGAAAAACACAGCCATTTTTCCAGCCAAAGATAGGAGTCACAAAAAGCAGAAATATAGATAAAATGAATCACTAACCTTTGATGATCTTCATCAGATGACACTCATAGGACATCATGTTACACAATACATGTATGTTTTGTTCGATAATGTGCATATTTATTTCCAAAAATCTCTGGTTACATTGGCGCGTTTCGTGCAGTAATGTTTTGATTCCAAAACATCCGGTGATTTTGCTCATAAACATAATAAACATTGATAAAAGATACAAGTGTTATTCACAGAATTAAAGAGACTTCTCCTTAATGCAACCGCTGTGTCAGATTTCAAAAAAGAAATTACGGAAAAAGCATAATCTGAGTACGGCTCTCAGAGCCCAATCCAGCCAAAGAAATATCCGCCATGTTGGAGTCAACAGAAGTTGGAAATAATATATAATAATAAATTAAATTAAAATTAAATAAATTAAATAAATAATAATATATATAATAAATAATCACTTACCTTTGATGATCTTCATCAGAATGCACTGCCAGGAATCCCAGTTCGACAATAAATGACTGATTTGTTCCATAAAGTCCATAATTTATGTCCAAATAGCTACTTGTTGTTAGAGTGTTCAGCCCAGTAATCCATCTTCATGAGGCGCGAGCACTACGTCCAGACAAAAACTCAAAAAGTTCCGTTACAGGTCGTAGAAACATGTCAAACGATGTATGGAATCAATTTTTAGGATGTTTTTAACATAAAACTTCAATAATGTTCCAACCGGAGAATTCCATTGTCTGTAGAAAAGCACTGGAATGAGAGCTAACTCTGACCCATGACTCATTCAGCTCCCATTTTCCCCTCCTTTATAGCAGAAGCCTGAAACAAGTTTCTAAAGATGGTTGACATCTAGTGGAAGCGTTAGGAAGTGCAACTTGACCCCATAGACACTGTGTATTCGGTAGGCCAAGCTTTGAAAAACTACAAACCTACGATTTCCCACTTCCTGGTTGGATTTATCTCAGGTTTTCACCCACCATATGAGTTCTGTTATACTCAGACATCATTCAAACAGTTTTAGAATCTTCAGAGTGTTTTATATCCAATACTACTAATAATATACATATATTAGCATCTGGGACAGAGTAGCAGGCAGTTTACTCTGGGCACGCATTTCATCCAAAAGTGAAAATGCTGCCCCCTATCCCAAACAGGTTATTAACAGGACAAAGTAGAAATTGTTCTGTCACAGTTAGAATTGGCCTATAGCTTTAGTCTACCATCCAGGGTTTTAACCAAGTTCTGCTTAGCTTTGATATTTTTCACTGACTATTACCAATGTGCTTTTATGAGAATGACTGTTGAGAAATCGTCACTTAATAGATTAACTGTTGCTATCGAAGTCATTCCAATATGTAGGTTCAACAGAGCAAGTAAAATGTAACCATACTTGATCAATCTCATGCTATTGTTTATATTCAGCCCTGGGATTCAACAAAACATAGAAAATACATATAGGCCTCGGGTTTCAAAATATGGTTTATTGCAAAGGTAATAATAAATATGTTGGATTCACATCTCAACCAAAATTAAAAGTTAAAGAATTTTATTAAATCAAACTGCATTTAAAGTGGATTTAAAGTTTGAATTGATTTAGCCCTATTCTTTAACTTAGATTTTTGGTTGAAATGAAGACGTGAATCCAACATATCAATTATTAATTTGTAAACAAATTTGAATTAAAGCCAGACTTAGTGGCAGAGATGGCGCAGAAAATACATCTCCTTCAAAAGTTTAAATTTGGTTGTGTTATCAACCAAAAACAATTCAATATTAACTTTTGCAATACGGTAAATAGCCTATTAACTTGTTGACAAGTTAACAAATTATATGGTTGTGCTTTAAGATGGTTGAAAGCGTAGTGATAACACATTGGGAACTCAGCAACCTTTTGGCTGTCTTTTTGAGCATGTGAAAATAGGTTGGAATCTCATTGACCAACGTATCTACAAAATATTACCCAATTCCCCACGTTGAAATGACGTGGTGTGCCCAGTAGATTGTTAGCTGTTCCCATCACATAACCTGGTACATTTATCCCTGTGCTAAAATCACCAGGTGGCAGTGACTATTTATGGTTCAAATTCCGTATCATCCAATTAAAAATGTTCACTTAATTGGACGTGATAGAACACTTTTCCATGAGACAAATGGATGTGATGGAACAATTTTTCAACAGTCAAAGGACACCATATGCTAATCAAAGTTATTAAAACACACACCATTTTTCAGTTGGGCAATTAGCTCACAGTGTTGCGAGCCTGACTTCTTCTGGTGAATTTTGCCATTTGCGGCAGGTTCGAATCCCAGCTGAGTTATTGTTTTTTCATTTGAAATGTAAAATTACATTTATTGTCCTAGCATGTTGTGAAAAGAAGGGAAGTGCAGCCAAAACCTTGTACATGAAAATTCCAAATACATTTAATGAGGAACTTCTTGTTGGAGTCCCTCTTGCAGGCCAACACATACCATTAGGTTACTGGCACTGGAGCATAAATAATCATCGCTACTGTAGGCTATATTACAAAGATGCATAAGCCTACACTTAGGCCAACATTTTATTATGCATTATTATAATCATCCACTTCGTGGCCTTGTTGATCAATTTTAAGAAATGACATTGGTTTGTGGAAAAAAAGTTTAAGATCTTTGGCTGTTGCGGAATTTGTTACAGGAAATAATCAAGGCCTCCTCGTAATGTTAACCTGGTACATTTAGCCTTATGCTGTGTGAACATCTATCCTTTGATCAAGTGCAATGCGTTGACAATTTTAATTGGCTGATACTTAAAACGTGATCTAAAACTTGAACTTTTTCTAATGTTTGCACGTATGGCCCACGTTTTATATCAATATTTGATAAAAGTGTTTCCACCGCAATTGACGCATAATCAATTTCACTGACAAAAATTGCCACCCTTGTCTAGAGTATTTGGTTTTATCGACATTGGAAAATCTTACCAAGAAATGTGCTGTTTCCTTGAGGCCTGTTTTTAAAGTGTCTGGTAATTCATTTGCATGAAATGGTTGGATGGAAACCTGGTTATTTTCAGATAAAAGTGTCAACTTGAGTGGATTCTCAGTCTGATCTTATTTTTTACTTTTTTTTTTTTATTCCCCTGTATAGTGCACTACTTTTGACTATAGGGAATTGGGTGCCATTTGGGACTCAGTCAATGTTCTTTTCTTGAGGTTATGCTCAAGTTCTTTTTGGTATAACATTCGTCTTATTAAGCTATCAGCTGGTGTTGCTATGACAAATACGCCTTTTTGTTTTGTTTGTGACTATTTGAACGGGTGTAGTAGCACAAGCCCTCTTAGGAGGATTTGCAACTATTGCTCTTCTGAGTGTGTCAGAGTATCAGAGTGAAACCTTGCACAGTGATAGGAAGTGTTGGGGAGTAGTGAACTACATGTAGTTCAACTAGTAATTTAACTACATTTTGCAGTAGCTAGGCGGTAGTTGCCATGTAGTGGTGTAGCTAACTACTGGAACTGCACACTACATTTGTTTGCTAAAATAAAATAAAATCTGGGTGAAGTAGGCAAGAATTTCCTTTCTTTTCCGGCATCAGACCTGCCTAATTCGCATTTGAAACATCGCTTTTGTGTATGATAGGCTAAATTACACAT
Source organism: Salvelinus alpinus (assembly GCF_045679555.1). Taxonomy (NCBI): domain Eukaryota; kingdom Metazoa; phylum Chordata; class Actinopteri; order Salmoniformes; family Salmonidae; genus Salvelinus; species Salvelinus alpinus. The sequence continues at coordinate 34,359,842 of NC_092088.1, forward strand.
TCTGTTTACATCTGACTCCAGAGTGATCTGTTCTTGCAATATTTTTCTATGACATTGCAGATATGGACATGATCATTTATCACGAAGTATACTGAACAAAGACATAATCACAACATGAACTGAGTTACAGTTCATATAAGTAAATCAGTACATTTAAATACATTCATTAGGCCTTAATCTATGGATCTATGGATTTCACATGACTGGGCAGGGGTGCAGGCCCACCCACTTGGGAGCCAGGCCCAGCCAATAAGATAGAGTTTTTCCCCACAAAAGGGCTTTAGTACAGACCGGTTGGCTGGTCTCAGATGATCCCACAGGTGAAGATCCTGGGCTGGTATGGTTACCAATGCTCTGCGGTTGTGAGGCCGGTTGGATGTACTGCTAAATTCGCTAAAATGACGTTGGAGGCGGCTTATGGTAGAGAAATGAACATTCAATTCTCTGGCAACAGCTCTGGTGGACATTAATGCAGTCAGCGTGCTTATTGTATGCTCCCTCTACGTGAGACATCTGTGGCATTGTGTTGTGTGACAACTGCACCCACTCAGCCCCTACGCAGACGGTCATGCGTCGTCGCTATCTTCACTCTCTTTCTCTTCCATTACTCACTCCTTTTCTATCCTATCATCTATCATTTCTGCTAAATCCCTCTCCCTCCTTACTCTGCCTCTTCGACCCTACTCTCTTCCCTTTCCGCATCCTTTGGTTGACGACAGCAACTCCTCATTCACTCAGCTTATTAAGTCCACTGGTTCAACTCACACATAACTATCCTAGGCCTTGACCTCTTTCACCCCTCTCTCTCCAGATGAACTCCTGCGACTAGTGATGTCCGGGCCGACCGACAACCTGCCTCCTTGACCCCATCAAGGGGACCACCTCTGGAGACGTTCTTCTAATTCTCACTTCCCTCATCAACTCATCCTTGACCACTGGTTGCGTCCCCTCTGACTTCAAGATGTCCAGAATCGCTCCCCGCCTCAAGAAACTAACACTCGACCCCTTTGACATCAAAAACTACAGACCGGTATCCGTTCTTTCGGACCAACTCTCGCGTTATCTCTCTCAGAACATTCACTCAACCGAGACCTCTCCCCTCTGTGTCACAGAGGCTCTCGGCACTGCCAGAGCTCTCCTCGGTTTTCATCCTCCTAGTTCTATCCACTGCCTTCGAGACTGTGAACTATCAGATCCTCCTGTGCACCCTCTCAGGGCCATGCATTTCAAGCTCCTGGATCTGTGTCTGCACCACATGCTCTCACTACTGGTGTCCCCCAGGGCTCGGTTCTAGGCCCTCTTCTCTTTTCTCTCTACACTAAGTCACTCAGCTCTGTCATATCAATCAATCAATCAATCAATTTTATTTTATATAGCCCTTCGTACATCAGCTAATATCTCGAAGTGCTGTACAGACACCCAGCCTAAAACCCCAAACAGCTAGTAATGCAGGTGTAGAAGCACATGGTCTCTCCTATCATTGCTCTGTCATTTCCCCTTCTGACACCCAGGTTGCGACATCTCTCTGCGTGCCTGGAAGACATCTCAGCTTGGATGTTTGCCCACCACATCCAGGGAAGGCCTGCCCATTCCAAAACCTCTCCATCACGGTGAACCCCACTTGTGCCATTAAACCCCTGCAACTTATGCAGAACACCTCAGTCCGCATGGTGTTCAACCTTCCCAACCTTCCCCTGCTCCTCTTCACAGCCCTCTAGCTTCCAGTCGAAGCTCGCATCCACTACAAGACCATGGTGATTGCCTACAGAGCAGCAAGAGGAACTTCCCCTCCCTACCTTCAGGCTATGCTCGAACCCTATATCCCAACCCAACCACTCCGGTCTGCCACCTCTGGTCTTTTTTCCATCCCACCCCTACGGGAGGTGAGCACCCGCTCAGTCCAGTCAAAGCTCTTCTCTGTCCTGGCACTCCAATGGTGGAACCAGTTTCCCCCTGATGCTAGGACAGTGGTATCCCTGCCCATCTTCTGAAAACGTCTGAAACCTTACCTCTTCAAAGAGTATCTTAAATATGACGTCTCAGTCAGTCTAATCCGCATCCTCCACAAAAAAATGTATAAAAATTAAATGTATTTTACTATTAGCTCTCACTTTGCTGATAACTTCTTTTTTGAGAGAAAAATGTACTTATTACGACTGTGATATGTGGTTGTCTCACCTAGCTACCGTAAGATGAATGCATTAACTGTAAGTAGCTCTGGACAAGAGTGTCTGCTAAATGACTAAAATGGAAAATAAAATGGAAAAATAAAATAGGGTCTTCATTATTCGCTTGAAAATCTTGCGACAAATGGATGGAAACTTAGCTATTGTCTGCGTCCCATTTACAGATACATTACAGATACAGCAAACACAAGAATTCACCTGACAAGTACTGTTGACTGGCTCAACCCACTGTGACTCACTGTTTCTCAGTGGGAGCAGTCAGTAGAAGCAGAACAAGGCATCTATTGGAGTATTTATTGTGGGAACTGTGTGTGTGTGTGTGTGTGTGTGTGTGTGTGTGTGTGTGGGTCCTGCAATCTGTGACAGAGCTAAAAGGCTAGAACACACAGGACGATGGGTGGCGGGGGAGGCGACGGCTGAGCGATAGTGACAAAGCGAGGGGGACCAGGCGCAACGCCTTTCAGCGCTCCCATCCTGTCCCGTTAATTACCCTCGTCCCAGGTTTCTACCCAACCCCTAAACCTCCAGCCCCCCTCTCACGGCCTGTTTTGGAGCTGTCCGTCCCACGCCATCCCGCAGGATCAAATGGGCCTCAGGGAGCTACTGGAGCCGAGGAGAGGAGAGTTTATCTTGGACTCTGTCCTGTGCCCACCCTCACCCCTCCATCTCCTCTGTGTACTCTGCCTGATGAGACTGATGAGTTTCAGAAGAAAGGTCTTTGTTTCTGGCCATTTTGAGCCTGTAATCGAACCCACAAATGCTGATGCACCAGATACTCAACTAGTCTAAAGAAGATCAGTTTTATTGCTTCTTTAATCAGGACAACAGTTTTCAGCAGTGCTAACATAATTGCAAAATAGTTTTCTAATGATCAATTAGCCTTTTAAAATGATAAACTTGGATTAGCTAACACAACGTGCCATTGGAACACAGGATTGATGGTTGCTGATAATGGGCCTCTGTACACCTATGTAGATATTCCATTAAAAAATCTGCAGTTTCCAGCTACTAGTCATTTACAACATGTCTACACTGTATTTCTGATCAATTTGCTGTTATTTTAATGGGCAAAACATGTCCTTTTCTTTATAAAACAAGGACATTTCTATTTGACCCCAAACTTTTCAACGGTTGTGTATGTCATACACTGGACTGCAGTGTGCTATGAAATAGGGTTTCACACCTTCCAAAAGTATGATTACAAACGTGTCATTCTGAATTAAAGGAGTGAAGAAACATGAAGGGGAGTTTCTGTCCCAGTGCATGCAATGTGCATAGTTTCAACATAGCACTATAAAAACACACACACATACACACACACACAAACATAGACCTTCATTATTCCTATGTGTGGACTATTGTACAGTGCCTTACAGTATTCATCCCCCTTGGCATTTTTCCTATTTTGTTGCATTACAACCTGTAATTTAAATGGATTTTTATTTGGATTTCATAGTCCAAATTGGTAAAAAAAAAAAAAAATTGTTTCAGAAAATGCAGGAAAAAAAAAAAAAGAAGAGAAGTTGTGCGTTTTTTATGTTTGCTATGAAGCCCCTAAATAAGATCTGGTGCAACCAATTACCTTCAGAAGTCACATAATTAGTTAAATAAAGTCCATCTGTGTGCAATCTAAGTGTTACATGTGTTACACAGCTCTCTGATCTTGGCCATTGTGGAGAGGTTGGAGTCTGTTGGATTGAGTGTGTGGACAGGTGTCTTTTATACAGGTAACGAGTTCAAACAGGTGCAGTTAATACAGGTAATGAGTGGAGAACAGGAGGGCTTCTTAAAGAAAAACTAACAGGTCTGTGAGAGCCGGAATTCTTACTGGTTGGTAGGTGATCAAATACTTATGTCATGCAATAAAATGCAAATTAATTACTTAAAAATCATACAATGTGATTTTCTGGATTTTTGTTTTAGATTCCGTCTCTCACAGTTGAGGTGTACCTATGATAAAAAATTACAGACCTCTACATGGTTTGTAAGAAGGAAAACCTGCAAAATCAGCGGTGTATCCAATACTTGTTCTCCCCACTGTATACACCTGCTCTGAAAGGCCCCAGAGTCTGCAACACCACCAAGCAAGCGGCACCATGAAGACCAAGGAGCTCTCCAAACGGTCAGGGACTAAGTTGTGGAGAGGTACAGATCAGGGTTGGGTTATAAAAAGATATCCGAAACTTTGAACATCCCACTATTAAAAAATGGAAATAATATGGCACCACAACAAACATGCCATGAGAGGGCCGCCCACCAAAACTCACAGACCAGGCAAGGAGGGTCTTAATCAGAGAGGCAACAAAGAGACCAACGATAACCCTGAAGGAGCTGCAAAGCTCCACAGCGGAGATTGGAGTATCTGTCCATAGAACCACTTTAAGCCGTACACTCCACAGAGCTGGGCTTTACGGAAGAGTGGCCAAAAAAAGCCATTGCTTAAAGAAAAAAATATGCAAACACGTTTGGTGTTCACCAAAAGGTATATGGGAGACTCCCCAAACATATGGAAGAAGGTACTCTGGTCAGATGAGACTAAAATTGAGCTTTTTGGCCATCAAGGAAAATGCTATGGCTGGCGCAAACCCAACAGCTCCCATCACCCCGAGAACAACATGGGGGTGTTTTTCATCAGCAGGGACTGGGAAACTGTTCAGAATTGAAGGAATGATGAATGGCCTTAAATACAGGGAAGTTCTTGAGGGAAACCTGTTTCAGTCTTCCAGAGATTTGAGGCTGGGATGGAGGTTCACCTTCTAGCAGGACAATGACCCTAAGCATACTGCTAAAGCAACACTTGAGTGGTTTAAGGGGAAACATTTAAATGTCTTTGAATGACCTAGTCAAAGCCCAGACCTCAATCCAATTGAGAATCTGTGGTATGACTTAAAGATTGCTGTACACCAGCGGAACCCATTCAACTTTAAGTAGCTGGAGCAGTTTTGCCTTGAAGAATGGACAAAAATCCCAGTGGCTAGATGTGCCAAGCTTATAGAGACATACCCCAAAAGACCTGCAGCTGTAATTCCTGCAAAAGTTGTTCCTACAAAATACTGACTTTGGGGGGGTGAATAGTTATGTATGCTCAAGTTTTCAGTTTTTTTGTCTTATTTGTTGTTTGTTTCACAATAAAACATATTTTACATCTTCAAAGTGGTAGGCATGTTGTGTAAATCAAATGATACAAACCCCCTAAAGATCAATTTTAATTCCAGGTTGTAATGCAACAAAATAGGAAAAATGCCAAGGGAGGTGAATACTTTCGCAAGCCACTGTACCTACAGTACTATCCAGATGCTCTCATATCATCCCACTGTTGTCATACGGTACTCAGGAATGCTGAGTCAGGCGACAACCTTTCTATCCACACTGGAGTGAGACTACACAGATTAAGTTATAAGAGAGATGGCATTACTCAGCTCATCAGAGCAACGCAGTCCTGCCATCCTTCCTCCCTCCATTCCTCCGTCCCTCTATCCCTGACACAGCCAAACGTCCCCTAATCAGTTTTGGATCACTCGGCTAATGAGCAATAGTTTTTTCATGGCAAGCAGTGGAGAGACGTATGTATCTATCTATCATTGATTGAGGTGATAATCCACAGATCTGCCCAGGAGGCTCCAGGCTACAGCCAGGGCCCTGGCTGGCTTCGAGAGGGGTTGTCACCAATGTTCCCTCACATTTTGGGGTGCACTGAGCTAATCTTTGGTATTGTGAGAGGAAATATAATTTATGGTGAACTCTGAGGCTGTACCCTCACAGTTTTAGACAGTAGCCAATAGGTGATTGTGGCTTATTTGAGCATAATGTAAGCCAAAACAAAAACAATGTAGCAAATCCCATAACATTTTCACATGGAAATAGCTTTGATTTCTATGATATAGCCTACAGTAGCCTATATGTGGTGTTCAATGCAGGCCTACATTGCATGAGACTTTTAAAACGTTTTTACATTATGAAGAGGTTGACATTAATTAATGTTTTGCTTGGTCTGTAACACTATGGGCCAAATAGGTGACTTTAAATTGCATTGTATTATGTTGAATGATGCAAGAAACCACTTTACAAAATAAAATGAATTATTATTACCATACAGAGAATTAGATCATGTAGGCTACCCCTCTGTCTATTGGCTTATTTGCATATTCAAGTGTCTTAATTAAAGGGGCAGTGTTGTAATTTAAGACATTAAGGCTTTTTACCTGACATGCTTTTCAAAGACAGCCTGAAATATAGCCTTGTAGGAAGTAGTAACTCCTCATTGCTGACCTATACTTATCAATAACTGGGCTAATAACTTGCTAACTAGCAAAGTATATCAGCAAATGTGCACTCTGATCTGAACTGATCTGAAAAGCGCATTCACTCAGGGGTGATGTGATTGAAAGACCGCTTGTGGGCTACCCCTGCCAATAGAATTATACTCTGTTTCGCTTTGGCTCTGCCTACAACAAAATCACAGACTCAATCTTGCAAAGTTAGATTTGTTTTGGTTTGTTGCATTGAAAAGGGGCTGATATAATGTTGATTCGGTCACAGAAAAAACGTTGATCTATATAGTGGAAACTAATGGGGCGAACTCAGTGAAATTGCGTCTCTCCGCCGCATAGCATTTCTTCTGTGTGACAGTCGTGGAACAAGTGCGTGGCTGCGCACGCGCGCGGCTTAGAAGGAACATTGGTTGTCACCAAGGTGAAGTTAAGTCAGATACAATTGTCATGTAATCAATAGTATCTGGTGCTGTGGGCCGGGTGGGAGTCAGAGAGATACGGTTGCCTGTTGGCTGTTGGACGGGGGGGGGCTCTCTGGAACCAACCCAGAGGGTCCAGATATTATTACGCTTCACTTTACAATCATTTTTTGGTGTTAATCACACATTACCAAGAGATAAACAAGAAAAGATCCCAAAATGTTTCCCCCAGTAATAAACAGTAGTACATTTTTGTGGGCTGAAAGCAGGAGAAAACTATAAAGCAATTTTAACGGGCTCTGGTTATTAGCCAAATTACCAGTAGTGACTCGTTTCTGCAGTGTAGCCTATCCTGACTTTGATTGAAGACTTAACGTTACAGTGAAGTACTGTAGTAGATTTTATGTAGCTCATATAACATTTTTATGTACAGTACTACATCGGCTGAACTATTCTACTATTTCAATGTGAAGTAGTAGTGAATATGAGCCATTTGGCAATGTGTTCTGTGTGTTACAGTGGACTTTAGAATTGCTTAACTTTACACTTCCACAGTAAAAATGATTTGCACTGAGTGTATGGGTAGTATGGAACTTGTTCTTGAACCATCAAGTGAGTTTGTGAGAAACTCTTTTAAATAGTACAGTGTTGGAAATGGGGGAAATGCGTTGTAATGTGCCATGGGTTGCAATGAGGTTGTGGATTGCTTTAATAGTACTCTTTTTTACTCTCCAGTAACCCAGTGTATTAGTGTATTGAAGCGAAAGGGAACGAGACGAGACCCGACACATACAATACCAGGAACAGACAGAGCCAACGGACGGAAAGAGGGAAAGATTGTCCAAGAGAGGCGAAAAGTGAAGGGAAGCAAGAGAGGAAGAGACATGCCTGGAGATGGAGAGAGGAGCGGAGGAGGAGAGGGAGCAAGTGAGGGGGTGGTGGTGAGAGACCAGGAGATGAGCAGTGGCTTTGACAGAGGGAGTCAGGGAAAGAGAGAGAGACAGGGAGATTGAGATATGGATAGTGACAATGGAGATGAGGGGGGTGGGAAGCTGCGGTAGAGAGGACAGTGTGTGGCGTTGGGGCCCGCCTCACTGCTCTACGTCTTCTGCCTCATTCGGTCTGTGCCTTGTAGAACCAAACCTGTACAGGGGTGAGTCATATCCACTCATCCATCCGTCATCTCAGAGATGTCCTTAGCGTTTGGGAGAGGGATTAGTTATGAGACTGTGGTAGCAGAGGTGTGTGTCAGTGTGTGTGTTTTGTGGGTGCAACTGTCAGTATGTGCCAGTCAATATGTGAGTGATTGAGTGGGTTAGGACAACGTTGTGTCAAAGTTTTAGAGCACTCTTTTTTTGTTGCCAAAAATAGAAATTGGATCATTGTTTGTGTCCACATATGAAACATATAACTATGCTTTTAAATGCTGCTTAATCCAGGTCCCATTGAACCAAATGGGCTATGTCCCGAATGGCACCATATTCCCTCCATAGGGCACTACTTTTGACCAGAGCCTTATGGACCCTGGTCAAAAGTAGTGCACTACATAGGGAATAGCGTACCATTTGGGATACAACTATGGACTAATTGAACCCAATCATACACCTGGCAACTATGTCAGCGTTCATGCGCCCGGCCCGCCACAGGAGTCGCTAGAGTGCAATGGGACAAGGACATCCCTGCCGGCCAAACCCTCCCCTAACCCGGACAACGCTGGGCCAATTGTGCACCGCCCCATGGGTCTCCCGGTTGCGAGCCTAGACTCAAACCAGGATCTCTAGTGACACAGCTAGCACTGCGATGCAGTGCCTTAGACCACTGCGCCACTCGGGAGGCCCATGCTTCCCATTCTTAAGTTTTGTTTTACTTTTGGTTTTGTACACCATTTTCAAACAGCTGAAAATACAATATTTTGGTTTATTGAAAATATATTTCACTGTGGTTTAGATGGTACAATGACTCTCTACACTATACATTGCTTGTTTTGTCACAAACTATTAGAATTTTAGCAACCAGGAAATGGCGGAGCGATTTCTGCTTATTGCACCTTTAACACAGCTCTAATGAGTCTATCATTATTTACTTCCACTGCTTTATAGCACTAATTTGTGTTTGGCTAGATTGGATCAGTTTAACATTGCTCCAGGATTTGCAGCTAATACTAGCTAATACTGCCTCAGGCATTTTATGCTTTAGTGATAAGCACTGCTGAAGTAGGAGATTATATAACACATGAACTGCTCCCCCGGGTCACTCAGGTTCTGTGTGGAGCATTCCTCGGCACACACAGATACGCACACACAGTCACACGCACTTGCACGCACACACACTGAGGCGTGATGCTAAGGCTCTCTCTGTGCACCCACTGAGTGGACATAATCTCCCCTGCTACAGGACTACAGCCATGGGGGAGAGAGGGGGAGAAGAGGGACCCAAGGCCCAGCAGGGAATGGAGGGAAAGGGGGGAGTGAAAGAGGCAGGGATAGGGTATGAGGAGAGAGAGATGGGGGAGTGCAGGGTCTCCAGGGCACAGCAGGGAAAGGATGTAAAGAGGGTAAGAGAGAAGGAGAGAAAGGCTATAGAGAGGGCTACAGGAAGCCGCAGTGGAGAGGAGACAAGGGTGTTGAATGCTATCTGCAATAATGCTGAGGAAATAGGAAACCAAATGAAAACAAATGTCCCCATTTGCACTGACACTACTATCACTACTATTATCTTCTCTACCTTTCCTGTCTCTTTCTGTCTCACCTGAACATTTATTTTTATTTGGCTGAATTGAATCCACCGTGTGCCGTATCTCAAACAGCATACCAGAGACTGAATGGGAACTGAATGTTTATTTTACTGTATGTTATTGTATTTCACACAGGTTTTTAGGCTGTTTATTTACCTTTGGATTATACCTTCCAGCTTGCTGTTGGATTCCTGAGAGAGGCTGAGGCATTGGCTGGTTTCCCTCTCTGCCTCTCTTTTGTACTGAAGGGAATAAATTAGGACTGGGTGGCATACCGTTTTTTGCGATATACCTGTATTGATGCACGGACCGGTTTGGGTTTTTACTTGACCTTTTATAACGGTATTTTAGTTTTGTTTGTTAAATGTGATACGCAGTGTGTAACAACCATTTTTATAGTTTACTTCGCTACTTGAGTCGTCTCTCTCCATGCCGCTTTCCACACAGACCTAGCCCCGGTTCCTGTCACTCAAGGATCGCATTTGTTGTTCCTCAACCACTAGACACTTGCATTCAGTCTGCATGGTCAATGCAGCATATGCAACAATGTTGATGACAACGATGCAGTTGTCACTCAGCCTTTTAATATAAATCTATTAGCATTCTATAATTACACTATTAGCTTGTGTTTCTTACATCTGCAAACAGCTAGTTTGTCTTTTCTTAGCAAGTTGGTCCTAAATCTTGTTAGCCACTGATTGTTAGCCGCTAATGCTAATTGCTAGCTAGCTAATAAATGTACTGAGTAAGAGCAAGCGTAATTAGCTATACAGCCTGATAATACCAGTGATGGTGTAGACCTAAATCAGCATGTTGTTTGTGCAACAGTATCTTCTAAATTAGAGGAATACGCAAACCAATAATATGTTAACTACATGAAGTAGCTAAGAGAAAACAGTCAATGTAGCCAAAGATTATAGGGTCCCCTAGGAAACACCTATCTTACCCTGTCACAATAATTCCTCCCTGGCATTTTCATTCGTTGTCATGTCAAACAACACTATTAAAAGTGGCCACTATTATATTCTAACTATATAATTAGAATAGACATTCTATTTCCATGATTCCAACAGTTATCCCAAGTGTTTTGATCTAAATCACAAGTCAAATTGCAACATTTGGTTAAAAATAAGGCTCAGATTGCTTGCCCATTTCGTGCAGCCCTACGTGGCAGCCATACGTAATGATCTCAAATGCAGAAATTGATGAAGATGATTACTTTTTTGTGGGTTGAAGTTGAATTGAACAGTATGGAGAATGGAGAAAGACCCATTGAAATCACTTAGAATGTATGTGTTGTCACCCTAGGGTCATGCACTACTCATAAAGCAAATGTATAACTTTTATTATAAAAAAACCGTAAAAGACCGTAATTTCTTTTTAAATACCATGATATAATATTGTGGCCATATCGCCCAGGCCTAGAGTAAATACAGTGTGAAGCAAAACAAAGTGGGTTAGAGGGAAATAAGGCAAAAAAAGATAAATGCTGGAAATGGAATTGTAAGCAAATTAATTTAACAGACAAGTGAGGCCTTGTTAGGGTAGGAAAGAGAGAGAGAGAGAGAAGGGGGGGTAATGAATTATGAAAGGCCTGATCTCTGAGAAGTCAGGTAGGGTTTCGGCATTGTCTGAGCTGTCCACTGACGGGCCCCACTCGCTCACTGACTCACACACTTACAGTGAGGGAAAAAAGTATTTGATCCCCTGCTGATTTTGTACGTTTGCCCACTGACAAAGAAATGATCAGTCTATAATTTTAATGGTAGGTTTATTTGAACAGTGAGAGACAGAATAACAACAAAAAAATCCAGAAAAACGCATGTCAAAAACGTTATAAATTGATTTGCATTTTAATGAGGGAAATAAGTATTTGACCCCCTCTCAATCAGAAAGATTTCTGGCTCCCAGGTGTCTTTCATACAGGTAACGAGCTGAGATTAGGAGCACACTCTTAAAGGGAGTGCTCCTAATCTCAGTTTCTTACCTGTATAAAAGACACCTGTCCACAGAAGCAATCAATCAATCAGATTCCAAACTCTCCACCATGGCCAAGACCAAAGAGCTCTCCAAGGATGTCAGGGACAAGATTGTAGATCTACACAAGGCTGGAATGGGCTACAAGACCATTGCCAAGCAGCTTGGTGAGAAGGTGACAACAGTTGGTGCGATTATTCGCAAATGGAAGAAACACAAAAGAACTGTCAAACTCCCTTGGCCTAGGGCTCCATGCAAGATCTCACCTCGTGGAGTTGCAATGATCATGAGAATGGTGAGGAATCAGCCCAGAACTACACAGGAGGATCTTGTCAATGATCTCAAGGCAGCTGGGACCATAGTCACCAAGAAAACAATTGGTAACACACTACACCGTGAAGGACTGAAATCCTGCAGCGCCCGCAAGGTCCCCCTGCTCAAGAAAGCACATATACATGCCCGTCTGAAGTTTGCCAATGAACATCTGAATGATTCAGAGGACAACTGGGTGAACGTGTTGTGGTCAGATGAGACCAAAATGGAGTTCTTTGGCATCAACTCAACTTGCCGTGTTTGGAGGAGGAGGAATGCTGCCTATGACCCCAAGAAACCATCCCCACCGTCAAACATGGCGGTGGAAACATTATGCTTTGGGGGTGTTTTTCTGCTAAGGGGACAGGACAACTTCACCGCATCAAAGGGACGATGGACGGGGCCATGTACCGTCAAATCTTGGGTGAAAACCTCCTTCCCTCAGCCAGGGTATTGAAAATGGGTCGTGGATGGGTATTCCAGCATGACAATGATCCAAAACACACGGCCAAGGCAACAAAGGAGTGGCTCAAGAAAAAGCACATTAAGGTCCTGGAGTGGCCTAGCCAGTCTCCAGACCTTAATCCCATAGAAAATCTGTGGAGGGAGCTGAAGGTTCGAGTTGCCAAACGTCAGTCTCGAAACCTTAATGACTTGAAGAAGATCTGCAAAGAGGAGTGGGACAAAATCTCTCCTGAGATGTGTGCAAACCTGGTGGCCAACTACAAGAAACGTCTGACCTCTGTGATTGCCAACAAGGGTTTTGCCACCAAGTACTAAGTCATGTTTTGCAGAGGGGTCAAATACTTATTTCCCTCATTAAAATGCAAATCAATTTATAAAATTTTTGACATGCGTTTTTCTGAATTTTTTTGTTGATATTCTGTCTCTCACTGTTCAAATAAACCTACCATTAAAATTACAGACTGATAATTTCTTTGTCAGTGGGCAAACGTACAAAATCAGCAGGGGATCAAATACTTTTTTCCCTCACTGTATCTCATTAGAAAATCAATATCGCAATAATATCTTCACAAAAAATACTTTCATCGTTCTTCATATTGTATTCAGATTGGATGAAAACTTGACAGATAAAGGGGGTTTCCTTCCTAAGTTACAGTATTTGGTTCATACAGTTTTTAATAACATCACAAAATGACAAACAATATGACCCTATTATTCTTTAGGTCCCCACTGACCATTTCCCACATAATTTATGATAGAATTATTGTTCCATTATCCACTTTTTGTATGTTAGAGTTTAGGGCGGGCAACAGTCTGTGAACAAAGATATTCCTTTGGTTGATACTAGAGAGCATTTACGACCGGGTGTGAGGTGTCAAAAAGCGGCCCAGCACCCCCCTCCCCTCTACTGTGGGTGAGAGAGGGCCTGCTTATTTGTCAACCATTGCCAAGCTGATCATTGGATCCTCACAGGAGAGTCATGACAAAAGTGTTAGTCTCATGTTTCATGAGCTGAAATAAAAGTTCCCAGAAAAGTTTGTTACGCACAAAAATATTGTTTTTCTAAAAATAGATGCACCATCTCTTTTAGTGAGCATTTCTCTTTGCCAAGATAACCCATCCACCTGACAGGTATGGCATATCAAGAAGCTGATTAAATATGATCATTACACAGGTGCACCCTGTGCTGGGGACAATAAAAGGTTACTCTAAAATGTGCAGTTTTGTCACTCAACACAATGCCACAGATGTGTCAAATTTTGAGGGTGTGTGCAATTGGCATGCTGACTGTACGAATGTCCACCAGAGCTGTTGCCAGAGAATTTAATGTTTATTTCTCTACCATAAGCTGCCTCCAACATTGTTTTAGAGAATTTGGCAGTATGTCCAACCTATGCCCTCCCAGGCCCACCCATGGCTGCGCCCCTACCCAGTCATGTGAAATCCATAGATTATGGCCTAATGAATATATTTCAATTGACTGATTTCCTTATATGAACTGTAACTCAGTGCAATTGTTGCATGTTGCGTTTATACTTGTGACCCGATTCAGGAAACTATGATTATGTCACGACTTCACAAAAGAGCCGTTTGAATGTGATTATTTCATCCCAATTTGTTTTGTTGTTGCAGAAATGCCTTCTCAAACATGTGAACTTTCATGTGCATTAATACAAACTTGTATGCCATCTGTAAATATGAATAAAATTGTTAAATTACAAGCCTTGTTGGTTAAGGCAACCTTCCCACTAGCCATGATTTGCTGATATAATGAGTGGGCTGGACATGCCAAGAGAGAAGTTCAGATTGGTCTGCCATATTAAAGGGTTCTGTCTATTTGAGCTCGTCAATCTGTGTTGGTAATCCTGTCGAACGCGGCTTTTTAAAAATGTATTGTGTAGTAGAGCTGCATAAGTGTTGCTCCCCACTTCCTGGAGGATCAGTGGAATGAGAGTATGATAGATAAAGAGAGGGAGAAAACACCTGTCTCCGGATAACATCTTCAAAATAAGGGGAACCAAGGTATGGCATTCCTGACAGGGAGACGCGTCCATAATGCATGATGATGTAAGATAGGCTAGCGTTAGCTAGCTACATTTTCAGATATTAAACGTTTCTAATTTTGACAGAAAGTGGTTTAATTTCAAGCTAAAGTGTACTGTTAGCTAACTAGCTAATGTTATCTGGCTGGCTCCCTAGCTGACGTTATTATTTGTTTCCCAGAGCCATTTTCTTTTCTAGTTAGAGCCTAATGTTAGGCATTGTTGACACTGTTCATTGTTGTTTAACTAGCTAACGTTAGCTGGCTGGCTCGTTAGTTAACGTTACCTGACGTGTGTACAACACCCGTTGAATATGGCTGGTGTCAGTATACATCTGCAAAAAAGCGCAATGAAATTGTTGCTAGCAGAGTTGGTTAGGCTGTTTTCATGTTATCCAGTGGTAAACAAATCATCGGTCAGTGTCAAGTGTGCGCCTCGAGAGCGAAACGAGATGGGTGGGGCTAAAGCTTAAGAGGGTGTGAACGATACTGAATGGGTGTAGACAAAGAAGAGCTCTTCATCAGATACCAAAACATTCACAGGCGATTTTCTCAAAAGTGAGTTTACAAGTTGATCAACTTTCAAAGCAGAATTACTTTCCTATTGTTCCTCAAATGCAGTGTATGATATACCATTTTGTAGCTCTGAGTCAGGCCTAATATCTCAACATTAGTGCCCGACCTCACTAATACTCTTGTGGCTGAATGAAAGTAAGTCCCTGCAGCAATATTACAACATCTAGTGGAAAGCCTTCCCAGAAGAGTGGAGGCTGTTATAGCAGCAAAGGGGACCAAGACCATATTAATGCCCATGATTTTGGAATGAGATGTTCGACGAGGTGTCCACATACTTTTGGTCATGTAGTGTATCTATTTGAATATTCAATGTTTGGTAACTGAACATGGCCCAGGGGCAGCACAGGTTTATGCTGTCATGTTAATGTTGTTTTAACCTTTTTGTGGTGACCACAATATAGAGAGGACCAGTTGAAAAACATTTTTTTTTAACCCAAAATAACATCATTTGTTTTTCCTTGACCTTGGCTTGTGTTCATTATTAATTGACATTAAGCTATACATTTACAAATGTTAATTGAAGGGTAAGAAGTGAAATCCAGATTTAGGGAGACAGTGTGACATCTCCCTAGCCTACAGTGTATCAGGGGTGTATCCACTGGAAACCAAACGGAAACAAACAGGCCGAAACAGGGAGGTATCTACTTCAAAATCAACTAATTTTAGTTGCAAAATGTTTTGCAACGGTCTTCTACGATGTGCACAAATGAAATACACCCCAGTCCTTGAGATGAGATGTGGATAGAATGTAAGTGTCGGGTCATGTTCCCATGTGGCACAGCACTAGACTCAACACTCAACTCGGTGACATTAACAGTAAATACCACTAAACAAACACTGCAATTAGCAAGAAGCTTAATTATGCCCTCCTCATATTAAGTGTGATTATGCCAATTTAATATCAACCTTACAGTTGGCCTAATGACGCCGTGCTAACAGATAAGCTCTCTCTCTCTAAATATAATTAACACTTCCCTTCTTTTTAAAAATATTTAGCCAGACAGACAGTGAGTTTCACGAGATCATTAACACCTAGACGTCCTGATTATGAGGTATTAAAGAGTGCGTAAATGAGCAGTTCATGTTAAATTCCCCATCCACTAGTCATCAGTGTCACGCCTGCTCCCGCACTTCCCCCTGCAGCTCGAGGACGCCGGGCTCCACAGCATTACGCACTCCTGCCACCACCATTACACACACCTGCTTCCCTCGTCACATGCATCAGCGATCATTTGGACTCACCTGGACTCAATCACCTGTCATTTCCTCCCCTATATCTGTCTGTCCCCCAGCTCTGTTGCCAGCTTCCGCATTAACGTTCGTATGCCGTTTTGTCACCCGTGTGCTGACACTGTTCCTGTCTTGTTCCTTGTCTGTTCCTCATTAAATGTTTGACTCCCCGTACCTGCGTCTCGACATCAGCGACGGTCCTTACAGAATGCGGAATCCATGAAATGGCGCATCAGGGAGTGCTGGCGTTTTGTTTGGTGGTGACATCGGGTCCAGGGGCCGCCACCGATGGAACCAGGGGTGCTTAAGCCCGCTCGTCGGAATTCCACCCCCTAACTGGCTCGAGAGGTTTCCTTGCCTTTGTTGGCTCGGCAGGCGCCCATCCCACGTCAAGCCTCAGCCAGATCGCCAGGGTTTTACGCCTCAGCCGGCTCGCCAGGCATCTACGCTTCAGCCGGCTCATCAGGCTCCCATGTTCCGGGATCAGCAGGCTTTCGTGCCTCAGCCGGATCGTCAGACTCCTATGCCTCAGCCGGCTCGCCAGGCTCCCATGCCTCTGCCAGTTGGTCAGGATTTTACGCCCAGCCTGCTTGCCCAGCGCCCGTGCCTCGGCCGGCCCGTCAGGCTCACCCAAGTGGGACGCCGGGTGTTGCCCACTAGGGGAGGGGGTGTACTGTCTCACACCTGCTCCCCAGCATTACGCACTCTTGCCACCATCATTACGCACACCTGCTTCACTCGTCACGTGCATCAGCGATCATTTGGACTCACCTGGACTCAATCACCTGTTATTTCCTTCCCCTGTCTAGACAGATATCTGTCTGTCAAATAATGTTATATCAACTGTAGCTTTGATTGGACTGATCATGTCAACATTATACTTTCAAAATCTTAGCTAGACAAGTAGTCATCATCATGACTCGACAATCTACTGGCAAATCTTTTTCAATCCTTGTCATATGAAGATAAATTATAGATGAAATGTATTGGTGCTCATCCGCCATTGGACCAAAACATTAAACAACAAGTTGGAAATTGCATATTCAACAATGAGTGGTTTGGAAGGAATCAGTGGCTAACTGTGAGCGTCGCAAAGCAATCACTATTTTGCTTCCCCTGCCTACTATTTGGTGGAGAGGGTGTGTGGTCCAAGTCTGGATTTAAAACATCTGTCTGAAAGGGTCTCTTTTCCAAGCTTAAAATGATAAACATTCACACTCAACACCATTGGCCAGAAAAGGTTGAATACATTGGCCATGCTGTCAAACCAGCATTACTTCTGCCGAGCTCCAAACAACTGGAAACTCGGAACTTGGACAACTCAGACCTTAGTGCGTTCACGACAACTGGAAACTTGTAAAGAATCAAGCTCCAACTGGGAAAATACATTTTGGTCCAACTCGGAATTCCAAGTTGGGAACTCGGGCCTCTTTCTAGAGCGCCGACCTGAAGATCCCTGACATCATGATTTAACCTATTTTTTTGTTGTTGAGTTCCCAGTTCTCTTGAAATCCCCATAAATCCAGAGAATGCCAGAATTTGATGACAAAGTTTGGCCTCAAGAAGGACCACCTTTTGTTCAAGTGAGCACAGCATAGGCCTACCTTGTCGCAGTCTGTTTGCTTGCACTTGCTATTACTGAGAGCTAAGTGTTAAGAACAAACATTATGAATTTACTGAACATAAGTGTAATAATGTTTGTATGGTTCAAAAGTCAAAACTCATGTCAGCATTCATCATTTATGGAGAATGCTGTCTTATCGACTTACACAAATCCACAAGGAGTCAGTAGAAACCATCTTTGTTTTAGCAAGTCAGTCATATCAGCTATGGTTTTTAAAAAGGCAGTAAATGAGGCTGAATGAACTGTTTCGCTGTCAGACGAGGCTCCGCTAATAGCCCGGTGTAGCGGTGGTGAGGATTCACTCCATGGTGCTAAAAGGAAAGCTCCGCTGTAGGGACAGCTTTATGTAGGCCCTAACAGTTTGTGGGCACCATTTGTCACCGTTATAGTGCAATTCATGTATTGTTTAGTGTTGTGTAGTGGCTTTGCTGGCATGCATTAAAAAAATTGGTTGAGTTTGCCCCACCAAGATTTATATGCTAAAACCGCCACTGGCTAGATGTGTTGTTTGGCAGTAACGATTGACAAGGGTTCGTCGCCATCAGATCGCAAGCATCATTGTGAAGGTCTTTCCTTAGATCTGGGTCGGAGCAAAGGCGGAAGTGGTTGTTCTGTTTGAAACTGACTGCAAGAAAGGAAGAAAGAAAACGAGAGGTAAAGTTGTGGTGAAATCTAGTATAACCAAGCCTAGTTCAAACTTGTTTTTAGTCTAAGTGAGGGTTTTGGACTGATGGAGTTACCTGATAGATTCGTTTGACTTCTCGATAAAAATCATGGATGTGTTGGATAACGTGGCGTCAGTGAGAGTTACAAGAAGTGGTCTTATTTCGTTTTTTTGTGTATCCGCGGAGCAGAAGAACCGTGCTTTGCGCCTGAAGATATTGGGTTGGAATGTGTCGTGTATGGATCTTCAAAGCAGGGATTTATCTCTGGGGTGGTGCAGGAAGTGGATACAGATATACACTACATGACCAAAAGTATGTGGATATCTGCTTGTCGAACATCTCATTCAAAAATCATGAGCATTAATATGGAGTTGGTCCCCCCTTTGCTGCTATAACAGCCTTCACTCTTCTGGGAAGTGCTTTCCACTAGATGCTGGAACACTGCTGCGGGGACTTGCTTCCATTCAGCCACAAGATCATTAGTGAGGTCGGGCACTGATGTTGGGCGATTAGGCCTGGCATGCAGTTAGCGTTCCAATTCATCCCAAATGTGTTCGATGGGGTTGAGGTCAGTGGTCTGTGCAAGCCAGTCAAGTTCTTCCACACCGATCTCGACAAACAATTCTTGAATGGATCTCACTTTGTGCACGGTGGCATTGTCATGCTGAAACAGGAAAGGGCCTTCTCCAAACTGTTGCCACAAAGTTGGAAGCACAGAATCGCATTTCAACTGAGGCAACATAATTTTTACACGCACTCAGCGGTCCCGTTCTTTGAGCTTGTGTGGCCTACCACTTCGCGGCTGACTTGTTGGAAAGGTGGTGTCTTATGACGATGCTACATTGAAAGTCACAGAGCTCTTCAGTATGGCCATTCTACTGCCAATGTTTGTCTATGGAGATTACATGACTTTGTTCTCGATTCTATACACCTGTCAGCAACGGGTGTGGCTGAAATAGCCGAATCCAATTTTTCAAAGGGGTGTCCACATACATTTGTATATATAGTGTACCTTTGGAAGTACCTGAGTTGGTTGGTGCACATCTACTAACCCGTATGGGGGATGGAGTGAAAAGGTTCACTCCATCCACACTGTTGTTCTTTGAAGTAGTATACCTTCGGCTTTGTGAGATACTCAGTAAGAGCTTTCGTGCCCAAGCCCATCCAATGTGACGAATGAAAAATATTTGGTAATGTGTCAAGTGATGCAGATGGGAAGAAAATAATATGCCAGCTGAGGTTAAATACTTAAATTGTCGTGCTGAACATGTGCCCGAATTCCTGGAGTGCCCTGTTGGGGTGAAGGAGACAGGTGGCAAGAATAAGGGCTGTCCAGCGTTTCTCCTGTCTGGAGGTGGTGAGCCACCAGTGAATGTTTCTCGCCAACCGACTGATCCTGACATATTGCATGTGAAAAAGGTGGACTTTGTATAATTTATTGCAGTGATCAAAAACTGCACAGCACAAGCAAAGAAATCGGAGAAAATTGACATTGTGAGTGCCTGCTGAATGACTCCGTGATTTCACAGCCGAGGCCCCTGAGCCTGTGTAGGGATGTGATTTGGGTTGGACTGTGACTGAAGGAGTGGGATTTGTTTTGATTAGTCTATTTTAGCATTTTGTATGATGTCGTCGCCCCCCCCCCAACCCCCCCGTTTCCCTGCAATTGATAGTTATTGTGTAGTTATTTTAACCCCCCCCCAAAAAAATCAATTTTAATTACAGGTTGTAATGCAACAAAATAGGAAAAACGGCAAGGGGGATGAATACTTTTGCAAGGCACTGTACAACTCCGACAGATACCAAACTTTGACACAGACAGGCGAGGAGCTCCAAGGACTAAACAGCCAACAAACTTAATGAAAGTGAGTCTAGCAAACGTTTGTGTACACTTCACTCAGAAGTTATAGATCAATGAAATGCAACAATACTGAATTCTTGAAGTGAAAAGTTGACATTGGTTTAGCGTAGGCTACCGCCATTCATCGTCATACATTTCCTGTCGGTCGAGTAGGCCTATATTCTACGCTGCCAAACTAATGTTGCAATACATGGTAAGGGAATTAAATGGTTGTAATGATAGCTATTATTGTAAAATGATATGGAATGTAGATTCAACAGAAATTTAGTTTAAATACAAAGTTTAAATAAGTTTAACATGAACAAAGCGCACTCAAATGGTGGGAGTTTGGAGAGCACATGGAGAGACGCGCATAGGGCGTTGTCGCCACACAGAGGAATATAAGGAATATCTACTGTGCCTTCAGAAAGTATTCATACCCCTTGACTTATTCCACATTTTGTTATTGCTACTATACAGTATGCAAGGGCACCCTCCACGAGAGGGTTGTATGGAAATAAGTGGCAGGTGTTCAAGCCTTGGTGACAAAATTAAAGAATTGTTCCTTTTCAGCGCTTTCTGGTGGACATTTTAATGTTCCTACAGAGGCTTTTCGAGCAGGGTAGTTCATTCTCTACTCTGAAGGTGCCTTCAGAAAGTATTTCTTCCCCCCTGACTTATTCCACATTTTGTTGCATTACAGCCTGAATTCAAAATGGATTAAAAAATATATATTCTCACCCATCTACAGACAATACCCCATAATGACAAAGTGAAAACATGTTTTTAGACATTTTTGCAAATATTTTAAAACTTAAATACAGAAATATCTCAGAGTCAATACTTTGTATAAGCACCTTTGGCAGTGATTACAGCTGCGAGACTTTCTGGGTAAGTCTCTAGGATTTTGCCTGTGCTTAGCCTCCATTCTGTTTCTTTTTTATCCTAAAAAACTGCAGTCCTTACGATTACAAGCATACCAATAACATGATGCAGCAATCACTATGCTTGAAAATATGGAGAGTGGTACTTAGTAATGTGTTGTATTGGATTTTCCCCGAACATAACACTTTCTATTCAGGACAAAAGGTTGCTTTGTCACATTTTTTGCAGTATTACTTTAGTTCCTTGTTGCAAACAGGATGCATGTTTTGGTAAATTTGTATTCCATACAGGATTCCTCCTTTTCACTCTGTCAATTAGGTTAGTAGTATTGTGGAGTAGCTACAATGTTGTTGATCCATCCTCAGGTTTCTCCTATCACAGCCATTAAACTCTAACGGTTTTAAAGTCACCTCATGGTGAAATCCCTGAGCGGTTTCTTTCCTCTCCGTCAACTGAGTTAAGAAGGATGCCTGTATTTTTGTAGTGACTGGGTGTATTGATACACCATCCAAAGTGTAGTTAATAACTTCAACATGCTGAAAGGGATATTCAATGTCTTCTATTATAATTTTTACCCATCTACCAATAGGTGCCCTTATATGCGAGGCATTCCAAAACCTCCCTGGTTTTTGTGGTTGAGTCTGTTTGAAATTCACTGCTCGACTGAGGGACCTTACAGAGAATTGTATATGTGGAGTACATAGATGAGGTAGTCATTCAAAAATGATGTTAAACACTATTATCCATGCAACTTATTATGTGACTGGTTAAGAACATTTTTACTCCTGAACTTAGTTAGGCTTGCCATAACAAAGGGGTTGAATACTTATTGACTCAAGACATTTCAGCCTTAGATTTTTTTATTCATTTGTAAACATATAGAAAAACATAATTCCACTTTGACATTATGGGGTATTGGGTATAGGCCAGTGACAAAAAATCTAAATGTAATCAATTTTAAATTCAGCCTGTAACACAACAAAATGTTGAAAAGTGAAGGGGTGGGAATAATTTCTGAATGCATGGCAGCTATATCAGCGTGTCATGTGGGAATTGATGGTCCCACACCAAGGGTTTTTAAAAGGTATGCGCTGTCTCAGGGCAGTTTTTATACCTATTCCGCCCACTTGGGATTAGGCTTTGGATGTGCTGTGTGAGGCCCCCTTTTGAACTGATGGACTATGCGGATCTGAAGATCCTCTCCTACAAGACCGCCCTGCTTTGGTCTCAGCTAAACACGTTGGAGATCTCCAGCCGTTATCCATTCACCCCTCCTGTATGAAGTTTGCCCATGGCAACTCTAAGGTGATGTTGCGTCCTAAGGTTATGACTATGTCCTACAGGTCAATTGCTTTTGAGATTTTCAATTTTTGCTTCCTCCGTTTGCTTCTGTGGAGCAGCGGAGGTTACATGCCCTGTGTCCGGTACGAGTGTAACGCATGTACATTGAGTGGACCAGGGGTTTCCATTGGTGTGACATACTTTCCCACTAAGCATTTACCGACAGCAACGTTTTTTGGGGGCCTGTGAGGACCGGCCTACATTTCTTGGGACCAAATACGAACCTATCATAGATGTCTATGTTTGGTTTAGATTTGTCTGGTCTGGACCGGCCTATATTCCAACGTCCACAGATGTCCGGAATTAAACTATACTGTAGTGTACTGTAGTCTATTCTATTAAATAAACTCTACTGTCCTGTACCGTAACATACCATATCGTACTCTACTGTACTAAACTCTGCCTTACCTGTGATGTTCAAACTTGTGAAACAGCCTAGACATCTATGATTCGTTCTAATCCAGAGCGATTTACAGTCAGTGCATTCAACTAAGGTAGATAAACAACAACATATCACAGCCATAGAAACCCCAAAAATATTCTGTAACCGTTACTGAAAATGTTATTGGAGTGGTCTGTTAGTTTATTCTGTAGGTTGGACTACTTTGAACATAATTTCTGCCAGTTTTAGAGTTTTTGAAAAAGCTAACATGAGACAGATGGGAGCAATAATAAATATTCTGTTGGACTCTTCAGTTGGCTCCTCTTTCCTATATTAAGAGGCTTGAACAAGAGCAGTACTGAATTGAAGGAATTAATCCATATCTCGGGTTTATCACCTTTGGAAGGCGGGGCTTGGTGTTCATTGGCCGTGTCAGGCGTGATTCTAATGTTCTTCAGTAGAGGGCCCTTGCATGCAAATTCCCCATAGCTGTGTTGTACCTCATTTCCCTCCTTCAGGGAACAGTAGTTACAGTCATAAATGTACATTTTCACTCTAGAAAATTAGCATTTTCTTAAAACACACACACACTGAGTGTGTACTATGTGTGTGTATGTTGCAGTGTGGAGCAGGCAATGTTGTGGAGTGTGGGTTTCGGTGGCAGGATGACGGTGGCCAAGATTCTCCTATCCTTCTTCATCCTAAACTCCTTTTGCGAAGGTGAGTCCCAACTACTTACTATTTACTCTCAATGTTATCCCTCTCTCATTCACTCTCTCATATCCTTCCATCCAATCACATTCCACTCCTACATTTCCTTTGTTCTCCTCCCTCTCCTCTTCTTTTATACTTAAACTCTTCTCTGAACCCAAATTTTCCTCCCTTATAATAATTTTTGTTTTGTTTTACATATCTATCAATCGCTAATCTCTTTAGTCTAGCTTTCTTCATCTACACCTGATGATCCATCTTGAACAATTTGTCTGCCTGGACTTTAACAAAGCAAATTTGAGGAAAACGCTACCGAAGTTCGAACAACACATTGTCTCTAGAAGTTGCGCTTCAAAAACTCTCGATAGTTTGAAGAATCTCAAATATAAAATACATTTTGATTTGTTTAACACTTCTTTGGTTACTACATGATTCCATATGTGTTATTTCATAGTGTTGATGTCTTCACTATATTTCTACAATGTAGAGAATAGTTCAAATAAAGAAAAACCCTTGAATGAGTAGGTGTGTCCAAACCTCTGACTGATACTGTAGGTAGAAGTCATTCAAATCAAATCAAATCACATGGTTAGCAGATGTTATCGTGAGGGTAGCGAAATGTTTGTGCTTCTTGTTCCGACATTGCAGTAATATCTAACAAGTAATCAAACAATTCCACAACAACTACCTAATACACACACATCTAAAGGGATGAAATAACAATATGTACAGTTGAAGTCGGAAGTTTACATACACTTAGGCTGGAGTCAAATAAACTTGTT
Source organism: Salvelinus alpinus (assembly GCF_045679555.1). Classification (NCBI taxonomy): domain Eukaryota; kingdom Metazoa; phylum Chordata; class Actinopteri; order Salmoniformes; family Salmonidae; genus Salvelinus; species Salvelinus alpinus. The sequence continues at coordinate 34,384,283 of NC_092088.1, forward strand.
TTTCAACCACTGCACAAATGTCTTGTTAACAAACTATAGTTTTGGCAAGTCGGTTAGGACATCTACTTTGTGCATGACACAAGTCATTTCTCCAACAATTGTTTACAGACAGATTATTTCACTTATAATTTACTGTATCACAATTCCAGTGGGTCAGAAGTTTTTTATTTTTTATTTTTATTTCACCTTTATTTAACCAGGTAGGCTAGTTGAGAACAAGTTCTCATTTGCAACTGCGACCTGGCCAAGATAAAGCATAGCAGTGTGAACAGACAACACAGAGTTACACATGGAGTAAACAATAAACAAGTCAATAACATGGTAGAAAAAAAAGAGAATCTATATACAATGTGTGCAAAAGGCATGAGGTAGGCAATAAATCGAATAATTACAATTTAGCAGATTAACACTGGAGTGATAAATCATCAGATGATCATGTGCAAGAAGAGATACTGGTGTGCAAAAGAGCAGAAAAGTAAATAAATGAAAGCAGTATGGGGGGTGAGGTAGGTAAATTGGGTGGGTAGTTTACAGATGGACTATGTACAGCTGCAGCGATCGGTTAGCTGCTCGGATAGCAGATTTTTAAAGTTGTTGAGGGAGATAAAAGTCTCCAACTTCAGAGATTTTTGCAATTCGTTCCAGTCGCAGGCAGCAGAGAACTGGAAGGAAAGGCGTCCAAATGTGGTTTTAGCTTTAGGGATGATCAGTGAGATACACCTGCTGGAGCGCGTGCTGCGGGTGGGTGTAGCCATCGTGACCAGTGAACTGAGATAAGGCGGCACTTTACCTAGCATAGCCTTGTAGATGACCTGGAGCCAGTGGGTCTGACGACGAACATGTAGCGAGGGCCAGCCGACTAGGGCATACAGGTCGCAGTGGTGGGTCGTATAAGGTGCTTTAGTAACAAAACGAATGGCACTGTGATAAACTGCATCCAGTTTGCTGAGTAGAGTGTTGGAAGCTATTTTGTAGATGACATCGCCGAAGTCGAGGATCGGTAGGATAGTCAGTTTTACTAGGGTAAGTTTGGCGGCGTGAGTGAAGGAGGCTTTGTTGCGGAATAGAAAGCCGATTCTTGATTTGATTTTGGATTGGAGATGTTTGATATGAGTCTGGAAGGAGAGTTTGCAGTCTAGCCAGACACCTAGGTACTTATAGATGTCCACATATTCTAGGTCGGAACCGTCCAGGGTGGTGATGCTAGTCGGGCGTGCGGGTGCAGGCAGCGAACGGTTGAAAAGCATGCATTTGGTTTTACTAGCGTTTAAGAGCAGTTGGAGGCCACGGAAGGAGTGTTGTATGGCATTGAAGCTCGTTTGGAGGTTAGATAGCACAGTGTCCAAGGAAGGGCCGGAAGGGTCAGAAGTTTACATACACTAAGTTGGCTGTGCCTTTAAACAGCTTGGAAAATATCAGAAATGGCTTTAGAAGCTTCTGATAGGCTAATTTACATAATTTGAGTCAATTGGAGGTGTACCTGTGGATGTATTTGAAGGCCTACCTTCAAACTCAGTGCCTCTTTGCTTGACATCATAGGAAAATCAAAAGAAATCAGCCAAGACCTCAGAAAAAGAATTGTAGACCTCCACAAGTCTGGTTCATCCTTGGGAGCAATTTCCAAACCCCTGAAGGTACCACGTTCATCTGTACAAACAATAGTACGCAAGTATAAAAACCATGGCACCACGCAGCCGTCTTACCGCTCAGGAAGGAGACGCGTTCTGTCTCCTAGAGATGAATGTACTTTGGTGCGAAAAGTGCAAATCAAGCCCAGAACAACAGCAAAGGACCTTGTGAAGATGCTGGAGGAAACAGGTAAAACATTATCTATATCCACAGTAAAACAAGTCCTATATCGACATATCCTGAAAGGCCGCTCAGCAAGGAAGAAGCCACTGCTCCAAAACAGCCATAAAAAAGCCAGACTACGGTTTTCAACTGCACATGGGGACAAAGATCGTACTTTTTGGAGAAATGTCCTCTGGTCTGATGAAACAAAAATAAAACTGTTTGGCCATAATGACCATCGTTATGTTTGTTGGAAAAAGGGGGAAGCTTGCAAGCCGAAGAACACCATCCCAACCGTGAAGCACGGGGTTGGCAGCATCATGTTGTGTGTTGCTGCAGGAGGGACTGTTGCGCTTCACAAAATAGATTGCATCATGAGGAAGGGAAATGATGTGGATATTTTGAAGCAACATCTCAAGACATCAGTCAGGAAGTTAAAGCTTGGTCGCAAATGGACAATGACCCCAAGCATACTTCCAAAGTTGTGGCAAAATGGCTTAAGGACGACAAAGTCAAGTTATTGGAATGGCCATCACAAAGCCTTGACCTCAATCCTATTGAAGATTTGTGGGCAGAACTGAAAAAGCGTGTGTGAGCAAGGAGGCCTACAAACCTGACTCAGTTACACCAGTTCTGTCAGGAGCAATGGGCCAAAATTCACCCAACTTATTGTGGGAAGCTTGTGGAAGGCTACCCAAAATGTTTGACCCAAGTTAAACAATTTAAAGGCAATGCTACCAAATACCAATTGAGTGTAGGTAAACTTATGACCCACTGGGAATGTGATAAAAGCTGAAATAAAGCATTCTCTCTATTATTCTGACATTTCACATTCTTAAAATAAAGTGGTGATCCTAACTGACCTAAGACAGGGACTTTTTGCTAGGATTAAATGTCAGGAATTGTGATAAAATGAGTTTATATGTATTTGGCTAAGGTGTATGTAAATTTCCGACTTCAACTGTACATATAAATATATGGATGAGCGATGGCCGAGCGGCATAGGAAATATGTAATAGATGGTATAAGATACAGTATATACATATGAGATGAGTAATGTAAGATATTTAATCATTGTTAAAGTGTCAGTATTTAACGTGACTACTGATCCATTTATTAAAGTGGTCAATGATTTGAGTCTGTATGTAGGCAGCAGCCTCTCTGAGTTAGTGATTGCTGTTTAACAGTCTGATAGCCTTTAGATAGAAGCTGTTTTTCAGTCCCTCGGTCCCAGCTTTGATGCACCTGTACTGACCTCGTCTTCCAGGCGGTGATACAGCCCGACAGGATGCTCTCAATTGTGGATCTGTAAAAGTTTGTCAGGTTTTTAGTTGACAAAACAAATTTCTTCAGCATCCTGAGGTTGAAGAGGAGCTGTTGCACCTTCTTCACCACACTGTCTGTGTGGGTAGACCATTTAAGTTTGTCTGTGATGTGCACGGCGAGGAACTTGAAACTTTCTACCTTCTCCACTACTGTTCCGTCGATGTTGTGTAAATGCGGTGGTTCGCGCTTTCAGTTTTGCACGAAAGCCGCCATCTATTCACGGTTTCTGCACTTCCTTATAAACTCATTCACAGAGTCAGCGTATAAATCGATGTTAATCTCGGAAGCTGCCTGGAACATTTACCAGTCCGCGTGATCAAAACAATCTTGAAGCGTGGATTCCGATTGGTCAGACCAGCGTTGAATGGTTCTAGTCACAGGTACATCCTGTTTGAGTTTCTGCCTATAGGACGGTAGGAGCAAAATGGAGTCATGGTCGGATTTGCCAAAGGGAGGGTGGGGGAGGGCCTTCTATGCATCGCGGAGTTAGAGTAGCGGCCAGTGTATTGTACGCACGAGTGCCGCAATCGATTTGTAATTTGCTTTGTTAAAATCATAGATGTACGCAAGCACGCACACGCACATATCCATATTCCTGCAGTGTATGCCTATGCCTCCAGGTACTTAAACATGTATTATTTCACATTTCTCACACCTGTATAGGGATATCATAAGACCCTATAGGGCCTAACCTAATCCCACTCTTTTTCTCTCCTCTTCAAAAGCCTCCAACCAGCCTCCACGCTTCCAGAACTACTTTTTCCACTCCTATCTTCTCATCTACGAGAACACACCAGTCGGTGAGTCTTAGTGTGTGTGACCATATTTGATTTGTGTGTCAATTCAGCAGACAGTCCAGTTTTCATTTGTGATTTACAGAGATATGGAGGACCAGACGATATAGAACATTAAAGAATCACTGGTTCAGGTGTGATTTCCCCCTTTTAGGGAAAGAAAAGGAAAGAAAATATGTGACAAAGACATGAAGAGATTATTTGAAGTGAGGAGTGTCTGAGGAATGACAGTTTTTACACCGTGTAAAATATCACGGTATCAGTGTGGGGCAGTTTTGATGTCAATATAATATTGTTGTTGAGATAAGTATTTACGTTACATTGAATATTGATTATTTCACAGATTTTTGTATGGTTTGGATGTCAGTTTTATGGTCAGATTTATTTATTATTAGAGTTGATGTTAAAAGGTTCAATGCAACCGTTTTTATCTCAATATCGAATTATTTCTGGGTAACAATTAAGTATCTTGCTGTGATTGTTTTCAATGAAAATGGTCAAAAACAAACAAAAATAGCAATTTCTCAAGCAGGAATTTTGTTAGGACTTTCTGAGAGAGGTCTGAGTGGGGAGGGGGAAACTGAAAACGAGTTGTTATTGGCAGAGGTTTGGAACACTTTTTCTTATTGGTGTCACGGCTGTTGAAAGGAGGGGACCAAGGTGCAGCGTGGTGAGCGTACATTTTCTTTTATTTGGGAAAAAGACGCAGAACAAAAACAATTAACACTACAGAAACAAACCGTGAAGCTCAAAGGCTATGTGCCCTAAACAAAGTCATCTTCCCACAAAGACAGGTGGAAAAAAGGGCTACCTAAGTATGGTTCTCAATCAGAGACAACGATAGACAGCTGCCTCTGATTGAGAACCACACCCGGCCAAACACAAAGAAATACACAACATAGAATACCCACCCCAACTCACGCCCTGACCAAACCAAAATAGAGGTCAGGGCGTGATCTCTAAGGTCAGGGCGTGACAATTGGCACCAGGCAGGCCAAAACTCCATCCCACAAAAACGAATAATGTTAGCCAGCGAGAACTACAAAAGTTTTGCTACTTTTCTCAACAACATTGATGCCCTGAATTTAGCAGGTCGCTATCGACAGATCATTTGGAAGAAGTGATGGGCTAGTTTCTGCACATGCCACAGTCAGTGTGAACCAGAGTGACTTGACACAACGCTAGCCAAACAAGATGTAGCTACAAACAAAACTTAGTTAAGTTTGCCGTGAAGCGTTCATTCATGTATACGGGTAAAAGTCTAGCTATATTTTCAGATATCATACGTTCCTAATTTTCAGAAAGTAATTTTCATTGCAAGTTAAAGCGTACTGTTTGCTGCCTCGCTAGCGAACATTACATTTATGATCTGTGTGGTAATATTATTAGAATCAGGAAATATTTGCATTGCTGGTTAAAAATTCTTATGGCTTGGGGGCAGTATTTTGACGTCTGGATGAGAAGCGTGCCCAAAGTAAACTGCCTGTTACTCTGGCCCAGAAGCTAGGATATGCTTGTAATTGGTAGATTTGGATAGAAACACAGTTTTGAGAACTGTTAAAATAATGTCTCTGAGTATAACAGAACTGATATGGCAGGTGAAAACCTGAGGAAGATCCATCCAGGAAGTGGGATTTTTTTTGATGTGGGTATTTTCAATTGAATGCCTATAGAGTATCTAATGGGTTAGCACCCAGATTGCAGTTCCTATCCACTAGATGTCAAAAGTCTTTAGACATTGTTTCAGACTTGTTTTCAGCTGGTGTTGCGCGTGACCGAGTGCGCTCCCTTCGTTGTTTTTCCTTTCTATTGAATATGCTATTGTCCGGTTGAAATATTATTGATTATTTAGACAATTGACAACCTGAGGATTAATTATAAACATCGTTTGAAATGTTTCAACAAACTTTACCGGTACTATTAGGATGTATTCATCTGCATGTTTTGACCGCCTTTGAGCCAGTGGATAACTGGAGTTTTTGGGATATAAAGAGGGACTTTATAGAACAAAACAAACATTTATTGTGTAGCTGGGACTCTTGTGACTGCAACCATACCTTATCTTCAAAGGTAAGTTATACATTTTCTCGCTATTTCTGACTATTGTAATTTCTTTACTTGGTTGTAAAATGTTTGTATCCTTTTGTAAGCGGGGCGCTGTCCTCAGATAATCGCATGGTATGCTTTCGCCGTAAAGCCTTTTTGAAATCTGACAAAGCGGCTGGATTAACAAGAAGTTCATCTTTAAGCCGATGTGTAACACTTGTATTTTTTATGAATGTTTATTATGACTATTTCTGTATTTTGAATTTGGCGCTCTGCAATTTCACCGGATGTTGTCGAGGTGGGTCTCTAGCGGGACGCCTGCGCCAGAAATGTTAAAGCCTAATGTTAGCTAGCTAACATTGAACGTAGTTGGTTAGCTCTTCAGCTATAATAGCTTGCGAAAGTATTCACAATCTTGGCATTTTTCCTATTTTGTTGCCTTACAACCTGGAATTAAAATAGATTTTTTGAGGGGTTTATATCATTTGATTTACACAACATGCCTACCACTTTGAAGATACAAAATATTTTTTCTTGTGAAACAAACAAGAAATATAACAAAAAACAGAATTTGAGCGTGCATAACTATTCACCCCCCCAAAGTCAATACTTTGTAGAGCCACCTTTTGCAGCAAATACAGCTGCAAGTCTCTTGGGGTATGTCTCTATCAGCTTGGCACATCTAGCCACTGGGATTTTTGCCCAGTCTTCAAGGCAAAACTGCTTCAGCGCCTTCAAGTTAGATGGGTTCCGCTGGTGTACAGCATTCTTTAAGTCATACCACAGATTCTCAATTGGATTGAGGTCTGGGCTTTGACGAGGCCATTCCAAGACATTTAAATGTTTCCCCTTATATCACTCGAGTGTTGCTTTAGCAGTATGCTTAGGGTCATTGGCCTGCTGGAAGGTGAACCTCCGTCCCAGTCTCAAATCTCTGGAAGACTGAAACCGGTTTCCCTCAAAAATGCCCCTGTATTTAGCGCCATCCATCATTCCTTAAATTCTGACCATTATCCCAGTTGCTGCCGATGGAAAAACATCCCCACAGGATGATGCTGCCACCACCATGCTTCACTGTTGGGATGCTGTTCTCGGGGTGATGGGAGGTGTTGGGTTTGCGCCAGACATAGCCTTTTCCTTGATGGCCAAATAGCTCAATTTTATGAAAGAATAAACACTAATGTATCTTGATTAAATACGTTTTCAACCCCCTGAGTCAATACATCACCTTTGGCAGCGATTACAGATATGAATATTTCTGATGTTTTAGAGCTTTTCGCACCTGGATTGTACAATTATTCTTTAACAAATTCTTCAAGCTCTGTCAAGTTGATTGTTGATCATTGCTAGACAGCCATTTCAAGTCTTGCTTTAGATTTTCAAGCCAATACTGTAACTAGGCCACTCAGGAACATTCAACATTGCCTTGGTAAACAACTCCAGTGTATATTTGGTCTTGTGTTTTAGGTTATTGTCTTGCTGAAAGGGGAATTTGTCTCCGAGTGTCTATTGGAAAGCAGATTGAACCAGGTTTTCCTCAAGGATTTTGCCTGTGCTTAGCTCTATTCCATTTCTTTCTTATTTTTTTCCTTTTTTGTGGTACTTTTTACCCCTTTTCTCTCCAATTTTGTTATATCCAATTGGTAGTTACAGTCTTGACCCATCACTGAACTCTGTGGTGGTTAATTTCTGTATTATCAAATGAGGAGAGACAAACTTAAGTCAGACTTATACTTAAACTAAATCTTTAATAGTGAGAGCTTAGCAATAGTGATGGCTTGTCGACGAATCACTGTCTCTTTGATGGTTCGTTGAGAGCCACAACACAAAGGCTACTGAGATCTTTTATAGCAAAGATCCACCCCCTAGTCGACATAACAGGTGTTTTGAACGGGTCACAAGCTGAGACTTTTTAAATGACAAAGGAGTATCCCGTAGCCAGATTATCGTTTAGTTTGGCCCCTAAAACGAGGTTCCAATCTCGTTCCTGGTACTTCATAGCACACAAACACCAACTCATCCAATGGCATAAATAAATTGTCAACTCCAGATACTCCCATTTCAAGTAAAACCCCTTCTTGACCCCACTCCTGGACAAGCTCACTGAGGGGAGTGAGCCTCTAGGTCATACACTATCCCAGGATAAGTGCAACATCAGATATGACATACAATGGTTCCAGACACTACCACACACATCCCCCAATGCCAAAGGAGGGAGTGACTGGCGCACAGACATTGTGGAGACAAGTAATTGGTTCCCCATTAACCACGCCATCCCTTCACATGGTTTATGAATAGGTAAAGACACATTCACATACCCTTTCTGATATTCTACATAGCACCAGGGACATGTGAAAGACAACTCTGACCTCTCCCCTCTCTGGGCCCCAGGTGACTGAGCCCCAGCTGAAGGAAGAAGTGCAACCGCCAACACCAGAGTCCGGAGTAATACATTCTAATAACAAGTATATCACATAAGCATATTATTCAGATAAGACATCTTAATGATCTATGTTACCCAACTAATTCTGATTCTTCCGCTACAACTCCCGTACGGACTCGGGAGAGGTGAAGGTCGAGAGACATGCGTCCTCCGAAACACGACCCCACCAAGCCACACTGCTCGCTTAGCCCGGAAGCCAGCCGCACCAATGTGTCGGAGGAAACACCGTCCAGCTGGCGACCGAAGTCAGCGTACATGCACTCAGGCAACCACAAGGAGTCACTAGAGCGCAATGGGACAAGGACATACTAGCCGGCCAAAGCCTCCAATAACCCAGAAACGCTGGGCCAATTGTGTGCCTCCTCATGGGTCTCCCGGGATCGAACCCGGATCTGTAGTGACTCCTCTAGCACTGCGATGTAGTGCCTTAGACCACTGCGCCACTCGGGAGGCCCCTATCAGTTTCTTTTTATTCTAAAAAACTCCCTAGTCCTTGCCAAAGACAAGCATACCCATAATATGATGCAGCCACCACCATGCTTGAAAGTATGAAGAGAGGTACTCACTCAGTGATGTGTTGTGTTGGATTTGCCACAAACATACAGTAACGCTTTGTATTTCGGACAAAAAATAATAATTTCTTTGCACCATTTTTTGCAGCTTTCACTCTGTCAATGAGGTTACTTTTCTGGAGTAACTACAATGTTATTGATCCATCCTCAGGCTTCTCCTATCACAGCCATTAAACTCTGTAACTGTTTTAAAGCCACCATGGGGATATCCTTGAGTGGTTTCCTTCCTCTCTGGCAAATGAGTTAGGAAGGACGCCTGTATCTTTGTAGTGACTGGGTGTATTGATACACCATCCAAAGTGTAATTAGTAACTAGTTGAATCTCACTGCTCGACTGAGGGACCTTACAGATAATTGTATGTGTTGGGTACAGAGATGAGGTAGTCATTCAAAAATCATGTTTAACACTGTTATTGCACACAAGTGGCGGTCAGTGCCTTTTCAAATGAGGGATGACCATTGTTTTTCATGAGCATGGACTTATTGGATGACTGTCATTCATATTCCATTCACCCAGTTAAATGTAACAGTGATAGGTTTAGGCTACTACATGATAGTAGAATTTTCCCTATTCCCATAATGAGGTTTCTACAACCTAGCCTATGAATGAAATTTTACAACGTAGGTGCACACAGGTCGAGAGACAAATTAGATGTGACAGAGAGTGACACATTGACAGACAGTGACATTCAATACCGCCTTGCACACTCTTGCCTGCATCTAGCTGACATTGGGTGTAATCATTAGTCCAACAGTTGCAAATGAGAGTTTCTATTGGACAAATTCAGATATGTTTATCCCCGTTTTGTTTCGTTTGCTTCTGTTTAACTTCTTTGGGGTAGGGGGCAGTATTTTCAAGTCCGGATGAAAAGCGTGCCCAGAGTAAACTGCCTGCTACTCAGGCCCAGATGCTAGGATATGCATATTATGAGTAGATTTGAATAGAAAACACTCTGAAGTTTCTAGAACTGTTTGAATGATGTCTGTGAGTATAACAGAACTCATATGGCAGGCAAAAACCTGAGAAAAAATCCAACCAGGGAGTGGGATATCTGAGGTTTTTAGTTTTTCAACTCTTTGCTTATCCAAGATACAGTGGAAATGGGGTCATGTTGCACTTCCTAAGGCTTCCACTAGATGTCAACAGTCTTTAGAACCTTGTTTGATGCTTCTACTGTGAAGTGGGGGCGAATGAGAGAGGATTGAGTAAGGTCTGCCATGAGCTGACCATGCGCGTTCAGTTCCATTGCATTTCTGAAGACAAAGGAATTCTCCGGTTGGAACATTATTGAAGATTTATGTTAAAAACATCATAAAGATTGATTCTATACTTAGTTTGACATGTTTCTACGGACTGTAATATGACTTTTCGTCTGAACTTTTGCCTGGACCTGCCCGACAAGGAGGAATTTGGACATAAATGATGGACATTATCGAACAAAACAAACATTTATTGTGGAACTGGGATTCCTGGGAGTGCATTCTGATGAAGATCATCAAAGGTAAGTGAATATTTATAATGCTATTTCTGACTTCTTTTGACTCCAACATGGCGGATATCTCTTTGGGTTGATTTGTCGTCTGAGCACCGTACTCAGATTATTGCATGGTTTGCTTTTTCCGTGAAGTTTTTTTGAAATCTGACACAGCGGTTGCACTAAGGAGAAGTGGATCTAAAATTCCATGTATAACACTTGTATTTTCATCAACATTTATGATGACTATTTCTGTAAATTGATGTGGCTCTCTGCAAAATCACCGGATGTTTTGGAACTGCTGAACATAACGCACCAATGTAAACTCAGATTTTTGGATATAAATATGAACTTTACCGAACAAAACATACATGTATTGTGTAACATGAAGTCCTATGAGTGTCATCTGATGAAGATCATCAAAGGTTAGTGATTAATTTTATCTATATTTCTTATTTTTGTGACTCTTCTCTTTGGCTGGAAAAATGGCTGTGTTTTTCTGTGACTTGGCTCTGATCTAACATAATCGTTTGGTTTGCTTTCGTCGTAAAGCCTTTTTGAAATCGGACACTGTGGCTGGATTTACAACAAGTGTATCTTTAAAATGGTGTAAAATACATGTATGTTTGAGGAATTTTAATTATGCGATTTCTGTTGTTTTGAATTTGGCGCCCTGCAGTTTTACTGGCCGTTGACGAGGTGAGACGCTACCGTCCCAAATACCCTAGAGAGGTAAAAAAAAAAATTATTCAGCAGAATCGGCGGACTGAATACACCCCTGATCACGCGTAAACACAGTTCATGGTTTCCTAGCACTTCAATGCACAACACATCAGCTGTATGTGACCAGGCAAAAAACACTTTCCAAGCCAAACCGCTACGCACAGCCTAATCATTGTCACCATATTAGATAAAGTAGCGTCATAGTCAGCATAGCTAATAGAACTAATGCGTTAGTAAATCCGCTACAATTACAGTGTACTGGCGGGCCCCTGTGGCAATAAATGAGTCAAACCAAAAACTTGCCTTGACTTGGAAGAGTTCCAGTGTTGTGTTGGATGGTCATAGCCAGCTAGCTAACATAGCATCACTCTGTTTGAGCAAATGCAGCTAGCTAAACTAACAAGCTACATTTGCTAGCTAAGTAAGTGAAACTGAAAGTGAAAACATTTACAACATCTCTCTCTCTCTCTCTCTCTCTCTATTTCTCTCTTGCTTCTCCTTCATTTAGGAAGAAATTAATTTGTTAAAAACTGTTAAACTATTTTCTTTCTCTTTGAGTCAACTACTCACCACATTTTTGCACTGCAGTGCCAGCTAGCTGTAGCTTATGCTTTCAGTTAATTCTCTGATCCTTTGATTGAGTGGACAACATGTCAGTTCATGCTGCTAGAGCTCTGATATGTAGGAGGACGTCCTCCGGAAGTTGTCAAAATTACTGTGTCAGTCTATGTAAGGGGGTGAGAACCATGAACTTCCTAGGTTTTGTATTGAAGTCAATGTACTCAGAGGAGGACGGAAGCTAGCTGTCCTCCGGCTACACCATGGCACTACCCTACTGAGTGCTTTTGAGGCTACTGTAGACATTTGCAAGATAGTGTGCTATAATCAATTATTTGGTGACGTGGTTATATTTAGCATAGTTTTATCTAAAAAGGCAAACTTTTTAAATGTTTTAAAATGTCAAATTGTATGAAATTTACTGCGGATGGTCCTCCCCTTCCTCCTCTGAGGAGCCTCCACCGAGTCCATGCAATTTATTATCTGATTTGTTTAGCAAGTTTTTACTCTTGAACGTTTTTAGACTTGCCATAGCAAAGGGGTTGAATTTCAGCTTTTAATTTTTTGACATTATGCCAGTGACACAAAATCTGAATTGAATCCATTTTAAATTCAGGCTCTAACACAACACAATGTAGAAAATGAATACTTTTTGAAGGCACTGTATAAGGAATAGGGTACCATTTGGAATGCAGGCGATGATTTTTGACATTGCAATTTTTCGATGTCTGGCTTTTCAAATCTAGCCATGTCTCTCAAGAGGCTTTGAATTTAATTTAATATACACTGAACAAAAATATAAAGCAAAATGTAAAGTGTTGATCCAATGTTTCATGAGCTGAAATAAAAGATCCAATACATTTTCCATATTCGCAAAAGGCTTATTTCTCTAAAATGTTTTGCACAAATGTATTTACATCCCTGTTAGTGAACATTTCTCCTTTGCCAAGATAATCCATCCACTTTACAGGTGTGGCAAAACAAGAGGCTGATTAAACAGCATGACCATGACACAGGTGCACATTGTGTTAAGGACAATAACAGGCCACTCTAAAATGTGCAGTTTTGACACACAACACAATGTCAAAGATGTCTCAAGTTTTGAGGGAATATGCAGTTGGTATGCTGACTGTAGGAATGTCCAACTGGCCTCGCAACTGCAGACCACGTGTATGGCATCATGTTGGCAAGCGGTTTGCTGATGCCAACGTTGAAAACAGATTGCCCCATGGTGGCGGTGGGGTTATGGTATGGGCAGGCATAAGCTATGGACAACAAACACAATTGCATTTTATCGATTGCAATTTGAATGCACAGAGATAGCGTGACAAGATCCTGAGGCCCATTGTCGTGCCATTCATCCGCCGCCATCACATCATGTTTCAGCATGATAATGCACGGCCCCATGACACAAGGATCTGTACACAATTCCTGGAAGCTGAAAATGTCCTAGTTCTTCCATGGCCTGAATACTCACCAGACATGTCACCCATTGAGCATGTTTGGGAAGTCCTGGAAAAAAATCTTGGTCGAACCGAGAGTCGTCTGTTCTTTCAACCAATCGATTGGTCGAACTTTTAAAATGCATATTTTTCCATATATACACACCATTGTTTGAATAAAATCAAATATATGTGGGCTACTGAGCTTGTCTGATGCTTTAAGCACTGTGATAAAAAATTAAGAGATTCAAATTACTAAAGATGGAGCCTAACCAGAAGACAAAAAGCTGTTCCCGACCCTTCTCCTCCCGCTGTTGCTGGCCTTCGCAGATTCTGGCTTTATGCTCCTGAAGTTGCCGGTAATAGGCTACACCAGCGGTCGGCAACATTTCCGTACCATTTCTACTGATCTGTGTGCCAGTTATGATTTTCATATGCACATTTTCATGGAACAGTTTCATTTCATTTCTAATAAAGTCTTCATGTCTCAAAATCAATGCCATGTGGTTAATCAAAATTCTCTATAAATGAAAATGATACAAATCTAAAAGTAACTTCTATTGCCATTGCCTATATGTAAAAATAGCCTACATAAAGCCAACAAATAAAAACATTGCAGCCCACAGATAGAAAATATCCTGATGAAAATAAATATCCTATAAATGTCACGTTCGTCATAAGGAGTAGACCAAGATGCAGCGTGGTATGTTTCCATCCTTTATTTCGGAATAGAAAACTTCAAAGAACAAAAACAACAAAACGAACAAATGAAACGTGACGCTAGAATAATGCTCACAGGCAACTATACATAGACAAGATCCCACAAAGCACAATGGGAAAATGGCTACCTAAATATGATCCCCAATCAGAGACAACGATAAACAGCTGCCTCTGATTGGGAACCATACTAGGCCAACATAGACATACAATTCACCTAGATAACCCACCCTTAAATCATACCCCGACCTAACCAACATAGAGAATAAAAGCTCTCTATGGTCAGGGCGTGACAGTACCCCACCCCCCCCCAAAGTGCGGACTCCGGCCGCAAAACCTGACTCAATAGGGGAGGGTCCGGATGGGCCGTCGTAGAAGGTTCCGAACCGCGGACCGCCGTTGGAGGTTCCGGACCGCGGACCGTCGTTGGATGATCCGGACCGCGGACTGTCGTTGGAGGTTCCGGACCGCGGACCGTCGATGGAGGTTCCGGGCTGTGAACTGTCGCCGGAAGCTCTGGACTGGGACCTGTCGCTGGAAGCTCTGGACTGTGGAGGTGCACTGGAGGCCTGATGCCTGGGACCGGTACAGGTGGTACCGGGCTGATGACACGCACCTCAGGGCGAGTGCGGGGAGGAGGCACAAGACGCACTGGACTGTGGAAGCGCACTGGAGACACAGTACGTATGGCCGGCGCAGGATATACTGGGCTGTGGAGGCGCAGAACACTTCAAAGAACAAAAACAACAAAACAAACAAACGAAATGTGAAGCTAGAATTATGCTCACAGACAACTATACATTGACAAGATCCCACAAAACACAATGGGAAATGGCTACCTAAATATGATCCCCAATCAGAGACAACGATAAACAGCTGCCTCTGTTTGGGAACCATACTAGGCCAACATAGACATACAATTCACCTAGATAACCCACCCTTAAATCACACCCCGATCTAACCAACATAGAGAATAAAAGCTCTCTATGGTCAGGGCGTGACAATAAAGCACATTGGCTAAAGGAAAGGGGGATTCCTAGTCAGTTGTACAACTGAATGCATTCAAATGAAATATGTTTTCTGCATTTAACCAAACCCCTCTGAATCAGAGAGGTGCGGGGGGCTGCCTTAATCAACATCCATGTCATTGGCGCCCGGGGAACAGTTGGTTAACTGCCTTGTTCAGGTGCAGAACAACAGATTTTTTCCTTATCAGTTTGGGAATTCAACCCAGCTACCTTTTGGTTACTGGCCCAACGCTCCTACCCGCCAGGCTACCTGCCACATGGCCTGTCTGCAAGGAACCTGAAACATTGTATCAACTATTAACTTGCTCAGGCCCAGAAGCTGGTGTGTACTGGCCGAGCATACTAATTACTCCGAATGACAAAAATATGCATAAAGGGCATATTTTAAATAATTATAAATGTATTCCCTGTAAGCCTTCTTGAGGTTTAGTTAGGCCTACTGAGTTTGTGCACAGAGAGTGAGAAATGTGTATGATTATAATATTGCACTTTACTGTACATTACCTTAATATCATGAAAGCTGAATGTTTATGGGTAGGCTACATTGTGTGCATCTTTTTATCTGTATCTAAAGAGCCATACTATTTGAAATCCTTCTTTTTTGGGGGCGGCAGGTAGCCTAGTGGTTAGAGCGTTGGGCCAGTAACCGAAAGGTTGCTGGATCGAAATCCCGAGCTGACAAGGTAAAAATCTGACGTTCTACCCACTGTTCCCCGGTAGGCTGTCATTGTAAATAAGATTTTGTTCTTAACTGACTTGCCTAGTTAAATAAAGGTTACATGTGTGTGCAGTATACAGTCTCAGACAGACAAATTATATGATATAGTATATAATATTATATTAAATTTAGCAGACACTTTTGTTCAAAGCAACTTACGGTCATGTGTGCATATATATTTCTATGGGTGGCCCCAGCGGGATTCAAACCCACGACCCTAGCATTGCAAGTGCCATGCTATACTTACTAAGCCACACAGGACCAAAGGATTCAATAGATTTACCGACTTTGAGAAGGGACTCTGCATTACTTGATCCTTGACGATCAGGTATCCACAATAGCTCTGATTGGTCTGTTTAAGGTACCATGTAGTATGCTGTGTGTCCTGGTGATGATGCAACAGTGTGGGGCTCACGTTGGGCCAGGTGAGGACGGGGTGTCACTGGGTGTCAGCCGACACCCTGTCCCGTGGCCCTGTGATGGCCTCACACACACACACACACAACAGGCACGGGCAGATCATGTTCTTCAGACGTCTTCATGATCAGACGTGTGTGTGTGTGTTTGATTTGCGTACAGGAGCATTGTTTTCCTTTGTGTATGGCCCCTACCTACCCCTCCATCCCTACCCACCATATCCTCACTGTCCTCCCCCCTCTCCCCTCTCCTCCCGGGCAGAGGATCAGTAACTGGGCTGCATCCACCACCTGGCCCTGCGGCCTCTAGTCTTGGCCCTAGCCAGCCCCAGCCAGATGGGGCCCATTTGTATTTATGAAGGAACATGCTTCACTACATGGATATTTGATCTAAGGCTGAAGCGTCTCCTCTTCTCTCCTTCACCGGAGGGGGTCTGGTCTAGACATCGAAGATGTTTCACACGTACAGTACAGTGGTAGTGTTCACAGGTTGTCATGGTGTTTGGGAATAAACTTTAGAGGCATGGTGTCTGAAAACAAAAAGCTGACGTCTAGGTTGTTTGTCAAACACCAGGTTGCTTTAGTATAAATATTCTCCTGAAGAGTTTCTTATTTCAGGGACATTGCATGTTCTTGTCCCCAATTAATCAGTGCCCACAGAGTGACTTAAATCACAGCCTTGTGATTTTCATGACACAAACATATGTTTAAAATGTATCTTCTCACACAGAGATGTTGTGTGTGTGTCTGTGTACTGTGTACTGTGTGTGTGCATGTCTCTGTGAGTGTGTGAATGTATGTGTGTTTGCGTGTGTGGGGGGCACAAGTGCAGGGGGATAATGTGCGTACCTGGGGGTTACACTTCTATTTTAAGTAGTTGTTAATTGTGTTCATTTTGGCAGAAAATGTAATGTGTAATTAGGGAGAGTGCAGTCTTTGATTAAGCACTCTCATCTTTTAATCCACGTTGCCCTGATCTGGTAAATGAACCCCTCTGCTGGGTAATTACGTGTGTATGCGCAAGAACGCGTGCGTGCACAGAGCAGAACACAACATTTGTTTAGAAAATGCTACTTTCTTACTCTGCTCTGGCGATTCTTGCTGTATGTCTCATGGTTTATGCCCAGTGAGTGTGAAATATCAGCTTTTAGTTTAGTAGAAAACATGGATTTATACACCTAATAAAAGCCTAACTCTAACCCCATTTAAGAACACAAGATCATTAACTATGGTACAGAAGTGGTGTGGGGAAGTTAATCTCTCCCCATATCAAATTGGAGTCACTGTAGTGTACTGTAACACTCAAACACAGGCTACATTTCAAACACAGTTTATATAATGTGTAAAACTTTGAGTTTATTTACAACATGGTGCACGTCATTTACACTGAACCACACAGTACCCCCCCCCCCAAAAGAAAAAAATAAAAAGTAATCATGAAGTTACTCAATGTAGTAATATGGACAATTAAGCTAAAGTTGAAGTCGGAAGTTTACATACACCTTAGACAAATACATTTAAACTCAGTTTTTCCCAATTCCTGACATTTAATCCTCGTAAAAATTACCTGTATTAGGTCAGTTAGGATCACCACTTTATTTTAAGAATGTGAAGTGTCAGAATAATAGTAGAGAGAATGATTCATTTCAGCCTTTATTTCTTTCATCACATTTCCAGTGGGTCAGACGTTTACATACTGTCAATTAGTATTTGGTAGCATTATCTTTACATTGTTTAACTTGGGTCAAAAGTTTCAGGTATCCTTCCACAAGCTTCCCAAAAAAAGTTGGGTGAATTTTGGCCCATTCCTCCTGACCGAGCTGGTGTACCTGAGTCAGGTTTGTAGGCATCCTGGCTCGCACATGCTTTTTCAGTTCTGCACACATATTTCTATAGGATTGAGGTCAGGGCTTTGTGATGGCCACTCCAATACCTTGACTTTGTTGTTCTTAAGCCATTTTGCCACAACTTTGAAAGTATGCTTGGGGTCATTGTCCATTTGGAAGACCCATGTGCGACCAAGCTTTAACTTCCTGACTGATGTCTTGAGATGCTGCTTCAATATATTCACATAATTTTGTTTCCTCATGATGCCATCTATTTTGTGAAGTGCACCAGTCCCTCCTGCAGCAAAGCACCCCCACAACATGATGCTGCTACCCCGTGCTTCACGGTTGGGATGGTGTTCTTCGGCTTGCAAGCCTCCACCTTTTTCCTCCAAACATAACGATGGTCATTATGGCCAAACAGTTCTATTTTTGTTTCATCAGACAAGAGCACATTTTTCCAAAAAGTACGATCTTTGTCCCCATGTGCTTTTTTTACGGCGGGTTTTGGAGCAGTGGCTTCTTCCTTGCTGAGCGGTCTTTCAGGTTATGTCGATATAGGACTCATTTTACTGTGGATATAGATACTTCTGTACCTGTTTCCTCCAGCATCTTCACAAGGTCGTTTGCTGTTGTCCTGGGATTGATTTGCACTTTTCACACCAAGGTACCTTCATCTCTAGGAGACAGAACGCGTCTCCTTCCTCAGCAGTATGAAGCCTGCGTGGTCCCATGGTGTTTATACTTGCATACTATTGTTTGTACAGATTAACGTGGTACCTTCAGGCATTTGGAAATTGCTCCCAAGGATGAACCAGACTTGTGGAGGTCTACAATTTTTCTTCTGAGGTCTTGGCTGATATCTTTTGATTTTCCCATGATGTCAAGCAAAGAGGCACTGAGTTTTGAAGGTAGGCCTTGGAATACATCCACAGGTGCACCTCCAATTGACTCAAATTATGTCAATTAGCCTATCAGAAGCTTCTAAAGCCATGACATAATTTTCTGGAATTTTCCACGCTGTTTAAAGGCACAGTCAACTTAGTGTTTGTAAACTTCTTTCTGACTCACTGGAATTGTGATACAGTGAACTATACGTGAAATAATCTGTCTGTAAACAATTGTTGGAAAAATGACTTGTGTCATGCACAAAGTAGATGTCCCAACCGACTTGCCAAAACTATAGTTTGTTAACAATACATGTGTGGAGTGGTTGAAAAACAAGTTTGAATGACTCCAACCTGTGTATGTAAACTTCAGACTTCAACTGTATGTTCATGGATCATTTGCACAGTATTTGTGATATTAAGACAAAAAATATCAAAACTCAATATCAATATCTTCCATATGAAAAGCTGAGAAAAGTAATGTATGTAAGTAAAAATCAAATAGCAAAGAGAAAATAAAAAGGAGGATGTACATGAACAGAAATGGTTACATAATCCTGTATACAGTAAAAGATTAATCAACATGTATAATGATCACTTCAAGGAAAGTAGTCAAGTGGAAAACATCACATCTAGGTCAGTATGATACAGTTGTGTTGCAGATGCTTTTGTTGAGGTTATGTTTTTCTTGTACCAGGTGTACAGTGGTTCGTTCTTTAAATTTTGCAGCGTACTGCAGCACAGTTTTGCGTGGTGCCGCATATTTTGATGGCACGTTATTTAAGTGCCAACCACTGGTACCATTCATGCAAGTTAGTGCTAGTTTGACCACCAGAGGGCATCTTTGAGAAGCATTTGATAGCCTTCAATAGTGGCTGTACTCGAGAATGTAAAAACGTTTTTGGTAGAACATAGTATATGTGACTGATTTTAAGATATTTTGCTTAATTAATGTAATTAGTATTATGGTGTTTCTACTCCAAGAAAAAATGAAAAACTCTCAGGGTTTAACGTTAGGATGGAACAGAAAATATGGCACTGTACAACGTGACGGTCGGGAGTAGGCTACACAGTACAGGGCTATTTAGCTAAGGAATCCCCATGCACACGGGAGACCGTGGTTCAATTCCCCAACGGGGAGGAAGGAGTAGGCTGTCCTTGTAAATAAGAATTTGTTCTTAACTGACTTTCCTAGTTAAATAAAGGTTACACTAAGAGCATAACATTTCTACACCATAATTTTAGTCTAACCAATACCCAAATGGAGATTGTCAAAATAAAAGTCTCATTGATTTATCAAGACCAGTCCCGTCCCCATCTTTGTCCCAGAGCAGCGCGAAATGGTGCTAAAATAATTTCCGGCTAATGCTTCAAATCCTATTGTTTCTAACTTCAATATGCTCTTTAAAGAAATAAGACCTACACCACTTTTAACAGCACATTACTCAAAACTAGTGAGACTCATGTCGCCTACGGTAGGACGACAGTATATCGAAAAATATGTGACTCTCTGCCAATAATTACATATAGAAGATTGGAGTATTGGAGGATTCTAAATTAAAACCAAAAGCCGCCTCATAAGTCTCCCGGTTGGTGTCCGTCATGGGTATCTGTAGCAACACATTTTGCATTGCAATGCAGTGACTTAGACAGCTACGCCACTGGAGAGGCCCCATCCTCAAAGTTATAAAATACAGAGAGGTGTTGGTAAAGGTATATTGTCCTGCTAATAGCCCATAATGGGCTATTATAATACTGTACATGGTGTCCAGGTCAGGATAACAAAAACATTTCTTTATTACGTATGTAGTACGCTAGTATGGGTATTTGGACACAGCCATTGTCCTTTCTTGTACCAGATGAAGGTAGGGTTGTCACTCAGAGTGCAGGTGGTGCTACATGTCAATGTCACACTCTGTCCCTCTGTCACTGTGGCTGGAGGGGCCATGTTCACCTACAGGTCTGTGACAGACAGAGTTGATCCAGGGAGGCTATAACCCCATTCTGCATACTGTGTTCTAAACTGGAACTTGTACTCCGCTTAGTCCTCCTTTCTCAGGTCAGTGATTCTCAGGGTGGAATGTTTGTTGTGGTCCCATAGTACTCCACATGACCCTCATACTGTGGCTTCAAAGTCAGATTTTGAGTCACACCAGACTCCCCATTGATTAACCTGTTAAACTCTGAGTGAGTTTGGGGGTACCCCCTTCAAACTCAGAGTTTAACGATACTGGATCGCGTACGATCCAGTATCGTAGGCGCACACACACACACGCAAGCACAGTAGCACACACACACCGACGAGTCAGTGGAGGCTGCTGAAGGGAGGTCAGCTCATAATAATGTCTGGAGCGGAGCAAAAGGAATGGCATCAAACCATGTGTTTGATGTATTTGATACCATTCCACTTATTTCACTATACCACACACTTATTGCACATGGTTTTGAATGGGAGTGTGAGTGTATTACATGTTATTTTATGTATTATTTAAAGATGCAAAACTAAACTTAAGAACGGGAAGCATAGAAATAGTGCACATAGAACACATCTACCACTTCTTCGACTTGCTTTCAATGAGAATGACATATCCATAACTCACATTTCTATGTGGACTTTGTCAGCTCGCCCCAAAAGTTACATATTGCAGCTTTAATGTGTATTTAGAGTACATACATGAGGTAAAATAATTCAAATAAACAAAACACCAACAACCATGAAATCTATCCCATCTCTCTCTGTTGTGGATGTAACAAGGTCTCATGGTTTTGACGTATTACGGATGAACGTCTATTTTTTATGCATTAATTCTGCGTGGTTACAGGGTTAAAACAGAAACAACTCAAAGGGTTAAGTTTAGGTGTTAATTCAGAGTGGTTAAGGTTAGGGCAATGGTTTGGAGAAGGCTTAAAACAAAAATGACGCACTGCGCTATTACCATCAAGTATCATTAGCACGCTCTGGCCCCGAGCATCATGAGTTTGCCTCCAGTGCTGGGCAATTGTGTATCTTTCTTTTTTGTGAGCGCCGAGGAAGGCATATATCGACATTCTGGGAACATTTTTAAACGTCCGAAATCACGGTCTATTTGTAGGAATCAGGCTGGTGGCACAGGGTGACACATTTAGTTGCTGGCTTTTGATCTTACCAGGATGGTAAG
Organism: Salvelinus alpinus; assembly: GCF_045679555.1. NCBI lineage: Eukaryota > Metazoa > Chordata > Actinopteri > Salmoniformes > Salmonidae > Salvelinus > Salvelinus alpinus. Next base: position 34,406,203 of record NC_092088.1, read on the forward strand.
TTAATGTACATCAGGGATCTGTCTAAAGTTTGGTATATATTTTTCTAAATGTCTAGTTTTTCCCTTATGTTGTAATATTTTGGGCAGGAACACAGGAAGCACATCTCAGTTTCTACCTCCTATAAATCACAATTTCTACGTAGTTTCCAATCTTTTGGCAGTCAAGATTTAAAGTTGTCTTCCTCTTTCAATATCCAGACTGGTAGCTCAGAGGGTTTTTCTTCCTTTTACGTCATGGAGGCTTAGGTATTCTGCAAAATCCATAATTTAAAATGCTTGTCTGCACTTAAATACAATGCAGACCAATATAACAGTGTTGTTTGCATCCCTCTCCTTGCCCCAACCTGGGCTCAAACCGGGACACTCTGAACACGTCGTCAACTGCCACCCAAGAAGCATCGTTACCTATCGCTCCACAAAAGCCCTTGGTCTCAGAGCGAGTGACGTCACTGATTGAACGCTACTAGTGTGTGCACACACACACACACACACACACCTCCCAAATGTAGCCTCACTCTAGCTTGTCTGCATTGCGGGTATCAGCTGGTCAACTGTTGAGCAAATCTTCTGGCGGCATCAGCTCCTCTCCTCAGAGAGTAACCACTAGACCCAGCCTGCCCTTCTTCATCCATATCTATCTGTCATTCTCTTGCACTCTCTCTCTTTCTCTCTCTGCATCCGTCTCCTCTCTCTCTTCCTCCCTTTCTTTCTCTCTGGGGACAGTGGGTCACTGCTATCCTGTCTGCCTGCGTAAGTGTGGTTAGTGATAACATCACCTCAAAGAGACACTAGCCTGTATGTGTGAATGTTTGTATCAGGGCAAGAAAGTGTGCAGAATGAGTTGAACTGTAGAGAAAACAGGAGAATGATAGAGTAAAATTGGAAGCGTAACCGATGGACATACAGAGAGATGAAGGGAGAGATTGGCAGAAAGGAGGAGAGAAGGGAGAGAGGGAGTGATGGCAACAGATGGATGGGATGCTTCAGGAAGCAGCAATGTTTGAAAAAAGGAAATAGAGAGGAAAGAGAGCGAGAGAGGTGGGAAAGACAGAGATGTGATGGTCAGTCTGTCTACAGAGATAATGACCAGCTGTCTGACCGACCTAGGGTCGTTGTCCTGTTGGAAGGTGAACATTCGCTCCTGATCGCTCTGCAGAAGGTTTTCATCAAGGATCTCTCTGTACTTTGCTCAGTTCTACTTTCCTTCAATCTTGTCTAGTCTCACAGTCCTTGCCACTGAAAACATCCCCACAGCATGATGCTGCTACCACCAAGCTTCACCGTAAGGATGGTGACGGTTTATTCCAGACGTGACGCTTGGCATTCAGGGCAAAGAGTTCAATCTTGGTTTCATCAGACCAGAGAATCTTGTTTCTCATGGTCTGAGTCCCAACTGGGCTGTCATGTGCCTTTTACTGAGGAGTTGCTTCCGTCTGGCCACTCTACCATAAAGGCCTGATTGGTGGAGTGTTGCAGAGATGGTTATCCTTCTGGAAGGTTCTCTCATCTCCACAGAGGAACTCTGGAGCTCTGTCAGAGTGGCCATTGGGTTCTTGGTGACCTCCCTAATCAAGGCCCTCCTCCCCCGATTGCTCAGTTTGGCTGCTAATCTAGGAAGAGTCTTGGTGGTGCCAGACTTCTTCCATTTAAGACTGATGGAGGCCATTGTGTTCTTGGGGACCTTCAATGCTACAGACATTTGTTGGTTCCCTTCCCCAGATCTCTGCCTCGACACAATCCTGTTTCAGAGCTCTACAGACAATTTCTTCGACCTCATGGCTTGGTTTTTGCCCTGACATGCACTGTCAACTGTTGGACCATTTTATAGACAGGTGTGTGTCTTTCCAAATCTTGTCCAATCACTTGAATTTACCAAAGGTGGACTCCAACATCTCAAGGATGATCAATGGAAACAGGATGCATCTGAGCTCAATTTCGGGTCTCACAGAAAAGGGTCTGAATACTTAAGTAAATAAGGTATCTGGTTTTATTTGTAATAAATTTGCAAAAAATGTCTACAAACCAGTTTTTGCTTTGTCATTATGGGTTAGTGTGTAGATTGATGAGCATTTGTTTTATCCATTTTAGAATAAGGCTGTAATGGATCAAACTGTGAAGGATCTGAATACTTTCCGAATGCACTGTATGTGTTCCAACAATGAGCTGCAGTTTTGAAATAATTGCATCATTTCCCTCTTAGGCTACTTTGTGGTTGTCACTAGTTACCACAACCACAAAGTCGAAATTGGTATTTTGGTCTTAATTTAAGGTTAGGGTTAGGCATAAGGTTAACAGTGGGGTTAAGGTTAGGGTTAGGTTTAAAATCAGATTTTAAGAAGCGAAATTGTAGAAACAAGCAGGGTTTATGATTTTGTGGCTGTGGTAACTATTGTTAGTGACAACCCTATTTTGCGAACAGCTAGTGGCATTAAGAATTGTTTACCCTTAACATGGACAGGTTCCACACTGAAAATATGCTAAAACATTTGTATTCATATTTATTATGGATCCCCATTAGCCGCTGCCAAGGGGTCCAGCATAATTAATGCAGTTATAATTTTTTTTTAACATTGACAACAGATTTCACAACACATACCTACAACACAAAATCCATATGTATGTGGGTGTATAGTAAGTATGTTATTGTGTGTGTATACATGTGTCTGTGCCTGTGTTTGTGTTTGTGTTGCTTCAAAGTCCCCTCTGTTGCATAAGGTGTATTTTTATCAGTTTTTTTTTATCTAAATTTACTGCTTGCATGAGTTACTTGATGTGGAATACTGTTCCATGTAGTCATGGCTCTATGTAGTACTGTGTGCATTCCATAGTTTGTTCTGGACTTGGGGACTACGAAGAGACTTCTGGTGGCATGTCTTATGGGGTATGCTTGGGTGTCCGAGCTGTTTGCCTGTAGTTCAAACAGACGGCTCGGTGCATTCAAAATGTTAATACCTCTCACAAATACAAGTAGTGATGAAGTCAATCTCTCATCCACTTTGAGCCAGCAGAGATTGACATATTAATGTTAGCTCTCTGTGTACATCCAAGGGCCAGCCATGCTGCCTTGTTCTAAGTCCCTCTTTGTGGCACCTGACAACAAACTAGGGACTTTAGGACCTGCCTTGTTGGTAGTGCTGTTAAAAAGCCAGAGCAGCGATTTATTATGGACAGACTTCTACCCATCTTAGCTACTGCTGTATCAATATGTTTTGAATATGACAGTTTACAATCCAGGGTTACACCAAGCAGTTCAGTCACCTCAATTTGCAAAATTTCCACATTATTCATTCCAAGATTTAGTTAAGGTTTAGGGTTAGTGAATGATTTGTCCCAAATACAATGCTTTTAGTTTTAGAAATATTTAGGACTAACTTATTCATTGCCACCCATTCTGAAACTAACTGCAGCTCTTTGTTAAGTGTTATGGTCATTTCAGTTGCTGTAGTAGCTGACTGATATAGTGTTGAGTCATCTGCATACATAGAAACACTGGCTTTACTCAAAGCCAGTGACATGTTGTTAGTAAATACTGAACAAAGTAAGGGGCCTAGACAGCTGACCTGGGGAATTATTGATTCTACCTGTATTATGTTGGAGAAGTGTTAGACAGGTAACTCTTTATCCACAATATAGTAAGGGGTGTAAAGCCATAACACATATGTTTTTCCAGTAGCAGACTATGATCGATAATGTTAAGTGGAACTGAGTTCAAACAAAACAGCCCCAACAATCTTTTTATCATCAATTTCACCCAGCCAATCATTAGTCATTCGTGTAAGTGCTGAGCTTGTTGAATGTCCTTCCCTATAATTGTAATGAAAGTCTATCAATTTGTTTACTGTAAAACAGCATTTACGGTCAAACACCATTTTTTCCAAAACTTTACTAAGGGTTGGTAACAGGCTGATTGTTCGGCTATTTCAGCCAGTAAAGGGTGCTTTACTATTCTTAGGTAGCGGAGTGACTTTTGCTTCCCTCCAGGCCTGAGGGCACACACTTTCTAGTAGGCTTTAATTTAAAATATGGCAAAAAGGAGTGCCAATATTGTCCGCTATTATCCTCAGTAATTTTCCATCCAAGTTGTCAGACCCCGGTGGCTTGTCATTGTTGATAGACAACAATACTTTTTTCACCTCTTCCATGCTCACTTTAAGGAATTCAAAATTACAATTCTTGTTTTTCATAATTTGGTCAGATTTACTTGGATGTGTAGTGACAGTGTTTGTTGCTGGCATGTCATGCCTAAATTTGCAAATCTTGCCATTTAAAAAATCATTAAAGTAGTTGGCAAAATCAGTAGATTTTGTAATAAATGAGCCATCTGATTCAATGAATGATGGAGCTGAGTTTGCCTCATCCCTCTCAACCATAACATTTTTCAATTCCTCATCAGTCCAGGGGGTATTAACCGTTTTTACAGTTAATCCACAGGGATTAACTGAACTGGGTTTGGGTTATTGATAAATCGTTGTCACATCACAGCCTTATTATGCTATGAAAGGATCCAGGAACCCAAATTATTTGGGTGGATACCGTCCTCCTTATAAAATGTGTTTTGTTTCCAAAAGGTATCAAAATTGTCAACAAAAGTTACACCCATTGAGCTGCAATTATCACGTAGCCAGATGAGAAGAGAGAGAGTCCTGCTAAAGTTTTCAATGCCACGATTCAGAGAGGGCACAGGGCCAGATATGATGGATATTTTATTAGTGTCTAGCAGAGAGTCAATCAGTTCTTTGAAATCCAGTTTCAACTGTTCAGAGCTGCCCTTCATAATGTCATTCAAACCCACATGGACTGTGATAGAATCGATGTCCATGTCTTGGCGTAGTACATTCAGAGCAGGTTAGTAATGTCATTTTCTCGAGCCCCCGGGATTGGACATTGTTTTTACACCAGGAACAGTCACATTTCTTACCATGGAGCTGCCCAAAATCACGGCTGGTGAGAAGGATAAGGAAATCCGCCCGCTCACACGTCACAGAATAGTGCAGGCCTCCTACCGATGGAGATGCCCCGCTCGATCCAGAGCAGGGACGGAAGGTTGCAGACGTCGACTTCGAAATTCGAGTGCGAGTAGGTACAGCGGCAGCAGACACAGTTACCCCCAGCGACGAAGGTGCAGGAAGATCAGGCTCCAGGCCGGCTAAACTATTTGTTGTTTGCATCCTCTCCGGGCCTCTCGTTGGGGGTTTAGACTGCTTTGCTGGGTCCATACGGGAGTTGCAGCGATGGCACAAGACTGTAACTACCAATTGGATACCACAAAGTTGGGGAGAAAAAGGGGTAATAAAAAAGTAGGACACGTGACATCCGGGCAACTTTGTGAGAAAAAAAACGTTATATCGGAGTTGTCTCAAGATAGCTATGCATATTCATGACATGAGGGTAGTAGCTTAGCATCTCACTCCATTGAATACACGTGGTTGACGTCAACAACCGTCATATAATATTCAAAAATTTATTAAAATCATGAAATGTTTCCACCAATACAAAGAGAGGATTAGGCGGGAGCTTGACAGCCTGCCGTGCGACTTTGTGGACAACCACTCCTGTTGTTACGGCGGAGAGACAATTATTGTATTTAGAATTTCAGTCGTCAACCTCAATCCTGCCCCAGACATCCAATTAGCTTTAAGAAAGAGGTGAGGAATTGTAGAAACAAGGACAGATTAAGCAATGATTTGACAGCTTGTAAGAGTTTAACACAATGAGCTGTGATTGGTTAGTCACAGTATCGTCACTGAGCTGTTTTCAACATAGAAATAGAAGGACTAGATTCTATTCATATGCCTGAACCCATCTCACTGCAGTATTGCTGCCTTTCAGTCTGTCATCACTGGGGATATAGCTTGTTATTTGTTTTCCTTTCAGATATGAAACATCCAAAGCAATTGCAAGTAAAATTCAAGCAAACACACAAACGGATACAGACAGACTGGCATGCAGGCATGCACATAAACTGAGCTGGGCACACATGCACAGACAGACAGACTCACATGCAAAGACACTCACACACACACAGGGGGGGTTAGAAAAATAGATGCGCCAAGGCACTTACAGCAGATGACCTTCAGGCAGTGTTTATATATGTGCACACGTGTGTCTGTCTTTGTCCATGTGTGCCTACGAGTGTGGTTTTGGGTGCAATGGGTGTATTTTTTCATCATACGAATGCGTATGAAAAGTATGTGTTCTTATGTGCATGATCTCTAATGTTAAGGAAGTCTCAAGTTTTTGCTCACCTGAGTTAGAATACCTCATGATAATCTGCAATCCATACTATTTACCAAGAGAGTTTATCTATATTTTTTAAACGATCTATTACCACCACAAACTCATGCTGGCACTAAGACCGCACTCAACGAGCTGTATAGGGCCATAACAAAATGCACACCCAGAGGCGGTGCTTCTCATGGCCAGTGATTTTAATGCAAGGAAACCGAAATCTGTTTTACCTCATTTTTACCAGCAGATCACCTGTGCAAGTAGAGGCGACAAAACTTGAGAACAACTTCACTTCACACACAGAAACTCATACAAAGCCCTCCCTCACCCTCCCTTTGGCAAATCTGACCATAACCCAATCCTACTGCTTCCTGCTTACAAGCAAAACAACTCAAACAGGAACTACCAGTGATGTGTTCAATACAGAAGTGGTCCGATGAAGTGAAAGCTAAGCTACAGGACTGTTTCGCTAGCACAGACTGGAATATGTTCCGTGATTCATCCAACAATCAAAGACGTAAAACGACTGTACATAAACAAAGTGGAGTCACAATTCAATGGCTCAGACCCAAGACAATCCTGAATTATAAAGGGAAAGCCAGCCTCATCGTGGACACAGACACCTTGCTCCCAGATTAGCTAAACACCTTCTCTGCCCGCTTCGAGGAAAACATCATTGAGCCACCGACGTGTGCCTCCTCCGCTCACAAGGACTGTTTTCTCTCGTTCTGCGTAGCCGACGTGAATAAGTCATTTAAGTATGTTAACCCTCGCAAGGCTGCCGGCCCAGACGTCCATGTCCTCAGAACATGTGCAGACCAGCTGGCTGGAGTGTTTACAGATACAGTATCTTCAATCTGTCCATATTCCAATCTGTTGTCCTCACTTGCTTCAAGGTGGGCACATTGTTCCTGTACCCAAGAAACCAAAGGTAACTGAACTAAATTACTATCGCCCCATAGCACTCACCTCTGTCATCATGAAGAGCTTTGAGAGGCTAGATAAGGACTATATCACCTTCACCTTACCTGACATCTTGACCCACTACAATCCGCATACTACACCAACAGATCCACGGACGACGCAATCGGCATTGCACTGCACACTGTCCTATCCCACCTGGACAAGAGAAATATCTATGTAAGAATGCTGTTCATCGACTACTGTTCAACCTTAAACACTATAGTGCACTCTAATCTCATCACTAAGCTCAGGGCTCTGAACCCCTCCCTGTGCAACTGGGTCCTGGACTTCCTGATGGACTGATGCCAAGTGGTGAAGGCGCAACACCTCCGCCACACTGATCCTCAATGCTGAGGCCCCACAGGGGTGCGTGCTCAACCCCCTCCTGTACTCCCTGTTCACCTATGGCTGCGTTGCCATGCACGTCTCCAACTCCAAAAATCATGTTAGACCAAATACAATGTTATTTTACAGAAACCAGACTTTCAGCATGCTTGTAGGGAAGGGCACTCAACTACTGTCCAGTTGTGTGGTCAGGTGCGGCAAAGAAGGACATAGGCAAATTGCAGTTGGTCCAAATCAGAACAGCACGTATTACACTTAGATGTACACGGAAGGCTAATGTCAATGACATGCATGTCAATCTCTCCTGGCTCAAAGTTAAGGAGAGATCAACTGCATCATTATTGGTCTTTGTGCAAGGTGTTGATGTGTTGAAGGTACTGAACTTTGTTCAAGCAGTTGGCACACAGTTAGAACATTCACCGGTATCACACAACACGTGCAACTAGAGGTCTCTTAACAGTCCCCAGGTCCAGAACAGAGGCTGGGAAACACACAGTATTAAATAGAGTCATGACTAAATGGAACTCTCTACCACCCCAGGTAACCTAAGCTAGCAATAAAACCAGATTCAAAAACCAGACGTCAACAAAATGAAGGAGCTGATCGCGGACTACAGGAGACAGCACCGACGGACCATAGTGGAGAGGGTCAAAAGTTCCTCACGTGCACATCACTGACGACCTGAAATGGTCCCTTCACACAGTGTGGTGAAGAAGGAGCAACAGTGCCTTCAGGAGGCTGAAGAAATTTGACCCTCACAAACGTCTACAGATGCACCATTGAGAGCATCTTGTTGGGCTGTATCACCGCCTGGTAAGGCAATTGCACCGTCCGCAACCACAGGGCTATCTAGACGGTGGTGCGGTCAGCCCAACATATCATCGGGGGCACATTGCATGCCCTCCAGGACATCTAGAGCACCTGGTGTCACAGGAAGGCCAAGATCATACACAGCATCAGCCATCCGAGCCAAGGCCTGTTCACACCGCTATCATCTACAAGGGGACAGTACAGGTGCATTAAAGCTGGGGCTATAGAGACTGATAAACAGCTTCTATCTCCAGGCCATCAGACTGTTAAAACCACTTACCACTAGCCGTCCTCCGCCCAGTACCTTGTCCTGAATCTAAGTCACTGTTACTAGCTGGCTACCACCCGGTACTCTACTCTGCACCTTAGAGACTGCTTTGCCCTATGTACATAGTCATTGAACACTGGTCACTTTAATACTGTTTACATTTTAGCTATGTTCGTACATACTGTATACTACATACTTAGTGAGTATATACTACATACTATACAGTGCATTCAGAAAGTATTCAGAACACTTCCACATTTTGTTACGTTACAGCCTTATTCTAAAATGTATTAAATAAATGTTTATCCTACACACAATACCCCATAATGACAAAGCCAAAACAAAGCGATGTTTGAAAATGTATTAAAAATAAAAAAACATACCTTATTTACATAAGTATTCATACTCTTTGCTATGAGACTCGAAATTGATCTCAGATGCATCCTGTTTCCATTGATCATCCTTGAGATGTTTCTACAACTTGATTGGAGTCCAACTGTGGTAAATTCAATTGATTGGACATGATTTGGAAAGTCACACACCTGTCTATACAAGGTCCCACAGTTGACAGTGAATGTCAGAGCAAAAACCAAGCCACGAGGTCGAAAGAATTGTCCGTAGAGCTCCGAAACAGGATCTGGGGAAGGGTACCAACACATTTCTGCAGCATTGAAGGCCCCCGAGAACACAGTGGCCTTCATCATTCTTAAATGGAAGAATTTTGGAACCATCAAGACTCTTCCTAGAGCTGGCCGCCCGGCCAAACTGAGCAATCGAGGGAGAAGGGCCTTGGTCAGGGAGGTGACCAAAAACCCGATGGTCACTCTGACAGAGCTGTGAGTTCCTATGTGGAGATGGGAGAAACTTCCAGACAACCATCTCTGCAGCACTCCACCAATCAGGCCTTTATGGTAGAGTGGCCAGACAGAATCCACTCCTCAGTACATGACACTCTGCTTGGAGGCATCTAAAGGACTTTCAGACCATTTGGCCTGAATGCCAAACGTCACATCTGGAGGAAACCAGGCACCGCTCATCACCTGGCCAATATCATCCCTACGGTGAAGCATGGTGGTGGCAGAATCATGCTGTGGGGATGTTTTTCAGCGGTAGGGATTAATGGCGCAAAGTACAGAAATATCCTTGATGAAATCCTGCTCCAGAGTGCTCAGGACCTCAGCCTGGAACCAAGGTTCACCTTCCAACAGGACAACGACCCTAAGCACACATCATACCCAAGAAGACTCGAGGCTGTAATTGCTGCCAAAGGAGCTTCAACAAAGGACTGAGTAAGGGTCTGCATACTTAAGTAAATGTGATATGTAAGTTTATTTTACATTTTTTTGTTGCAAAAATGTCTAAAAACATACCACACACAACTTAAATGTTACCAGTGGTGGCAACTCACCACAACTTGTAGTCTGTCATTATTAGCCATTTATTTGTTTTCATGAAAGCTGTATTTGTTGTGATAATGATCAACTGCCATCAGTTGACTGTTCAGAGGACCGAGGCTGGCAATAGGAGGAGAATACAGGTAGCTTGTCAAAGGAGCGCGCTGTTGAGGCGCTGTATTCTCCTCTACCAAAACGCAAATGTAATAAGTATGTCGCGTTGTCAATTATTACACACTGTACTGGTCTGTATGTAGCCAAATTCATTCTCAATTTTATACATCCAATTGACTCCAAAATTACACCATACATGATTTAACATTGAGTTCTTTTGGGCAGCATTTATTTTTTAATAAACAGCAAACGCATCCAACAAAGAGTCACAAGCCTGATGTAACTTTTTAATATTTTAATACATGCGTGCTTGTGTGTGTGTTTGAGTCTGTGTGTGTTTACACAGTACCTAAATGCCACCCAACACAATTATTTGTGCCATAGGTCCTTTTGTAAGCTGGCTGCATTATTTCTTTCTTTTCTAATTGACTTCCCTGGGGACTGGCTTTACTGTCTGTCTCAATGTGCCTCTGTCCCTCCCACAATAAATAAAGTGTCTGCTACCTCTCTCCATGCCACCCCATTAAGCCGAAAGCACACAGAGATACATCGTCAACAGCATCAACATTTGCGTGCGAGAATAGAGAGCGTCAATTCACATACGCTGCGTAGCGCATGCTAACTTAATTGTCAAGAGAATCCATATATACAATATTATTGTTGTGTGCTCCTTTTGACTCACCTTATATGTCCTACGGGAGCCACCGCACCTCCTGCCTGCACTAAACAGTTATGTTAGAAAAGGAGGACACACACAAACACTAACAAGCCACTCTTTGTATGTAAATTGGCAACAAGGCGGCAGGTAACTGGCCACCACAGTGGATTGTTTGTCATTCCAGGTAAATGTTTAGCCAGGTTCATTTCTATGTCTGATTGGTTCCACTGATGTGATGCGGGGTTGTAGATAGGTATGGTATAAACACGTAACCCAGGGTTGGAGAGTGATAGAAAATAACTATTTTCAATTCATTTTCATCTCATTTCTAAAGAAGGAGCGGACAAACAGTGTTATTTATTGCACAGGGGATGAGGTTGGGGGTTGGAGGAGATAGCTAATGTTTGGTCATCAGGGGTACGTTAAAAAATAAACCTGAAATTGTGACTTCAGTCTCCCTCTGGAATCGTACTCATAAATTACTTTAAAAATGCCATTTAGATGACTGGGTCTAAATGAAGCAGCTGGGGCAGTGGGTCTGTATACTGCTATTAGGATTCAGGGATGACCCCAAATTATTTTGACTGACCCATAGCCTTTGACCTAATAAATAAAGATGTAGCACGCTGAATAAACTGGGTGGTTCGAGCACTGAATTCTGATTGGCTGACAGCTGTAAACCACGGGTATGACAAAACATTTATTTTTACTGCTCTAATTATGTTGGTAACCAGTTTATAATAGCAATAATGCTCCTCGGGGGTTTATGGTATATGGCCAATATACCATGGCTACGGGCTGTATCAAGGCACTCGCGTCGTGCATAAGAACAGCCCTTAGCCGTGGTATTTTCGCCATATACCACACCCCCTCTGGCCTTATTGCTTAATTATACTATACTACACTATTATATTTTTACTATAGTATACTATACGAGGCGGCAGGTAGCCTAGTGGTTAGAGCGTTGGGCCAGTAACCGAAAGGTTGCTCGATTGAATCCCCGAGCTGACAAGGTAAAAATCTGTCATCTGCATCTGAACAAGGCAGTTAACCCACTATTCCTAGGCTGTCATTGTAAATAAGAATTTTTTATTAACTGACTTGCCAACTTAAATAAAACATATGTACAGAGTGTATACTATACAGTCTGTTCATTGTCTGGAAATAATAGACTACGTGGTAGGCACGACTCCCTCCGTGGAGTTCATTAGTTCCAGATAATGTACATAATGTCTCGTTTATCCTGAGAAGCACACTGGTTGTTCATTCTATTTGTTCCATTGCTATGCAGGCTGGCAATATTCTTATCCCTTGCTTGCCAGCTAGCCAACTACGGCTAACACAGTCACATCAAATTCTGCAGCTAGAATTACAGCAAAGTAGCTGCATTTGCATTCATTTAAGATGTTTTCTAGTGACATTTATTTGGATACATGCACCTATAACAATGTTGAAGATGACTTCACCTGGCAAAGGAAAGTTGTCGTCTCATCATGACACTGTTCATGACAGTAGAGGAGATTGCATTGATAATCAAACACTATGCTAGAACCTAGCTACTAAATATATTGCTGCTAGCCAATCTGCCAATATGACAACCACATTCAACAATACCAGACGCTGAAAACAGCTGGTTAAACGAGAAACATGTGGGAGTATTTGACAAACCTAGCACCACTACTGCAACATAGACGAACCGTGGCAATTCATGTTAATCACTCACCACCTGCTGATGCTGCAAAAAAAGACATCTGCACAAACATGAATGATGGCTAACTAGTTATGTTTTTCCTCGTTGGACCTGCATTTACAATGTAACCAAGTTTAGTTTGTGTGGTTGTTTGTTTAGCTTTCTGTAACGTCGTAGCAAGTAAGGTCTGCATGGTGCAGTGATTTAAAACGGTAGTAAGGCGCCTATTGTTAGAACTACTTCAAGAGATGTCCAATACCTTTTCCAACTCTCCGTATATCTAGTACTCATGCCCACTTTAGAATGCCCTTTTAGCCAATCAGAATAGAGTATTCAACAACCATGTGGTATGATATACTAAATCTTTCTGACATGGACATTGTCTGAGTACAGTGTCCATATTTTTTGTGAATGAGTGAATCAGCGTTAGTAGCAGAGTTGGTGGTGCATGCATTAACACAGAGAGGAAACACACATTATGGCCTTGTGTTGAGCAACAGCCATGTCTCCTGATTGACACAGCCAATTATCCATATGTGTGATTTACTGTAGCATGCATTTGCTTTAACAACCCATGTTGTGTGCGCTCATACACAAGAACACACGCATGCACACACACACTTACACACACAGACAACCCCCCCACACACACATACTCACCAACTAGATTGATCACTAGCTCCTTAGTTTGTTGTCCTTGGTGTTAGAGATTGTCCTTGCACTATCGTCAGTGGAGAAGGTGTAGTAACATGATCGACAGTGACACACACACACACAGACTCATCAACTCATGGATTACATGACAGATCAGCACTGACACTACCTCTGCTCAAGACAGCCCATCAAGTATTTATAAAGGCCAGGTGTAGCTCATGGTGTTCAGTGCTCAGCTGTCCTCTCTATTACCTGGTAGTAGCTAGCCTACTCCAGTTTAGCCTCTAAAGAATTCCCCCTGTCTTGTTTACAGACTACTTCGAAATAACCCTGAAATAAACAGACATACTGTACACACACGAAAGCAGGCACACATACGTGCGCATTCACACACACACACACACACACACACACACACACACACACACACACACACACACACACACACACACACACACACACACACACACACACACACACACACACAAAGGTATTCACGCATGCATGCATGCATGCATTCGATTACACAGACCTCAGATACCCCCTCCCCTTCCTAGCAGGGGCACTGTGAGAGTTGTTTGAGATACTTTTCAAAGAGGTAGGGTTTCAAACTCTTTCGGAAGATGGGTAGGAACACGGCTGTCCTGACTTCCGGGGGAAGCTTGTTCCACAAAGAGCTTTAACTGAGTGACTTAGTGTTAAGGGAAAAGAGGAGAGAGCCTAGAAATGAGCACTGGGGGACACCAGTAGTGAGAGCATGTGGTGTAGACACAGATCCTCTCCATGCCACCTGGTAGAAGCGACGTGTCAGGTAGAATGCAATCCAGGAGTGTACAGAGCTTTAATCGCCCAACCCTGAGAGGGTGGAGAGGAGGATCTGATGGTTCATGGTGTCGAAGGCAGTGGATATATCTAGGAGGATGAGAACAGAGTCAGCTTTGGCAGTGCGGATAGCCTCTGTGACACAAAGGAGAGCTGTCTCAGTGGAATGAGCCTCATTGAAGCCTGACTGGTTAGGGTCAAGAATAACATTCTGAGAGAGATAATGAGAAATGTTTTGGATAGGGGGAAAAAAAGGCATACCGGCCTGTAGTTTTTAACGTCAGAGGGGTCGATTGTTTTTTTTTTGAGGAGCGGAGCGACTCTGGCCATCTAGATGTCAGAGGGGACGCAGCCAGTGGTCCCATGCACTCTGCTGATGGTGGCTCTGGGTCTGTGAGTATCCATAGCAATGGTTCCGCTTGGGCTGCTATGCTCAATGATGAGACATGAGGGAGCAGTTAGCTGTTAGCTACTTTTTGTCACTCTAAACTCTGACAAAACTCAAGGAACATTATTATTTTCTGTGAAATAATCTCTCCTGTGTTATATTTGACGAGGTTCAAGCACTTCTGACAGAGATATGACTGTACTGCGCAGCAAAGCACAAGTAAATGGCTCAGCTTCAACATGTTAGTGATCAATTTAGTGATGCCCGCGCACCGCCCGTACCCTAGTTATTGATGAAAAAACAGGCCCTAACCCGATGTATAATGTCAAGGCCTGTCGGGCTCGGTTCGGGTAGCAGAGCTCTAACTCAATGCCAAGGAGTGGGAGTGGAAGGTCATGACGGCCGGGATGAAAGGGACCAGTAAGAGTCAAAGGATGCGGAAAGGGAGGAGAGTAGGGTCGAAGAGGCAGAGTCAGGAGATAGGAGTGAGAAGAATTTAGCAGAAGGAAGAGACAATAGGATAGACCAGCTCATGACCATCTGGATAGGGACTGAGTGGGTAGGGTTGGAGGAGAGATGGAGAGAAAAGGAAACTAAGTAGTGATCAGAGACATGGAGGGGGTAGCATTGAGATTAGTAGGTGAACAACAGCCTCTAGTGAAGATTAGATCAATTTCCCTGTGAGTAGGAGGTGACTAGGAAAGGGTGAGGTCAAAAGAGGTAAGGAGTGGAAAGAAAGATATGGGAAAAAATGAAGTCAGGAGTCGGAAGGTTAAAGTTGCCCAGTACAATGAGTGGTGAACCAATGTCGGTAAATTAGTTTATCAAGGTGTCAAGCTCATTGAGGAACTCTCCAAGGGCACCTGGTGGGTGATAGATGACAACAATGTTAAGCTTGAGTGGACAAGTGACAGTGACTGCATGGATTTCAAATGAGGAGATACAGTGGTTCCTCCTTTAATAGTTACGAGCTTACACCGCGGGACTTAGAGGTACCCAGCGTCACTGCTTCATTGCTCCAGACCACCACAAGGGGGAGTTAGAGCACTCATTATGCATTTGGGTCCCAAGGTTTTTATATGACCAATCATATCGAGTGGTTCCAATGACGAATTTGACGCGGAGCCACCCCTCCCTTGTGGCTTTCTTCAGCAAAGATGGCTGACAAAACATTATGGGGAGGCAAATCTAAGTAGTTATAACGTCATAACGAGTCAAGCAAAACATTTACAATTGAGAGGAATATGTTAGTTAATGTAGAGACAAACGATTGTGCATATGTTTTTGTCATAAAGGTAATTTACGAAAATCGCTATTTTGCAAGTTTTTTTCTGTCATATTCAATACTAGGTGTATCAAACTCCATTCTGTGAATGGTGCTGTGTCTGCATGTATGTATTACAATTATACACGTCAACAGTGTTTACCACTTCTGCTCCTGGGACATCAATGATTACACATTGTAACTATGCAATAGACTCGAAACATGATTTTGTAATTCATATATACAGAATAAAAACAGTACATCCTGCCTGAATGACGCTTGGAAGAGAGCGAGGAATGAGATGGGAGTAACAATCCTTGCTATTTGCTCTGAGACCTGCAGAATAATGTAATGAAACAAGCAAGGAGCAGATTTCGAACCCTCAACATTCTAGCCCGAAGTCCAGCACGCTATCGACTGTGCCCAAATGTATTGATTGCAGTTGGGGCCGATTGTGGCTAAAAACACTTTATCTATTGGAATCTTTAACATGTGGAAAGGGGGAAAAGTATTATTATTCGTTTTTCACAAGCGTCCCAGGATGGGCTATTAGCTGAACAATAGACTATTCAACTTTTACTAAAAAATTGTCTAATAGCCGAGCTAGGTGTGAACCCCCCCCTCCCCAACTTGCAACAAATAATTTGTGTCTATCTTTTCACATCTACCTACACACGTATCTACCTAAACACGGTAGATAACCTAACTTAATGTTCTGAAAAATAATAAATAAAAAAAACAATATAAATACAGTTGAAGTCGGATGTTTACATACACCTTAGCCAAATACATTTAAACTCAGTTTTTCACAATTCCTGGCATTTAATCCTAGTAAAAATTCCCTGTTTTAGGTCAGTTAGGATCACCACTTTATTTTAAGAATGTGAAATGTCAGAATAATAGTAGAAAGAATGATTTATTTGAGCTTTTATTTCTTTCATCACATTCCCAGTGGGTCAGAAGATTACATACACTCAATTAGTATTTGGTAGCATTGCCTTTAAATTGTTTAACTTGGATCAAACATTTCGGGTAGCCTTCCACAAGCTTCCCACACTAAGTTGGGTGAATTTTGGCCCATTCCTCCTGACAGAGCTGGTGCAACTGAGTCAGGTTTGTAGGCCTCCTTGCTAGCACATGATTTTTCAGTTCTTCCCACAAATTGTCTATGTGATTGAGGTCAGGGCTTTGTGATGGCCACTCCAATACATTTACATTTAAGTCATTTAGCAGACGCTCTTATCCAGAGCGACTTACAAATTGGTGCATTCACCTTATGATATCCAGTGGAACAACCACTTTACAATAGTGCATCTAACTCTTTTAAGGGGGGGGGGGGGGGGCTAGAAGGATTACTTTATCCTATCCTAGGTGTTCCTTAAAGAGGTGGGGTTTCAGGTGTCTCCGGAAGGTGGTGATTGACTCCGCTGACCTGGCGTCGTGAGGGAGTTTGTTCCACCATTGGGGTGCCAGAGCAGCGAACAGTTTTGACTGGGCTGAGCGGGAACTGTACTTCCCAGAGGTAGGGAGGCGAGCAGGCCAGAGGTGGATGAACGCAGTGCCCTTGTTTGGGTGTAGGGCCTGATCAGAGCCTGAAGGTACGGAGGTGCCGTTCCCCTCACAGCTCCGTAGGCAAGCACCATGGTCTTGTAGCGGAAGGAAGAGCAGCTCCGTCTTGCCGAGGTTCAGCTTGAGGTGGTGATCCGTCATCCACACTTATATGTCTGCCAGTCATGCAGAGATGCGATTCGCCACCTGGTTATCAGAAGGGGGAAAGGAGAAGATTAATTGTGTGTCGTCTGCATAGCAATGATAGGAGAGACCATGTGAGGATATGACAGAGCCAAGTGACTTGGTGTATAGCGAGAATAGGAGAGGGCCTAGAACAGAGCCCTGGGGGACACCAGTGGTGAGAGCACGTGGTGCGGAGACAGATTCTCGCCACGCCACCTGGTAGGAGCGACCTGTCAGGTAGGACGCAATCCAAGCGTGGGCCGCGCCGGAGATGCCCAACTCGGAGAGGGTGGAGAGGAGGATCTGATGGTTCACAGTATCAAAGGCAGCCGATAGGTCTAGAAGGATGAGAGCAGAGGAGAGAGAGTTAGCTTTAGCAGTGCGGAGCGCCTCCGTGACACAGAGAAGAGCAGTCTCAGTTGAATGACTAGTCTTGAAACCTGACTGATTTGGATCAAAAAGGTCATTCTGAGAGAGATAGCAGGAGAGCTGGCCAAGGACGGCACGTTCAAGAGTTTTGGAGAGAAAAGAAAGAAGGGATACTGGTCTATAGTTGTTGACATCGGAGGGATCGAGTGTAGGTTTTTTCAGAAGGGGTGCAACTCTCGCTCTCTTGAAGACGGAAGGGACGTAGCCAGCGGTCAAGGATGAGTTGATGAGCGAGGTGAGGTAAGGGAGAAGGTCTCCGGAAATGGTCTGGAGAAGAGAGGAGGGGATAGGGTCAAGCGGGCAGGTTGTTGGGCGGCCGGCCGTCACAAGACGCGAGATTTCATCTGGAGAGAGAGGGGAGAAAGAGGTCAAAGCACAGGGTAGGGCAGTGTGAGCAGAACCAGCGGTGTCGTTTGACTTAGCAAACGAGGATCGGATGTCGTCGACCTTCTTTTCAAAATGGTTGACGAAGTCATCCGCAGAGAGGGAGGAGGGGGGTGGAGGGGGAGGAGGATTCAGGAGGGAGGAGAAGGTGGCAAAGAGCTTCCTAGGGTTAGAGGCAGATGCTTGGAATTTAGAGTGGTAGAAAGTGGCTTTAGCAGCAGAGACAGAAGAGGAGAATGTAGAGAGGAGGGAGTGAAAGGATGCCAGGTCCGCAGGGAGGCGAGTTTTCCTCCATTTCCGCTCGGCTGCCCGGAGCCCTGTTCTGTGAGCTCGCAATGAGTCGTCGAGCCACGGAGCAGGAGGGGAGGACCGAGCCGGCCTGGAGGATAGGGGACATAGAGAGTCAAAGGATGCAGAAAGGGAGGAGAGGAGGGTTGAGGAGGCAGAATCAGGAGATAGGTTGGAGAAGGTTTGAGCAGAGGGAAGAGATGATAGGATGGAAGAGGAGAGAGTAGCGGGGGAGAGAGAGCGAAGGTTGGGACGGCGCGATACCATCCGAGTAGGGGCAGTGTGGGAAGTGTTGGATGAGAGCGAGAGGGAAAAGGATACAAGGTAGTGGTCGGAGACTTGGAGGGGAGTTGCAATGAGATTAGTGGAGGAACAGCATCTAGTAAAGATGAGGTCAAGCGTATTGCCTGCCTTGTGAGTAGGGGGGTAAGGTGAGAGGGTGAGGTCAAAAGAGGAGAGGAGTGGAAAGAAGGAGGCAGAGAGGAATGAGTCAAAGGTAGACGTGGGGAGGTTAAAGTCACCCAGAACTGTGAGAGGTGAGCCATCCTCAGGAAAGGAACTTATCAAGGCGTCAAGCTCATTGATGAACTCTCCAAGGGAACCTGGAGGGCGATAAATGATAAGGATGTTATGCTTGAAAGGGCTGGTAACTGTGACAGCATGGAATTCAAAGGAGGCGATAGACAGATGGGTCAGGGGAGAAAGAGAGAATGTCCACTTGGGAGAGATGAGGATCCCAGTGCCACCACCCCGCTGACCAGAAGCTCTCGGGGTGTGCGAGAACACGTGGGCAGACGAGGAGAGAGCAGTTGGAGTAGCAGTGTTATCTGTGGTAATACATGTTTCCGTCAGTGCCAAGAAGTCGAGGGACTGGAGGGAAGCATAGGCTGAGATGAACTCTGCCTTGTTGGCCGCAGATCGGCAGTTCCAGAGGCTGCCGGAGACCTGGAACTCCACGTGGGTCGTGCGCGCTGGGACCACCAGGTTAGAGTGGCAGCGGCCACGCGGTGTGAAGCGTTTGTATGGTCTGTGCAAAGAGGAGAGAAGAGGGATAGACAGACACATAGTTGACAGGCTACAGAAGAGGCTACGCTAATGCAAAGGAGATTGGAATGACAAGTGGACTACACGTCTCGAATGTTCAGAAAGTTAAGCTTACGTTGCAAAAAATCTTATTGACTAAAATGATACAGTACTGCTGGCTGGTGAAGTAGGCTAGCTAGCAGTGGCTGCGTTGTTGACTTTGTTTGAAAGTGTAGCTGGCTAGGTAACCTCGATAACTGGCTAGGTAACCTCGATAACCTCGATAAGTACTCTAAACTACACAATTATCTTAGATACAAAGACAGCAAAGACAACTATGTAGCTAGCTAACACTACACTAATCAAGTTGTTCCGTTGTAATGTAATAGTTTCTACAGTGCTGCTATTCGGTAGCATTTGGCTAGCTGGCTAGCTAGCAGTGTTGACTACGTTAGAAGGACGAAAATAGCTGGCTAGCTAACCTCGATAATTACTCTAAACTACACAATTATCTTTGATACAAAGATGGCTATGTAGCTAGCTAAGAAAAAATTGCTATGATCAAACAAATCAAACCGTTGTACTGTAATGAAATGAAATGAAATGTAATACTACCTGTGGAGCGAAGCGAAATGCGACTACTCGCTCCAACCCGGAAGTGACAGTCTATACCTTGACTTTGTTGTCCTTAAGCCATTTTGCCACAACTTTGGAAGTATGCTTGGGGTCATTGTCCATTTGGAAGACCCATTTGCGACCAAGCTTTAACTTTCTGACTGATATCTTGAGATGTTGCTTCAATATATCCACATAATTTTGTTTCCTCATGATGTCATCTATTTTGTGAAGTGCACCAGTCCCTCCTGCAGCAAAGCACCCCCACAACATGATTCTTCCACCCCAGTGCTTCACGGTTGGGATGGTGTTCTTTGGCTTGCAAGCTTCCCCCTTTTTCCTCCAAACATAATGATGGTCATTATGGCTAAACAGTTCTATTTTTGTTTCATCAGACCAGAGGACATTTCTCCAAAAAGTATGATATTTTTCCCCATGTGCAGTTGCAAACCGTAGTCTGGCTTTTTTATGACAGTTTTGGAGCAGTGGCTTCTTCCTTGCTGAGCGGCCTTTCAGATTATGTCAATATTGGACTCGTTTTACTGTGGATATGGATACGTTTTTTACCTGTTTCCTCCAGCATCTTCACAAGGTCCTTTGCTGATGTTCTGGAATTGATTTGCACTTTTCGCAGCAAAGTACGTTCATCTCTAGGAGACAGTACGCGTCTCCTTCCTGAGCGGTATGACGGCTGCATGGTCCCATGGTGTTTATACTTGCGTATTATTGTTCGTTCAGATGAAGGTGGTACCTCCAGGCATTTGGCAATTGCTCCCAAGGATGAACCGGACTTGTGGAGGTCTACAATTTTTTTTCTGAGGTCTTGGCTGGTTTATTTTTATTTTTCCATGATGTCAATCAAAGAGGCACTGAGTATGAAGGTAAGCCTTGAAACACATCCACAGGTGCACTTCCAATTGACTCAAGTTATGTCAATTAGCCCATCAGAAGTTTCTAAAGCCATGAAATAATTTTCTGAAATGTTCCAAGCTGTTTAAAGAAACAGTCAACTTAGTGTATGTAACTTCTGACCCACTGGAATTGTGATACAGTGAATTATAAGTGAAATAATCTGTAAACAATTGTTGGAAAAATTACTTGTGTCATGCAAAAAGTAGATGTATATACATACGGTATGATGTGATACAGCCTGATTTCGACCCATATACATATATGTGTATATATATATATATATATGGTTCGAAATCAGGCTGTATCACATCATACCGTGATTAGGAGTGCACAATTGGCCCAGCGGTTTTGGCCGGGGTAGGCCTTCATTAGCCGGGGTAGAATGGTGCTGAAAATATAGCAAGCTCGTTATGCAAGTGTTGCACACCAGATGGCGAAAACCTACACCAGTCGAGCAATTCATTTCAACAATTATCTTCACTGTAATTTGACTTTACAAACAACAAGAGATCTTAATTGGAGTCTATTTCTTCGGAGCCTAGACCTATATAAAATTACTTAACTTGCTGAGGTAGGCTATGAGGCTTTATTAGGCCTACTTACTATTGCAACTGGTCAAAAATGTAGCATCCTACATAAAACCTTAATTGAAAGAAAAAAAGTCTGCACGTTCGATCTAAACAGTGTAACTAATAGTTAAAGTGTACAATTTCAAATCCAAAACTCTAAAAGTAATTGGAAAGGTAGATGCAAATTATGTGTGACACAATAAATAATGTAAACAAGATGTGGTGTTTTTATTTACAGTAGTGATGGACATCTGGAGGCATTTTGAAAACAGGTTTTCAAACACTTGTTTTTCACAACTGTAGCAGGTGTAGCCCATCATGCAAATGTTTCCTATTAGCAGGACAATATACTTTTTATATCCCGGCTACTGTTGTGAAAATCCCCCAACTTGCAATGTATGACGCTTAAGTTCTCTAAAGTGTTACATTTCTAACTCAAAACAGCAATACAGTATTTATTCAGCAACATCTTTATGTTTTTGTTAATAAAATACAATAACGAGAAAAAAGACATTCAAATGTGGATGTTTATGTAAACTACATTTTGGTCGCACTTCCACCCAGCTCCACGACCACAGGTCAAACCTTGTCACTCTAAACTCAATGTATTTGTTGCATTGTTGTATCGTCAATTTCTCTAGCCAAAACATCTTGATTGCCTTGACCAGTTAATCTTTGCTTGTGGGCTTGTCAGAGTTATGAATGAATGTTTTCAGTTGATGCCAAACAAGTTAGATCGGGTTGAAATCAGGAGACCTACATGTAGAGATGAAAAAAATATTTTTCGATATACTGTAGGCCTACCGAAAGTGTTGTAGGTCTTTTATTTATTTATTTTTATTTTACCTTTATTTTACTACATAAAGGTCTACTTACTCTGCAGGTGTCTTGACCCAGTTTATGTCCTCATTTGCAATGCAAACCCGGGCGGCAGTGTGTTTTGGGTCATTATCTACATTTGGAGAATAAAAAAATAAATTTAGCCTAACAGCCAAAATTAGGGACAATAATAGAAATATACATGTAAATAGGCCTAAACGTAACAAAATATTGCTATAGTCCGACCTTGAAAGAAACGATGTGTACCCAGAAACACCTCTCTGACATAGGGTCCAGCATATCTCTTGATGATTTCTTCCTCAAAGAAATCTCGAGCCACGATACCTGAAAAAGGAGGCAAGAGTGAGTTATTGTGGAACACGTAACAGTCCGTGAGTTGTAGGCTACAATATTGTATGTACCTTTGTCTTTGTAAATAGCCAAACTTACCATCAAAAATTAAATATGGGCCTGGTCCCTGGCGAGAAATTGCCCCCCACAAATGGAGTTTGAGCGGATGCTTGGGACTTCCTTTTTTTTTGAGCAATTTTGAGCAAATTGAAATACAATGTGAAAATGTGCAGCATACACTAAAGACCAGCAGTCAATTTATTTAAGCATTATTTCTAGCATTATTAGGCCTACATTAAAGTATGGTAGCCTTTCCTGGGCTTTCGAGTTTGGCAGTAAACAGGCATCTGATGATAGTGTTTGCGAGTAGCACCGTCTGTGACCAAAATCCCCAAGTCGACCAGTATTTTTGAAATGTCTCCAGTAGATTTTCTGTTCCTCCTGAAAGCCCTAATCTGCTCACTTAAATGTATAGAGATCCTGGTCAGGGTGCTACAATGTAATCAAAGTGAGGACAATCGGCAATATGCTGTATACTTATAGCCTATTGTAACCTGAAAGTCACGCCTTTCCTCACCCCGCCCAAAACTCCACCCTTAACACAGTTACCTTTCAAAAACAAGCTGTTAATGAAAAAAATCACATTGCGACCAAAGAGAACAGACGAAATGGACATGGTTTTCATCAAACCAGCTTCTTTGTATGGTGCTACCCGTTCCAGGGTTAGGACTGTAACCACCAGAGGACTTGAAAATGACCCGGAGCTGAGAGGATCCCCAAAACTAAAGGTATTTTGGTTTCAGAGCATTTTATTTAAAAAAAGAGAAGGTATATAGCCTATCAATGTGTAGGCACTGTATAATAAACTCGATAATTGTGTACTAAAAACGTGAATGTGTATTTGCAGAGCTTACAACCATGCCGACAACCATCCGTGGAGATCAGTGGACAAAGGGCTGGACAACGGGCCGCACCGAAATAGCGCATGGTTGCCAAGAAAGCGGTTAGTTAAGATAGATTCTTAAAATGTGTACAGCATTTGTGTGTTGGAGTCACTTTTAATTCTTAATTGATCTACCGTTTCTATCATAGGCCACTGTAATCGATGGGGGCTCAGGGCGGTACCATTCTCCTCATCTGATGAAGGTGCTCATGGGTGATATTCAAACTTTGAAGACCGAGATCGAGACATTGAAGGCAGACCATCAGAAAGAGAAACATTATCTGAGGGCAGAGAAATGGGTGACAGCTGTGGGCTCTGGAAGTCCACCTCCGACAGGCAGAGTCAACATACGTGGCGGGTTTGTCAGGTCGTTGGTTCACCCTGACATTTCCATTCCTCTTCTGACAACAGATCTTGACCAACTGCTCACCAGACACAGCAAGGGCCGCCCGGACCATTGTTCTGTTCTGCTGTTCCAAGGATGTGTAACCAAAGAGAGATACCACGAGTGGGCACAAAATACAAACTGGGATGGATCCCGAGGCAAATGTGGCTTACCAGTGAACCTCCGGGTGTTCATCATAAATACTGTGTCTCCGAAGTTTCCGTCCATGACTGTTGCAACCCGAAAAAGCATTACAGACTGAGTTAATGAGTACTTGAGGTCACCGAGAAAGTCTGGACATGGCCTGCTCTCCCTTATGTAAGGAATTAGGCACTTTCCCATGTTTACTACAGTATGTGCTGTATGGTATGTTTACTTGTCAGACTGCACAGTAGCCTAAAAAACAATATCTTCAAAATGCTTTAAATGCTTTATTATCCATATTTAAAAGCATATAGTGTACAATACTGTATTTCTTCATCAGCATCTTTATGCTTTCGTTAATAAAATAATGATAAAAATACTCTTTCAAAATGTCCATAACGAATGACTTGTACAAATATGCCATGATATTCTTGAGATATGTGTTGACTGAATATAAGCAAGTGATGTCTGCTTTTTTGCCTTTTTCTCACTCACTCTAGGTTAAATAAAAAATATCATTACTTTTTAAACAAAGTGTTTATTATTATTATTAAATCATTTAGAATTATACAAAAGTTCCTTAGGATCTGTGAGAATATCTAATGGAAAATGCCCCTTAGATATGAATTTATAATCCTCCAATCCTCTAAATGTAATTATTGGAGGAGTCACTGAAAAAAGTCATTGAAAAAAAAAAAATCGATATACTTTAGGCCTTCCATAGGCGAAATGAGTCTCACTAGGTTTGAGTAATGTCTAATGAAGGCAAATAATTTAGAATCCTCCAATCCTGTAGCCTACTCCCGACGTCACATTGTACTGGTTTTATTTACAAATTAGTGAGAATGTCTAACCCCATGTTGAAGAATTGCCTTTTTCTCGCTCACTCTAAATGAAAACGAAATTTCCAAAATATTGTTACTTTAGAATTATATAAAAGCCCCTTAGATATTCTCACAGATCTTAATGGAAAATGCCCTTCAGATATTAATATATAGTCCTTCAATCCTCTAAATGTAATTATTGGCGGAGAGTCATGTCATTAAACAAGAAAAAGAATCTCGCTATACTGTAGGTCTACCATGGGCGAAATGAGTCTCACTAGTATTGAGTAATGTCTAATTCTGTAGTAGACATCACAACTATGAAATAACACATATGGAATCACATTGTACAGCGCCATATTTTCCCTTCCATTCTAAGAGAAACCCAGAGTGTTTTTGGTTTTTCATGGAATAGAAACACCATAATATTAATCAAATTAATTAAGCAAGTACCAGTCAAACGTTTTGGACACACCAACTCATTCCAGGATTTTTCTTTATTCTTCCTATTTTCTACATTGTAGAATAATAGTGAAGACATCACAACTATGAAGTAACGCATGCCCTGCATTCTGTAGTACAGACATGGCCTGCTCTCCCTTATGTAAGGAATTAGGCACTTTCCCATGTTTACTACAGCCTAATAAACAAATAAACACATTTTGTTAATAAAATAATGATAAAAAATACTCTTTCAAAATGCAGATGTTGATTTAGTTATGGATCCATAAAGAATTACTATGGGAATAAATATCACTGATTTACAGAAATATTGGAACCAACTTGTCTAATGAAGGCAAACAATTTAGAATCCTCCAATCCTTTTATGCTGTAGCTTAATCTCGACCGTCGCCTACACCTGACGTCAAGTTGTACAGCGCCATAGAAACCATGAGGGTTTCCTTTTTCCTTTTTCTCTGAATAGAAACACCATAATATTAATCAAATTAATTATGCCAAATTTCTTCAAATCAATCCCATAAACTATGTTATTACAAAAAAGGTTTTAAATTCTCTGTAATGCCAATACGGAATACTATCAAATGCTTCTCAAAGATGCCCTCTGGTGGTCAAACTAGCAGTACCTTGCAGTAACAGGTGTGCAGCAGTATGATGCAACTTTTAAAGAAGGAACCACTGTAGACAGGTGAGAGGGGGGGAGAAGAGAAAATCTCTATTTAGGAGAAATGAGAAGCCTTGTAACACCACCGCGATAACCAGATGCTCTCGGACTATGAGAGAACACATAGTCCGATGATGAGAGAGCAGCTTTAGTAGCAGTGTTCTCTGGGGTCTTCCATGTCTCCGTCAGGGCCAACATGTGTAGGGACTGAAAGCCAATATAGGCTGAGATGAACTCAGCCTTATTGAGCGCAGATCGGCAGTTCCAAACGCTGCCGGAGTCTAGGAATTCCTAATGGGTTGTGCAGCGCTGGTACAATAAATTAGAAGAGTTGCGGCCATGGGGTTCTGTAAAACTTACAGGGAGAGAAGTGAATTGGGATAGAAAACACACATATACTTGCCAAAGCTACAAAAGAGCAAAATGAGATCATCAGAAAATAACTAGGTAAGATACTTAAGTGAAAGAGTGGTGTGGAGGCTTCCTCTCTTTCCTTCCTTGAACAACTCCATAGAAAAACATGGCAGAAGTCCGGTATGCCTTCTTTCTACAACATCATCGCGTGACAATACTACCGCTTACAGCTGCTGCTCTCCTTGCTGGTTCATGGCATGGCATTTCTCAACAACTCCACTCCTCCTGTGTGCTTTTCTAAAATCAAATTGTCTTCTGGTTTTAGAGATGCATGTATTTGTTTTTTATCAATGTGTTTATTGAGTTATTTTTAAAAAAAAGTCTATGTTCATGCTTATTGTAATGAAGCATATTTGTCACATTCTTCAGTGATCCCCCACCGGGGTCTGACAATCTGGATGGAAAATTGCTGAGGATAATAGCGGACGATATTGCCACTCCTATTTGCCACATCTTCAATTTAAGCCTACTAGAAAGGGTGTGCCCTCAGGCCTGGAGGGAAGCTAAAGTCATTCCGCTACCCAAGAATAGTAAAGCCCCCCTTACTGGCTCAAATAGCTGACCAATCAGCCTGTTACCAACCCTTAGTAAACTTCTGGGAAAAATTGTGTTTGACCAGATACAAAGCTATTAAATAGTAACCAAATTGACAACAGACTTTCAGCACGCATATAGGGAAGGATACTCAACAAAAATGGCACTTACACAAATCACTGATGAAATTGATGATAAAATGATTGTGGGGGCTGTCTTGTTAGAACTCAGTGAAGCTTCTGACATTATCAATCATAGTATGCTGCTAGAAAAACGTATATGTTATGGCTTTACACCCCCTACTTTCATGTGGATAAAGAGTTACTTGTCTAACAGAACATAGAGGGTGTTCTTTAATGGAAGCCTCTCACACATAATCCAGGTAGAAACAGGAATTCCCCAGGGTAGCTGTTTAGGCCCCTTGTTTTTTTCAATCTTTACTTTGAGTAAGGCCAGTGTGTCTATGTATGCGGATGACTCAACACTATACACGTCAGCTACTACAGCAACTGAAATTACTTTGACACTTAACAAAGAGCTGCAGTTAGTTTCGGAATGGGTAGCAAGGAATAAGTTAGTCCTAAATATTTCCAAAACTAAAAGCATTGTATTTGGGACTACATCTTGTAATGAATAATGTGGAAATTGAGGAAGTTGAGGTGACTAAACTGCTTGGAGTAACCCTGGATTGTAAACTGTCATGGTAAAAACATATTGATACAACAGTAGCTAAGATGGGTAGAAGTCTGTCCATAATAAAGCGCTGCTCTGCCTTCTTAACAACACTATCAACAAGGCAGGTCCTACAGGCCCTGGTTTTGTCGCACCTGGACTACTGTTCAGTCGTGTGGACAGGTGCCACGAAGGGGGACTCGGGAAAATTGTAGTTGGCTCAGAACAGGGCAGCACGGCTGGCCCTTAAAGGTACACGGAGAGCTAACATTAATGACATGCATGTCAATCTCTCATGGCTCAAAGTGGAAGAGATATTGACTTTAAAATTGTATAACTGCCTTAATTTTGCCTTGGCAGCAGCCAATGGGGATCATAGTAAATACAAACAGTAGAAACGTAAACAAACTATCAGTGGCGACAAATCATCAGTATCATAACACCAGCATAGGCCACTTGTATAAATGAATCACTGTCAGAAAATGGTTTGAATGGTAATCATTTATTTATTAACTGTTTTATTCGTTTTTAAGTTCTAGTGATAAATCATGCATTCCGATTCGATAATTGACACCAGATGTGTGTAAAATACTTTTTTGAAGGTTGTACTGATTATGATGAGCTAATGTTAAGCTATTTTCTGGCTTTGTGGAGCCATGTTTGTTGACATCATTCAATTCATTCTGAGTGTCATGTAAACGTCTGTCAGACAAAAGATATTACTGTAAAACAAGGTGAAGGGATGGTTCCACACTGCAGACAGTACAGACCCAACGTGTCTTGTGACCTATCCTTATCTTTGGTTGACACAGAAAATAATGGCAGCGCGCACAAACTCTACCCTCTAGCAAAAATTATTTAGATCACTGGTGAGCTCACACATGATGTGATGAATTCCGATCCCTCCGATGTCAACAACTACAGACCAGTATCCCTTCTTTCTTTTCTCTCCAAAACTCTTGAACGTGCCGTCCTTGGCCAGCTCTCCTGCTATCTCTCTCAGAATGACCTTCTTGATCCAAATCAGTCAGGTTTCAAGACTAGTCATTCAACTGAGACTGCTCTTCTCTGTGTCACGGAGGCGATCCGCACTGCTAAAGCTAACTCTCTCTCCTCTGCTCTCATCCTTCTAGACCTATCGGCTGCCTTTGATACTGTGAACCATCAGATCCTCCTCTCCACCCTCTCCGAGCTGGGCATCTCCGGCGCGGCCCACGCTTGGATTGCGTCCTACCTGACAGGTCGCTCCTACCAGGTGGCGTGGCGAGAATCTGTCTCCGCACCACGTGCTCTCACCACTGGTGTCCCCCAGGGCTCTGTTCTAGGCCCTCTCCTATTCTCGCTATACACCAAGTCACTTGGCTCTGTCATATCCTCACATGGTCTCTCCTATCATTGCTATGCAGACGACACACAATTAATCTTCTCCTTTCCCCCCTCTGATAACCAGGTGGTGAATCGCATCTCTGCATGTCTGGCAGACATATCAGTGTGGATGACGGATCACCACCTCAAGCTGAACCTCGGCAAGACGGAGCTGCTCTTCCTCCCGGGGAAGGACTGCCCGTTCCATGATCTCGCCATCACGGTTGACAACTCCATTGTGTCCTCCTCCCAGAGTGCTAAGAACCTTGGCGTGATCCTGGACAACACCCTGTCGTTCTCAACTAACATCAAGGCGGTGAAGCGTTCCTGTAGGTTCATGCTCTACAACATTCGCAGAGTACGACCCTGCCTCACGCAGGAAGCGGCGCAGGTCCTAATCCAGGCACTTGTCATCTCCCGTCTGGATTACTGCAACTCGCTTTTGGCTGGGCTCCCTGCCTGTGCCATTAAACCCCTACAACTCATCCAGAATGCCGCAGCCCGTCTGGTGTTCAACTTTCCCAAGTTCTCTCACGTCACCCCGCTCCTCCGCTCTCTCCACTGGCTTCCAGTTGAAGCTCGCATCCGCTACAAGACCATGGTGCTTGCCTACGGAGCTGTGAGGGGAACGGCACCTCCGTACCTTCAGGCTCTGATCAGGCCCTACACCCAAACAAGGGCACTGCGTTCATCCACCTCTGGCCTGCTCGCCTCCCTACCTCTGAGGAAGTACAGTTCCCGCTCAGCCCAGTCAAAACTGTTCGCTGCTCTGGCACCCCAATGGTGGAACAAACTCCCTCACGACGCCAGGTCAGCGGAGTCAATCACCACCTTCCGGAGACACCTGAAACCCCACCTCTTTAAGGAATACCTAGGATAGGATAAAGTAATCCTTCTAACCCCCCCCCCTTAAAAGAGTTAGATGCACTATTGTAAAGTGGTTGTTCCACTGGATATCATAAGGTGAATGCACCAATTTGTAAGTCGCTCTGGATAAGAGCGTCTGCTAAATGACTTAAATGTAATGTAAATGTAATGAATTGTTAATAGTAATTGCTATTAGCAATTCATATTGTGGTTTCTATCAGTTAAAAGTTGGCTAAATATGACTGCTTGTGTTAGCGCACTCTTTATTTAGCCCTAGGACTAATGTAGAATACATTTTTGGATGAGAATTGTGTTATGCTATTGCTGCTTCTGTGAATGTCTGAACATTGCATCTAAAAATGAACTGCTCACATTGACGACATAAAGTTGGTTATGAAGACTGTGTTTGTGCAAAATGTTTATGTAAAAAAAGTGTGGGCAGTTTAAACGCAAGTGTTCTAATCACACCAGTTTGAGCGCATGCTGCAGGGACCACGGTAGAATGGCCACTGTAGAATGCATCAAAGGATTATTATTTCAACGTATTTTGTTTTTTGTCGCACTGGTTTGCTTTATCTTGGCCAGGTCGCAGTTGTAAAGGAGAACTTGTTCTCAACTGGCCTACCTTTGCCTACAGGTTGCAGTGGTGGGTAGTATATGGGGCTTTGGTGACATAACGGATGGCACTGTAATAGACTGCATCCAATTTGTTGAGTAGAGTGTTGGAGGCTATTTTGTAAATGACATCGCCGAAGTCAAGGATCGGAAGGATAGTCAGTTTTACGAGAATATGTTTGGCAGCATGAGTGAAGGATGCTTTGTTACGAAATAGGAAGCCGATTCTAGATTTCATTTTGGATTGGAGATGCTTAATGTGGGTCTGGAAGAAGAGTTTACAGTTTAACCAGACACCTAGGTATTTGTAGTTGTCCACATATTCTAGGTCAGAACCGTCCAGAGTAGTGATGCTGGACGGGCGGGCGGTCAGGTGCGGGCAACGATCGGTTGAAGAGCAAGCATTTAGTTTTACTTGCATTTAAGAGCAGTTGGAGGCCACAGACGGAGAGTTGTATGGCATTGAAGCTCGTCTGGAGGTTAGTTAGCAGAGTGTCCAAAGAAGGGCCAGAAGTATAGAGAATGGTGTTTTCTGCGTAGAGGTGGATCAGAGAATCACCAGCAGCAAGAGCGACATAATTGATGTATAGAGAAAAGAGAGTCGGGCCGAGAATTGAACCCTGGGGCATCCCCATAGAGACTGCCAGAGGTCCGGACAACAGGCCCTCCGATTTGACACACTGATCTCTATCAGAGAAGTAGTTGGTGAACCAGGTGAGGCAGATATTTGAGAAACCAAGGCTGTTGAGTCTGCCGATAAGAATGTGGTGATTGACAGAGTGGAAATCCTTGGCCAGGTCAATGAATACAGTTGTACATTATTGTCTCTAATCGATAGCAGTTATGATATAGTTTAGGACCTTGAGCGTGGCTGAGGTGTACCCATGACCAGCTCGGAAGCCAGATTACATAGCGGAGGTACGGTGGGATTCAACATGGTCGGTGATTTGTTTGTTAACTTGGCTTTCGAAGACCTTAGAAAGGCAGGGTAGGATATATATAGGTCTGTAGCAGTTTGGGTCTAGAGTGTCTCCCCCTTTGATAAGGGGGATGACCGCGGCAGCTTTCCAATCTTTGGCGATCTCAGACGATACGAAAGAGAGGTTGAACAGGCAAGTAATAGAGGTTGCAACAATTTTGGCAGATCATTTTAGAAAGAGAGGGTCTAGATTGTCTAGCCCGGCTGATTTGTAGGGGTCCAGATTTTGCAGATCTTTCAGAATATCAGCTATCTGTATTTTGGTGAAGGACAAATGGGGGAGTCTTGGGCAAGTTGCTGTGGGGGGTACAGGGCAGTTGACCGGGGTAGGGATAGCCAGGTGGAAAGCATGGCCAGCTGTAGAAAAAGGCTTATTGAAATTCTCAATTATTGTATATTTATCGATGATGACCGTGTTTCCTAGCCTCAGTGCAGTGGGCAGCTGGGAGGAGGTGCTCTTATTCTCCATGGACTTTACAGTGTCCCGTAACTTTTTTGAGTTTGTGCTACAGGATGCAAATTTCTGTTAGGAAAGCTAAGGCTAACTTTTTCAAACTGCTTGTCTATATTGGTTCCTAACTTCCCTGAAAAGTTGCATATCGCGGGGACTATTTGATGCTAATGCAGTACGCCACAGGATGTTTTTGTGCTAGTCAAGGGCAGTCAGGTCTGGAGTGAACCAAGGGCTATATCTGTTCCTGGTTCTACATTTTTTGAATGGGGCATGCATATTTAAGATGGTGAGGAAGGCACTTTTAAATAATAACCAGGCATCCTTTACTGACGGGATGAGCTCAATATCCTTCTAGGATACACGGACCAGGTCAATTTGAAAGGCCTGCTCGCTGAAGTGTTTTAGGGAGCGTTTGACAGTGATGAGGGGTGATCGTTTGACCGCAGACCCATTACGGATGCAGGCAATGAGGCAGTGATCGCTGAGATCTTGGTTGGAGACAGCAGAGGTGTTTTTGGAGGGCAAGTTGGTTAGGATGATATCTATGAGGGTGCCTGTGTTTACGGATTCTGGGGTTGTACCTGGTAGGTTCAATGATAATTTGTGTGAGATTGAGGGCATCAAACTTAGATTGTAGGATGGCCGGGGTGTTAAGCATGTCCCAGTTTTGGTCACCTAGCAGCACTAGCTCTGAAGATAGATGGGGGGGGGGGGGGGGGGTATCAATTCACATATGGTGTCCAGGGCACACCTGGGGCAGAGGGTGGTCTATAGCAAGCGGCATCGGTGAGAGACTTGTTTCTGGAAAGGTGGATTTTTAGAAGTAGAAGATCAAATTGTTTGGGCACAGACCTGTATAGTATGACAGAACTCTGCAGGCTATCTCTGCAGTAGATTGCCACTCTGACCCCTTTGGCAGTTCTATCTTGTTGGAAAATGTTATAGAAAGGGATGGAAATTTCAGGGTTGGCAGAGTGTGCTGAGGCAGTGAATAAAACAAACTTGGGGAGGAGGCTTCTGATGTTAACATGCATGAAACCAAGGCTTTTACGGTTACATAAGTCAACAAATGAGAGTGGAATGGGAGTGGTGCTAGGCACTGCTGGGCCTGGATTAACCTCTACATCACCAGAGGAACAGAGGAGGAGTAGGATAAGGGTACGGCTAAAGGCTATAAGAACTGGTCGTCTAGTACGTTCGGAACAGAGAGTAAGGATCAGGTTTCTGGGCGCGATTGAATAGATTCAAGGCATAATGTACAGACAAAGGTATGGTAGGATGAGAATACAGTGGAGGTAATGTGTGGGAGGTGAAACTGAAGTGTTAGCTAAGGCATCTTGAGCAGGGCTAGAGGCTCTACAGTGATATTAGACAATAATCCCTAAACAGAACAGCAATGGACAAGGCATATTGACATTAGGGAGAGGCATGCGTAGCCGAGTGATCATAGGGTTCCAGTGAGTAGTTAAGCTGGCTGGAGACACGGCGATTCAGACATCTAGCAGGCCGGGAGTAGCAAGCTAGCAGAAGGGCCTTAGAGGTAAGTCGCGACGGAAGAAGTCTTTTGTATCCTTCTCGTGCGGAGCCTCGTCGTGATGGGTTAGTAGGGTTCCGTGTAGTAAAGGTGCCCAGTCCAATTGGCAAAATAGGTATAGTGGCCCAAGAAAATTGGCCGATGGACCTATTCAGCTAACAGTCCGATATGCTCTAGACAGCTAGCGGGCCGCGGTTAGCAGGCTAGCAGATGGGCATTCAGGGGACGTCGCGACAGAGAGGCCTGTTGCAAAAAGAACCTTCGGGCAGATTACGTCGGTAGTCCAGTCGTGATGGATTAGCAGGGCTTTGTGTGGTAAAAGGGGTCCATGCCAATTGGCAAAATAGGTATTGTAGCCCAATGAGTGGCTGATAGACCTCTTCGGCTAGCCGGGAGATGGGCCTAGCATGGGCTAGCTTCAGGCTAATTGGTGCTTGCTTCGGGACAGAGACGTTAGCTAAGAGTAGCAACTCGGATTGCAATTACCTAGCTGCGATAATCCAGGTGAAAAGGTTCAGAGCTTGCGGTAGGAATCTGGGGATATGGAGAGAAAATAAGTCCGGTATGCTCTGGTTTGAATCGCGTTGTGCAAACTGGCGAGAGATTTCCGAGCAAGAGGTTAACTGATGACCGCTAGCAGTGGTTAGCTGACTACTAGCTCGTAGGTGGCTAGCTTCTGTTGGGGGATTCTGTTTCGAAAGTAAAGAAAACTAGCAGATCCATACCACATTGAGTGAGGCGGGTTTGCTGGAGAGTATATTCAATTCGAGGTTTAGGAATAATATTATAAAGATATGCTTAGAAAAAAATATATATACACGGGACACGGGACAAGACGAGGACAAAGACGTCTGACTGCTACGCCATCTTGGATGTTAATATTATATTAGATAATACAGAGTCTTCTGAAAGTATTCAGACCCGTTGACTTTTCCACATTTTGTTACGTCACAGCTTTACACTAAAAGGTATTAAAATCCTCAGCAATCTACACACAATTACAACAAAGCGAAAACAGGTTTGTAGAAGTTTTTGCAAATGTATTAAAAATATAAAATACCTTATTTACATAAGTATTCAGGCCCTTTGCTATGAGAATTGAAATTGAGCTCAGGTGCATCCTGTTTCCATGGATCATCCTTGAGTTTCTACAACTTGACTCCACTTGGGGTAAATTTAATTGATTGGACATGATTTGGAAAGTCACACACCTGTCTATATAAAGTCCCACAGTTGACAGTGCAAAAACCAAGCCATGAGGTCGAAAGAATTGACCATAGAAATCCAAGACAGAATTGTGTGGAGGCACTGTTCTGGGGAAGGGTACCAAAAAATATCTGCAGCATTGAAGGTCCCCCAGAACACAGTTGCTTCCATCATTCTTAAATGGAAGAAGTTTGGAACCACCAAGACTCTTCCTAGAGCTGGCCGCCCGGCCAAACTGAGAAATCGGGGGGGAATGACCTTGGTCAGGGAGGTAACCGGGAACCCGATAGTCACTCTAACAGAGCTCTGGAGTTCCTCTGTGGAGATGGGAGAAGCTTCCAGACAACCATCTCTGCAGCACTCCACCAATCATGCATTTATGGTAGAGTGGCCAGACGGCCTGCTTGGAGGCATCTAAAGGACTTTCAGACCATTTGGTCTGAATGCCAAGCGTCACATCTGGAGGAAACCAGGCACCGCTCATCACCTGGCCAATACCATCCCTATGGTGAAGCATGGTGGTGGCAGAATCATGCTGTGGGGATGTTTTTCAGCGGTAGGGACTAATGGCGCAAAGTACAGAAATATCCTTGATGAAAACCTGCTCCAGAGTGCTCAGGACCTCAGCCTGGGAACGAAGGTTCACCTTCCAACAGGACAACGACCCTAAGCACACATCATACCCAAGAAGACTCAAGGCTGTAATTGCTGCCAAAGGTGCTTCAACAAAAGACTGAGTAAAGGCTCTGCATATTTAAGTTTATTTTTCATTATTTTTTTTGTTGCAAAAATTTCTAAAAACATACCACACATACAACTTAAATGTTACCAGTGGTGGCAACTCACCACAACTTGTAGTCTGTCATTATTAGCCATTTATTTGTTTTCATGGAAGCTGTATTTGTTGTGCTATTGATAATGATCAACTGCCATCAGTTGACTGTTCAGAGGACCGAGGCTGGAAATAGGAGAACACAGGTGGCTTGTCGAAGGAGGGCGCTGTTGAGGCGCTGTATTCTCCCCTACCAAAACGCAAATGTAATAAGTATGTCGCGTTGTCAATTATTACACACTGTACTGGTCTGTATGTAGCCAAATTCATTCTCAATTTTATACATCCAATTGGACTATAATATTAGAACATGTATGTCTGTCATAGCAAGTGTAATTTAGTTCCTCTGTGGAGATGGGAGAACATTCCAGAAGGACTACCATCTCTGCATCACTCCACCAATCAGACCTTTATGGTAGAGTGGCCAGATGGAAGTCACTCCTCAGTAAAAGGAACATGACAGCCCGCTTGGAGTTTGCCAAAAGGATCCTAAAGACCAGAGTCCTGGTCAAAAGTTGTGCACTATATAGTGAATAGGGTGCCATTTGGGAC
This sequence comes from Salvelinus alpinus, assembly GCF_045679555.1. Taxonomy (NCBI): domain Eukaryota; kingdom Metazoa; phylum Chordata; class Actinopteri; order Salmoniformes; family Salmonidae; genus Salvelinus; species Salvelinus alpinus. Next base: position 34,442,368 of record NC_092088.1, read on the forward strand.
TAGCGTGCCATTTGAACCATGTTTTTCCACATGCAGTGGACATTTCCTTTTCAATGGAGGAGAGCGAGAGAGCTGGAGAGGGAGAGTGCGTGGGATAGGGTGACTTTTGCAGTTATTATTGATGAGTGTGTGAGAAAGTGCTTAATTTGCACAGTCTTCAACCAAATTCATATTGAAAGCAGCATAATTTGCATAAACCTCATTAGATGCAATGAGAAGGGTTCATAAATTGTAATATTAATTAGTCATTTTTGCCTCCGTTTCATGGTGAAAATTGATTATATTAATAAAAAGAGAAGGGTGTGTGATTGTGGAGCCTAATTGGTCTTTGTGTTATCAGCCGGGGCCTGGAAGTGACAGGCTTGATTTAGTTTGGCTTCAACTCTACAGTAGTCTCCAATGGAGAGAGAGGGAGGGAGGGGATGGAGAGGATACTAAATGTTAGTGTGCCTGTGCTTGTGTGTGTTTGCCTGCCTGTGTTTGCATGTGTGTTAGTGTGAATGTGTGTGTGTGTGTGTGTGTGTGTGTGTGTGTGTGTGTGTGTGTGTGTGTGTGTGTGTGTGTGTGTGTGTGTGTGTGTGTGTGTGTGTGCCATGCTGGTAAATACACTACACAACAACACTTTAACCTCTTAATGGCCCTTCATGTTCTCCGTGTGGGTGACTTGTCACTCTACCATAACCTATCCCCTCTCAGTGGCTCCTTATCTTCCCTTCAGTTTTAGTCTACCATAAATAACCTCTAGCCCCCATCCTCCATTTTCACGAATTATGGCATAGCAAGGAGTAATACAGCTGGCTGTCTTTTTTGTTTCTTGATATATTAACGTTGCAGCCGAAATGGAACCCTATTCCCTATCTAGTGCAGCCGGCCAAAAAAGTTGTGCACTAAATGGAGATTAGAGAGCCAAATGGGGAATAGGGTGCCATTTCACCCAAAGCAATGCACTAAATTGAGAATAGGGTGCCATTTTGGATACAACCAATGTTTCCTGGGATTGACCAATTACCCCTGTCTTCTCCTATGCATGTCAGGCACATCAGTGACCCAGCTGCAGGCGGTGGACCCAGACCAGGAGCCCCTCATTTTCGGGGTAGTGGGAGAGGAGGCCATGAGGTACTTTGCAGTGGAGAGAGACACTGGAGTAGTGTGGCTACGACAGCCCCTGGACCGCGAGGTTAGAAGACACAGGCACACACACACACTGCCGCACACACACAACCACCCACACGTGCATACACACACACACACACACACACACACAACCACCCACACGTGCATGCACACACACACACACACACACACACCCTGTCTCCGTTCCCTCCCCACACTCCCTCCTTCCCATATGAAGGGTTTGACTGACATCTCTCTCCATCTCTTCCAGACCAAGTCGGAGATGCAGGTGGAGTTCTTTGTGAGTGACAGCCAAGGGGTAAGAGCCAAAGAGCCAAGAATCAACACTGTTACACATGTCAAGCAGCTCACACACTGTAGATACAACTCCACCTGACCAACTATTATTCACTCTGACACCTGTCTCACATGCAACGTTCAAATGCTAAAACACACTGACACTCCACAACCCTATGGGTAATGGTTAAGACACTACATTCATTCTATGCATAGAGTGTGTGTAATACTTGTATGTGTCAGGGAGTTGATTGATTGTGTGTATGTTACTCACTCTGACACCTGTCTAACATGTACTGTTCTGATTTTTTACTTTACCTTCATTAATTAGGCAAGTCAGTTAAGAACAAATTCTTATTTTCAATGACGACCTAGGAACAGTGGGTTAACTGCCTTGTTCAGGGGCAGAACGACACATTTTTACCTTGTCAGCTCAGCGATTTGATCTTGCAACCTCTCGGTTACTAGTCCAACACTCTAACCACTGCCACACCTCTCCCTGATGCACTAAAACACAATGACATTTCAACCTACACATTCCTATGGGTTAAGACACCACCCTCATTCTATACATAGAGTAAGTGTATTGTGTGTCTGTGTATCTCTCTGTCTGTGTGTTTGTGTATTAAAGATTAGGACCTCTTGTGCTTTCGCAGGTGGTCAAAGACACAGTGAATATTCAGATAGGAGATGTGAATGACAACTCCCCTACTTTCCATGGCCAGCCGTACACAGTACACATTGCAGAGGTAGGCTACAGTCATGTATATGGAATGTGTAATAGCTACTGTATATAACTGTCCTCCCTAACTTGTCCCACTGTCCTTGTGGGGAACACTATCATTGTCCTCTGGAGTCACTGCGGGATGAAGTATCCCCTTGGTACAGATCTAGGATCAGTTTCCCTCTTACAATCCTAACCTTAACCATTGCTGGGGGAAATGTAAAACTGACCCAAGAAGTCTTGTGTTATGTGTGTGTGTGTGTGTGACAATTTTTTACTGATTTATGAGAAAAAGCATAGTTTCTCTTGCTCGATATAATACACAGACAGTGAGAATCTTTGAGTCAATGTCTCTGCATAATTGGTTGACTTATCAGACATGCAACCTTACAACAAGTTGGCCCTGCAAATGGCTGTTGACCTGCATGATAACCAACCACTGGTTTGGGAGTCCTCTTCTTTCTCATATTTGGAGAAAGTCATCCAAATTGCCATACAAATATTAAAAAAACTCTCCCTCTGCAGTGGTCCTCAATCTCTCCCACTACAGCTTTTCTTTCTCTCTCTCAGGCTACTACCTCCACTAAGTCTCTCCCTCCTATTTCAGTCTCTCTCTCCCACCTCTCATTCTCTCCCTCTCCCTCTTTTAGTCTCTATTTATCTCCCTCTTACAGTTTCCCTCACTCTGGTCCGAAAGAGGAGAGGATGGGGGGCAGTCTCACCTCCCTTCTCTCTCTCTCTTTATCCCCCTCTCTCCCTCCCTCTCTCCCCCTTCCCTTCTTTTTGCCCTCTCCCCCATCTGATTGTTGATATGAAGTAATTGCCAGAGTAGAGTAGAATGTTGGAGTCTGGAACTTCAAACAGAGGCTGAAATCTATCTCAGCCACGCACACACACATATCGTGTTGTGTTTATATTGAGTGCATAGCCTATCCCCAGTCTTCTCCAAATCTTCAAAGCCACTGGGATTTTCCCCCTCTTCAATCCATAAAGTCAAGCAAATAAATTCAGAGAAAGAGGGGGCTGTGTTGCCTGCCCTCTTTACCTCCTATGAGTGGAGAGTTGTCTCAGGTTTCTCTCTGTGTTTTTTCAAGGTTCTCTCAGGATTGTCTGAGGGTTCTATCAGGGTTTTCTCTGCATTATTTGAGGTTATCTCAGGGTTCTAGTTACAAAGAGCTGCTAAGGTTACATTTTTTATTTTAACCTTTATTTAATTAGGCAAATCAGTTAACAACAAATTCTTATTTACAATGACGGCCTACCCCGGACAACGCTGGGCCAATTGTGTGCCGCCCTATGGGACTCCCAATCACAGCCAGATGTTATACAGCCTGGATATGAATCAGGGATTGTAGTGACGCCTCTTGCACTGAGATACAGTGCTTTAGACCACTGCGCCACTCGGGAGCCCACAAATTGCTGCAACTATACCTTTGAATAGATAGAGGCCTTTAGGGCAGGCAAGGCAGGTTGTCCTTGCTGTAGGTACAGCATTTATAACATTTTGATTAGACTGTTCCGGTCTTGGATGCTGATTGCCTAAAATCATGTTCCAAGCCATGATTTATTTCATGATAAACCATGGCAAATGCCTGTTTACTAAAGTGTCACTATGCATCCATAAGTGTTTCCACTGTTCTTTTCACATTTCTACTGTCCCAGCCAGGCAATTCATGAACTTCATCAAATAATTTTATCATTATCTCAGGCCATGTTTGTGTATGATACATGTACTCCGGGCACCAGCTGTAGCTCACAGAATACTCAGTGCTAAGCCATGGGGGAGCCGAGGACGAGATGATGCAGTGAGGGTGTTGTGACTTCGTTCCCTGTTCTATCTTGTTTCCTCCATCCCCTCCCTCCCTCTCATCCCCTTCCTCCTCCAACAACTTTCTGTCCTCCGCATTTTTATGGCCTCATTACCTCTGTGACTTCCGGTGACCTCCGTTGGGCAAAGCAAATACGCTGCGACATCACTCCATCAACCTGTCACTCTCCGTATGTGCCACAGTAGCCGGCCAATCACAGATTATGACTTCCATCAGCAACTCTGAGACGATAAGCTAGTTCCTGAAGTTGACTGCAGAGAAAAACAGACAGGCAGAGAAGGATGGGGATGGACAGAGATGGAACTAGTTTGACGGAGAGGAAAAATAACAGAAAGGAGTGGAAAGAGATGGGAGTGAGAAAGAGAGAGATGTGGTATGTAGAGAGATACATATACAGAGACAGAGAGAAGGACATGGAGGAAAAAAGTAACAGTGGAAGGAATGGGAAAGAGCTGGAAGAGGGAGTGGGAACGTGAGATAAAACAGGAATACAGAATCCACAGACCTGTGGATGGGTAGGTGTAGAGTAGTAAAGACGAGAGGAGTGTGTGTAATTGAGAAGGTATAGAGAAGAGGAGTGTGTGTAAATTTAAGAGTTGTAAAAGAGGAGTGTGTGCGTGCTTGCGCTGGCATGCGTACTGTAATTGTGGGTTTAATTTGTGGTGCTATAAAGAGGGTGAAGGGGAGCAGGTGGGCTGCTAGCATTCCCTGTGTCAGCGCTAATGAGCTGGACAGATTTACAGCAACCAGCCATGGCACAGTGTGTGGAGACCGAGATAACTGTGCGTCGCTCTGGATAAGAGTGTCTGCTAAATGACTAAAATGTAAATGAGACAATGTTGTGTCTCAAATGGCACCCTGTTCCCTATTTAGTACACTACTTTTGATTAGGGCCCATCATATCATCCCATAGGGCTCTGGTCAAAAGAAGTGCACTATATAGGACATATGGTGCCGTTTGGGACACATTCAGAGACTATTACCCAAACACAATGTTCGACTAAAACAACAGATGGGCCTCATCCAAATTCCCCATTTAATGTAATGGTGGTAATAGTGCAGGGGTGGTGCATACTGTGTTTTTTTGTTTTTCACATTTTAGAGTAAGTTGTATCCCTATTAGTTTACTATTTGGTATGAGCCCAAGAAAGGTGATAATACTGTCTTTCAGTCCTATGATTCTTGATCTAAATCTAGCATAACACACTTTAAAGTACAATGTACATTAGACGTGTATATTTGAAATGTAGTCTGTGTGTGTCTGTCCGTCTGTCCGTCTGTGTGTGTGCATGCTTTATTGTGTGCTTTTGTCTGTATGTATAACTCACTAGCTGAACAGTTTTTAATAACACCAGTCGCCCCAGGGAGTCCCAATCCACTCCCCCAGCCTTTACTCCCATGCTTCCTGGCCCCTAAACCCCCTCCCACTGCGAGCTAGTCTCTGTGTCATTGACACGCCGCCACCATCAAATGCCACTACTAATGACTTTTCTGAAACTCACCCAGTGTTTTCTGTGTCCTGCTGCTCACCCCAGACCCACCCCGATCCCACAAACACACTCTTTCTCCTGCTCTGTGTTTTTCTTTTTTCTTTCTTTCTCTGACTTCCCCTCTTTCTTTCTTTGAATTCCACTCTCTCCCATTCATGACTTATACTGTATAGACAGACAGACAGATGGAGTAATGAACATACAGAGTGATGAATGCATGGACAGACAGACAGGCACGCGCTCACACACATACACACAAACCAAAAAAAACGTCTACCTTTTATGTACTATATCTCGCTCTGCTTATTTTATCAATGCCATAACTCATCAACTATTTATTTATCGTCCCGTAGACACACGGTGTTGTAGAATATGGAACACAGATAAGGCAACAGTGATGCAGAGGGAGATAGTACAGCCATGCCAAGTCTGGCCCTGAAATGCACTATACAGATGGATTGAATATATTGGCAAACAGACAGACAGACAAGCAGGCATCCACTGCACTGCTGGATAGCTAACATTGAGCTTATCTGTTTGCTTTCTCTCCCCCCCATTCTGTCAGGCAGTGGGTGAAGGGAAATCCGTCCTCAGCCTATTTCTGTATTTTCTATCAGCCCTATCTCAGTATCCCTCACGGTGCTGATAGCTCTTACATTGACTGCTATTATAAACCGGTCTTCATTTTAGCTGGAGGTGGACAGGCCACACCATAGAAATATAATGACTAGCATATGGGTACACTCAATATGGCCACCAGAATTTACAGTAAATGTAATCAAGGAATATTGACTTGAATGGGAATGTCCGTTTTAATCATTCTATTCTATGGAGGACGCAAGTTACTTAAACAATGATAGACCATAGAAAGTCAAACAGGATCAAAGCTTGAGAGTGGTCAGGTCATCATACCTGTGCAGTATCCATCTAGCTATACTGCACTGTACTGACTGCCACAGCATCCATGTGAGCTGATATTTCATTTATGTTACATTGATGTCACAATGATGTTGAAATCACAAGAGGTCGAAGGATGGCTGGAGGGTTGGGCTGGGGATGGGAGCATGGTTGGCAGGAAGGCAGGCAGGCAGACAGACACATGTACGCACACACTGATCTCTCAGATTGTTTTGGCAAAGCGTATCAGAGAGTGTTCATTATGCCTGGGAATGAGATGTTTAGAGCTTGATGTTGGATTGGGCAGAACAACAGAGGACTTCCACTATTTGATGTACCCTGTGTCACTATAAAGTATAAATCAGATTCATGTGATCTAGTCCCTTTCTCTTTCTCTTTGTACAATTATAATTATTATGAAAGCATAACTTCAAGCCCTAATAATGTACACCTCTGTGTATCACATTATCCTGCCTGACGTTATTATACACATATGACATTCATTGTATTAAAACCATTATTTTACATATGACCTATAAGCAATGACATTCTGAAACAATCCAATTAATTTAAGAATCTGTTAAACTAAGTAATTAATGTCGGCATAAAGAAATGGTTTGTGCTGTTGTTATCATAACTGCCTTAACAATCAAACACTCCCACCACATATACCATAGCACGCACACACACACACACACACACACACACACACACACACACACACACACACACACACACATTACTGTGATTTGCTCTATGCATAATGGTTTCTGTATCGTCTCCGAAGGATGAAATTGAATGGGGTGGTTAGTGAGAAGTGGCTGGGTGACACTAATACCAAGAGCCACGGAGAGAAGGGTGGAAGGAAGGATAGAGCGAGGGAGGGAGATGGGGAGAGAGAGAGAGAGAGAGGATGGATAGAGAAAGAGAGAGTAAATGAGGAATAGATGGAGAGAGAAGGGAGGAGGAGGAAGGTTGAATGGAAAGTAGTCAATATGAGATCCACCCTATAGTTGAGATTAGTTTTGGTAGAACTTTTATTTTCAAGGCTTACGATATATTAATGTCTAGAGGTCTCGCTCCATCTGTCCCTATGCATATATCTGAGAGCATTGATTAATGCTCAACACTTGATATCTTGATGTCTACTATGTGTAATACCTATTTCATCTTATACATTTGGTCTTCTTATGTCTATGCACTATGAAAAAGCCAACTTAACCAATTGCTTACACAGTGTTATCATGTGAGTTGAGTGGACTTTAAAAGGACAATAATTTGAGCTTATGTGCTAAAGTCTTCAAAAACACAAATGAATACTGTATTATTTACAGTTAACTATAGTATAACTACTGTAGTATATATATATAAACAATGTTTTTAGAAATGAAAATGTGTTGTTTTACTAGGTCAGCCATAGTAGTGCGGCACACCTGGAATAAATTAGGGATAAAACTAGTAATCAATGTAGTGTTTTTGCAGATTGTAGTATGTACTGTAGAGTTTTGCGGACACTACTGTACTATTGTGTTTTTGTTTTATTATCTTTGACATAGAAGTAGAGGCTTTTTCCTTGAGGAATCCTACTGGAGGAATACTAAAATAGCAAATTGTCTATAACCTGTAGGTACGTAGGACTGGGGTCTGAATGGACAGTTCAAAGCTTCTGCTCTTTTTTATAACCTGGTCTATACTTGGAATGTAGGTTTCTCACTTATGAGTTGCACAAATTGGGATATGGGGCAGGGGAATGGGCATGGTATGTGCAAATGAAATACTATAGTATTTACTATAGTAACAAAAAAAAACGGTAGTGTTTTTGCAGACATTACTGTAGTATTTACTATAGTATACTATGGAATTCTATAGTAAGTACTGGAGTATTTTATAATAAACTGAAATATTTTTTAATGTGGGAACCAATTGCTTAATAAGTGAGTTGAGTGGACTTAAAAAGGACATGCATTTGAGCTAATGTGTTAAAGTTTGTTTACTCAACAAACTCTGCTTGAAGTGAGCTGAATTTGAACAAGCTTGTTGAGTAAAATTACAAATCCATTTTTGCTCAAAACCACTCAATACCACACCCATCATTATCACATTTCCCAGTATGCTCTACTGCAGGTTGATAAAAAAAAATGTTTATTTCAATACCTGTGTTTTTGTATGTACATTGTTTGGTAAATTAATGTTATGATACATAAACATAAAACATATAATTTTCTAAACTAATGCAATCTGTTAATAGTTGGACTTATTCACTCAATCTAAAATTCAAAGTTGAGCGAACATACAATTCAACTTGAGAATGTATATTGGTTCAGCTATACAATGCATTCGGAAAGTATTCAGACCCCTTGACTTTTTCCACATTTTGTTACATCGTAGCCTTATTCTTAAATGTTTTTGCCCTCATCAATTTACACACTATAGCCCATAATGACAAAGCAAAAACAAGTTTGTAGAAATGTTTGCTAATTTAAAAAAAAAAAAAAATGGAAATAACATATTTACATACAGTGGGGAGAACAAGTAATTGATACACAGCCGATTTTGCAGGTTTTCCTACTTACAAAGCATGTAGAGGTCTGTAATTTTTATCATAGGTACACTTCAACTGTGAGAGACGGAATCTAAAACAAAAATCCAGAAAATCACGTTGTATGATTTGTAAGTAATTAATTTCCAATGTTTCTAAACTTACCCTTAAAAAGCACCATGATGATTACAGTGGTTCGTCCTTTAAAAGTTGCAGCGTACTGCAGCACAGCTTGCACGATGCCGCAGAATTCTATGGCACATTATTTGTCAGCCATTTTTACCATTAAAGCTACTTAGTGCTAGTTTGACCACCAGAGGGCATCTTTGAGAAGCATTTGAAAGCCTTCAGTCGTGGCTGTAGTAGAGAATTTAAAAACTTTTTTTGTAAGAACATAGTATACGGGACTGATTTTAAGAAATGTTGCGTAATTAATTTGATTAATATTTTGGTGTTTCTATTCCAAGAAAAACGAAAAACGAAAAAACGGAAAATGTGGTGCTGTACAACGTCAGGAGTAGGCTACAGTACTAAGCACATAACATTTCTACACCCTAATTGTATTATTGTAGTCTAACCAATATCCAAATGGAGATTCAGTGAAAATAAAAATCTCAAGACCAGTCCCCATGCTTGTCTCAGAGCAGCGCGAAACAATGCTAAAATAGTTGACCACAGCAGGTAGGCTATTGCTTCAAATCCTATTGCTTCTAACTTCAATATATTCTTTAAATAAATAAGACCTACACCACATTACTCAACACTAGTGAGACTCATGTTCCTACGGTAGGCCTACAGTATATCGTGACCGCCAATAATTACATATGGGTCTTCCGGTGGTGGCCGGCACGGGTGTCAAACCTGCATCTGTAGCAACGCATTTTGCACTGTGATGCAGTGTCTTAGACCGCTGCGCCACTCGGGGGGCCCCATCCACAAAGTATCAAAATACACAGAGGTGTTGGTAAAGGTATATTGTCCTGCTAACAGCCCATAATGGGCTATTATAATACTGTACATGGTGTCCAGGTCAGGATAACCAAAACATTTCTCTATAAAATGCTATCAGAAAGAATGTTGGTACTTATTTATTTTGACTCAAAGCCATGAATGAGTGAGTCAATCAGCTGTGCCGGGGCTATATGACTGTGCCATCAACTTGATAATATATAACGATATTTTGGAGATCATTTTGTTAAAAAAAAAACGAAAGTGAGCGATTGTAATCTGAATCAAGGCCAAAACATTTATTTATGTTCTTAGAGGGAGAGAAACATATTTTCCAGAAACAGCAAAAATTTGTTTACCTTCATTAGCCTACTTTGTTCCAATATTTCTGTCATTCAGTGATATTTATCCCCATAGTAATTCGTTATGGATCCATAAGGAAATAAACATCTGCCTTTTGAAAGAGTATTTGTATCATTATTTTATTAACCTCTCTTGGGTACGTGAGACGTTAGCGTCCCACCTCTTCAACAGCCATTGAAACTGCTGGGCGCCAAATTCAAATACAGAAATACTCATTATAAAAATTCAGAAAACAACATATTTGACATAGGTTTAAAGATTAACTTCTTGTGAATCCAACCACGGTGTCAGATTTAAAAAATGCTTTACGGCGAAAGCATACCTTACGATTATTTGAGAACATAGCCCAGCAGACAAATCATTACAAACAATAACCAGCCAAGTAGAAGAGTTACACAAGTCAGAAATAGAGATAAAGTTAATCCCTTACCTTTGATGATCTTCATATGGTTGCACTCAGCAGACATTAATTTACTCAATAAATGTTCCTTTTGTTCGATAAAGTCTCTTTATATCCAAAATCCTCCGTTTTGCTTGCGCGTTTTCTTCAGTAATCCACAGGCTCAAACGCAGTCAAAACAGTCAGACAAAAAATCAAAATTGTATCCGTAAAGTTCATAGAAACATGTCAAACGATGTTGATATTCAAGCCTCAAGGTTGTTTTTAGCCTAAATAATCACTAATATTTCAACCGGATAATAATGTCGTCAATATAAAAGGTAAACAAGAAAAGCACTCTCTCGGTCGCGCGCATGAAAAAGCTCTGTGACACTTTAGGGTCCACTCATTCAGACTGCTCTTACCACCTCATTTTTCAGAATACAAGCCTGAAACAATTTCTAAACACTGTTGACATCTAGTGGAAGGCACAGGAACTGCAATTTGAGTCCTAAGTCAATGGATACTGTAATGGCATTGAATAGAAAACTAGAAAACCAACAAAAAAAATTACTTCCCGAATGGATTTTTCTCAGGTTTTCGCCTGCCAAATCAGTTCTGTTCAATTCAATTTATTCAATTCAATTTTCAATTCAATTCAATTTTATTTTATATAGCCCTTCGTACATCAGCTAATATCTCGAAGTGCTGTACAGACACCCAGCCTAAAACCCCAAACAGCTAGTAATGCAGGTGTAGAAGCACGGTGGCTAGGAAAAACTCCCTAGAAAGGTCAAAACCTAGGAAGAAACCTAGAGAGGAACCAGGCTATGAGGGGTGGCCAGTCCTCTTCTGGCTGTGCTGGGTGGAGATTATAACAGAACTATGCCAAGATGTTAAAAAATGTTCATAAGTGACAAGCATGGTCAAATAATAATCATGAATAATTTTCAGTTGGCTTTTCATAGCCGATCATCAAGAGTTGAAAAACAACAGGTCTGGGACAGGTGGCGGTTCCATAACCGCAGGCAGAACAGCTGAAACTGGAATAGCAGCAAGGCCAGGCGGACTGGGGACAGCAAGGAGTCACCACGGGCGGCAGTCCCGACGCATGGTCCTAGGGCCCAGGTCCTCCGAGAGAAAGAAAGAGAGAAGGAGAAAATTAGAGAGAGCCAAGATTTTCAAAATGTTCATAAATGACAAGCATGGTCAAATAATAATCAGGAATAAATCTCAGTTGGCTTTTCATAGCCGATCATTAAGAGTTGAAAACAGCAGGTCTGGGACAGGTAGGGGTTCCATAACCGCAGGCAGAACAGTTGAAACTGGAATAGCAGCAAGGCCAGGCGGACTGGGGACAGCAAGGAGTCACCACGGCCGGTAGTCCCGACGTATGGTCCTAGGGCTCAGGTCCTCCGAGAGAAAGAAAGAGAGAAGGAGAAAATTAGAGAGCGCCAAGATTTTCAAAATGTTCATAAATGACAAGCATGGTCAAATAATAATCAGGAATAAATCTCAGTTGGCTTTTCATAGCCGATCATTAAGAGTTGAAAACAGCAGGTCTGGGACAGGTAGGGGTTCCGTAACCGCAGGCAGAACAGTTGAAACTGGAATAGCAGCAAGGCCAGGCGGACTGGGGACAGCAAGGTGTCATCATGCCCGGTAGTCCTGACATATGGTCCTAGGGCTCAGGTTCTCAGAGAGAAAGAGAGAACGAAAGAATTAGAGAGAGCATACTTAAATTCACACAGGACACTGGATAAGACAGGAGAAGTACTCCAGGTAACCAACTGACCCTAGCCCCCCGACACATAAACTACTGCAGCATAAATACTGGAGGCTGAGACAGGAGCGGTCAGGAGACACTGTGGCCCCATCCGAAGAAACCCCCGGACAGGGCCAAACAGGAAGGATATAACCCCACCCACTTTGCCAAAGCACAGCCCCCGCACCACTAGAGGGAAATCCTCAACCACCAACATTACAATCCGGAGACAAGGCCGAGTATAACCCACAAAGGTCTCCACCACAGCACAAACCAAGGGGGGGCGCCAACCCAGACAGGAAGATCACGTCAGTAACTCAACCCACTCAAGTGACGCACCCCTCCTAGGGACGGCATGAAAGAGCACCAGCAAGCCAGTGACTCAGCCCCTGTAACAGGGTTAGAGGCAGAGAATCCCAGTGGAGAGAGGGGAACCGGCCTGGCAGAGACAGCAAGGGCGGTTCGTTGCTCCAGAGCCTTTCCGTTCACCTTCACACTCCTGGGCCAGACTACACTCAACCATATGACCTACTGAAGAGATAAGTCTTCAGTAAAGACTTAAAGGTTGAGACCGAGTCTGCGTCTCTCACATGGGTAGGCAGACTGTTCCATAAAAATGGAGATCTATAGGAGAAAGCCCTGCCTCCCGCTGTTTGCTTAGAAATTCTAGGGACAATTAGGAGGCCTGCGTCTTGTGACCGTAGCGTACGTATTGGTATGTACGGCAGGACCAACTCGGAAAGATAGGTAGGAGCAAGCCCATGTAACGCTTTATAGGTTAACAGTAAAACCTTGAAATCAGCCCTTGCCTTAACAGGAAGCCAGTGTAGGGAAGCTAGCACTGGAGTAATGTGATCAAATTTCTTGGTTCTAGTCAGGATTCTAGCAGCCGTATTTAGCACTAACTGAAGTTTATTTAGTGCTTTATCCGGGTAGCCGGAAAGTAGAGCATTGCAGTAGTCTAACCTAGAAGTAACAAATGCATGGATTAATTTTTCTGCATCATTTTTGGACAGAAAATTTCTGATTTTTGCAATGTTACGTAGATGGAAAAAAGCTGTCCTTGAAACAGTCTTGATGTGTTCGTCAAAAGAGAGATCAGGGTCAAGAGTAACGCCGAGGTCCTTCACAGTTTTATTTGAGACGACTTTACAACCATCAAGATGAATTGTCAGATTTAACAGAAGATCTCTTTGTTTCTTGGGACCTAGAACAAGCATCTCTGTTTTGTCCGAGTTTAAAAGTAGAAAGTTGTCAGCCATCCACTTCCTTATGTCTGAAACACAGGCTTCTAGCGAGGGCAATTTTGGGGCTTCACCATGTTTCATTGAAATGTACAGCTGTGTGTCATCCGCATAGCAGTGAAAGTTAACATTATGTTTTCGAATAACATCCCCAAGAGGTAAAATATATAGTGAAAACAATAGTGGTCCTAAAACGGAACCTTGAGGAACACCGAAATGTACAGTTGATTTGTCAGAGGACAGACCATTCACAGAGACAAACTGATATCTTTCCGACAGGTAAGATCTAAACCAGGCCAGAACTTGTCCGTGTAGACCAATTTGGGTTTCCAGTCTCTCCAAAAGAATATGGTGATCGATGGTGTCAAAGGCAGCACTAAGGTCTAGTAGCACGAGGACAGATGCAGAGCCTCGGTCTGACGCCATTAAAAGGTCATTTACCACCTTCACAAGTGCAGTCTCAGTGCTATGATGGGGTCTAAAACCAGACTGAAGCATTTCGTATACATTGTTTGTCTTCAGAAAGGCAGTGAGTTGCTGCGCAACAGCTTTTTCTAAAATTTTTGAGAGGAATGGAAGATTCGATATAGGCCGATAGTTTTTTATATTTTCCGGGTCAAGGTTTGGCTTTTTCAAGAGAGGCTTTATCACTGCCACTTTTAGTGAGTCTGGTACACATCCGGTGGATAAAGAGCTGTTTATTATGTTCAACATAGGAGGGCCAAGCACAGGAAGCAGCTCCTTCAGCAGTTTAGTAGGAATAGGATCCAGTATGCAGCTTGAAGGTTTAGAGGCCATGATTATTTTCATCATTGTGTCAAGAGATATAGTACTAAAACACTTAAGTGTCTCTCCCGATCCCAGGCCCTCGCAGAGCTGTGCGGATCCAGGACAGCTAAGCCCTGGAGGAATACGCAGATTCAAAGAGGAGTCCGTAATTTGCTTTCTAATGGTCATGATTTTTTCCTCAAAGAAGTTCATGAATTTATTACTGCTGAAGTGAAAGCCATCCTCTCTTGGGGAATGCTGCTTTTTAGTTAGTTTCGCAACAGTATCAAAAAGACATTTTGGATTGTTCTTATTTTCCTCGATTAAGTTGGAAAAGTAGGATGATCGAGCAGCAGTGAGGGCTCTTCGGTACTGCACGGTACTGTCTTTCCAAGCTAGTCGGAAGACTTCCAGTTTGGTGTGGCGCCATTTCCGTTCCAATTTCCTGGAAGCTTGCTTCAAAGCTCGGGTATTTTCTGTATACCAGGGAGCTAGTTTCTTATGACAAATGTTTTTCGTTTTTAGGGGTGCAACTGCATCTAGGGTATTGCGCAAGGTTAAATTGAGTTCCTCAGTTAGGTGGTTAACTGATTTTTGTCCTCTGATGTCCTTGGGTAGGCAGAAGGAGTCTGGAAGGGCATCAAGGAATTTTTGTGTTGTCTGAGAATTTATAGCACGACTTTTGATGCTCCTTGGTTGGGGTCTGAGCAGATTATTTGTTGCGATTGCAAACGTAATAAACGTTCTGTTATACTCACAGACACTATTTTAACAGTTTTGGAAACTTTAGAGTGTTTTCTATCCAAATCTACCAGTTATATGCATACCGAGAAGCAGGCAGTTTAATTTGGGCATGGTTTTCATCCAAAATTCTGAAAGCTGCCCCCTACCCTAGAGAAGTTAATGAAAGCATAAAGTTGCTGATGAAGAAATACAGTACTGTACAGTATATGGTTTATCCAACATTTTTCGGTTGCATGAGATCGCCCACACGCATATTTATGTAGGTGCCGAGGCTATATGACTGTGCCATCAACTTCATTATTTAGCAGACATCACTTGCTTATAATTGTCAACACATATGTTTTATATATTTTAAGAATATCATCAAATATAATTTAACATTTGTTTCACCATGCTTGTCTCAGAGCAGCGCAAAACGGTGCTGAAATAGTCATCCACAGCGGGTAGGCAATATATAATGATATTTTGGAGATGATTTTGTAAAACAAAAAATGAAAGTGAGCGATTGTAATCTGAATAAAGGCCAAAATAATATTTATGAAGGCCAAAATACTTATTTCTGTTTTTAAAGGAAGAGAAGGACATCCCGGCCAGCCAAAACCTCCCCTAACCCCGGATGACCCTTGGGCAATTGTGCATCGCCCTATGGGACTCCCAATCAGATGTGATACAGCCTGTATTCAAACCAGGGACTGTTGCACTGAGATGAAGTGCCTTAGACCACTGTGCCACTCGGAAGCCATGACCAACATACAGTATTTTGTCCTGCTATTAGCCCAACCTAGAAACGTTGTTTGCAGAATTTACAGCCTGCCACGCAGGCTGTAATTATTAACAGGGTTAATAATAATAATAATAATGATACTTTTTCCCCCTTCCACATGGTAAAGGTTCCAATTGATAAACTTTTTTTATCAATTAGTATATTTGAGTTGAACCACAATATTTGTTGTATTATTTGTTCTGTCTTTTCTGGTGGATTAAACTGAAATTTGCAACCAATCACGGCCGGTTGTGATACAGCCAACCTAAGAAATACATTTGACGATAGAATTCTCCCCCTACCCTCCTCCTTCTAGGCAAGTCTATTGTTCTGCTAATAGCCCTGCTAATAGCCATAATGGCGCTGTACAAGTAAACATAGCCTACAGTACATGCTGTAGTAAACACATCCTTGGAATAGCAGAACAGCATAACGGTCCGGACGGCCCTTGCTATGCCTGTTGAGCAGTTGGTCAAGTTCTGTTGTCAGAAGAGGAATGGAAATGTCAGGGTGAACTCACGACCTGACAAATCCGCCAGGTACAGTGGGGAGAACAAGTATTTGATACACTGCCGATTTTGCAGGTTTTCCTACTTACAAAGCATGTAGAGGTCTGTAATTTTTATCATAGGTACACTTCAACTGTGAGAGACGGAATCTAAAACAAAAATCCAGAAAATCACATTGTATGATTTCTAAATAATTAATTTGCATTTTATTGCATGACATAAGTATTTGATCACCTACCAACCAGTAAGAATTCCGGCTCTCACAGACCTGTTAGTTTTTCTTTAAGAAGCCCTCCTGTTCTCCACTCATTACCTGTATTAACTGCACCTGTTTGAACTCGTTACCTGTATAAAAGACACCTGTCCACACACTCAATCAAACAGATTCCAACCTCTCCACAATGGCCAAGACCAGAGAGCTGTGTAAGGACATCAGGGATAAAATTGTAGACCTGCACAAGGCTGGGATGGGCTACAGGACAATAGGCAAGCAGCTTGGTGAGAAGGAAACAACTGTTGGCGCAATTATTAGAAAATGGAAGAAGTTCAAGATGACGGTCAATCACCCTCGGTCTGGGGCTCCATGCAAGATTTCACCTCGTGGGGCATCAATGATCATGAGGAAGGTGAGGGATCAGCCCAGAACTACACGGCAGGACCTGGTCAATGACCTGAAGAGAGCTGGGACCACAGTCTCAAAGAAAACCATTAGTAACACACTACGCCGTCATGGATTAAAATCCTGCAGCGCACGCAAGGTCCCCCTGCTTAAGCCAGTGCATGTCCAGGCCTGTCTGAAGTTTGCCAATGACCATCTGGATGATCCAGAGGAGGAATGGGAGAAGTTCATGTGGTCTGATGAGACAAAAATAGAGCTTTTTGGTCTAACTCCACTCGCCGTGTTTGGAGGAAGAAGAAGTATGAGTACAACCCCAAGAACACCATCCCAACCGTGAAGCATGGAGGTGGAAACATCATTTTTTGGGGATGCTTTTCTGCAAAGGGGACAGGACGACTGCACCGTATTGAGGGGAGGATGGATGGGGCCATGTATCGCGAGATCTTGGCCAACAACCTCCTTCCCTCAGTAAGAGCATTGAAGATGGGTCGTGGCTGGGTCTTCCAGCATGGCAACGACACGAAGCACACAGCCATGGCAACTAAGGAGTGGCTCCGTAAGAAGCATCTCAAGGTCCTGGAGTGGCCTAGCCAGTCTCCAGACCTGAACCCAATAGAAAATCTTTGGAGGGAGCTGAAAGTCCGTATTGCCCAGCGACAGCCCCGAAACCTGAAGGATCTGGAGAAGATCTGTAGGGAGGAGTGGGCCAAAATCCCTGCTGCAGTGTGTGCAAACCTAGTCAAGAACTACAGGAAACGTATGATCTCTGTAATTGCAAACAAAGGTTTCTGTACCAAATATTAAGTTCTGCTTTTCTGATGTATCAAATACTTATGTCATGCAATAAAATGCAAATTAATTACTTAAAAATCATACAATGTGATTTTCTGGATTTTTGTTTTAGATTCCGTCTCTCATAGTTGAAGTGTACCTATGATAAAAATTACAGACCTCTACATGCTTTGTAAGTAGGAAAACCTGCAAAATCGGCAGTGTATCAAATACTTGTTCTCCCCACTGTATGTTGAGTCTGCCTGTCGGAGGTGGACTTCCAGAGCTCACAGGTGTGCCTGGCATGGATTGTAACTCCATCTCGTTCCTCGCCCTCTTCAACACGTAATTTTTCGCCTGACTCCCCGCCAATGCCACCTGGCTCTGGACCAATGCATCAGCTGTCGCCCGTATCTCTGCTCTCAGATAATGTTTCTCTTCCTGCTTGTCTGCCTTCAATGATTCGATCTCGGTCTTGAATGTTTGAATCTGATATTTGTGCACCTTCATCAAATGAGCAGAATGGTACTGCCCTGCGCCCCCATCGATTACAGTGGCCTATGATAGAAATGGTAGATCATTTAAGAAATAAAAGTGACTCCAACACACAAATGCTGCATACATATTTTAAGAATTAGCTTAACTAACTGCTTTCTTGGCAACCATGCATTTTTTGGTGCGGCCCGTTGTCCAGCCCTTTATCCACTGATGGTTGTCGACATGGTTGTATGTTCTGAGAAAACACACTCACGTTTTTAGTACAGAATTTTTACAAATTTAACCTTTATTTAATTATCAATTTTATTACACAGTATGCCTACACATTGATAGGCTATATACATTATATGTTTATGAAAATGCACTGAAACCAAACTACCTGTAGTTTTGGTGATCCTCTTAGCTCCAGCTCATTTTCAAGTCCTCTCGCGGTTATGGTCCTAACCCTGGAACGGATAGCACCGTAGAAAGAAGCTGGCTTGATGAAAACAATGTCCATTTCATCTGTTCTCTTTAGTCGCAATGTCATTTTTTTTTAGCTAAACAGCTCATTGTTGAATGGTAACTGTGATAAGGGTGGAATTTGGGGCGGGTTGAGGAGTACTGGAAAGGTGTGACTTTCAGCTTACAATAGGCCATAAGTATACAGCATATTGCCGATTGTCCTCACTTTGATTATGCTGTAACAACATACTGTAGCACCATGACCAGGAACTCTATTCATTTAAGTTGCAGATTAGGGCTTTCAGGAGGAATGGAAAATCTACTGGAGAAAACCTCCTTCCTTCCCCATGGGCTAGGTCCGTCTTCTGTGCGCGGCTCTGCAGCCCATCCCATTGTGCGCCACTCAGGAGCCATGACCAATATATGTTGTCCTGCTAATAACAGGGTTAACAATATATATGTGAGAATATCCAAGGGGCATTTATACAATCCTAAATTAATAATTATTGTTTGTTTAAAAAAGAACAATATTTTGGAGATTATTTCATTTTCGAATAAAGTAAAATTAGCGAGAAAAATGCCATTCTTGAACAAGGGGTGAGACATTGTTACTTATAAATAAAGCCAGTTTGTTATTTAAAAAAAAAAAAAAATCTGTTTTTATTGAGAGAGAAACCATAAACCTACAGTCATCTCATTGGTCTCCCAGTTGAGGATGGCATGGGTATTGAACCAGCATCTGTAGCAACACAGCTTGCACTGTGATGCAGTGTCTTAGACCACTGCGCCACTCAGGCACTGTACAATGTGGCTGGTCAGGAGTAGGCTACAGTACTAAAGTAAGAGCAAAATAATCCTACCATTTCCACACCCTAATCGAGTCTAGGTTTCTCTTAGAATAAAAACCTTAGTGTATCACCAGTTTTTGTAAGTAATACTGAAGTCCTGCACAATTATCAGTTTCTATTTTGGTTTATGTCGTCAGTTAGAGTCACAGTAGTGCCTTGGGACCCAAAAGCCTAATCAGTGCTCTAACTCCCCCTTGTGCTGGTCTGGAGCAATGAAGTAGTGACGCAGGGTACCGTACTAAACCACAACTTACCTCTAAGTCCCGCAGCATGATCACACAACTTTTAGTTGAGCAACGTCTGTAAGTGTCCATTTAGCTGTACCATAATATTTGCACAGTTAAGCATACTGTAGCTGCAACTTTGTAAACCTCCAATTGTCCTAATATTCCACCCACTAAAACCTCCCCCCATGTCTAGGTCTGTTGTCACTAAGACTATCAGACCATCTCCCTGACTCATGACGCACCTTTGCGTCCTAAGGCAAACCCTTGGCCGCCAAATGACGTAGGCCAGAGGGAAATATGGGCAGTCCCATGATAACATAATTACATACTGCCACCCTTCACTAACACATTCAAAGCCCCATAGGTCTATTGCATATCTATGAGGATGCTTTTTAATAAGAGAACTAATCAAATAACATGGAAAACAGTCAGAAAAAAATCAATAATAACAATAATAGATCATATTAATAGAAATAATAATAGCACAATATTATAAATTCATTCTCATATTTAGAAAGTCCTAGCAAGGCTATAAGCATGTCAGCCCAGCCTGCTCAGTTCATTGGATCCAATTCTTTGAATTTCTTTTTGAAAAAATGAAGAGAAAATTACCTATATCGCAGGACCAGTTCTTTATGTCCATTACATGCAAAACATATTTAATGTAGTCCTCATTATATCCTTTTTTATTCTAAGAAAAAGGAACATAGATTCTGGCGGTCTTAAGCATCACACTACCCATGAAGGAATGCCTAAATTTAACTTACAATTAACCCTGACACAGTCATGGCACGATAGCCAAGAATACATGCAGTACTGACAATCAGGAGCGAGTCAACCTGTAAACCTGACTTGCCTAGTTAAATATAGGTAAAAAAATTTTTAAATACAAATAAAAAAACACCTCTCCACTCACACACATTTTGTTTTTATTCCAGGGTCGTTTCTTTATCACCCCGGCTATTTTACACCTAGGCCTATATCATTAGAATCAATAATATAAAATGTAGCGTAAATAACGTAGACATATATAATATACCTCTCGCATAGAGAAGTGCTACCATAAGCCAGTTATTGTGTTGTTTCTACCGTTAACTTTAATCAGTTTATCCAGTTTTAACCAGCCCGCCACACACTAATAGAGACAATTTTGACAAAACCTAATACATTTGCCAGTGTGTATCGAAACATTAAATATTCCCTTTACATTTTTTATATTGAGATGTATTTTTTTAATGTAAAAGCTGTGGCAAAGAAGGGTGTCGAGTGATAAATGGCAGATTTGTGAGAGCAGAACTAATAAACAGGCTCTGCCCTCTCATTAAAATGACTACCCCGATCAGAACTACAGATCACAAAATGGCCGACTGCCAAAACAATTCCCAGAAGCAAGGGAAACTCAGAAGGTAGGGCCGATCCACAGATAAGGGGTCAAGACAAACCAGGGAGGGGAAGGATCTGTGAACCATAGAGAAAGAGACAATATATATCGGCTGGATTTACCATGTATGAGTTGGACTGTTTGGACTTACCGGTTGGCGTTTGGACCTAGACCTACCGAGAACCCGATTTGTGTACCCAACCCTGCTATCCTTGACATCGCCTGCGGCCTGGGTTGACCAGGACGGAGAAACAAACACAGGTACTCTCCTGTTTGAAATAACTCTCTTTCTGGGGTGATTTTGGTGAGGGTTTCCCGCTTAATTTGTGACAAACTCTCCTAATCTTGAAGAGGTTTGTCACAAAGGATAATGACACCAATTATTTTAGGATCATATAGGCCTACTTTACTAGAGAACCTAGGCAGGTTTTTAATTCTATAATCCTTTATCCCTGCTCTACATTAGATCTATTCATATTTATTACATTTAGTCTTAAAAGCTAATTGTTCCGATTCACAGCCGTGAACAAGGGCTGCACTATATAACGGCTTTTAAGTCATAATATACCTGACCTCTACAATTAGGCCGTATCATATTAAACACAAAACTACCTTGGTATTTCTAATGTACTACTGTGCAATCTTCAAATTAAATAAATAAACAATCAAAAAGAAAAAGGTCTTACCCATCTTCGCCATCACCTAAATCAAAACTGGATTTTAAGTCCATGTAGTCCAATGTTCCATATTGCTGAAATTAAAAAAAGGATAGGTTCATCATACCCATAAGTCCAAACTTATTTTAGGTCCACAGTTCCATTCTGCATGAATATTTTTTTAATAATACACTTTCTTTTTTTTAAGTCCATCATGCAGCAACATGTTTTTGTAGAAAACAACTGAATCCATAATTGTGATCGACCGGCTTGATTCGGTCTTAAGTAGCAACATTTTAAATTGTGTTTTTTACATTGGATAAAAGTATAGACTAAGAACTAGAACATGGTATATCATACACTACAGTTGAAGAACAATGGAAAAGTAATTGTACTTTGAAAGTTGATAAACTTGTAATCTCACTTTTGAGAAATTGGCCTTTGAATGTTTTGGTACAGCTACTGGAGAGCTCTTCTTTGTCTACACCCATTCAGCATCATTCACACCCTCTTAAGCTTTAGCCCCACCCATATCTTTAAGAATTTGCATGTGAGGCCATGTACTGAACAACCAAAGATTTTAAGAATAAAGGCTGGTTTATACTACGGGTGTGATCATTAATTTAATCTGGCGTGCCAGAGTGTGCTCCGGGCATTCTTAAACTCAGATCGTTGTCAGATTGTCCCTTCATAAATTCAGAGCATTTCGCTCTTTGAGAGTTCAGAGTGCACACTGGACGCTCTGGCCGAGGAGTAGGGTTGATCAGAACGTTCTGAGCTAACAACAGCAATCAGGCACCCAAGCTAACTTGCTAATGTTGGCTAGCTTGCTAGCTACTTCCAGACACAAATGAGAGAACAGATCACTCTGACCATTCTACTCGCCGTAGCAGAGATGGTTAGGCTGTTTTTATGTTATCCAGAGCGTTTGTGACTGCAACTGTGCTGCTGGCAATTACGCTTTTTTGCCAACGTTTACTGACCATGGAAATATTCAACGGGTGTTGAGTAGTGATGCATGACATACACCTAGTTTCCGGAAACGATTGTACTGTGTAAGGGGGTGCAAATGTGTATCGGGGACTACTTCAGCAAGAGGTAGTCGAGTCCTTGAGTCCTTGAACATTTGGTTGTTTACATACAATTTTTCGACCACTAGACAAACATTCTGCTTCTCTGCTCGGAGCCTTTTGAAAGTGGGGTACAAGGCACGTTGTCTCTCCACTATTTTATGGGGAAATTGTTCATTCATAGAGAATGGGGTGTTCTTCAGTTCCCTACCCTAATGTAACAAGACCATTTTCATTTTGTAGTGAGTTAACCTCTAACGAGCCTCTACCCCGGGTCCGGGATCACCCCTCAACCCCCCACACACTGATTAGCATAGCTAGCATAGCTTCACAAGTAGATAGTAGCATCTAAATATCATTAAATCACAAGTCCAAGACACCAGATGAAAGATACAGATCTTGTGAATAAAGCCACCATTTCAGATTTTTAAAATGTTTTACAGGGAAGACAAAATATGTAAATCTATTAGCTAAACACGTTAGCAAAATACACCACTTTTCTAACTCCATCAGTTTCTTACTACTTCAGGTGCTATCACCAATTCGGCTAAACTAAGATATTGATAGCCACTAACAAAGAAAAAACCTCTTCAGATGACAGTCTGATAACATATTTATGGTATAGGATAGGTTTTGTTAGAAAAAAGTGCATATTTCAGGTAGAAATCACAGTTTACAATTGCACCTACCATCACAAGACGACTAGAATTACTATAGAGAGCAACGTGTATGACCAATTTACTCTTAATAAAACATTTCATAAGAATAGACAAAGCATAGCAATGGAAAGACCCAGATCTTGTGATTCCAGACAATATTTCAGATTTTCTAAGCGTTTTACAGCGAAAACACAATAAATCGATAAGTTAGCATACCACATGTGAAAACGTTACCAGAGCATCGATTCCAGCCAAAGAGCGCTATAACGTAATCACCGCCAAAATATATTAATTTTTTCACTAACCTTCTCAGAATTCTTCCGATGACACTCCTGTAACATCATTTTACAACATACATATACAGTTTGTTCGAAAAGGTGCATATTTAGCCATACAAAACCGTGGTTACACAATAAAAATACTAGGAAATCAAGCCTCAATATGTCTGACGTCATCTATCAGAGTGATCTAGTTTAATTGAAAGCTAATCATATACTTGACTAAAAAATACAGGGTTGACAGGAATCGAAAGACAAATTAGTTCTTAATGCAACCGCTGATTTACATTTTTTAAATTATCCTTACTTTTCAATACAGGTTGCGCCAAGCGAAGCTATAGCAAACAAGATGGCGACATAAACGTTTAACATTTATCGACAGAAACACGATTTATCATCATAAATTGTTCTTACTGTGAGCTGTTCTTCCATCAGAATCTTGGGCAAAGAATCCTTTCTTGGGTCGAATCTTCTTTTGGTCGATAGATGTCCTCTGTCCTTCGAAATATCCACTAACGATCGAACGGGACCCCGAAACGTGTCCAAAGTTTCAGAGTGCACAACAAAGAAATTCCTCAAAATCACACTAAACGGATATAAATTGCTATAAAACGGTTCAAATTAACTACATTATGATGTTTTTAACAACTATAACGACTGAAAACATGACCGGAGAAATATCACTCTCTAAAAAACGATTTGGAAGGAGGCAGGTCTGATGTCCATTTTGCGCATGACGCATGCAGGGAGAGAGCGGTACTTCTACGTTTTCGTGTTTTATAGTGGCTGTGATTGTGCAATAGACTCCATTCAAAACGTGATGACGTACAGACACCCAGAGGAAGACGTAGGCAGTGTCGGTTTCTTCATAGCATTCACTGTCGCCTTAAAAACAGACTCCAGATCAGGGGTAAAAATGTCTGAAATCTGACCCCTGTCATGAAAAGTGCTGTAGATATTGTTCTGTACCACTCAGAGACAAAATTCCAACGGCTATAGAAACTAGAAAGTGTTTTCTATCCAATAATAACAATAATATGCATATTGTACGATCAAGAATTTAGCACGAGGCAGTTTAATTTGGAGACCCAAATATGCTAATGCGGAACAGCACCCCCTATAGTTCCAAGAAGTTATCATAGCTACGATCGGACGGGGCCTTCCCTTCGCTCTGCCACCCGAAACGGTGAGCCCTTTGAAAATCAATTGTATCCACCTCTTCGTCCGTCATCTTGAGATTGTGTTTCATGAATACCTTGAATTTTTCCTCCGTTGACTGATAGTGTTCATATTCATCCTCCTTTATTTCCATTATAACAATATTATTCTTCATACTTCTGCACTTTAGACCAGGTAATTCAGCTTTCATTGTTTTATTAACATATCGTAGCCTCTCTGTAGTGTATTTTAGGGAGACAACGGTAGTTTTCAATATCTTATTTTATCTTATCGTATTTTTTCCATTTTATTACTGTAATCCATTCCTGTTTTTAGGGCCTGAACCTCCCCCGTTTGCCCAGGCAATAGATCCATATGTTTTAATTGCTCGCTCATGCTTGTAAGCAATGCTTTATCTTATGGAGACATACAGTGTTGCCTTACAACCTGGAATTAAAATAGATTTTTGGGGGGGTTGTATCATTTGATGTACACAACATGCCTACCACTTTGAAGATGCAAAATATTTTTTCTTGTGAAACAAATAAGACAAACTATTCACCCCCAAAGTCAATACTTTGTAGAGACACCTTTTGCAGCAATTACAGATGCAAGTCTCTTGGGGTATGTATCTATAGGCTTGGCACATCTAGCCATTGGGATTTTTGCCCATTCTTCAAGACAAAACTGCTCCAGCTCCTTCCAGCTGGATGGGTTCCGCTGGTGTACCGCAATCTTTAAGTCATACCACAAATTCTAGATTGATGTCTGGGCTTTGACTAAGCCATTCCAAGACATTTAAATGTTTCCCCTTAAACCACTTGAGTGTTGCTTTAGCAGTATGCTTAGGGTCATTGTCCTGCTGGACGGTGAACCTCCGTCCCAGTCTCAAATCTCTGGAAGACTGAAACAAGTTTCCCTCCAGAATTCATCTGTATTTAGCACCATTCATCATTCCTTCAATTCTGACCAGTTTCTCAGTCCCTGCCAATGAAAAACATTGGCAGGGAAATCGTGTTCCTGGGGTGATGAGAGATGTTGGGTTTGCGCCAGACATAGCATTTTCCTTGATAGCAAAAAGCTACATTTTAGTCTCATCTGACCAGAATACCTTCTTCCATATGTTTGGGGAGTCTCCCACATGCCTTTTGGTGAACACCAAACGTGTTTGCTTAATTCTTTCTGTCAGCAATTACTTTTTTTCTGCCCAATCTTCCGTGAAGCCCAGCTCTGTGGAGTGTACGGCTTAGACTTGTTTTGTGGACAGATACTCCAATCTCCGCTGTGGAGCTTTGCAGCTCCTTCAGGGTTTTCTTTGGCCTCTTTTGTTGCCTCTCTGATTAATGCCCTCCGTGCCTGGTCCGTGAGTTTTGGTGGGTGGCCTCTCCTGGCATTTTTTTTGTGGTGCCATATTCTTTCAATTTTTTTATAATAGATTTAAGGGTGCTCTGTGGGATGTTCAAAGTTTCGGATATTTTTTTATAACCCAACCCTGATCTGTAGTTCTCCACAACTTTGTCCCTGACCTGTTTGGAGAGCTTCTTGGTCTTCATGGTCCCGCTTGCTTGGTGGTGCCCCTTGCTAAGTTGTGTTGCAGACTCTGGGGCCTTTCAGAACAGGTGTGTATATACTGAGATCATGTGACAGATCATGTGACACTTAGATTGCACACAGGTGGACTTTATTTATCTAATTATGTGACTTATGAAGGTAATTGGATGCACCATATCTTATTTAGGGACTTCATAGCAAAAGGGGTGAATATATATGCACACACCACCTTTACGTTTCATTTTTTTAATTTTTTTATTTGTTGAAAAAGTAATTTTTTTCTTTTCACTTCACCAATTACTATTTTGTTTATGTCCATTACATGAAATCCAAATAAAAATCTATTTAAATTACAGATTGTAATGCAACAAAAGGAAAAACGCCAAGGGGGATGAATACTTTTGCAAGGCACTGTAGTTATAAAAACGTCCCCCTCCAATGTTACGTTTGACATTTTAGACGGTGGCTTCCCTTCAGTTTCGTTCGCAGAGTTCGAGGAAAGGTATTTTCTTTCTTTGCTTCAATGTATGAGATTATTTTTCGAGCATATCAAAATGCTGATAATTAAATAGTTTAAGGTTCTCTATATTATCCAGAAAGTTTGTTTCACAGTTATCAGCTAATCATCAGTTTTTATGATTAATTTATGGGACAAGCTGTGCCTACCACGCTGCCACCTGCCACATCATCAACCCAACCTCCGGAAGCCAAGTTAAAATAATTCAAATTGTGAAGACTTAGTTATTTTGTTGCTTTGACAAAGTCCTTTCTGAAGTTTATTTATTGTAAGTGATTATTGATTAATTTACCTCTGTCCCTCATTTTAAGGTCAACCCTATTACGTGATCTGAACTGTAGTTTTAATATGGTAAAACTATTCCTATTTAATTATTATTATTTTTTTACATTTAACATCTAATAGTCAAATCATAGAGTAATTGCAGGGGAGCTGGTTCTACTTTTTTAAAAACATTTTCTAGTGTTTTGTGGTGGAAAACTGAGCGGCATTGTTAAAACATTCAATTGCCCCTTCCTGTTGAAACAACAAGCTTCCTATCCCCCTGTCATATGGGGATTTAAATTGTCAAACCTGTTACTGTCAACTCTGTTACTTTATTTATTTAACCTCTAGAGATGGAAAAACTAGTTTTTGTTATGAAGTTGAACATGACAGAATGTTAAAATTAGGTCAAATAAAACGTTTTTGGGACTAAGTTACACACAACCCTTGTGTTTGTTCCAGTCAGTCCCTAATTAATCATTTCAGACCAAAATGGCTATTTGAGTGAGTGACATGTCAAATACTACCATCATTGCACAATAGTTTACTGTTCGTGCATCGTTTCCAATCCAGAGGGTTCTCCAAACTGTGTATGTGTCTGCTGACATTCAAGAATCTTAAGTATAGACTCGGAGGTGTGTGGGCGCGCATGCGCGTGTGTATGCTGCCAGTTGTAATGGTAAATCACCCTTTCCCGCTCTTTAGCTCTCCATCGTTTACTTTATCCCACTGAGCATGAAGAGCACCTTGTTTGCGTGTGTGAAAATGTCTTTGTCAGAGAGGCAGGCTGGCATCTGAGTGACCATCAATGAGAGGGGGAAGGCAGAGAGAGAAATTCAGTGAGGAATGAGCTCGCTCTCTCTCTTGCTCCCCCCCCCCCCCCATGGGTGGTCGTGAGTTCCAAATTGAAATGAAGAGGAAATTTAGCAACTCTTGGAGGGCAGTGGAGGACTGGAAGTTGATTAAAAAAAATGTTTAAAACAGCTTGTTCATCGATTAAAAACTAACACGTTTCGTGCCTTAGCCTTCATCACAATTTTTCAGTGTGCTGCCAATTTCCATAGCCTCTCTCTCTGTCTCTCTGGTCTTGATCACAGTGAATGCTGAATCTCAACCCACTGTAGTCTGAGCTCTCTGGAGGTATGACGGTACGCCCTACAGTGCATGACTCATTTACTTTAGGAACAGTGGAAATTAAGAGAACTGGGAAAAATAATTAAGTGGACTAAGATGGTTCCCAAACTGTTGGGGTGCGCCATATATATATATATATATATAAAGGAAAGTCCGGCTTTAAACTTCATCTTGAAAGTTGTAATAGTAGAATGCACAAGGTGCAATTTCGAAATTGGGTATTGCATTATCAGTTCCTCTTGTCATGTTAATCATTGCATACCTTAGAAAGCTATTTATAACTTGCCAGAAATGTCCAGATCAACTCGCCCATGTCAGCTAAAAAATATATATTTAGGTTTCTTAAACTATAGATATTGTTGTAATTTTTCTGTCACTCAAATATCACATGAACCATCTTAGACATGGCAAAATTGATAGAATTGCAAGAAAATGTGCTTTAAAACGGCAAAATGTTAGTTGCACATCATGACAAAATGTGTAGAATTGCAGGAAATAAGCCCTGCAAAATTCTCTACCAACAAGAGGGGTGTGAACAGTTTGTGTCATGATCAGTGCTTGTGCCCATAGAAATAGATGTGGCACGTGCACAGAGGGGGCACGGGGTGTTCCCCAATCTGGAAGGGGGGCCCCAAGTTAAAAAGTTGGGACCCCTGGACTAACGAACATTCCGTAATTATTGCAGGTGTTGGTTAATGTAACCAGGGCTGTGTAACTACCACTGTTGTCACTACTACTGTTTAGTTAAGTTTTAGCTAACCTTGTCATAACAAACTCACACACACACCACCAGCACCATCATCATCACCTCCATCCTCATCAGACATGACAAACATGAAAAAAAAACAGATGGAACAGATGTTTAACCACTCAATTATAAACCCAAATGTTGACAAATGTTTGCCGCAAATGTTCCCAGCCGTTGTCAATTCAATCAATCAGCTGTTTAGTGGCTGTGTCTTTTCTGCGTCATCCCATTTGGTGGGGAAAACATATTGGTCCACGTCCGTACATCAACATGGTTCATGCGTGTGTGTGTGTGTGCGCACGTGAGTGCGTGTGTATTTACCAGTTGTGTTTTGGAGTCATGTGTGGTTGACATGCAAGCAAAATCTCTTACATTTTTGGCACTTTTCCTACAGTATCAGAACCCTCTTTTCAAGCTGCGATGTCTCCTTCAATGGTCACTAGGCCCTTTGGTTAGTCTTATTACTACAGTACCGTCCTCCCTAACACCAACTTAGCCCCTCTACCCTCCCCTCCCCCCCTTCCCTCCTCGTCCCCTTCCCTCCCTAGTGTCCCTCCCTGACTATAAGTGCTTTGATGTATAATTGAGTTGTGCTCTCAGCCTCCCCTCTCCCCGTTCCTTCGCTTGCCTCCTTTCCCCCCAGGAGTTGGCTTAGAGAAAAGGTGGGTTAAAGGAGTGATGGAGAAGAGGGGAGAAAGAGAAAACATTGGAGAGGAGTAAAACACAGACATGGTCAGAGGTGGAGGGGTTTCAAACCATATGCTTGAGATGGGATTTAATTTATGTTGGGCAAGTCACACTGGCATCAGAAACAGTTGTATTAGTAACTGTCTTTTTTCAGGAGAGTCCAACTAATGAATATTCAGTGGTGGATAAAGTACTCAATTGTCATACTTGAGCAAAAGTAAAGATACTTTAATAGAAAATGACTAAATTAAAAGCAAAAGCCACCCAGTAAAGTACTACTTGAGTAAAAGTCAAAAAGTATTTTGTTTTAATCAAATCAGATCAGAATTTATTTGTCACATGCGCCGAATACATGTGTAGACCTTACCGTGAAATGCAGTTAAAAAAAATTGAGTTAAGAAAATACTTACAAAATAAACTAAAGTAAAAAATAACAATAGCAGTAACGAGGCTATGTACAGGGGGTACCGGTACCTAGTCCATGTGCGGGGGTACAGGTTAGTCAAGGTAATTTGTGACCCACCGGCTCGATCCTATGTAGCAAAATTTGAAATTGTGTATTTTACTTTGGACTCAGAGCTAGAAAATGGAATATCATACAATACAGTTGAGGAACAATGACCAGGTAATTATCCTTTGAGTGATAAACTTGTAAACTCACTTTTGAAAAAATGTTTGTCTACACCCATTCAGCATCGTTCACACCCTCTTAACCTCTCTTGGGTATGTGAGACGTTAGCGTCCCACCTCTTCAACAGCCAGTGAAACTGCTGGGCGCCAAATTCAAATACAGAAATACTCATTATATAAATTCAGAAAACAAAACATATTTTACATAGGTTTAAAGATGAACTTCTTGTGAATCCAACCACGGTGTCAGATTTAAAAAATGCTTTACGGCGAAAGCATACCTTACGATTATTTGAGAACATAGCCCACTAGACAAATCATTACAAACAGTAACCAGCCAAGTAGAACAGTTACACAAGTCAGAAATAGAGATAAAATTAACCCCTTACCTTTGATGATCTTCATATGGTTGCACTCAACAGACATTCATTTACTCAATAAATGTTCCTTTTGTTCGATAAAGTCTCTTTATATCCAAAAACCTCAGTTTTGTTCGCGCGTTTTCTTCAGTAATCCACAGGCTCAAACGCAGTCAAAACAGGAAGACAAAAAATCCAAATTGTATCCGTAAAGTTCATAGAAACATGTCAAACGATGTCTATATTCAATCATCAGGTTGTTTTTAGCCTAAATAATCGATAATATTTCAACCGGACAATAACGTCGTCAATTTAAAAGGTAAACAAGAAACGCACTCTCTCCGTCTCGCGCATGAAAAAGCTCTGTGACACTTTAGGATCCACTCATTCAGACTGATCTTACTTCCTCATTTTTCAGGATACAAGCCTGAAACAATTTCTAAAGACTGTTGACATCTAGTGGAAGGCATAGAAACTGCAATTTGAGTCCTAAGTCAATGGATACTGTAATGGCATTGAATAGAAAACTACACAACCCCCCAAAAAACGACTTCCTGAATGAATTTTTCTCAGGTTTTCGCCTGCCAAATCAGTTCTGTTATACTCACAGACACTATTTTAAGTTTTGGAAACTTTAGAGTGTTTTCTATCCAAATGTACCAGTTATTTGCATATCATATCTTCTGGGCCCGAGAAGCAGGCAGTTTAATTTGGGCATGCATTTCATCCAAAATTCCAAATGCTGCCCCCTACCCTAGAGAAGTTAAGCTTTAGCTCCGCCCATCTCTTTAAGTAGCGTTCAGAGTGCACAGTGTACTCTCTGGCCGAGGAGTAGGGTTGATCTGAGCGTTCTGTTCTAACGACAGCAGTCCAGCACCAAAGCTAACTGGCTAATGTTGACAAGCTTGCTAACTACTCATAAATGAGAGAACAGCTCACTCTGACCATTTTACTCCCCCTAGCAGAGCTGGATAGGCTGTTTTTATGTTATTCAGATCAGTGGCGACTAAAACTGTGCTGCTAGCAACAATTTAGTTTTACTTTTTTGCCAAACTTTACTGACACCTGACATATTCACCGGTGTCAACAATGGTGGCCATTTGAATGATTGTTCAGCAGTCTTATGGCTTGGGGGTAGAAGCTGTTTTGGACCTAGACTTGGCACTCCGGTACTGCTTGCCATGCGGTAGCAGAGAGAACAGTCTATGATTTGGGTGACTGGAGTCTTTGACCATTTTTTGGGCCTTCCTCTGACACCGCCTAGTACAGTTGAAGTCGGAAGTTTACATACACTTAGGTTGGAGTCATTAAAACACATTTTTCAACCACTCCACAAATTTCTTGTTAACAAACTATAGTTTTGGCAAGTCGGTTACGACATCTACTTTGTGCATGACACAAGTAATTTTTCCAACAATTGTTTACAGACAGATTATTTCACTTAATAATTCACTGTATCACAATTCCAGTGTGTCAGAAGTTTACATACACTAAGTTGACTGTGCCTTTAAACAGCTTGGAAAATTCCAGAAAATTATGTCATGGCTTTAGAAGCTTCTGATAGGCTAGTTTATGTATTTCAAGGCCTACCTTCAAACTCAGTGCTTATTTTCTTGAAATCATGGGAAAATCGAAATAAATCAGCCAAGACCTCAGAAAAACATTTGTAGACCTCAACAAGTCTGGTTCATCCTTGGGAGCAATTTCCAAATGCCTGAAGGTACCACGTCCATCTGTACAAACAATAGTACGCAAGTATAAACACCATGGGACCACGCAGCCGTCATACCGCTCAGGAAGGAGACTCGTTCTATCTCCTAGAGATGAACGTACTTTGGTGCGAAAAGTGCACATCAATCCCAGAACAACAGCAAAGGACCTTTTGAAGATGCTGGAGGAAACAGGTGCAACAGTATCGATATTCACAGTAAAACAAGTCCTATATCGACATAACCTGAAAGACCGCTCAGCAAGGAAGAAGCCACTGCTCCAAAACCTCCATAAAAAGCCAGACTACGGTTTGCAACTGCACATGGGGACAAATATCATACTTTTTTGAGAAATGTCCTCTGGTCTGATTCAACAAAAATAGAGCTGTTTGGCCATAATGACCATTGTTATGTTTGGAGGAAAAAGGGGGAGGCTTGCAAGCCAAATAACACCATCCGAACCGTGAAGAACGGGGCTGGCAGCATCATGTTGTGGGGGTGCTTTGCTGCAGTAGGGACTGGTGCACTTCTCAAAATAAATGGCGTCATGAGGGAGGACAATTTGGTGAATATATTGAAGAAACATCTCAAGACATCAGTCAGGAAGTTAAAGCTTGTTTATAAATGGGTCTACCAAATGCACAATGACCCCAAGCATACTTCCAAAATTGTGGCAAAATGGCTTAAGTACAACAATGTCAAGGTATTGGAGTGGCCATCACAAAGCCCTGACCTCAATCCCATAAACAATTTGTGTGCAGAACAGAAAAAGCGTGTGTGAGCAAGGAGGCCTACAAACCTGACCCAGTTACATCAGCTCTGTCAGGAAGAATGAGCCAAAATCCACCCAACTTATTGTGGGAAGCTTGTGTAAGGCTACCTGAAACATTTGACCCAAGTTAACGATTTAAAGGCAATGCTACCAAATACTAATTAAGTGTGTGTAAACTTCTGACCCACTGGGAATGTGATGAAAGATATAAAAGCTGAAATAAATCATTCTCTCTACTATTATTCTGATATTTCACATTCTTAAAATAAAGTGTTGATCCTAACTGACCTAAGACAGGGACATTTTACTAGGGTTAAATGTCAGGAATTGTGAAAAACTGAGTTTAAATGTATTTGGCTAAGGTGTATGTAAACTTCCGACTTCAACTGTAGGTCCTGGACGCCAGAACAGGCGGTGATACAACTGGTCAGGATGCTCTCGATAGTGCAGCTGGTGAACTTTTTCAGGATCTGGGGACCCATGCCAAATCTTTTTAGTCTCCTGAGGGGAAAAGGTTTTGTCGTGCCCTCTTCATGACTGTCTTGGTGTGTTTGGACCATGATATTCGTTGATGATGTGGACACCAAGGAACTTGAAACTCTCATCCCACTCCACTACAGCCCAAACATAACGGTTGCCATAGGTACTCTACCTCAGGCGAGCAATACCTCAATACTTCTTCAATATTAGTCATTGCGCACCAGCTGTTATTGACAAATAGACACACACCCCCACCCCTTGTCTTAACAGACATATCTGCTCTGTCATGCCGATGCACGGAAAACACAGCCAGCTCTATATTATCCGTGTCTTCGTTCAGCAACGACTCATAAGATATTACGTTTTTTATGTCCCGTTGGAAGGATAGTCTTAATCGTAGATCATCCAGTTTATTTTCCAATGATTGCACGTTGGCCAATAGTGTGGATGGTAGTGTCGGTTACCCACTCGACAACAAATTCTCACAAGGCACCTCGACCTGCAAGTTCCCGGACATTTCTGAGGGGAATGGCCCTCGCCCTCTCCCTCCAATCCAACAGGTCCCAGACGTGCTCAATGGGATTGAGATCCGAGCTCTTCGCTGGCCATGGCAGAACACTGACATTCCTGTCTTGCAGGAAATCACGCACAGAACGAGCAGTATGGCTGGTGGCATTGTCATGCTGGAGGGTCATGTAAGGATGAGCATGCAGGAAGGGTACCACATTAGGGAGGAGGATGTCTTCCCTGTAACGCACAGCGTTAAGATTGCCTGCAATGACAACAAGCTCAGTCCGATTTCTGGTGAGGATCTGTGACACACCGCCCCAGACCATGATCCTCTACCTGCAAATCGATCCCGCTCCAGAGTACAGGCCTCGGTGTAACACTCAGCCGACCGTCACCCTTGGTGAGACAAAACCGCAACTCGTCAGTGAAGAACACAGTCCTGTCTGGTCCAGCGACGGTGGGTTTGTGCCCATGGGCGATATTCTTTCTGGTGAGGATCTGCCTTACAACAGGCCTATAGGCCCTCAGTCCAGCCTCTCTCAGACTATTGAGGACAGTCTGAGCACTGATGGAGGGATTGTGTGTTCCTGGTGTAACTCGGGCAGTTGTTGTTGCCATCCTGTACCTGTCCCGCAGGTGTGATGTTCGGATGTACCGATCCTTTGTAGGTGTTGTTGTTAATCGTGGTCTGCCACTGCGAGGACAATTAGCTGTCTGTCCTGTCTCCCTGTAGCTCTGTCTTAGGCGTCTCACAGTACGACTTTGCAATTTATTGCCCTGGTCACATTTGCAGTCCTCATGCCTCCTTGCAGCATGCCTAAGGCACATTCACGCAGATGAACAGGGATCCTGGGCATCTTTATTTTTTGTGTTTTTCAGAGTCTGTAGAAAGGCCTCTTTAGTGTCCTAAGTTTTCATAACTGTGACCTTAATTGCCTACCGTCTGTAAGCTGTTAGTGTCTTAAAACATCTTTGGGATAGGCATGCCGCTACTAACGCCCCACCTCGACAACATCCGGTGAAATTGCAGAGCGCGAAATTCAAAATACAAAATTCGTAATATTAAACATTCATGAAAATACAAGTGTCTTACATCGTTTAAAAGCTTATCTTATTGTTAATCCAGACACTTTGTCAGATTTCATAAAGGCTTTACGGCAAAAGCACACCATGCGATTATCTGAGGACAGCGCCCCGCATACAAAAGCATTACAAACATTTTCCAACTAAGCAGAGGCGTCACGAAAGTCAGAAATAGCGATAAAATAAATCCCAAGGATCCCAGCTACATAACAAATGGTCCTTTTGTTCAATAAAGTCCTTCTTTATATCCCAAAAAAGTCAGTTTAGTTGGCGCGCTTGACTCAGTAATCCACCGGTTTCCCTCGTTCAAAATGCATACAAATGAATCCCAAAAGTTACCAAAACCTTTGTCCAAACAAGTCAATCAATGTTTCTAATCAATCCTCAGGTACCCTAATATGTAAATAAATGATACATTTTAAGACGGAGAATAGTATGTTCATTACCGGAGATAAATAACAAAGTGCGCGCCCTCACCGACACACGCCACAACACTACAGCCAAAATGGGAGCCACTTAGAAAACTACAAATTCTAGCTCATTTTTCAAAAAACAAGCCTGAAACTCTTGCTAAAGACTGGTGACATCTACTGGAAGCCCTAGGAACTGCAATCTGGGAGGTATTCCATTGATATTCCCATAGACAGCCATTATAATGAGTGGTTAGCTTAATCCGGATGGATTCTCCACGGGTTTTCACCTGCTATATCAGTTCGTTATACTCACAGACATTATTTTAAAAGTTTTGGAAACTTTTGAGTGTTTTCTATCCAATACGACCAATTATATGCATATCCTAGCTTCTGGGCCTGAGTAACAGGCAGTTTACTTTGGGCACCTCAGTCATCCAAACTTCCGAATACTGCCCCTATCTCTAAAAAGTTAATGACTGTTCCACAGGTGCATGTTCATTAATTGTTTATGGTTCATTGAACAACCTTGGGAAACAGTGTTTAAACCCTTTACAATGAAGATATTTGGATTTTTACGAATTATCTTTGAAAGAGAGGGTCCTGAAAAAGGGACGATTAGATGGGTCCCGGTTGCTGGAGATATGCCGGGGGCATGCCCCCTCTTGATATTATTTTGTAGAAGGAGAGTGAGAATGTCACGAAAACACAGACATTCTACTTCAAAATAAATGAAAATTAATTTATGCTGACACCATCTAAAATATACAATATGTTACAAACTAGTAACAATATCATGTTTAGAGTTTGGGATCTAGCAAATTATTAGCCCAATGGGGTATGCATATGAGCACCCCGTGCGTAAGCCTTTTTATTCTTCCATTATGCTGCATCAGTGTGGCTTCAGGTGATAATGCTTATTGCTAATAGCACACCTGATGACTTTAATGTCTCCCTAACAACTTGCATAAACACAGTGAATATAATGTAGGCCTACATGTTACAATTGACCTGTGTTGCCCATATGTGCCTAAACCATTCTGATAAACAGTGCAGATCCTGAAAAAATATACTGTACGTATATATTTGCAAGGATCCCGGGGTTTGGGCCCCCAACCAAAAGTCACTTAGGGCCCTCACAATGCTAGGGCCGGCCATGAGAGAAACA
This sequence comes from Salvelinus alpinus, assembly GCF_045679555.1. Taxonomy (NCBI): domain Eukaryota; kingdom Metazoa; phylum Chordata; class Actinopteri; order Salmoniformes; family Salmonidae; genus Salvelinus; species Salvelinus alpinus. The sequence goes on from NC_092088.1 coordinate 34,479,371, forward strand.
AAGAGACAGACTTTGTCATGGCCCGTCAGTTTGATTTGATTGATTTAATTTGACATATAGGATTGATGGAGATATACTAGCTGCTTCTCCACTGCCAGTCTAATGAAATGGAGGGAACAGAGAGAGACATAGAAGATTGGAGGGAACGGGTTTGTGATGTTGACCATGCTGTAACAGTGAGGAGGCATACGATAAAGATCTGTTTTTCTTGACGAAAGTGAGGCTTTTTATTTGCAGTGAAGATAAATAGCCGGTGACTGTACACTATATACAGTACAAACAAAATAACAAACCTTGGACGGTGAACAAAAGTTAGGCCTGATAAACGTATCTGAATCAACTCATAGATTAGAATACTCAAAAGAAAACCCAGGCTCAATCATGCCTGAAAAACCCGGCAGCATGCTGACCTTGCCCTGTCTCTCAGAGAAAGAAATTCCAGGGTTCTTATACCCATAACGCAACAGCCAATGGTAGACAGCCATATCTTACAATGATCATTCAACATTCACAATGTATGTATATCCTAATTATCCTATTCATACATATATTTAAACCAACACACATCTCTATAAAGGTGCTAACTCATGTATAGGCATGAATAACATTTGGGATATATACATGTACCCCACCCTGAGAATTAGCAACTTCTGCATACCCCGTACAATGAAAAACAATACACACTGTTTGATGGTCAAACTTTGATCAGGAAACAAGACATAACCCTCTTCAATCAACGAGGAAATAAAAGGTAACCATTCACATTTCTTTTGATTCACCTTAACGTGTTAATTCTTTAACATTATCACCTTGCGCTTGTAACTTTTGATTACTCAATGCATGAATAGATAAATGTATATAACGGGAGATGCAAAACAAAAGCTTTCAGTGCCAAACCAATTGTTAGTGCTCCAACTCAAACTCTGTTTTTTTCCTCTTTACAGGTGATCAACAATCACACAATGGGATACCATCGATGGCCACACAAATGCAATAAATCAATGTGCTTTTAATAAATAAATAAATGTAATAAATTAATCAATGTCTGGTTTATTCATCAAGGTAATTATTTCGATTAACTTCACTAGGGTAGGGGGCAGCATTGGGAATTTTGGATGAAAAGCGTGCCCAAATTAACCTGCCTGCTACTCAACCAAGAAAGCTTGAATATGCATATACTTAGTGATTTTGGATAGAAAACACTCTGGAGTTTCTAAAACTGTTTGAATGATGTCTGTGAGTATAACAGAACTCATATGGCAGGCAAAAACCTGAGAAATCTGAGGTTTATAGTTTTTCAACTCTTTGCCTATCGAACACACAGTGTCTATGAGGTCATATTGCACTTCCTAAGGCTTCCACTAGATGTCAACAGTCTTCAGAACCTTGTTTGAGGCTTCTACTGTGAAGTGGGGGCGAATGAGAGGGGAATGAGTTAGAGGTCTGCCAGAGAGCCACGAGCTGGCCATGCGCGTTCATGTGAGAGTTAGCTTGCGTTCCATTGCAATTCTACAGACAAAGGAATTCTCCGGTTGGGACATTATTGAAGATTTATGTTAAAAACATCCTAAAGATTGATTCTATACATCGTTTGACATGTTTCTACGGACTGTAACGGAACTTTTTGACTTTTCGTCTGCACCTCATGAATTTTGATTACTGGGCTAAACGCGCGAACAAAAAGGAGGTATTTGGACATAAATGATGGACATTATTGAACAAAACAAACATTTATTGTGGAACTGGGATTCCTGGGAGTGCATTCTGATGAAGATCATCAAAGGTAAGTGAATATTTATAATGCTATTTCTGACTTCTGTTGACTACACAACATGGTACACATATCTGTTTGGGTTGTGTTGGTCTCTGAGCGCTGTACTCAGATTATTGCATGGTGTGCTTTTTCCGTAAAGTTTAAAAAAAAATCTGACACAGCGGTTGCATTACGGAGAAGTGGATCTAAAATTCCATGCATAACAGTTGTATCTTTAAGCAATGTTTATTATGAGTATTTCTGTAAATTGATGTGGCTCTCTGCTTAATCACCGGATGTTTTGGAACTACTGAACATAACGGGCCAAAATAAACTCTGATTTTCGGATATAAATATGAACTTTACCAAACAAAACATACATGTATTGTGTAACATGAAGTCCTATGAGTGTTATCTGATGAAGATCATCAAAGGTTAGTGATTCATTTTATCTCTATTTCTGCTTTTTGTGACCTCTCTTTGGCTGGAAAAATGGCTGTGTTTTTCTGTGACTTGGCTCTGACCTAACATAATCGTTTGGTGTGCTTTCGTCGTAAATACTTTTTGAAATCGGACACTGTGGCTGGATTTACAACAAGTGTATCTTTAAAATGGTGTAAAATACTTGTATGTTTGAGGAATTTTAATTATGGGATTTCTGTTGTTTTGAATTTGCGCCCTGCAGTTTCACTGGCTGTTGATGAGGTGGGACGCTACCGTCCCACATACCCTAGTGAGGTTAAAGCCAGCTATTATGAAATATCAAAAATGTAAGGGCAACAAAACAAACCCAGGCAAGATGTAATGTAAACAAACTCATAATGTGCTCTATCTAAGAGTTCTCAAGCAGCTGCTGGGCCAGCCACCCGTCGATCAGTCAGTATCAGACAGCTAGTGTTCTCGGTTGCTTGTAGCCTACAAAAAGCATGTAGGTTACTCTACTGTATAACATTTTTAATTTGCAAGTGGAGTCAGCTATACAAGTTACAGCAGTAAAATGTCATTCTAATTGATATAGACAAGTTCAACAATATAGGCCTCCTACTGCAACAATAGCAGTATTATCTACTTGATCTATTGCAGTGCAAACACGTGCATGGAAAAGTCGGCCCTCAACAACTATAGGTTTAATAAATTCGCCATCAAACGTTTGCAATAGTAAACTCCCCCTCGAAGAGGAAAACAATTAGCTGGCTGTCTGTCTCAGGAGAATTTCGTATTATTCTGTATGTAAATCCAGGACACTCCATTTAGTATGATATGTTACATTTCGTAGGGTATGTATTAATTTGTGGATGTCCATCACCCATTTCATATGATACACTACATGGAAAAAAGTTGGACACCCATTCAAATTCGTGGATTTGGCTATTTCCGCCATACTCGTTGCTGACGTGTATAAAATAGAGCACAATCTCAATAGACAAACATTGACAGTAGAATAGCCTTACTGAAGAGCTCTGTGACTTTCAAAGTGGCACCACCTTAGGATGCCACCTTTCCAACAATTCAGTTTGTCAAATTTCTGCACTGCTAGAGCTGCCTCGGTCAACTGTAAGTGCTGTTATTGTGAAATGGAAACGTCTAGGAGCATCAACGGGCCAGCCGTGAAGTGATAGGCCACACAAGCTCACAGAACAGGATCGGCGAGTGCTGAAGCACGTAAAAATTGCATCCTTGGTTGCAACACTCACTACCAACTTCCAAACTGCCTCTGGAAGCAACGTCAGCACAATAACTGTTCGTCGGGAGCTTCATAAAATGTGTTTCCATGGCCGAGCAGCTGCAAACAAGCCTAAGATCACCATGCGCAATGCCAAGCGTTGGCTGGAACGGTGTAAAGCTCGCCTCCATTGGACTCTGGAGGAGTGGAAATGCGTTCTCTGGAGTGATGAATCACGCTTTACCATCTGACAATCCGATGGACGAATCTTGGTTTGGCAGATACCAAGAGAACGCTACCTGTTGGCATAGTGCCAACTGTAAAGTTTGGTGTAGGAGGAATAATGGTCTGGGGCTGTTTGTAATGGTTCAGGCTAGGTCCCTTAGTTCCAGTGAAGGGAAATCTTAACGCTACAGCATACAATTACATTCTAGACGATTCTGTGCTTCCAACTTTGTGACAACAGTTTGGAGAAGGCCCTTTCCTGTTTCAGCATGGCAATACCCCTGTGCACAAAGCAAGGTGCATACAGAAATGGTTTGTCGAGATTGGTGCGGAAGAATTTGACTGGCCTGCACAGAGCCCTGACCTCAAAACCCATGCTCGTGGCTGAATGGAAGCAAGTCCCCGCAGCAATGTTCCAACATCTAGTGGAAAGCCTTCCCAGAAGAGTGAAGGCTGTTATAGCAGCAAAGGGGGTACCAACTCCATATATATAGCAGGTGTCCACATACCGTTGGTGTTACGAATTACAATTTGTATTATGTTACGAATTTGCAAAACATACAATATGTTACAAATTTGCTACATTTATGATATGTTACAAAGGGGATCGGTTAGCTAAAAGGGTTAAGGTTAGGGGAATGGTTAGCTAAAAGGGTTAAGGTTAGGGGAATGGTTAGCTAATATGCTAAGTAGTTGCAAAGTAGCAAGTAGTTGAAAAGTTGCTAATTAGCTAAAATGTTGTCCATCATGATATTCGAACTCACAACCTTTGGGTTGGTAAACGTTTGCGTTATATGCCTGCCTTTATATGCCTGCCTACCCATCCACTCCGACCAACCACCACCGTACTTAAGTAACCATACTAATTTTGAGTACCAGATCTACATTTACCAGGTTAGGTCTAGTCTATGAGACCAGGCTGCAACAGCAACTCCAGCAAAGTTTGCAAGTGCATGAACGTTTATTTGGCTTTAGGCTAATCACCCACTGGTAGGCTATACACATTTGCAAGCAATGTGTGGGTGGATCTATCTGTTTTCTAGACAGCTAAATTAGCTAGATAGCTTGCTTCACTTACCAGAAGACAGAGCTGGCTTTTGTGATTATCATCCATAGTGTCCATCATGCTGCTGGCACTGATCGTGCTGAGAAGTCTGAAATATGGTCCAACTAGCAAGTGTTGCACTAGGAACATATTCTCAATCCCTTGCTGAATAAAAAAAATGAAAATTGCCCACAATTCCAGTTTTTATTCAGAAACTCAACCTAGCAACATCAAAGCAACTTTGTAAAGACAGACCCACCAGTGTTTTCAAATCTGCGCTCCTGTGTATTGTCAGCTGTGACACAGACAGGTAGGCCCACAGACAGACTGACAGCCAGGAGCTAATATTATTAACCATTAGGTCATGCATTTGTCAGCTAAATTACATGTTTATTCTGTATCACTCAACTCTCATTTATGAGTCTTGTTTGTATTGAGAGAGTTATATAGCTACATATGTATTGTTGATGTGTTGCTATAGTCGTGAATGGATCAGAGGGACAGATAGAATGTGCGCCCAAAAAATTATCAATAGGCCTATGCGTCATAATTACCTGGAGAATTCTGACATGCAATTTGTAAACAAAGCTGCTGTACTTATAACTCGTGAAACCTTCATCTGTATAACTTTGAAGTGATCCAAATGGCAAATTCATCTTTAATCTATACACTACCGGTCAAAAGTTTTATAACACCTACTCATTCAAGGGTTTTTCTTTATTTTTTTACAATTTTCTACATTGTAGAATAATAGTGAAGGCATCAAAACTGTGAAATAACACACATTGAATCGTGTAGTAACCAAAAAAGTGCTAAACAAATCAAAATATATTTTATATTTGAGATTCTTCAAATAAGCATTTGTGGAATTTATTTTCTTCTTAATGCGTTTGAGCTAATCAGTTGTGTTGTGACAAGGTAGGGGGGTACACAGAAGATATCCCTATTTGGTGAAAGACCAAGTCCACATTATGGAAAGAACAGCTCAAATAAGCAAAGAGAAACGACAGTCCATCATTACTTTAAGACATGGTCAATCAATACGGAAAATTTCATGAACTTTGATAGTTTCTTCAAGTGCATTTGCAAAACCATCAAGCGCTATGATGAAACTGGCTCTCATGAGGACCACCACAGGAAAGGAAGACCCAGAGTTCCCTCTGCTGCAGAGGATAAGTTCATTAGAGTTACCAGACTCAGAAATTGCAGCCCGAATAAATGTTTCACAGAGTTCAAGTAACAGACACATCTCAACATCAACTGTTCAGAGTAGACTGTGTGAATCAGGCCTTCATGGTCGAATTGCTGCAAAGAAACAACTACCAAAGGACACCAGTAGGAAGAAGAGACTTGCTTGGGCCAAGAAACACAAGCAATGGACATTAGACCAGTGGAAATGTGTCCTTTGGTCTGGAGCCCAAATGTGTTTTGTTCCAACCTCCGCTTCTTTGTGAGATGCGGTGTGGGTGAATGGATGATCTCCGCATGTGTGGTTCCCACCGTAAAGCATGGAGGAGGAGGTTTTATGGTGTGGGGGTGATTTGCTGGTGACACTGTCTGTGATTTATTTAGATTTCAAGGCACAGTTAACCAGCATGGCTAGCACAGCATTCTGCAGCGATACGCCACCCCATCTGGTTTGGGCTTAGTGGGACTATTATTTGTTTTTCAACAGTACAATTGGCCATGGACCCAAAATATCAATGTTTTGTTCCCCGAGCCACTTAGTTATCACTTTTGCCTTATGGCAAGGTGCTCCATCATGTTGGAAAAGGCATTGTTTGTCACCAAACTGTTCCTGGATGGTTGGGAAAAGTTGCTCTCGGAGGATATGTTGGTACCATTCTTTATTCATTGCTGTGTTCTTATGGAAAATTGTGAGTGAGCCCACTCCCTTGGCCGAGAAGCAACCCCACACATGAATGATCTCAGGATGCTTTACTGTTGGCATGACACAGGACTGATGGTAGCGTTCACCTTGTCTTCTCCGGACAAGCTTTTTCCAGATGCCCCAAACAATCAGAAAGGGGATTCATCAGAGAAAATGACTTTACCCCAGTCCTCAGCAGTCCAATCCCTGTACCTTTTGCAGAATATCAGTCTGTCCCTGATGTTTTTCCTGGAGAGAAGTGGCTTCTTTGATGCCCTTCTTGACACCAGGCCATCCTCCAAAAGTATTTGCCTCACTGTGCGTGCAGATGCACTCACACCTGCCTGCTGCCATTCCTGAGCAAGCTCTGTACTGGTGGTGCCCCAATCCCGCAGCTGAATCAACTTTAGGAGACGGCCCTGGCGTTTGCTGGACTTTCTTTGGCACCCTGAAGCCTTCTTCAGAACAATTGAACCACTCTCCTTGAAGTTCTTGATGATCCGATAAATGGTTGATTTAGGTGCAATCTTACTGGCAGCAATATCCTTGCCTGTGAAGCCCTTTTTGTGCAAAGCAATGATGACGACACGTGTTTCCTTGCAGGTAACCATGGCTGACAGAGGAAGAATAATGATGCCAAGCACCACCCTCCTTTTGAAGCTTCCAGTATGTTATTTGAACTCAATCAGCATGACAGTGATCTCTAGCCTTGTCCTCGTCAACACTCACACCTGTGTTAACGAGAGAATCACTGACATGATGTCAGCTGGTCCTTTTGTGGCAGGGCTGAAATGCAGTGGAAATGTTTTGGGGGAATTCAGTTAATTTGCATGGCAAAGAGGGACTTTGCAGTTAATTGCAATTCATCTGATCACTCTTCATAACATTCTGGAGTATATGCAAATTACCATCATACAAACTGAGGCAGCAGACTTTGTGAAAATTAATATTTGTGTAATTCTCAAAACCTTTGGCCACGACTGTATACAGTACAGTATGTTCGGTACATTGCTTTTTAGACTGTACCCAGGATAATTCCCTGAGTGTATGTGTGCATTTGTGCGTGTCTGTGTCTGTGTATTTGTACATGTGTGTGTGTGTGTGTGTCTGTGAGTGCCTGTGTGTGTGTGTCTGTGTGTGCGTGCATGCCTGGTGCGCCTGCGTGTCTCGTTGTGTGTGTGTGTGTGTGTGCGTACGGGCTTGTGTGTGGTCCCTAAGGACAGGTGATGAACACACACACATGCTCCTCTGAGGAATTACCTGTGACCCTCTCCAATTGTTGGAATAATGGGAAATCATAGGCTCTGAGGGTCACGCCGCACACCATCTCACAGGAGACAGGCGTCAGGAGTGTGTGTTCTTGTGTGTGTGCATGCATTTGTGTGTGTGTTTTATGTGTGCGTTGTCCATGTGTTGATGTCCATGTACCCGTCACCTAGTTGAAGCCTATGTGCGTATACGGTACAGTATTGCTTCTTAGTCTGTACCCAGGGTAATTCCCTGAGTGTGTGTATGTGCGTGTGCGTGTATAGGACTGAGAGAGAAAAAGAAGAGCGATCCAGGGGATGCACTGTAGACTACAGGATAAAGGACAGACAAAGATGGACTGAGAAATAGGAGAGGGTTATATATGACAGGGTTACATAGAGAATTTTCAAGAACAACACCCGTGAGTGGACTGAATCCCTTTTGAAACTGTTGAGATTGCCTTAGTATGGTCTTAGTGACACACTGGGGCTCCTTGCGACAGAGCTCTTTATTCAGTCCAGAGGTCTTGCTGAGAAGTATCTCAGCCTTAGACACCATACTGAGACACTGCATTGCCACTACAGCTCTGTGGGAGAGGGCCAATGGCTGGGTCTAGAGGCTGTATGTATCAAACGTCTCAGATTATGAGCAATGATCTAAAAGGCAAAACTGCTCCTAAATCAACACCCCTACTCCTTCCTACTCGAGGCGCTTGATGCTTTAAGCCCTAAATCCACTAGAATGGACATCTTGGCCACACTTCACAATAACCATTTATTCTTGAAGCATATAACTTATAAATGCCTCATGAGCTTAGTTTAACAGTGGTAACTGGTTTGTTTACATTGTTTGATAAAACAAATAAGTGTGATCTAATGGATGTCTATGAATTTGAGAGTGGTTACATTTCTCCGGTTCCCATCCCTCAGCTCTTTACCAAAACTTGACTGAGTTGACAGGTCCCCGTCTAGGGATCGTTCAAGTATCAATTCTGAAAGTTTTCATAGATTTCCAAAATTGCTTTTTCATTTCCATAGTTTCTTTACTTTGGTAAATTACACGAAGTTTTGCAACCAGTCCAAGTAATCTTATTTATTATGATCTAAAATGCAAAGCAGATCCTAAATCAGCACTCCTACTCTGAGACTTAGGGCTTTTTCACATATTGTCACGTTCCTGACCTGTTTTTTCTTGTTTTTTATGTGTTTAGTTGGTCAGGGCGTGAGTTGGGGTGGGCATTCTATGTTATGTGTTTCTATGTTTAGGTTCATTGTCTGTTAGCCTTATATGGTTCTCAATCAGGGACAGGTGGTATTCATTTCCTCTGATTGAGAATCATATATAGGTAGGCTATTTCACACTGTTTGTTTGTGGGTGATTGTCTTCCGTGTCTGTATGTATGTTCGTACCACACGGGACTGTAGCGTTTGTTTGTAGGCTGTACCTGTTCGTGCGTTCTTTGTGTATTTGTAAGTTCTCATGTTTTAGGTCAGTCTACGTCGTTTATTTGTTTTGTAGTTTGTTAAAGAGTTTTCGTGTTTCGTCGTTCTGTTAATAAATATTCATTATGTATTCATCACCCGCTGCGCCTTGGTCCGCTCATTCTCATCAAGACGATCGTTACACATATGAAACTTGGTACCCTGGTTCGGTTTCCTGAAGCATTTGTGAGAGTTCTACAGAATACATTTTGCCTTCACAAGACCTGAAAATAACAGTTTCAGGGTGTGATTAGCAAGACGGACATTCTACATGATGTTAGCAAGCTAGATTGTATACAACAGGCAAAAAAGTTCTACGCGACTCACGCTGCCGCGTCACAATACCTTGTACTCTGGTCCTGGGTCTTGGACCCGCTACTCACACACGTCCAGGATTCGTTACAGCCAGGGTTCGTTTGCGTTTCACGCATGCTTTACAGTGCGGATCAGGGTACCAAACGCTCCAAAATCCAGATCATTAGGGGTATGAAAGCGCCCTTAGTGAATACGAGCCCAAATCTAAAGACACTCCTTTCGTAGGTGATTGTACTATGCATCGTAACAGATTAACGACATGAGCTCATATACGTACAGCCTGCACCTTCAGCTAATTGAACAATGCACAGCAGTCGTTAACATGACACTAATAAGGGTAAATTGGTTGACGAAGCTCACAGGTCCCTCTGCCTCTCCCTCACATCTCTTTCACACCAGCATGCACACACAGACATGCACCCATTTCCCTTCCCTTCGTACACATATACTCACTCTCTCACACACACAAACTGTCCCTGATTGTTATGCTGGTGAATGAGGACCCAAAAGCGACGTAATAGAAACAGAGTCTTTATTCCAGTATTAAACAAACAATGATTCTCCTGGATATTATCAAAGGTAAATCCAAAACAGGAAACTGAAATCCTCTCGTCAGTAGAGAGGAACGACTGGAGACGCGACCACAGACTGCAGGTCGCTTCAGGAAGGCACAGGCCGTAGCTGACATAGACACCTGCTCACACGCAGCATCTGAAGAAGGCAAAAACACGACAGGGCGGAACAAGGACACAGAACAGCAAACATCAAACAAGAATCCGACAAGGACAGAAGCGGAAAACAGAGGGAGAAATAGGGACTCTAATCAGAGGGCCAAATAGGGGACAGGTGTGAAAGAGTAAATGAGGTCGTTAGGAGAATGAGAAACAGCTGGGAGCAGGAACGGAACGATAGAGAGAGAGAGCGGGAGAGGGAGAGAGGGAGGAGGAGAGAGAGGGATAGAAAGAGGGAAAGAACCTAATAAGACCAGCAGAGGGAAGCACAGGGACAAGACATGATGATCAAAGACAAAACATGACAGTACCCCCCCACTCACCGAGCGCCTCCTGGCGCACTCGAGGAGGAACCCTGGCGGCAACGAAGGAAATCATCAATCAACGAACGGTCCAGCACGTCCCGAGATGGAACCCAACTCCTCTCCTCAGGACCGTAACCCTCCCAATCCACTAAGTACTGGTGACCACGTCCCCGAGAACGCATGTCCATGATCTTCCGTACCTTGTAAATAGGTGCGCCCTCGACAAGGACGGGGGGGGGGGGGGGAAGACGAACGGGGGCGCGAAGAAAAGGCTTGACACAAGAGACATGGAAGACAGGGTGGACGCGACGAAGATGTCGCGGAAGAAGCAGTCGCACAGCGACAGGATTGACGACCTGAGAGACACGGAACGGACCAATGAACCGCGGAGTCAACTTGCGAGAAGCTGTCGTAAGGGGAAGGTTACGAGTGGAAAGCCACACTCTCTGACCGCGACAATACCTAGGACTCTTAATCCTACGTTTATTGGCGGCTCTCACAGTCTGCGCCCTGTAACGGCAAAGTGCAGACCTGACCCTCCTCCAGGTGCGCTCACAACGTTGGACAAAAGCCTGAGCGGAGGGAACGCTGGACTCGGCGAGCTGGGACGAGAACAGAGGAGGCTGGTACCCAAGACTACTCTGAAATGGAGATAGCCCGGTAGCAGACGAAGGAAGCGAGTTGTGAGCGTACTCAGCCCAGGGGAGCTGTTCTGCCCAAGACGCAGGGTTTCGAAACGAAAGGCTGCGTAATATGCGACCAATCGACTGATTGGCCCTTTCTGCTTGACCGTTAGACTGGGGATGAAACCCGGAAGAGAGACTGACGGAAGCACCAATCAAACGACAGAACTCCCTCCAAAACTGTGACGTGAATTGCGGGCCTCTGTCTGAAACGGCGTCTAACGGGAGACCATGAATTCTGAACACATTCTCAATGATGATTTGTGCCGTCTCCTTAGCGGAAGGAAGCTTAGCGAGGGGAATGAAATGTGCCGCCTTAGAGAACCTATCGATAACCGTAAGAATCACAGTCTTCCCCGCAGACGAAGGCAGACCGGTAATAAAGTCTAAGGCGATGTGAGACCAAGGTCGAGAAGGAATGGGAAGCGGTCTGAGACGACCGGCAGGAGGAGAGTTACCTGACTTAGTCTGCGCGCAGTCCGAACAAGCAGCCACGAAACGGCGCGTGTCCCGCTCCTGAGTAGGCCACCAAAACCGCTGGCGAATAGAAGCAAGCGTACCCCGAACGCCGGGGTGGCCAGCTAACTTGGCAGAATGAGCCCACTGAAGAACAGCCAGACGAGTAGAGACAGGAACGAACAGAAGGTTACTAGGACAAGCGCGCGGCGACGCAGTGTGAGTGAGTGCTTGCTTTACCTGTCTCTCAATTCCCCAGACAGTCAACCCGACAACACGCCCTTCAGGGAGAATCCCCTCGGGGTCGGTAGAAGCCACAGAAGAACTAAAGAGACGGGATAAGGCATCAGGCTTGGTGTTCTTATTTCCCGGGCGATAGGAAATCACGAACTCGAAACGAGCGAAAAACAACGCCCAACGAGCTTGACGTGCATTAAGTCGTTTGGCAGAACGGATGTACTCAAGGTTCTTATGGTCAGTCCAAACGACAAAAGGGACGGTCGCCCCCTCCAACCACTGTCGCCATTCGCCTATGGCTAAGCGGATGGCGAGCAGTTCGCGGTTACCCACATCATAGTTGCGTTCCGATGGCGACAGGCGATGAGAAAAGTAAGCGCAAGGATGGACCTTATCGTCAGACTGGAAGCGCTGGGACAGAATGGCTCCCACGCCCACCTCTGAAGCGTCAACCTCGACAATGAATTGTTTAGTGACGTCAGGAGTAACAAGGATAGGGGCGGATGTAAAACGCTTCTTGAGGAGATCAAAAGCTCCCTGGGCGGAACCGGACCACTTAAAGCAAGTCTTGACAGAAGTCAGAGCTGTGAGAGGGGCAGCCACTTGACCGAAATTACGAATGAAACGCCGATAGAAATTAGCGAAACCGAGAAAGCGCTGCAACTCGACACGTGACTTAGGAACGGGCCAATCGCTGACAGCCTGGACCTTAGCGGGATCCATCTGAATGCCTTCAGCGGAAATAACAGAACCGAGAAATGTGACAGAGGAGACATGAAAGGCGCACTTCTCAGCCTTCACGTAGAGACAATTCTCTAAAAGGCGCTGGAGTACACGTCGAACGTGCTGAACATGAATCTCGAGTGACGGTGAAAAAATCAGGATATCGTCAAGGTAAACGAAAACAAAGATGTTCAGCATGTCTCTCAGTACATCATTAACTAATGCCTGAAAGACAGCTGGAGCATTAGCGAGACCGAACGGCAGAACCCGGTATTCAAAATGCCCTAACGGAGTGTTAAACCCCGTTTTCCACTCGTCCCCCTCTCTGATGCGTACGAGATGGTAAGCGTTACGAAGGTCCAACTTAGTAAAGAACCTGGCTCCCTGCAGAATCTCGAAGGCTGACGACATAAGGGGAAGCGGATAACGATTCTTAACCGTTATGTCATTCAGCCCTCGATAATCCACGCAGGGGCGCAGAGTACCGTCCTTCTTCTTAACAAAGAAAAACCCCGCTCCGGCGGGAGAGGAAGAAGGCACCACGGTACCGGCGTCGAGAGAAACAGACAGATAATCCTCGAGAGCCTTACGTTCGGGAGCCGACAGAGAGTATAGTCTACCCCGAGGGGGAGTGGTCCCCGGAAGGAGATCAATACAACAATCATACGACCGGTGAGGAGGAAGAGAGTTGGCTCTGGACCGACTGAAGACCGTGCGTAGATCATGATATTCCTCCGGCACTCCTGTCAAATCACCAGGTTCCTCCTGAGTAGAGGGGACAGAAGAAACAGGAGGGATAGCAGACATTAAACACTTCACATGACAAGAAACGTTCCAGGATAGGATAGAATTACTAGACCAATTAATAGAAGGATTATGACATACTAGCCAGGGATGACCCAAAACAACAGGTGTAAAAGGTGAACGAAAAATCAAAAAGGAAATGGTCTCACTGTGGTTACCAGATACTGTGAGGGTTAAAGGTAGTGTCTCACATCTGATACTGGGGAGAGGACTACCATCTAAGGCGAACATGGGCGTGGGCTTCCCTAACTGTCTGAGAGGAATGTCATGTTTCCGAGCCCATGCTTCGTCCATAAAACAACCCTCAGCCCCAGAGTCTATCAAGGCACTGCAGGAAGCAGCCGAACCGGTCCAGCGTAGATGGACCGACAAGGTAGTACAGGATCTTGATGGAGAGACCTGAGTAGTAGCGCTCACCAGTAGCCCTCCGCTTACTGATGAGCTCTGGCTTTTACTGGACATGACATGACAAAATGTCCAGCAGAACCGCAATAGAGGCAAAGGCGGTTGGTGATTCTCCGTTCCCTCTCCTTAGTCGAGATGCGAATACCTCCCAGCTGCATGGGCACAGTCTCTGAGCCGATGGGAGGAGATGGTTGAGATGCGGAGAGGGGAAACACCGTTAACGCGAGCTCTCTTCCACGAGCTCGGTGACGAAGATCTACCCGTCGTTCTATGCGGATGGCGAGTGCAATCAAAGAGTCCACGCTGGAAGGAACCTCCCGGGAGAGAATCTCATCCTTAACCTCAGCGTGGAGTCCCTCCAGAAAACGAGCGAGCAACGCCGGCTCGTTCCAGTCACTGGATGCAGCAAGAGTGCGAAACTCTATAGAGTAATCCGTTATGGATCGATCACCTTGACATAGGGAAGCCAGGGCCCTGGAAGCCTCCTTCCCAAAAACTGAACGATCAAAAACCCGTATCATCTCCTCTTTAAAGTTCTGATAAACGTTAGAACACTCAGCCCTTGCCTCCCAGATAGCTGTGCCCCACTCCCGAGCGCGACCAGTAAGGAGTGATATGACGTAAGCGATCCGAGCTCTCTCTCTTGAGTATGTGTTGGGCTGGAGAGAGAACACAATATCACACTGGGTGAGAAAGGAGCGACACTCAGTGGGCTGCCCAGAGTAACATGGTGGGTTATTAACCCTAGGTTCCGGAGACTCGGAAGACCAGGAAGTAGCTGGTGGCACGAGACGAAGACTCTGAAACTGTCCTGAGAGATCGGAGACGTGAGCGGCCAGGGTCTCAATGGCATGACGAGCAGCAGACAATTCCTGCTCGTGTCTGCCGAGCATTGCTCCCTGGATCTCGACGGCAGTGTTGCGAGAATCCGTAGTCGCTGGGTCCATTCTTGGTCGGATTCTTCTGTTATGCTGGTGAATGAGGACCCAAAAGCGACGTAATAGAAACAGAGTCTTTATTCCAGTATTAAACAAACAATGATTCTCCTGGATATTATCAAAGGTAAATCCAAAACAGGAAACTGAAATCCTCTCGTCAGTAGAGAGGAACGACTGGAGACGCGACCACAGACTGCAGGTCGCTTCAGGAAGGCACAGGCCGTAGCTGACATAGACACCTGCTCACACGCAGCATCTGAAGAAGGCAAAAACACGACAGGGCGGAACAAGGACACAGAACAGCAAACATCAAACAAGAATCCGACAAGGACAGAAGCGGAAAACAGAGGGAGAAATAGGGACTCTAATCAGAGGGCCAAATAGGGGACAGGTGTGAAAGAGTAAATGAGGTCGTTAGGAGAATGAGAAACAGCTGGGAGCAGGAACGGAACGATAGAGAGAGAGAGCGGGAGAGGGAGAGAGGGAGGAGGAGAGAGAGGGATAGAAAGAGGGAAAGAACCTAATAAGACCAGCAGAGGGAAGCACAGGGACAAGACATGATGATCAAAGACAAAACATGACACTGATTCCCTGATGTCTTTATAAGACCAAAGTGCAAAGTGCTGGACTGATTAAAGTCTTTGTTTTATAGAAAGCGGAGGAAAAGATGATGAAATAAATAAAGCCAAAGTGTGTAGCCCCCTAGGCAACATCCGTTTATATAATAATCAGCTCGGCTCTCATTTGCATTTTATTCTGAAGAAAAAGAAGAAGTTGAGTAGAATGTGAAAAAGAGAGACATACACTATATATACAAAGTATGTGGACACACCTTCAAATTAGTAGATTCGGCTATTTCAGCCACACCTGTTGCTGACAGGTGTATAAAATCGAGCACACAGCCATGCAATCTCCATTGACAAACATTGTATAATGACCTTACTGAAGAGCTCTGTGACTATCAACGTGGCAACGTCATAGGATGCCACCTTTCCAACAAGTCAGTTGGTCAAATTTCTGCCCTGCTAGACCTTCTCCAGTCGACTGTAAGTGTTGTTATTGTGAAGTGGAAACTTCTAGGAGCAACAATGGCTCAGCCGCAAAGTGGTAAGCCACACAAGCTCACAGAACGTGACCACCGAGTGCTGAAGCGCATAACGCGTAAAATCATCTGACTTCAGTTGCAACACTCACTACACTACTACACTACTACCAACTGCCTTTGGAAGCAACGTCAGCACTGTTCGTCAGGAGCTTTATGAAATGGGAGAGAGAGAAAGAGCGAGAGAAGGAACAGCCTCCATCTCCACTCTCTAGCCCCTTCTCCTCAGAGTGTCTGACACAGAATAAGAGTCATAGTTTTATACAGCAGCACGGGCGCTCAGGAGTTTCTGGAGAAAAGCAAATGTTGTAGAATTATTGCAATCAAAATGAGAGACTTTTACATTTCTTTAAATGTAGGTGATTCGTTGAGAGCCCAACGAGCCGATTTGAGCCACAGCATTTTATAGCAAAGTCCATCCTCCTGGATGTTCATGACAAACAACAGATGTATGGAATGGGTCACAAGGTTAATAATAATTCACATCAGACAGTATCTGCTGTAAAGACTGTTCTAATTGTGTAGAAACCAGGGTCTGGCCCCGAGCCATCTCTCCCTGGTACCTTATAGAACATAAACACCTCATGCTATGGAATGCGGTCTTGTTAGGTTTATCACCCAAAGCATCATTAAATCTCCCAGAGGCACACTTTCAGTCCACACACACAGATGAGTGTTCTAAAAACCCTTATTTCTGTTGCATAAAACAACCATTTGATACAATAACAGTATTATAACTATCTTGTAATTTCTGTTCTGACACCATTCAGCTGGCCCGTCCTTGTCCTCTTCCAGTGGGATCAACCCTGAGCCATAGGCCTGTCTGTTTCTCTCTTCCCCATTCCCTATAGAGCGACTGGGCTTGATTTCCTTTACACTTAAATAAACAGGAGATGCTCTTGGGAGGCAGCCAGCAATGAAGAGGATGAGACAGGCAGGAGGTGGGAGGAGGCTAATGAAGAGATAAAGATGCTATTTCTTTCTCTCTCGCGGCTGATAGAAACCCATCTCACAAATAGGCCGATGTACGTCGTAAATACACACACTCTAGCATACACGCACAGGAGCATGCACACACATGGACATGCACACACGCAAGCCGGTGCATACACACACAAATGAGCATGAGCATACGTGCACACACGTACACACAGTGGCTCCCCTTGTTGTCAGTTAGTGTGGAATAATTTTGCTTGGCTGAGTGTCTCCAGAAAATCACCCATCGCTCAGCCTGGCCAGAGAGCATGGACAAGGGGAGATGAAGAGAGTAGAGGGGGATAAAAAGAGAAACACATTTGAGCACGATAGAGAGTGTCGTTGGAGGTGGAATACATAGGTGGCATGTGGGTTTTATGTTTGGGGAAGCTATATTTTTCATGAAAAAATTCACCTTTATGATAAAACTTTAAATGCATCTATCATCGCATTTGCAGACTAATGTAAGTCAGCGTACTATTCCTAATGTGATGAGTAGATTGGATAGTCATACGTTTGGCTAATAATATAACTGGCTCACTGTTCTAAAAAAATTAAGTAATGTGTTTCTTCTCTTTTCTTTGAACACATTCGTAGCTCAGAAAAAATTCCTGTAGCTGGGGTTCCCCCCCCAAAATATAATTTTATAAACACATTTGATGCAATTCTACCACACTTTACTCTCCATGACTGGAGACATTAGCAGCATCTTAAAGGGGAATTTCACCCTGGCTCTGCCACGTCATATAGTCATTACTATATTAACAACATTGTGTTTTTGTCATAAACAAGTCCAGCATTCATAGTGAATGTAGATAACGACCTGCCAGGTAGATGGGACATGCCCACAAACTTGGTTGATGGCGTTGTTTACTTCAAACGACAAACACACAGTAATCTCAGAATTTCTCTAGGCAATTTCTTTCCAAAATGTTTGTTTTTCACGAATGTTTCTCATCATGCCTGTGTGGTGTTCTGTCTGGCAGTGCTAATTACAAACAAACGTGAAAATGAGTTATCTTTCACATTCAGATTTACCCCGATGCTGCCAGTGGTTTGCTACTACAGTGACTTGCAGTCTGAATGTATTGTAATGTTTTTGAAATTGGCAGCAGCTTATGGGGATCCATAATAAATACAAGAACAAATATTATCTTCAATGTATCATCCATTTAAAAAACATGTCTGGTCAGGATGAATAATTTCCGACAGCACCTTTTTAATTCTATGTGCTATGCATTTTGCCAATATTTTTTGCATCACAACACTGAAGTTTAAAAGGACAGATTGATAGACAGATAGATAGATTGGGTCCTGTTTCAGTAATAGTGAAATCAGACCTTCTTGCTGAGTACCTAAAAGTATACAATTTTTAGGAGTGGTTAAAATATGCTAATAGTGGATCTTTGAGTAGATCAAAAAAGGTTTCAGTTACCTCAACTGGTATGCCATCCAGCCATGGTCTAAAGGCTTTAATTGCAATTTGGCCTTCACACAAGTCATTCTGTACAGCTGTTACTTTTACAATAGTATTAGGGAAAAAATCCTTACAGTTAACTTCAGTTAGTGGAAATGGAGGAGACTGAAAATAGAACCTATTAAAGTACATTGCTTCCTATTTCAAAATATAATTTGGTAAATCGTGGATGACTGTCATTTCTAACAAGTTTCTGTAAATAATTTTTGGTAACATTTCTATGTTGAATATTCGCTTTATTTGTATAATACACTGAACAAAAATATAAACACAACATGTAAAGTGTTGGTCCCATGTTTGATGAACTGAAATAAAATATCCCAGAAATGTTCCATACTCACAAAAATTGTATTTCTCAAAAATGTTGTGTACAAATTTGTTTACATCCCTGTTAATGAGCATTTCTCATTTATCAAGATAATCCATCCACCTAACAGATGTGGCATATCGGGACGCTGATTGAACAGCATTATCATTACACAGGTGCACCTTGTACTGGGGACAATACAAAGCAGTTCTAAAATGTGCAGTTTTGTCAAACAACACAATGCCACAGATGTCTCAAGTTTTGAAGGAGCTTGCAATTGGCATGACGACTGCAGGAATGTCCAACAGAGCTGTTACCTGATCTATCATAACCCACCTCCAGTGCCATTTTAGAGAATTTGGTTGTATGTCCAACCGGCCTCACAACGCAGACCACGTGTAAGGCATCGTGTGGGCGAGCGATTTGCTGATGCCAAGGTTGTGAGAAGAGTGCCCCATGGTGGTGGCAGGCATAAACTACGAACAACGAACACCATTGCATTTAATCAATGTCAATTTGAATGCACAATGGCAAGATCCCGAGGCCCATTGTCGTGCCATTCATCTGCCGCCATAACCTCCTGTTTCAGCATTATAATGCATGGCCCCATGTTGCAAGGATCTGTACACATTTCCTGGAAGCTGAAAATGTCTATGGCCTGCATACTCACCAGACGTCACCCATTGAGCATGTTTGGAATGCTCTGGATTGACGTGTATGACAGCGTGTTCCAGTTCCCGTCAATATCCAGCAACTTTGCACAGCCATTGAAAAGGAGTGGGTCAACATTCCACAGGCTACAATCAACAGCCTTATAAACTCCATGCGAAGGAGATTTGCCTCATGCAGCGCGACACGTGGTGTTCACACCAGATATTGATTGGTGGATATATTTTTTTTAGGTATCTGTAACCAACAGATGATACCAATCTGTATTCCCAGTCATATGATATTCATAGATTAGGACCTAATTTATTTATTTCAAATGACTGATTTCCTTAAATAAACTGTAACTTAGTAAAATCTTTGAAATTGTTGCATGTTGCATTTATATATTTTTTCAGTACATATTATACTTGATCGTTCCCGAGTTGCTGATGTTACACATTTGCTAATAAGTTATAAACGGGAGGCCTGGCACATAGTAACAAGTTAGCAGGTGCCAGGATAAGTAACTAGCCAACTCCAGTCATGTGCTAATGTTTTATGGTAAGCCTATGTTTAGGTGGCTGGTAGTAACATTATAGCTTTTTGTTTAGTAGCCATATCTATGATTAAAAAGAGAATTGAGAGAATTGAGATACAATAGATCTCCGATTCTAATAACCTTTTCAAATTTTTGTCATATATTTGGCTAACTGTAGTTGTTTAGCTAACTTAGCTAGGTAGACTAACTAGCTACCTACGTTAGCAAACGTAAATATTTTTAACACAATAGTATGCTAGCCAGCAATATGCAGTATGGGTTTCAGTTGATAAACTAAAGTTAGCCAGCTAGCTAGGTGGCTTGCAGGAAAAATTACTTCGCTAGCCACCATATTTGTCATCTGCCCTATTGGTGTTAGCATCGACTGTAGCTGAGCTTCAAGCTAAATGCCACTCTTTGTTTCAAATCCTTTTCATTATATTCTGGTTGAAACATGTCAAATCAAAATCAAATCAAATTTTATTGGTCACATACACATGGTTAGCAGGTGTTAATGCGAGGGTAGCGAAATGCTTGTGCTTCTAGTTCCGACAGTGCTGTAATATCTAACAAGTAATCTAACTTTTCCCCAACAACTACCTAATACACACAAATCTATATGTATGGTTGAATGTAACCACTCTCAAATTCATAGATAGAGCGATGGATACACAATTAACATTTTAACCATATTCAGAGGCTTAAACAGTGTTTGTTTAAAATAAAATTGTTTACCAAAAATTGAGTTGAACATGTAAATGCTTGGGGTTCTGATGGGGGATGACAATTGGTCTAATAAGCTCATGAGGCATTTACTATAGAATGTATATTCTTGAAGAATCAATGGGTGTGTGTAAATAATTCTAAAGTAAAAATTGTTTTTAAATATGAAGCAATCACAGATTGACCATTTAAATCAGAGCCACCGGAAAACATGTGGGGAGGCCACATTTGCCGAGTACTGTAATTCTCTCCACTTTCAAAGAAAGCAGCAGCACCGACCGTGTCAATTCTTAGTTGAACATTTACCTGCACTGTCGCAGTCTACCATTGAAAACCATTGAAGACTACATGCAGAAAAGTTGAGCTATTTGTATTTGAGAAATATGACTGGCCGTTCATTCAAGCACCACTATGCTCCCGCGAATGACATATTTCCGAGCACTCGAGCAGAATAGAAGTTGATACTTTCCCACAATACACGAAAGATGTCCTGAGCAAAAAGAAGCACCCATCCAGTTGTGGAAAAAGTACTAAATTGTCATACTTAGGTAAAATTAAAGATAGTGAAACTGATTTTCAAAAGTAAACTAGAAAATGACTCAAGTAAAAGCCACCCAGTAAAATACTACTTGAGTTAAAATCTAGAAGTATTTGGTTTTAAAAATACTTAAGTATCAAAAGTAAAAGTAGAAATCATTGTAAATTTCTTATATTAAGCAAACCAGATGGCACAGTTATTATTATCATTTTTTTATGGATAGCCAGGGGCACACTCCAACACTCAGACATAATTTAAAAACAAAGCATTTGTGTTTAGTGAGTCTGCCAGATCAGATGCAGTAGGGATGACCAGGGATGTTGTCTTGATAAGTGTGGGAATTTGACAATTTTACTGTCCAAATGTAACAAGTACCTTTGGGTGTCAGGGAAAATGTATGGAGCAAAAAGTACATTATTTTCTTTCAGAATGTAGTGAAGTAAAAGTTGCCAAAAATATAAATAGTCAAGTAAAGAACAGATACCCCCAAAGTGAAGAATCGGACGATGTGCCCTTGAGCAAAGCAATTAACACTAATAGCTCCACTTAACCCCAATAAGCACCCATCAAGCCCTCAACTGGCAGCTTCATTAAATAGTACCTGCAAAACACCAGTCTCAACGTCAACAGTGAAGAGGTGACTCAGGGATGCTGGCTTTCTAGGCAGATGTCCTCTGTCCAATGTCTGTGTTCTTTTTCCCATCTTAATCTTTTATTTTTATTGGCCAGTCTGAGATATGGCTTTTTCTTTGCAACTCTTTGCAACAGCATTCCTGAGTCGCCTCTTCACTGTTGACGTTGAGACTGGTGTTTTGCGGTTACTATTTAATGAAGCTGCCAGTTGAGGACTTGTGAGGCGTCTGTTTCTCAAACTAAACACTCTAATGTACTTGTCCTTTTGCTCAGTTGTGCACCGGGGCCTCCCACTCTTTCTATTCTGGTTAGGGCCAGTTTGCACTGTTCTGTGAAGGGAGTAGTACACAGCGTTGTACGCTGTGTGCAGTTTCTTGGCAATTTCTCACATGGAATAGCCTTCAATTCTCAGAACAAGAATAGACTAACGAGTTTCAGAAGAAAGCTATTTGTTTCTGGCCATTTTGAGCCTGTAATCGAACCCACAAATGCTGATGCTCTAGATACTCAACTAGTCTATAGAAGGCCAGTTTTATTGCGTCTTTAATCAGAACAAAAGCTTTCAGCTGTGCTAACATAATAGCAAAAAGGTTTTCTAATGATCAATTAGCCTTTTAAAATGATAAACTTGGATTAGCTAACACAATGTGCAATTGGAACACAGGAGTGATGGTTGCTGATATTGGGCCTCTGTACGCCTATGTAGATATTCAATAAAATAAAAAAAAGCTGCCGTTTACAGCTACAATAGTCATTTACAACCTTAACAATGTCTATACTGTATTTCTGAACAATTTGATGTTATTTTAATGGACGAAAAATGTCATTTTCTTTCAAAAACAAGGACATTTCTAAGTGACCCCGAAGTTTTGAACGGTAGTGTACGTAATATAGGTATGCACGTCAGCTTTGACATCGGTTTTGCACATCGGGGTGTTAAACTAGATATCAGCCGATACCGATGTCGGCATTTTTAGCTAATAGCTTCCGATTCCGATATGTTCTCCATTTTATCGTGCATCCCTAATGCCAACCTATAGGCCCTGAATGACCCTAATCCATTAAAAACTACACCATATCCGGGACCGTGAGAAAAATAGTTAGCGTTGGACCTTGACATAGCTTACGAATAGGACCCAGAGCTTTATCTGACCAGGTCATAAGATCAGGAAAAACTCCAGGCCCCAATAAGACATGTACACATTTTGCCACACCACTTTTGAACCTGTGGTGCCACCACTGCTTTAAATACTATAACTTATAAATGTCTCAAGAGCATAGCGTAACGGTCTTACCTTATCATAACCCAAAATATAAGGTTGCATTGCTCCATTGTTTATAACAGGAGCATAAACCATGTATAGCTTCAAAATATGTTCAAAAACTGTCAACTACCTTGTCCATTTCCCATCCGAGTAGGTTTATGTAGTAGGTTAGGCCAAATGTAGGGTTAAGAAGCGGTTTCGCGGACACAGATGAAACCTAGTCCTGGACAATAAATAATTTGACTGGATATTGTCCATTGATCTTGCTTTTTAGTCCAGGACTAGGCTTAATCTGTGTCTGGGAAAATCTCACCATAATGTTTAAATGAGTCGAATGGGATGATGTTTACATTATCAACCTCATTAATGGGAAAAAAAACTACTCTAAAAGTATGTATTAGGCTGTTTGAGAGAAGGTTTGAATCCTAATCAACCCATCCAATGTGAGTACATCTGTTTTTCAAGTACAGTATATCAATAAAGCTACAGTAATCTAGCAGTAGTCAAGCTCCTTATGCTGAAAAGCCATGTTAGTGCATAGGTCAAACTAGCTTTGGAATTTGCAAGTGAGAGTGGACATCCTTAGGTGCAATAGTTCAAACTTAAAATAAAGGCAAGCTGCTTGGCTCCCTAGCCAAGGAGAGGAAACAATGAAAAAGACAGCCTTGCGGATGTCATTCATTTATTGGGAGAGGATAGCTAGACGGAAGACGGAGCACTTCAGTAACAAGCAAACTGACCAGTCTACCCAACCTTTAGATCGATTGCAATGCATTTCCAAAATACCCAATGCTTTAATTCTAGACTTCATAGAGCAAAGAAAACGACTACGAAATTGTCAAAACCAAGAAATATATGGAAATATATGGAATCCCGATAACCCCCTCTAACCCCCCCTTCTCTTTCTTTCCTTGTTCTTTTCTCTTTAGCAGACACTTGTGGATAATATTCCATTAGTCTCATAAAGACAGGATGGAACCCACTCTCACTTCATTTAACATCTCTTTCTCATTATCTCACTCCTCTCCTCCCCTCACTCTGGCCATCAGCTCAGAGGTACAATAAGAGAGTGGAGGGAGGAGGAAAAGAAAATATAAAATTAAAATGTAAAAAGTAAGATAATTGAAAATCTAGCTGCAGTGTGAATGTGAATGCCCTGCTTCATCCTTTTTCCTTTCGCTCTCTCTACTGCTCCCTCCTCTCGCCTCCACTTTTTCCCTATTTGATTTATTTACCTGCTGCGCCTGATTGGTTGACCTCTCTTAGACGGTTGGGCTGGCTGAGACACAGGTTCAGATTTGAGGATGCAGATACTCTAAGTGTCTGTATTACCCGAGACATGCACACACACAGTCTTTTACAACTAACCTTGTGGGGACACAAAATTCAGTCCCATTCAAAATCCTATTTTCCCTAACCCCTAACCTAACTCTAACCCTTATCATAACTTTCACCCCAAAACCTAACCTTAACCCTAAACTTACTCTAACCCTAGCACTAATTCCAACCTTAACCCTAAACCCCTAGAAATAGCATTTGACCTTGTGGGGACTAACAAAATGTTCCCAGTTGGTCAAATTTTTGTTTGTTTATTATTCTTGTCCCCACAAGTATAGTTAAACACGTCCACACACACATGCACGAAGGCACACACACACACACACGGGGTAAGTAATTTCTTATTAATTTTGACAATTTATAGTGACAGCCCTCCGGATGAAGGGCATTTAGACACAATTTAATAACATGCTGCATTATTGATCAGCTCATTTCAGAGGTGAAATATAGCTAATTGTCTCGCTTCAGTGATTAATCGAAGGGTACCTGGGGTAGCTGCATCTGCTTCAGGATCTCAGGCAGACACTAGAGGGTGAGACTCTTACAGTAATTATTCCTAATCAGTACTGTACCTGTATCTCATCTGCCAGTACAGTACATCATCTCTTAGTAGCTCTTGTAACCTTGTATAACCTAGTATAACTAGTACCTCAGCAGCGACCATTTAGCTCTAACAGCCTAACCAGTGTCTTTTTTTGTATTACTATGCTATTGGCACACTGTTAGGGATTGCCATGAATTTGACAGTAATTTACAGGTAGCTTAAAGGCAAGTAAGTTACTGTAGTTCATTTTGGAGTACACCTACAGTTATCTAAATACAATATCAAAACAAGTACTGTGTAATGACACAGTACACTACCATATAATTGACTGTATTATACTGTAAAAAAGTTATTGAAATTCATTGAGGGGATTGAGGTTTGTATTTCGCTGTAATTAAATTCCTGTTATGGAATTGGTTCAAGCAGATTGACTGCTAGGTAACACATTACAGCATATCAATAAATAGTCGGTATTTTATATCACTACCACTTCTAGAGGCCTTAAAAGGATTCCAAACTCGCAGCGACTTCAGTGCAACACAGACCAAAAGGACATAGCAAAATGCTCAAGCATAGTTTTAAGACTTTCTGCTACTCCAATCTGTCCCCTACATTTTAAATTGATAGGGCAATATTACCACAAGTTAAATTGTTACAGCACTCTCAGTAATGGGTGCAACAAATATAGCCTCTAACAAGGCACCACTCAAAATATGTTACTGACCCAGAAACAACAATACCATGCACTCACTAACGGCGGCGTCCCATGTCTCCTCCGCGCGCCTGAACCAGTCGTCCACCGCAGGAGCCTCGGTCTGACTCTGATGCCAAGGCGCCAGAACCGGCTGGTACCCCAGTAAGCACTGGAAGGGGGAGAGGTTAGTGGAGGAGTGGCGGAGTGAGTTCTGAGCCATCTCGGCCCAGGGCACGAACGCTGCCCACTCCCCCGGCCGACCCTGGCAATACGACCACAGAAACCTGCCCACATCCTGGTTAACTCTCTCCACCTGCCCATTACTCTCCATGAATGCCTTCCAGACCTTCAAAGTGAACTGGGAACCTTGATCAGACACTATATCCTCAGGCACCCCGTAGTGCCGGAAGACGTGCCTCCACAGTCTGTAGGGCCGTAGGGAGACCGGGCAGAGGGAGGAGACGGCAGGACTTAGAGAACCGATCCACAACAACCAGGGTCGTGGTGTTTCCCTGTGAGGGGGGGGGGGGGGGTCGGTAAAAAAATCCACCGACAGGTGCGACCAAGGCCGCTGTGGAACGGGTAAGGAGTGTAGTTTCCCTCTGGGCAGGTGCCTAGGAGCCTTACACTGGGCGCACACCGAGCAGGAGGAAACATAAACCCTCACGTCCTTGGCCAAGGTAGGCCACCAGTACTTCCCAACCAAACAGCGCACCGTCCGACCGATCCCAGGATGCCCAGAGGAGGGTGACATGTGGGCCCAATAGATCAACCGGTCATGGACAGCAGACGGCACGTGCAGACGCCCTGCGGGACACTGGAGGGGAGTGCTGCACGTAATGCCTGCTCAATGTCCGCATCCAGCTCCCACACGACCGGCGCCACCAGGCAGGAGGCCGGGAGTATGGGAGTGGGATCCATGGGCCGCTCCTCTGTGTCATACATTCGGGACAGTGCGTCTGCCTTCATGTTTTGGGAACCTGGTCTGTAGGAAAGGGAAAAGACAAAACGGGTGAAAAACATGGGCCACCTTGCCTGGCGAGGGTTCAGTCTCCTCGCTGCCCGGATGTATTCCAGATTGCGGTGGTCAGTCCAGATGAGAAAAGGGTGTTTAGCCCCCTCAAGCCAATGTCTCCACGCCTTCAAAGCCTTGACCACAGCCAACAGCTCCCGATCCCCCACGTCATAGTTTCGCTCCGCCGGGCTGAGCTTCTTCGAGAAGAAGGCACAGGGGCGGAGCTTCAGTGGCGTACCTGAGCGCTGAGAGAGCACGGCTCCTATGCCAGCCTCGGACGCGTCCACCTCCAATATGAATGCCAAAGAGGGTTCCGGATGGGCTAGCATGGGAGCCGAGGTAAACAGAGCCCTCAGGTGACCAAAAGCCCTGTCCACCTCAGCCGACCACTGCAAACAAACCGGCCCCCCTTCAGCAGTGAGGTAATGGGAGCCGCTACCTGACCAAAACCCCGGATAAACCTCTGGTAGTAATTGGCAAACCCGAGGAACCGCTGCACTTCCTTTACCGTGGTGGGAGTCGGCCAATTACGCACGGCTGAAATGCGGTCACTCTCCATCTCCACCCCCGAGGTGGAAATGCGGTACCCTAGGAAGGAGACGGACTGTTGGAAGAACAGGCATTTCTGAGCCTTGACGTACAGGTCATGCTCCAACAGTCGACCAAGCACCC
This sequence comes from Salvelinus alpinus, assembly GCF_045679555.1. Lineage (NCBI taxonomy): Eukaryota > Metazoa > Chordata > Actinopteri > Salmoniformes > Salmonidae > Salvelinus > Salvelinus alpinus. The sequence goes on from NC_092088.1 coordinate 34,506,722, forward strand.
TGCGCACCAAGGACACATGCTCGGCGCGTGTAGCGGAGTATATCAGAATGTCAGCAATATACACCACTACACCCTGCCCATGCAGGTCCCTGAAAATCTTGTCTACAAAAGCTTGGAAGACTGATGGAGCATTCATCAATCCGTACGGCATGACGAGGTACTCATAATGCCCTGAGGTCGTACTGAGCGCCGTCTTCCACTCGTCTCCCTCCCGGATACGCACCAGGTTGTAAGCAGTCCTGAGATCTAGTTTGGTGAAGAAGCACGCTCCATGCATTGACTCAATCGCTGTGGCGATAAGAGGTAGCGGGTACCTGTACCTCACCGTGATCTGATTCAGGCCTCGGTAGTCAATACACGGGCGCAGACCTCCCTCCTTCTTCTTGACAAAAAAGAAACTCGAGGAGGCGGGTGAAGTGGAGGACCGAATGTACCCCTGATGCAGGGATTCGGAGACATATGTTTCCATAGCCGCCGTCTCCGCCTGTGAGAGGGGATACACGTGACTCCTGGGAATTGCAGCGTCTACTAGGAGATTAATCGCACAATCGCCCCGTCGATGGGGTGGTAATTGAGTCGCCTTCTTTTAGGAGAAGGCGAGAGCCAAATTGGCATATTCAGGGGGAATGCACACGGTGGAGACCTGATCTGGACTTTCCACCGTAGTAGCACCAACGGAAACCCCTAAACACCTCCCCGAGCACTCTCACGACCACCCCGTGAGAGCCCTCCGTTGCCAAGAAACAGTGGGGTCATGACAAGCTAACCAGGGTAGGCCTAGCACCACAGGAAACGCAGGAGAGTCAATGAGGAAGAGACTAATTCTCTTCTTGTGAGCCCCCTGCGTCACCATGCCCAGAGGAGCAGTGGCCTCCCTAATCAACCCTGACCCTAATGGTCGACTATCTAAAGTGTGAACGGGGAAGGGCACAGCCACGGGAACAATGGGGATCCTTAAACTATGGGCGATCCATCTATCTATAAAATTCCCAGCCGTGCCTGAATCGACGAGCGCCTTATGCTGGGAATGCAGGGAAAACTCAGAAAAAGTAACATACAAAAACATATGTGCAACAGAGGGCTCTGGGTGAGAATGGTGCCGGCTTACCTGGGGTGACGCCACAGTGCCCTGCCTGCTGCCTCGATCCCCAGAGGAACCACCCAGCACCAACCGTCAGTGTGACCTCTGCGGCCACAGATGGTGCACGAGCTGGAACCTCCTCCGGTGTGCCTCCGGAACCTCCCAGCTCCATGGGTATCGGAGAGGTGGTGCGGGGGGATGGAACCGGCAGATCCCGATCTGAACGTCCGCGGGTAGCCAGCCGGATGGACAGGTCCACCAGCTGGTTGAAGGTGTGGTTGGTGTCTCTGCAGGTCAACCCCCGGCGGACGTCCTCGCGCAAACTGCAATGATAATGGTCGATCAGGGCCCTGTCGTTCCATCCCGCGCCGGCGTCCAGGGTCCAAAACTCCAGGGTGAACTCTGGGGCGCTCCTCGTCCCCTGCCTCAGATGGAAGAGGCGCTCACCTGCTGCTCTACCCTCGGGCGGGTGGTGAACTCCTCGAAATGGTCCAACGCCGCATCTCCCTCTCCCCACACGGCGTTGGCCGACTCCAGGGCTTTCCCAGAGAGGCACGAGACGAGGGCGGACACCCTCTCACGTTCCGAAGGAGCCAGGTGGACGTTTGCCAGGTATAGGTCGAGCTGCGACAGGAACCCCTGGCAGCGTGCAGCCGTCCCGTCGTATTCCCGGGGAAGTGCGAGACGAATCCCACTGGGACCAGGAGAAGGGGGGGTGAGTAGTGGAGACCCCGATTGTGCTGGATGAGGCACTGGAAGAACTCCCTGTCTCTCCCAGCGGTCCATTGTTTGGACAACGCGGTCCATGGCGGTGCCAAGATGGTGGAGCATCGCCGCGTGCTCCCGGACGCGCTCCTCCATCCCTATACCAGGGGCACCTGCTCCTGCTGACTCCATTAGTGGTTGTGGGATTCTGTAAGGGAGTGCGTAACTGGCGGCAGGGAAGTCAGGCGCAGGAGAGCAAAACTGGGTAATCAACGGAGCAGTTTTATTCATAAAACCACTGGAAACCAGAACAAACAAATGGGTACAAAACCGTCGCGCACCAGAGAAAACGTGCACATGCACTTACAATAAAAAATCCCACACAAAGACATGGGGGGAAAAGAGGGTTAAATATACAACAAGTAATTGAGGGAATTGAAACCAGGTGTGAGGGAAAACAAGAAAAAACACATGGAAAATGAAAAGTGGATCGATGTTGGCTAGAAGACCGGCGACGCCGCCCTAACAAGGAGAGGACCCGACTTCGGCGGAAGTCATGACAGCTCCAACCATTTCCATTTAGCCTGACCCTTACTTTACTCTCACCTTCACAATCCCTGTCGTTCTTTTATCTCAGTTCCTTCCTTCAAACCCAATAATACCTTCAGCAGTGAGACAAACTGTAGCTCTGGAAGGAACGAGGGAGTGAGAAAATGAAAGAAGAGAGTGAAGGAGTGTGAGAGAACTGGCACAATCACAGCCCCGCTGGCTGCAAAGGAGAGGGCAGTTGAGAGCAGGAGAACAGGAGCAGGAGGCGATATGGGGGGAGAGGCGAGGCCCCTTAGTCAACATAGGTGTAATCATGGCTACATTGTGGCGAACAGTTGGACCTCAGTACCTCCTTACAGGCACCCAGCGGGACACACCTGTCCACAGCCCCTTCAGTACCTTTGTACACCACACGTCCAGACACCGCCTGTGCAAATTACACCTTTTTAACATTCTGCACATGCATAAAAGAACAGGACATCAAATGAGAGGGTGACTGCAACTTGACGTGTGTTCAGTGTTCTGTATTCTTTCAATATAAGCACTAACAGACATTGTGCTTTTCGTAAGTGGAATGCACTGCTGTGTCTAATTGTCAGTGAGTGCACTCTGAGAATAGCTGGCTAACGATGTAGGTGGTGATAATAATTACTTTATTTATTTAGATTTGTTTATAAGGCACTTTTTGTACAGTGTATATAATATTATAATATATGCCATTTAGCAGACACTTATCCAATGAGTCTTACAGTCATGCGTGCATACATTTTCAAATGGGTGGTCCCAGCAGGAATCAAACTCACAGTCCTGGCGTTGTAAGCGCTCTGCTCTACCAAGTGAGCCACAGAGGACCACAAAGGAGTGCATTATTATATTATTAAGTCCCAGTATTATCCTGATCACAACAACTCCAACTCACTTCTGCACTGCTCTGTCCATGTGTGCTGAAATCCTTAATATAATTACAGAGGAGAAGAGCTAATTCATGTCGAACTCAGTTCACCCAAATTTCAAAATGACACATTGGTTTCCTTACCCTGTAAGCAGTCTATGGAATAGGTATGACAGCAGGCCGTCATTGTAAATAAGAATTTGTTCTTAACTGACTTGCCTAGTTAAATAAAGGTAAAATAAAAATAGGTGGTTTTATTTACCTGCCACAGTTTCCAAATGCAAAAATCCCAATCAGGTCATGGAACCGATAATAGCATTTTTCGGGCATCATGTCCAAATCTTCCAAAAGTATCTAAAATTGATTGTGAAGCTCAAGAAAAGATTCCGGTTCCAGTGGCATGCATTGAAACACTTGGCCTTTTCGTGGCATTCTTTTGCAAACTACTATGAATTAACATACTTGTTTCCTAAAACCTGTCAATACTAAACATCATATAAAGGTGTGGGACATTCTTTGTGTGACAATAAATAACTAGCAGGTCTATTACACTCCAGCAGCTAAAATTGTTCCGTCTAGAATTGTGGGAACATGGCGTCTCTCAACACCAGACAACAGAAAGAGCAGGCCGCTACTATACGAGAGATTGTTTGTGAGGAGATTACAGGACCTCTGCCCTCGACTTACAATTAAAACCTGTAAATGTATTGTTGTCAGTGCTCACTGCTAAAGTGAATCCCTATTCAACCAAAGTGGAACGTCTGGGGAAGACAGCCAATGCGACAGAGGTGCGACTCCATGACCTGGAAACAACGCAAGCTAAGTTGGAAAGGACAATCAAACTCCAAAAGAAAAAAAACAGATCCCCTTGAAAATCGTTCCCGTAAAGCGGGCAAACACAACTTCTTTCATGAGCAATCTTTTCTATGAACTGTTTGAGCAGGAGAAGCTGGTTCCCATGCCACTGATTAACATTGCGCACCGCACGTGTCCTCTCCGGAACGGCTCTCGCTGTATGATTGTACGGATCCGCAGCTTTTTGAAGTCAAACTGCGAATTGTTCATAGCCATAGCCTAGCCTATGGCTATGATGCTGCCCTCAGCATAAAACAATATTGTGTGGGTACAAGGAACAATATTACTACTTTATTATTTATTTTTGAAGACCAAGAATATGCTGCTTAAGAGATTTCATTTACATTTTTGTCATTTAGCAGACGCTTTTATCCAGAGCGACTTACAGTAGTCAGTACATACATTTTCATACTTTTTCATACTGGGCCCCCGTGGGAATAAAACCCACACCCCTGGTGTTGCAAGTGCCATGCTCTACCAACTGAGACACACATTTCATATGTAAGGCTGCCACTTGCTGTTATGCTACAACCCTGTTATTAAAGTATAGGGAGGGGGGAACATGGGGGCTCGGGAAGGGGGCAGGGAAGGGGGAATGATTTATAGAGAGGGTCTTCTGGGTGGGGAGTGACCAATGGGTGTGTTTCCCTATGGATCCTGCTTTTAATTTTACACCCATGGGCTTATCAACAGTAAAGATGACAATTACATTTTAGAAAAACAAGTACAACACTAGCTATTCACTTGTGGAATTTGAAAGGCCTTTATATTCCTATCAACCGTTCCAGCTGGTTTGATATTCTAGCAAGAAACCATGTTGATATAGCAATGCTCCAAGAAACACACCTGCTCCAAAAGGGAGCAATTTTTTTTATTTTTTTTTACTATTTTCTACATTTTAGAATATTAGTGAAGACATCAAAACGATGTAGTAACCAAAAAAGTGTTAAACAAATATTGTATATTTAAGATTCTTCAAAGTAGCCACTCTATGCATTCTCTCAAACAGCTCTATGATGTAGTCACCTGGAATGCATTTCAATTAACAGGTGTGCCTTGTTAAAAGATAATTTGTGGGATTTATTTCCTTCTTAATGTGTTTCAGCCAATCAGTTGTGTTGTCACAAATTAGGGTTAGTATACAGAAGATAGCCCTATTTGGTAAAAAACCAAGTCCATATTATGGCAAGAACAGCTCAAATAGGCAAAGAGAAATGACAGTCCATCATTACTTTAAGACATGAAGGTCAGTCAATCCTGAAAATTTCAAGAACTTTGAAAGTCTTTTCAACTGCAGTCGCAAAAACTATCAAGCGAAATTGTCTCTCGTGAGGACCGCCACCGGAAAGGAAGACCCAGAGTTACCTCTGCTGCATTAGAGTTACCAGCCTCAGAAACTGCAGCCCAAATGAATGTGTCACAGAGTTCAAGTAACAGACACATCTCAACATCAACTGTTCAGAGACTGCGTGAATCAGGCCTTCTTGGTCGAATTGCTGCAAAGAAACTACTATTAAAGGACACCAATAATAATAAGAAACTTGCTTGGGCCAAGAAACACGCGCAAAGGACATCAAACCGGTGGAAATCTGTCCTTTGGTCTAATGAATCCAAATGTTTTATTTTTGGTTCCAACCGAGGTGTCTTTGTGAGACGCAGAGTAGGTGAACTGATGATCTCTGCATGTGTGGTTCCCACCATGAAGCATGGAGTAGGAGTTGTGATGGTGTGGGGGTGCTTTGCTGATGACACTGTCTGATTTATTTAGAAATGAAGGAACACTTAACCAGCATGGCTACCACAGCATTCTGCAGCGATACGCCATCCCATCTAGTTTGCGCTTAGTAGGACTATAATTTGTTTTTCAACAGGACAATGACCCATCACACCTCCAGGCTGTGTAAGGGCTATTTGACCAAGAAGGAGAGTGGTGGAGTGCTGCATCAAATGACCTGGCCTCCACAATCCCGTGACCTCAACCAAATTGAGATGGTTTGGGATGAGTCTGACCACAGAGTGAAGGAAAAACAGCAAACAAGTGCTCAGCATACGTGGGAACTCCTTCAAGACTGTTGGAAAATAATTCCACGTGAAGCTGGTTGAGAGAATGCCAAAAGTGTGCAAAGCTGTCATCAAGGCAAAGGGTGGCTACTTTGAAGAATCTTAAACATAAAATATATTTTGATCTGTTTAACACTTTTTTGGTTACTACATGATTCCATATGTGTTATTTCATAGTTTTGATGTCTTCACTATTATTCTACAATGTAGAAAACAGTAAAAATAAAGAAAAACCCTTGAATGAGTAGGTGTGTCCAAACTTTTGACTGCCACTGTAAAATAGAGAACAATTTGTACAAACTGGCTGTTTTTTTCTTCAGCCCCAAACAAAACTAAAGGTGTAACCATGATGATACATAAGAAACTCAAAATCACCATCCTTGGTAAAGGCAAAGACCAAGGCAGAATCACTTTCCTTAAATGTATCCATAATGGAAAGAAAACTGCCTTTATTAATGTGCATGCTCCAAATTCCTACGTATTCTTTTTTTTTAACAGCATATTGTTAGAATTAACTGAATTCCATCTGCTTATTTGGACAGACATAAATGCCATTCTGGACATGCGGGACAAATCTAAAAAGACCAAAGTAAAGCATTTTCTATTCAAACAGGCACAAAGCATTCTCCCAAATCGATTTCGTACTATTATCTACCCTATTTTCGTTTATCAAGAAAATTGACATATGAGCCTATCATCATGCTTATTACTGCCATATACACATGTCAGAATCTCCTAAATGAGCCACAAGATGGTGCTTTAATGTTTCCTTATAACAAAGTCATACTTTCTGTGAACAATTTCAAACAAAATTTAAAGAATTCATAATGATTTACAAAAGTTCAGTCGATGATCCTCGGATTTTATGCGATTTAAAGGTTTTTTAAAAAACTGCATTTCTGTCGGGAACGAATAAATCACAAATAAAGAATGGGATGAGTTGTTAAACGATGTTAGAGCATTCTCAACAACAAAAAAATCTGACCATTCTTCAAAGTCAAGACAAAACTAAATCTATTGATCAGACAGATAGCAGAATTTGCTATCCGTTGAGTTAGACTCAACCATTACTTACATGGTAATCGACCCAGTCGTCTGCTGGCTAACAGGCTTCGCAGTAATGATCAATTAGTGGATCTTGCAACTATTGAATCTGAATCAGGTGAATTACCATCAGAACCCAAATTAATCAACCAAATATTTTCCCGTTTCTATAAAGAATTGTACAGTTCTGATTGTGACTCCAACACAAGCCAGATCGAGTCCTTATTCAAAGATATAAGAACTCCTCTTCTCTCAACTGAGGAAGCCGGCTTGCTGGGAGCCCAAATCTCTCTCCATTTACTCAAAAGGGCATTGGATAACAAGAATAAAAGCAAATCACCTGGATGGGATGATATTCCTCCTGAAGTCTATTTAAAATGTTGGAATCAATTAGGTCCACTGTTGCTCAAAATTATGAATACAGCTGTTCACAAAGGTTAATTTGGGAGAGATGTGAACACAGCACTAATTTTGCTTTTATAAAAAAAGGTAAGGATGCCACGCAGTGCTCGGATTATCACCCCTCTCTTTGATAAACACAGATATGTTTTCCAAAATGTTGTCGTCTCATCTCGGGACTTGCTTACACAAATTGATCCACACGGACCAAAGCGGATTTGTTTAAAAGCATTTATCCTCGGATAATCTTAAATCAGGTTTTAAGAAATGTTAGCAAATTTGACATGCAGTTGACAGCGCATGTCAGAGCAAAAACCAAGCCATGAGGTCGAAGGAATTGTCTGTAGAGCTCTGAGACAGGATTGTGTCGAGGCACAGATCTGGGGAAGAGTACCAAAAAATGTCTGCAGCATTAAAGGTCCCCAAGAACACAGTGGCCTCCATCATTCCTTAATGGAAGAAGTTTGGAACCACCAAGATTATATACGGTATGTGTGCCATTCAGAGCGTGAATGGGCAACACAAAATATTTAAATGAATGGGGTATGGTAGTAGGTGCCAGGTGCACTGGTTTGAGTGTGTCAAGAACTGCTGGGTTTTTAACTCTCAACAGTTTCCAGTGTGTATCAAGAAGGACATCCAGCCAACTTGACACAACTGTGGGAAGCATTGGAGTCAACATGGGCCAGCATCCCTGTGGACCACTTTTGAAACCTTGTAGAGTCAATGCCCCAACAAATTGAGGCTGTTCTAATGTTTTGTACACTCAGTGTGTGTGTGTGTGTGTGTGTGTGTGTGTGTGTGTGTGTGTGTGTGTGTGTGTGTGTGTGTGTGTGTGTGAGTGTGTAAATATATATATATATACAGTTGATGTCGGATATTTACATACACTTAGGTTGGAATCATTAAAACTCCAACTTGATTTGCACTTTTCGCACCAAAGTACATTCATCTCTAGGAGACAGAACACGTCTCGTTCCGGGGCGATATGACAGCTGCGTGGTCCCATGGTGTTGATACTTGCATACTATTGTTTGTACAGATGAACTTGGTATCTTCAGGCGTTTGGAAATTGCTCCCAAGAATGAACCAGACTTGTGGAGGTTATGGCTGATTTCGTTAGATTTTTGCATGATGTTCGCAAAGAGGTACTGAGTTTGAAGGTAGGCCTTGAAATACATCCACAGGTACACCTCCAATTGACTCAAATTATGTAAATTAGCCTATCAGAAGCTTCTAAAGCTTTGACATCATTCTGGAATTTTACAAGCTGTTTAAAGGCACATTCAACTTTGTGTATGTAAACGTCTGACCCACTGGAATTGTGATACAGTGAATTATAAGTGAAATAATCTGTCTGTAAACAATTGTTCTAAAAATGACTTGTGTCATGCACAAAGTAGATGTCCTAACCGACTTGCCAAAACTATAGTTTGTTAACAAGACATTTGTGGAGTGGTTGAAAAATGAGTTTTAATGACTCCAGCCTAAGTGTATGTAAACTTCCGACTTCAACTGTGTATGTTTAAATATATATATATTACACTGAGCATACACCCCTTCCTTTTGCCCTCAGAACAGTCTCAATTCATCGTAGCATGGACTCTACAAGGTGTTTTAAGCGTTCCACAGGGATGCTGGCCCATGTTGACTCCAATGCTTCCCACAGTTGTGTCAAGTTGGCTGGATTTCCTAAAGTTATTCAGCCAGACTGCTCCCACTCCCAATGGGCTCTCCACCATCCTCCCTAGACTAGAATGGAGACATGGAGTCTCCAGAATTCCCCACCTCTCTATAAGTGGGTGGGGAGAAAGTAGTCTTTTGCTGCTACATCTAGAGCGGCTGAAGTCGAGTAGATGGGGAGGCTGGTGGAAGAGAGGGGGGCTTACGGCCCTATTACACATTATAGAGCAGCCAGGCCAGTTAAAAGAGAAACTGAAGCCCCTTTTGTATTACAGATTTCTCATGGCTATTAGAGGCATGGATTTTTTCTTTCTCTTACATAAGTACTTCCACACAACTTAGCTGGTCAATTGTGCTCAGCTCTGCACTACTGAACTATTCACTGTGCCACTCCCAGCTCTGAAACTACATGTTGACTGATGTGTGCGTTGTGGTTATTTACTGAGCCGCAGCGGCAGTTGTGTTAATGAGACATTGTTTACAGGCTGCTGTGTGGAGAGAGATAGAGACAGACTGTCAGGCTTTAGGAAGGGAAAAGGATATCCCCATATCTCGTACACACTCCTCGCTCCCTAAACAGTCACTTGCACGCCACACATATGAATGATCACACTCTCTCAAATATATCTAAACACTCCATACAAGTATTCTGCACACATTTGGGACACTCACATTGGCCATGTCGAAATGTGGCTTGCCTGCTACTTACTTCAGCTGCATAATGTGTAATGACAAAGCAAAAATATGTTGATGTGTTAGGGGATCTGTAAGATATGGCCATTTGTTGTTGTATTTGCACTGTGAAGGTGTTTTTATGGGATCACTGTTGATGGATTCTCCCTGTGTGGAGGGTGGATTTACTAAATCATGATTGATTGATCCTGTGGATTCGATGCCCGATGACATCCAAAAAAGTCCTCCCTTTCTTTCAGAGTAGGAGTTTAACCCCCCACTACCACTATTCATCTTTTTCTCCCCCTTATTTATTTCTCTCTACCTCTTCCTCTCTCTCTCACACATCTCTGTCTTTATATATATATATCTTTCCATCCCTCTCTCAAAAGGTGACAGGCACCTTAATCCAGTGAGACATATGTGTCATCAGCACTACTGATGCATGCCTGTCTTTCTGCAAGAGGACAGGAGGGAGGGATGTATGACTTACAGAGAGAGGGAGTATGCACGTGTGTGTGTGTGTGTGTGTGTGTGTGTGTGTGTGTGTGTGTGTGTGTGTGTGTGTGTGTGTGTGTGTGTGTGTGTGTGTGTGTGTGTGTGTGTGTGTGTGTGTGTGTGTGTGTGTGTGTGTGTGTGTGTGTGTGTGTGTGTGTGTGTGTGTGTGTGTGTGTGTGTGTAAATGAGAGAAAGAGAGAGAGTTTAGGAGTAGGAGAGAGAGAGTGAGAGACAGAGAGAGATATAGTGAGACGCTAGCCAGGTAAGGTGGAGTGATAGGCAGTGATGTCAGAGGATGTAGACAAAGGCAGCCAGTCAGCTTATTTTACCTGTGTTATGCTGTTGTGTTCCCTGGGCAATGAACTTTGGCCTCACAGCACACCTAAACGACCACTGATAGTGTGTGTGCGTGCATGTGTGTTGTTAGGTTTCCTGGACAATGGACCTTGGCCCCCCAGCATACCCCTTTAGTACAACTGATATGGGCTGAGTAGCATACACAGAATCACACAGAAACAAACACCCTCTGGTGGGAGGTGCAACACAGCAGACAGACAAAGAAAGCCACATATATATGGAGGGGTGTTCACATATACCCTTTTCCCCTATGTGGTCACTATCTACTGCTCCTGACCAGGAACCTATGCGTGTGGATGTGTCTGTGCGTGCTTGTGTAGGTTTCTTTGTTTCTATTGTATTTGGGAGTTTGGATATATTTGCCTATGTTTCAGTGTAAGATACAATTCCAATTAATGAACATGTTTTACAAGTTTGCTGACAAACTCCTTTGCATCTACAGGGGAGTGTGTGTGTATTCCTACAGTAGCTGGCTTTTCAGACTGACCATGAACAAAGCACACAAGAACCTTCAGCATTCTAAACTGCTCCTCTGCCCAGAACCCATCTTTATTTTATTCATTTAACCTTTATTTAACTAGGCAAGCCAGTTAAGAACAAATTCTTATTTACAATGACGGCATACCCCGGCCAAACCCTAACCTGGACGATGCTGGGCCAATTGTGCGCCGCCCTATGAGACTCCCAATCACGGCAGGTTGTGATACAGCCTGGAATCAAACCGGGGTCTGTAATGACGCCTCTAGCACTGAGAGGCTGTGCCTTAGACCGCTAAGTCACTCGGGAGCCCTCTAAACTATCTTATTTGTGTATTGTACATACAATATAAATACTATTTGGTTAAGTATACCTGTGTATCCTGAACTTGCCTCTCTGACTCTGGAATTGAGCAATTGAAGGCTAGATTCTATCAGATCCGCGCTAGCCGACACCCGCTTAGCAGTTGTTTTGGCGGTGTCTGAGGTGAAACTGTGTTAGAGATGTCAAATCCAAAAGCGGCTTCTGGCATTATACCTATCGCGGTCATTGCCATTGGCTGCATGGAGTTGCATTATTAGAAAATTTCCATGCAGCTGTGTTTACAAGTTGGAATGTGTGATGTAATCTACACCTCGATTAGGCTAGAAATCTTCATTATTTAGTTTCATGATTTTCAACATGAATGTCATTATTTCTATATAGCCTACACTTTCACATTCTGAACTTCGAATGCGGGTGGGATGGGTGTGGCTTAGTGAATTTACCATACAAGCAGCGCTCCCTGATTTGAAAGTTCCAACGAAGTTATACCTCCGACATATCATGTAAATAACCAACACCTGCATAGCAGATCATTGTTCTTATCACGGGTTATATATTCCTCATATTCAGCACCACCCCGACTTCAACATATGTGAAACTGGAGCGTTTCTACAGTACCAGTCAAAAGTTTGGACACACTTGCTCATTCAATGTTTTTTTTTTTTTTTTTTTTTTACTATTTTCTACATTGTAGAATAGTAGTGAAGACATCAAAACCATATAGTAATCAAAAAGTGTTAAAAAAATCAACATATATTTTATATATACCAAGAATTCTTTAAAATCAAATGCCGACCGCATTATCTACCAAGATAATTCTCTTCGATTATAGTCACAGCTGTGTATATACCCCCCAAGCAGATACCTTGACCCCCCTGAAAGAACTTCACTGGACTCTATGTAAACTGGAAACCATATATCCCGAGGTTGCATTTATTGTAGCTGGGGATTTTAACAAAGCTAATCTGAGAACAAGGCTTCCTAAATTCTATCAGCATATTGAATGCGCAACACGAGCTGGTAGCATTCTGGACCATTGCTGCTGTAACTTCCGCGATGCATACAAAGCTCTCCCCCGCCCTCCCTTTGGCAAATCTGACCATGACTTAATTTTTAATTTTGCTCCCAGCCTATAGACATAAACTAAAACAGGAAACGCCCGTGCTCAGGTCTATCCATTGCTGGTCTGACCAATCGGATTCCACGCTTCAAGATTGCTTCGATCACATGGACTGGGCTATATTCCGGGTAGCCGCCGACAATAACATTGACGTATACGCTGACACGGTGAGCGAGTTTATTAGCAAGTGCATCGGTGATGTTGAGCCCACTCTGACTATTAAAACCTTCCCTAACCAGAAACCATGGATTGATGGCAGCATTCGCACAAAACTGAAAGTGTGAACCATCGCTTTTAATCATGGCAAGGCGACTGGAAACATGACCTAATACAAATGCCTACTCATAATTGGTTCAAATCAAACAATGCACACCGATGATGTAATTGGAAACATTTTCTTCCTCTTAACTTTTTTACTACAAAATCTAAATGTGCAATTTTCACATACATTGAGTAAACAACACATTAAGAACACCTGCTCTTTCCATGACACACTGATGTCATGACTTTCCCTCCTGGGTGAAGATCAAAGAGACCCCCCCCCCTCTCCCACTAGAGAGGAAGTGTGGGGGGGGAGTGGGGCCGGTTCTAGGACTTTAACGACCGGTCGTAAACTTCCTCTCTCATTCACTGCAATATGGAGAAGTCCAAAATCCTTTGTGTGTAGAGAGAAACTCTGCCTCAAAACTTTAACATCAGAAGGTTGGATATTGAAACAATATGTCTAACGTAAATAATGTGGGAAATGGTTGGTGGGGCTCCAAACAATAATAATGTCAAATCAATTGTTGTTTTGTGATATCATTAAGGATTGTATAACAGTAATTCTGCAAATGTATATGTCCCAGTTATCATATTTACATCGAAATGTTTTGGAACCTATATGATTAAATATGAAACTATTTGTGAGAAGATTAAATGTGATTTTAGCCTTCTAAATTAGATAATTGTTTTTCATATAGACTTTTTCCAAGTCAGTAACCCCACCCACGTGAGCACAGATATTTTGGCAACATGATGGAACCACCCTTTAAGGTGAGGGCATTAAAGGACTCCTAACAAAATGTACATTAGGCCAGACAGCATAGAGCGGTGGCTACATGACTGACAAATGGTTTAAAACTATAAGACCAGTACATTGCCGGGTTGTTACTGGCGTGTAAAATGGTTTTAAACGACTAAACCTGTATACAGTGAGGGAAAAAAGTATTTGATCCCCTGCTGATTTTGTACGTTTGCCCACTGACAAAGAAATTATCAGTCTATAATTTTAATGGTAGGTTTATTTGAACAGTGAGAGACAGAATAACAACAAAAATATCCAGAAAAATGCATGTCAAAAATGTTATAAATTGATTTGCATTTTAATGAGGGAAATAAGTATTTGACCCCTTCTCAATCAAAAAGATTTCTGGCTCCCAGGTGTCTTTCATACAGGTAACGAACGGAGATTAGGAGCACACTCTTAAAGGGAGTGCTCCTAATCTCAGTTTCTTACCTGTATAAAAGATACCTGTCCACAGAAGCAATCAATCAATCAGATTCCAAACTCTCCACCATGGCCAAGACCAAAGAGCTCTCCAAGGATGTCAGGGACAAGATTGTAGACCTACACAAGGCTGGAATGGGCTACAAGACCATCGCCAAGCAGCTTGGTGAGAAGGTGACAACAGTTTCTGTGATTATTCGCAAATGGAAGAAACACAAAATAACTGTCAATCTCCCTCAGCCTGGGGCTCCATGCAAGATCTCACCTCGTGGAGTTGCAATGATCATGAGAACGGTGAGGAATCAGCCCAGAACTACACAGGAGGATCTTGTCAATGATCTCAAGGCAGCTGGGACCATAGTCATCAAGAAAACAATTGATAACACACTATGCCGTGAAGGACTGAAATCCTGCAGCGCCCGCAAGGTCCCCCTGCTCAAGAAAGCACATATACATGCCCGTCTGAAGTTTGCCAATGAACATCTGAATGATTCAGAGGACAACTGGGTGAACGTGTTGTGGTCAGATGAGACCAACATGGAGTTCTTTGGCATCAACCCAACTTGCCGTGTTTGGAGGAGGAGGAATGCTGCCTATGACCCCAAGAAACCATCCCCACCGTCAAACATGGAGGTGGAAACATTATGCTTTGGGGGTGTTTTTCTGCTAAAGGGACAGGACAACTTCACCGCATCAAAGGGACGATGGACGGGGCCATGTACCGTCAAATCTTGGGTGAAAACCTCCTTCCCTCAGCCAGGGTATTGAAAATGGGTCGTGGATGGGTATTCCAGCATGACAATGACCCAAAACACACGGCCAAGGCAACAAAGGAGTGGCTCAAGAAGAAGCACATTAAGGTCCTGGAGTGGCCTAGCCAGTCTCCAGACCTTAATCCCATAGAAAATCTGTGGAGGGAGCTGAAGGTTCGAGTTGCCAAACGTCAGCCTCGAAACCTTAATGACTTGAAGAAGATCTGCAAAGAGGAGTGGGACAAAATCCCTCCTGAGATGTGTGCAAACCTGGTGGCCAACTACAAGAAACGTCTGACCTCTGTGATTGCCAACAAGGGTTTTGCCACCAAGTACTAAGTCATGTTTTGCAGAGGGGTCAAATACTTATTTCCCTCATTAAAATGCAAATCAATTCATAACATTTTTGACATGCGTTTTTCTGGATTTTTTTGTTGATATTCTGTCTCTCACTGTTCAAATAAACCTACCATTAAAATTATAGACTGATCATTTCTTTGTCAGTGGGCAAACGTACAAAATCAGCAGGGGATCAAATACTTTTTTCCCTCACTGTACGTGCAGCGTGAGCTGAATACGTGACAAATGGTCTAAAACTACAAGGCCCTCTTAAACTCAACAGATAAGACTAGACATGCACCGCCTGCAGCTCTGCAAGTAACGTAGGCAAGGACACTTGACCGAAGATGAGAAAAGAAGAGCATTACCCTATCAATCGACCATTGGAACGTCTGATGTATCCAGTTAAACGGACACTTCCAGAACAAAGAAAGCTACTACAACTACTAAGGACATGGTGATCTCTGGTGGACAACCAGAGACTTATACAACCAGAGACTTTCTGTCGAACTATTCGTCACAGACAGATCGGACGATTTCTATAGACAGAGATGACCAAGACATACAAGCGTAAATATGCACATTGATTTTCTAAATCCGAATGAGCGGTTGTTAGGGTGCTAAATATCCATATTTACGATGAGCGTATTATTGAATTGTATGCACGATAGTTGAATTCCTTTGTCACTCTTTCTTTCCCCACCCCATTCATTGTGTAATAAGCCGTCATATTGGGTTAGTCCATTAGGGACTTTTCATTACATTATGTTGGTAATCAATTCAACCTATACTGTGTGTGTGTATGTATTTCTGTGTGATTATTTCGTTAGTTAGTCAATAAATAATTAAGCCAATGTGTGTAAGCTGAGTCATCATGTAGACTGGGGTTTGTGCATATTTTTTGAATATTACGATGTTCAGAATGAGACTGATATGAGTTTAGTTGAGAAGAAACAGGAAGTAGTTGGGATACTGTTCATCATTAAAGAGAAACTGCTCCTAAAACACATTTTCCTTTTGAAAAAGTCCTATGTGGCATCGATATGAGTCAGACACATTTATTATATTGTCAAAATTGACTACAAAGTGTAAATAGGATAATTTGTTCATAAAGTCAGTTTCGTCTAAAACGTAATGTTATGACTATAACTACTGTTCCCTGAAGGAGGGAAACGAGGGACAACATACTATGGGGAGTCGCACTCTCGCGACTTCGGTTGAAGGATCTACAATGGTACCTGACAAGGCCAATACAATCCACGCCTCATACGAAGCCCTGCCTTCCACAGCTGATAAGCGTGAGGCACGGACTCATTCCTTCAATTTAATACCACCCTTCACCAAGCCCAGGAACGGGCGGTGCGGGTCCAAACAGGTATTTGACCTTGTTTCCCTGGTTCCAGGGAACAGTAGTTATAGTCATAATGACCCACGGCAGACCACCCAGACCAAACCCTGCCTGATGCGGTAATCTGGGTATTGCGGACACGGCACGCTGGTTAGTGACTTTCCCCTGTCCCAGCTATAAGCACACTTGGATAAGTGACATCCAAACGATAAAACCACACAAACGTGTGTGGTGATGCCCAACTCATCCCAGCACATATCTCCTATAGTCAACCCTTTAAACAACGCCCAAGATGCTGCCAGAGCTCTGGTGGAGTGAGCACATACACAGCTAGGTAACCCTTGCTCCTTGTTGCTAAATGCCAGGGACAGAGCGCCCTGCTTAGAGAGCGCCCTGCCGCTAGTTGGATTAGCAGAACAGACAAATAGCTGGTTACATAATTGGATATCCTGGGTTCGTTCAATGTACGTGCGCAAAGCTCGCACCGGAAACAGGACATGTAACCTCTGTTGCTTTTCAGAAGCAAAGGAGAAGGTGAAAAGGGAAATAGCTCAAAAGCTAAGGACCTGTAGACATAGCCATGACTTTCGGAGCGAAGGCTACATTTGGACTCAATGTCACCTTAGTCGCCCAGGGCGAACTGAGTACAGGACGGGTGTATGGGTAACACGTGGAGGTCCCCGACATGTTTAGCCGAGGCCAAAGTAATGAGTAGGGAGGTTTTGTAGGAGAGGATCTTCAGATCCACTGACTCCAGAGGCTCAAAGGGGGCCACACCCAGCGTCTCCAAAAACATTGCCATGTCCCATGTTGGTGCAATAGGTTTAGATACCAGTCTGAGACCACATACACCTTTCACGAACTGCACCACTATGGGGTGTGGCCCAGGTGTGGCTCTGTCAATACCCACATGACATGCTGAGATAATGGCCATGTACACTTTAACGTGCAGAATGCGCGTCCCTGCTCGAAAAGCACCTGTAAGAACATAAGGATGTCCCTCACAAAGCACACAAAGCAATGAACAAGCCCCTTCTCTTGGCACCAGAGCTCAAACGCTTATACACATACAGCCCTCTCGTGGAGGGCGCCCTTGCAGACGGATTGGTAGCATTAACATTCGATGGTAAACCCCTAGCCATCAGATTGGCCCTCTCAGTGGCCAGGCCCATAGGAATCAAATCACCGGCCTCTCGTGCCAAACCTTTCCATGTGCCTGGGACAACAGGTCCCTGTGCAACTGGAGTTGCCACGGGTCTCCATCTAAAAGGCGAACCAAGGCTGCCTGGGTCAACGGGGAGCCACAATAATTAATGATAAGCCCTCCCGGCGCACCCTATCCAACATTGGCTGAATCAGAACCTCTGGCGGAAACGCATAATGGAGGGTCCAAGGCCACTGGTGCACCAGAGCGTCTGTTCCCAGAGCCAACTGTCCCAACAGTTGATGCGTAAAGACCTACGTTGGCTCTGCCAAACCTCTCCCATATCTGGGAAACCACCCAGGGGTGTATTCTCCACTCCTGAGGAAGAGGATCCCCTGGATATCAGATCTGCACCCGAGTTGAGGCAACCGGGAACATGCACCGCCCGAAGTGAGAGCAAATGTGCACTGCTCCACAGCAACAGGGAGCGAGCCAAATCTTTAGAATAGACAATAGACATAGAATATCATTCTAGTTCTGGTAAGACAGCTGATGTTGTACTCTACACACGTAAAGACAAAATATTTTCTGCTGTAAATATCATATTGATGTGCTTATAAAGACAGCATGGCAACACTTCCCCTAGCAAATGAAAATAAGTCTAGATAGGCTAGCCAGCTGCAGCTATACCCAAGTTATGCTAGCTAGCTGCCGTCAGGTTGGCTAAACACAAGGTCAGCACAGGCTTAAGCCTACACATAGAACTGAATTAACAGATCATCTGAGATGGTAAGTCAGTCAGGAGGAGAGAAGTCCTCAACTTCTAAACGTATCTACATAGCAAAGCAAGCTTAGTTTACCTCGCTGTCACTACTCACAACTGCACTTGTATGTTGTGATTAAATGGCAAAGACACACCCAAGAAACATCCACATCAAACTACACCCCCAAGACAACTCTTGTTTTGCTTCAGTCATGGACACTAGCATTTCTTAATGAGCAAACTGAAAACCGAGGCCAAATCAGGAAGTTCAGCCCCCCTTTAAATGTGCAGAACAGTAATCTGTATCCATCCATTGTTTCTACATAGCCATCCATCCACCTTTTATATAACCCCTCAAACTATAGAAATATGACTTTATGCAAACCTGTGTGCCTGTCTTTCTCTGTGTTCCAGAACACTCCAGTGGGCACCTCAGTGTACCAGGTGAATGCCACAGACCCAGACCAAGGCACGGGGGGCAGTGTGCTCTTCTCTTTCCAGCCCCCCTCTTCCTTTTTCTCCATCGATGGAGCCCGTGGTACAGTCACTGTCACCAGGGCTCTGGACTATGAGACCACATCGGCCTACCAGCTCACTGTCAATGCCACGGTGAGGGGATACACAAAATACAAACAAACTAAAACATAGATTTTATGAAGTAACAAGCATAACCATCTTGTCTAATGTCTATTCTATTTTGTTGTGGTTAGTGTAAATAAATAAAATTCAACTGAGAATGGCATGGAAATGTTGGCATATTGTTGTGAATGCAGGATTGTTTTCAGTAGGGCTAAGGTTTTAAAACTTTAAAAGAAAAGGAGCAAGTCCAGGTTTGAGTCTGTTTTCTTCCCAATGAACATGACCCAGGGGTGACCATTCTTGTGTGTGTCTGTTCTCTCCCTCAGGACCAGGATAAGAAGCGCCCTCTGTCCAGTCTATCTAATTTAGCCATCACCATCACTGATGTTCAGGACATGGACCCCATCTTTACCAACCTACCCTACAGCACCAACATAGGGGAGGATGTCCCACCGGTCAGTAATACTACGTCTCACCCCCCCTTTACTTTACTTCTCCATCTCCTCCTTCGCTTCCCCATATGGAAAAAATACATTTCAATATATTTAACTTCACCTAAAAATGTGTCTCAAATACATGTAGATCAATTTGCATCTTTGCTCAAATGCATGTCATGTCTGACAATATTTCAGAAATGCATGGCCATTACACCTAGTTTACAGGGTGGCAAAAGTGGTTCCTAATTCGGCTTCTTAAATTACTCTTTACGTATTGATGAAAAGGGATAATTGTTTTGTGCCACCAAGCCAACACGTAAGATTTCTCAATTGTTTACTTCAGATTTAAGGTTACTTATGTAAGCTAGTCACAACAATGATAGTTTATTGACATTTAAATGAAATTATGTTACTGTACATTGTTAGCTAACTGATAGTATACTACATGACCAAAAGTATGTGGACACCTGCTCGTTTGAACATCTCATTCCAAAATCATGGGCATTAATATGGAGTTGGTCCCCCCTTTGCTGCTATGACAGCGTCCATTCTTTTCGGAAGGCTGTCTACTAGATGTTGGAACATTGCTGTGGGGACTTGAATCCATTCATGCACAAGAGCATTAGAGAGGTCGGGCACTGATGTTGGGATATTAGGCCTGGCTCGCAGTCAGCGTTCCAATTTATCCCAAAGGGTATGGGGTAGAGGTCAGGGCTCTGTGCAGGCCAGTCAAGCTCTTCCATACCGATCTCGACCAAACACTTCTGTATGGACCTCACTTTGTGCACGGGGGCATTGTCATGCTGAAACAAGAAAGGACCTTCCCCAAACTGTTGTTTGAACTTGAATAGTTGAATAGAACTTAGCACGGGTACTTCCTGTTTGAGTTTCTGGCAATAGGAAGGAGCAGAATGGAATCGGGATCTGATTTGCTGAAGGGAGGGTGGGGGAGGACCTTGAAACCATCACATATTGGAAATTAACAGTGGTCGAAAGTTTTTGAAGCGGGAGTACTGCAGGCAATGTGTTAGAACTTCGGTCGTGTTTTCCTCAGATTTGCTACAATAAATGCGGCCTCAGGATATGCCGTTTCCAGTTTCCACAAAGTCCAGTGTAGTTCCTTGAGTGCTGACGTAGTATCGGGTTGAGGGGGAACATACAAGGCTGTGACGATGACCGAAGATAATTATCTTGAGAGTTAATGCAGTCAGCATTTGATTGAGGTATTCTAGGTCTGGTGAACAAAATTACTTGAGTTCCTGTACGTTACCACAATCACACGATGAGTAATTAATCATGAAACATACACCTCTGCCTTTCTTCTTCCCGGATAGTTCTTTATTCCTATCTGCACAATGTACTGAGAACCCATCTGGCTCTATGGATGGGGATAGTATATCCGGAGACAGAAATTATTCTGTGAAGCAAAGTATGTTACAGTCCCTGATGTCTCTCCGGAAGGAGATCCACGCCCAGAGCTCATCTACTTTATTGTCTAGGTACTGAATATTAGTAATACATTCAGAAGCGGTGGATGGTGTGCACGCCTCCTGAGTCAGACTAAAAGTCCACTCCGTGTCTTGGAGCAGCCTCTGGGATAAGTTAAATTGCCTTTGGGGTTATGAACAAAGGATCCAATTCAGGAAAGTCGTATTTCTGGTTGAAATGCTTGTGAGTTACCTCCAAAAGTTATTTCCGGCTGTATTTAATAATACAAAAACCGTTCTGGGCTAATATTGTGAGAAATAACTCAACAACAAAATAAAAAAACTGCAAAGTTGCTTAGGAACCAGAAGCAGACAGTGGTGGAAAAAGTAGCCAATTGTCATACTTGAGTAAAAGTAAATATACCTTAATAGAAAATTACTCAAGTAAAAGTGAAAGTCACCCAGTAAAATACTACTTGAGTAAAAGTCTAAAAGTATTTGGTTTTAAATATACTTCAGTTTCAAAAGGAAATGTAATTGATAAAATATACTTAAGTATCAAAAGTAAAAGTATAAATCATTTCAAATTCCTTATATTAAGCAAACCTGATGGCACGATTTTCTTGGTTTAGTTACAGTGCCTTGCAAAAGTATTCATCCCCCTTGGCGTTTTTCCTATTTTGTTGCATTACAACCTGTAATTCCAATGGATTTTAATTTGGATTTCATGTAATGGACATACACAGAATAGTCCAAATTGGTGAAGTGAAATTAAAAAGAAAGCTTGTTAAAAAAATATAAACGGAAAATTGGTGCGTGCATATATATTTACCCCCTTTGCTATGAAGCCCCTAAATAAGATCTGGTGCAACCAATTACCTTCAGAAGTCACATAATTAGTTAAATAAAGTCCACCTGTGTGCAATCTAAGTGTCACATGATCTCAGTATATATACACCTGTTCTGAAAGGCCCCAGAGTCTGCTGCTTGGCACCACCAAGCAAGCACCACCACAAAGACCAAGGAGCTCTCCAAACAGGTCAGGGACAAAGTTGTGGAGAAGTACAGATCAGAGTTGGGTTATAAAAAAATAACAAAACTTTGAACATCCCACGAAGCACCATTAAATCCATTATTAAAAAATGGAAAGAATATGGCACCACAACAAACCTGCCAAGAGAGGGCCGCCCACCAAAACTCACGGACCAGGCATTAATCAAAGATGCAACAAAGAGACCAATGATAACACTGAAGGAGCTGCAAAACTCCACAGCGGAGATTGGAGTATCTGTCCATAGGACCACTTTAAGCCGTACACTCCACAGAGCTGGGCTTTACGGAAGAGTGGCCAGAAAAAAGCCATTGCTTAAACAAAAAAATAAGCAAACACGTTTGGTGTTCATCATTCCCCTTTTCTCTATGCTATAGAGTAAAGAGACATATTTTTACGTTGTTTCATGGCAATTGCATATAGGCTACCCAAGTGTAGGTTACTGTAAATATTATCCTAAAACTTGCTGACCCTTTATTGATTATTATTTATTGATTTAGGCAATGCTTTTGGATTACATTTAATTTCCAGCGTTTAAAATGTACTGTTTAGGACAACCTGCTTTGGAATGAGTGACAGTCACTTTGCCTGCCTGCATATTATTATACATTTTTTCTATTTTCTTATAATATTATTTGAGTTAGAAAAACATTTAATAGGCTATTGGCTATATATGAATGTATTGAATGTTTCATCCATGCCGGTCCATTTAAGGGTTCCTCTCTTTTTTTGTTGCATCCTGGCTACCCTGAAACGATAGGTCGCTGAAGTGGAATTTGAAATCGTGTAGTGATACATTTTAGGTCAGATATGCTATAATATAGCCTGAAATGTCACTTTTTTTCCACAATTGCCCCACTACTGAGTGTTGTGAGAATCCCCCCTTTGTTTAAAGAACACAACACCACCCGATGTGTTCTTCTTTTAATTTCACTGTTCAGTCTCCTTTAGTGTTGATTTTCTTGTTGTTCCTGTGTGTGTTTGTTGCACTGTGTGTTTGTTGAGAAACAAAATAGCATTTCTTTCTGCAGTTATGGGTACAAGGAAAAGATGCATTCAAATCAAGGACTGTAGTGATTTATATTTAAACTTTATACTGACAATGACGTCACTTAATAACATTCCGATTTATAACGTGAAGTGCTTATACCATGTGGTCAAACGGAAAACAATACTGACACAGCTAAACCAAATGGATTGTGACATCGCTCTCCTCCAGGAGACTCACTTATCAGATAACGAGCACAAAAAGCTTAAATGGGAATGGGTAGGTCCAACTTTTTTCTCCCCTGACTCCTCCTCAAAAATAAATGGTGTTTGTATACTGGTTAATAAGAGGTTGTCTTTTACATTAAAAAATAAGGTAACTCATTCAGAGGGTCAGTTTGTTATTATCCAGTGCCTATTATTTGGCATTCATTTTACTTTTGCTAATATACAGTATATGCACCAAATTATGATTCCCCACAATTTATTAATAGATCTTTCTTAGAGATTGCAAAGCAGTCAAATACACATTGTGTAGTTGGAAGTGACTTTAATTGCATTTTATCTCCACACATGGACAATTCACAACCAGGTGGTCCCATATACAACATCTCTAGAGCAGTTACATTTCTCTGTGAAGAACAGGGGTTTATTGACATTTGCAGAAAGTTACACCCAACATAAAAAATTACACACAACATCAAATCCCTATGGCACTTACTCTAGGATTTACTTTTTTCTTATCCCTCAGACCTTAGCTCATCAGGTGGAAAACTGTATTATCAATAACATTACCATCTCGTATCATAGTCCTGTATCCCTGAAACTAAAGTTAAAGGATTGACTTCCTGGTACATACAGGTGGAGGCTAAATGTTTCTCTTCTTGGAGAAACTTGTTTTCAAAAGGTTATTTATGCTGAACATTTTGTCAATTTAAATCAACGGAAGGTATCAGCCCGCCCCTTTTATGGGAGAGTGCCTAGGCTTATTTTAGGAGTCAAATTATAAATTCTTCATCTCTGTTCAAAAAAGTATGTATAGAAAAACCTGAGAAGATTGAGAGAGAAATCATCCAATTAGAGGAAAGACAAACGAAACAAGGGGATAGGAACACTAATTCAATTGACTGCAGCGAAAGGAGAGCTTATTACGCTGCTTACTTATAAAGCTGAGGGTTCTATACTAGACCTATACTCAGGGAGACAAACCAGGGAAACGTCTTGCACTGCAACTGAAAAAGGATGCCGCTAAACAATATACTCTCGATATCAGAACTGTACTGGGCAAAGTTACTTCTTGCCAAGGGGTTTATTGACATTTGCAGAAAGTTATCGCCGCCAAACTTACCCTAGTAAAACTGACTATCCTACCGATCCTCGACTTCGGCGATGTCATCTACAAAATAGCTTCCAATACTCTACTCAGCAAACTGGATGCAGTTTATCACAGTGCCATTCGTTTTGTTACTAAAGCACCTTATACGACCCACCACTGCGACCTGTATGCCCTAGTCGGCTGGCCCTCGCTACATGTTCGTCGTCAGACCCACTGGCTCCAGGTCATCTACAAGGCTATGCTAGGTAAAGTGCCGCCTTATCTCAGTTCACTGGTCACGATGGCTACACCCACCCGCAGCACGCGCTCCAGCAGGTGTCTCACTGATCATCCCTAAAGCCAAAACCTCATTTGGACGCCTTTCCTTCCAGTTCTCTGCTGCCTGCGACTGGAACGAATTGCAAAAATCTCTGAAGTTGGAGACTTTTATCTCCCTCAACAACTTTAAAAATCTGCTATCCGAGCAGCTAACCGATCGCTGCAGCTGTACATAGTCCATCTGTAAACTACCCACCCAATTTACCTACCTCACCCCCCATACTGCTTTTATTTATTTACTTTTCTGCTCTTTTGCACACCAGTATCTCTTCTTGCACATGATCATCTGATGATTTATCACTCCAGTGTTAATCTGCTAAATTGTAATTATTCGATTTATTGCCTACCTCATGCCTTTTGCACACATTGTATATAGATTCTCTTTTTTTTCTACCATGTTATTGACTTGTTTATTGTTTACTCCATGTGTAACTCTGTGTTGTCTGTTCACACTGCTATGCTTTATCTTGGCCAGGTCGCAGTTGCAAATGAGAACTTGTTCTCAACTAGCCTACCTGGTTAAATAAAGGTGAAATAAAAAAATAAAATAAAAAGTTATACCCAACAAAAGTGACACTTTTTTTCTGTTTGCAACATTAAATTAGTTTGGTTTTGGGGAGCGCTTTTTGAAATAGAGTTGATATATGAAAGTCCAAAATCATGTTAGAACGAATCGGGATATGTTGCATTCTTTTTTGCTTCAACGTGGAAATCGTCAAGGAGATTGTCTCTCGCCACTTTTATTTGCCCTTAGCATAGAAACTCTGACGAAAGCTATTCAAAGTGCCATAAACATTCATGGTCTGCAGGTGGGGCCAAACGAACACAATATATCTCTATATGCAGATGATGCCACAGAGGCTGAGACAACAATTCCAAATATATTTATATGAATAGGTGAATATGGTGCTACATCAGGCTGTAACATTTACGTTACTGAAGCTATTGCAATGATGACATTTGTGCTGAAACCTCAAGCATCAAAGGCAGCTATGCCTTTAAGTGGACTGATACGAGCATACACTACTTAGGTGTTAATGTTACGTCAGACTATGGGAAACTATATGCTTTGAACTACCCCCCCCCCCCCCATGTGATTAGTAAAATCACTGAAGATCTAGATGCAGGTCGGGTCTCTTCAGTGAAAATTAATATCTTACCAAGACTGCTTTATCTGTTTTCAATGCTTCCTATAAAAACTAGCCTAAATACAGCAATAGGCACATTTTTATGGCAACATAAGAAGGCTTGTATAGGTTAGAAAAAACTGCAGCTGGTCAAATAATTGGGTGGGCTTGGCCTTCCTAACCTTAAATTGTATTTCTGGGCTGGGCAACCACATGGCATCATGGATTCAACAACCAAAGGATTTGTCATGGCTTAAAATTGAGAGTCAATATTGTGCTACAATGCCTTTACGTTGTCTACACTTTACATCAGACCCTATTTCTGTTGTGAGGATTAAACCAAATCAAATTATCACTCATACATTGAAGTTCAACACCAATATAAACCGATTAATGACATTCCTAGACACTCGCCTACATTCCACAACCCAGCCATCCTTCCTGCTTCCTAGAGTCTCAACTGTTGAAAGGCTTAATTCTTAAATAATTTCAAGAAATCTAGGACAAATTCATTATATCCCAAACAAATGTTTATAGGTACATTCAAGTAAGGCAATTCTAATCAAAAATGAAATACAATTTTATTGGTCACTTGCGCCGAATACAAGAAGTGTAGACTTTGTCAGGAAATGCTTACTTACGAGCCAATTCCCAGCAATGCAGAGTAAAAAAAAATGATTGTTAAAAATTGATTGTTACAAAAAATTACTGAGACAAATTACTTTATCAAGGGGAAAACATTGGGACTGTTTCAAACACAATATCATTAACATTCTAATATTATCTTTAGATAATCTTAAGAACTCATGGTAGGGTGAATTACAGGTGCATATATCAGAGAAGAGTTGGGGGAATGTATGGAAAACACAATATAAAGCTACTACATGTAATCAACCAATGGAGTTCCAACTCAAAGTACTACATCGTCTTTGTATGAGCCCTGATAAACTTGATAAAATTAACAAAGAAATATCCGCTACGTGTTGGAGGCAGTGTGGACAAATAGTTACTTTATCACATATATTTTGGCAATGTCTGAAAATCCAGAGTCAATTTGGGAGTCCTCTCCTCTCTAACTGCACTACCCCATCCCTCTCTCTTACCTTCTCTTACTCCCCCTCTTTTTGTCCTCTCCCTCACTCCCCCTTCATCTTGTCTTCCTCAGTCCCCCTCTCTGTCCCCTTTCTAATTGTGCTGCTCTCCTTGCTCTCCTAGTACCATCTATGCGGTGGGGTAGTGAAATGTCAAGTGCTAAATTTCAATGCATATTAACTGGGTATGACTGAGGCGACGCCTGGTGTCTCCCCGACTCTCCGATAAATCAGCTGTCACAACGAAGGTCAGGGGGAGCGGTAGTGGGAAGAGACAAAGGAGAGAGAGAAGAGGAAGAAATAAGGTGCGAGGGAGAAAGAGATAGTAAGTGAAAGAGGGTTGAGGGAGAAGGGAGGGAGAGAGAGAGAGAAATTAGGGGGCAGAGGGAAAGTGTGGCTAACAGAGTTTTCGGTCTTCATGAAGAGCTACTGGGTGGGTTTGGCTTTTTCTACAGCCCTATACTAACACACCTGATTCAGCTGATCAAAGTCCTGAGTAGTAGCTGGTTAGTCAAATTAGATGTGTTAGAATAGAGTTGGAACTAAATCCTGCACAACCAGTAGCTCTTACAGCCCCCACAAAAAAGATAATGACATTGAGACTTTTCCTAAAATGTTTTATGAGATTGGAGAACACATTGGGAGGGATCTTAGACCATTCCTCCTTACAGAATATTTCCATATTTTGATATCCTTCAATTCTAACCACAGGGCTTCAATGGGGTTCAAGTCCAGAGACAATGATGGTCATTGCAATATTTAGATTGTGGTCAATTAACCATTTCTTTCTGGATTTTGATGTGTGCTTGGGGTTATTGTCTTGCTGTAAGATCCACTTGTGGCCACGTTCCAGCCTCCTGGCAGAGGCAACCAGGTTTTTGGCAAAAATGTATAAGCAAAATAGCCTCATAACATCCAAGATCCACCACTAGGGCTGTTGCAGTGACTGTATTACCGCCACACTGGTGGTTATGAGTCATGAAGGCAGTCAAATTCCACGTGTACGTTTAGTCGAGGTAAATAGGCTTCTCCAATCTTTGATGCTGCTGATGGTCATTTGTGTAATGAACACGAGGGGAGACAGAGAGCTGGTTCCAAGCGCAGGGCGCAGCAGATGTTCATTGCAAAGGACCACATGAGGAGGCAGATATCTGGGTCCAGGAGCAGGCAGAAGGTCATACACAGGGGTCCAAAAGGGCAACAGTACAGGCAGGGAAAAGACTAG
Organism: Salvelinus alpinus; assembly: GCF_045679555.1. NCBI lineage: Eukaryota > Metazoa > Chordata > Actinopteri > Salmoniformes > Salmonidae > Salvelinus > Salvelinus alpinus. Next base: position 34,534,852 of record NC_092088.1, read on the forward strand.
TAATGTAGTCCAGGAGATCAGGCAATAGGTAGATAACAGGAAATCCGATAGGCTAAAGTACAGGAAGGGAATAGGCAAAAGGTATAGTTAGTGAGGCAGGCAAAAACTATCCTACACGGGAGGTGTAAGAAACAGAGCTCTGAAAGACATGTGTCACAAAACAAACAATACCTCACAGTGATGGGGTGCAAAGAACTGAACTAAATCGTGTGTGAACAGGTGATTAGAATTCAGGTGATTGGGATCTGGAGAGTGAGCTGCGTTCAGGGGATCTAGGTGTTTGAGTGCGAGAGCTGGGAAGTGGGATGGAAAGTGAGCTGCGTTCAGGGGATCTACGTGTTTGAGGGTGTGAGTTGGAAGCAGCCATTACAATTAGTAGCCTACCAAACTTGCTAACTGCCTGGTACTCAGCACTCTATTGTCCCAATCACAATCACATTTTTTGCCAGTCCTGTCTGGTCCAGCGACAGTGGGTTCGTGCCCATAGTCGACATTGTTGCTGGTGATGTCTGGTGTGGACCTGCCTTACAACAGGCCTACAAGTCCTCAGTCCAGCCTCTCTCAGCCTATTGCGGACAGTCTGAGCACTGATGGAGGGATTGTACGTTCCTGGTGTAACTCGGGAAGTTGTTGTTGCCATCCTGTACCTGTCCCACAGGTGTGATGTTCGGATGTACCGATCCTGTGCAGGTGTTGTTACACGTGGTCTGCCACTGCGAGGATGATCATTTGTCCATCCTGTCTCCCTGTAGCGCTATCTTAGATGTCTCACAGTACGGACATTGAAATGTAATGCCCTGGCCACATCTGCAGTCCTCATGCCTCCTTGCAGCATGCCTAAGGCACGTTCACACAGATGAGCAGGGACCCTGGGCATCTTTCTTTCGGTGTTTTTCAGAGTCAGTAGAAAAGCCTCTTTAGTGTCCTAAGTTTTCATAACTGTGCCCTTAAATGCCTACCGTCTGTACGCTGTTAGTGTCTTAATGAACGTTCCACAGGTGCATGTTCATTAATTGTTTGTTTCATTGAACAAGCATGGGAAATAGTGTTTAAACACTTTACTTTTTATTTAATTTTTTATTTAACCAGGTAGGCTAGATAAGAACAAGTTCTCATTTACAACTGTGACCTGGCCAAGATAAAGCACAGCAGATTGACACATACGTCAACACAGAGTTATTCATGGACTAAACAAACATACAGTCAATAATACAGTAGAAAAACAAAAAGTCTATATACAGTGTGTGCAAATGAGGTAAGATAAGGAAGGTAAGGCAATAAATAGGCCATGGTGGCGAAGTAATTACAATATAGCAATTAAACACTGGAATGGTAGATGTGCAGAGGATGACTAAGCAAGTACAGATACTGGTGTGCAAAGGAGCAAGATAAATAAATAAATACAGTATGGGGATGAGGTAGTTGGATGGGCTGTTTACAGATGGGCTATGTACAGGTGCAGTGATCTGTGAGCTGCTCTGACAGCAGGTGCTTAAAGCTAGTGAGGGAGATATGAGTCTCCAGCTTCAGTGATTTTTGCAGTTCGTTCCAGTCATTGGCAGCGGAGAACTGGAAGGAAAGGCAGCCAAGTGAGGTGGTGGGGCTTTACCTAGCAGAGACTTGTACAGTCGTGGCCAAAACTTTTGAGAATGACAAATATTAATTTTCACCAAGTCTGCTGCCTCAGTTTGTATGATGGCAATTTGCATATAATCCAGAATGTTATGAAGAGTGATCAGATAATTGCAATGTATTGCAAAGTCCCTCTTTGCCATGCAAATTAATTGATTCCCCCAAAAACATTTCCACTGCAATTCAGCCCTGCTGACATCATGTCAGTGATTCTCTCGTTAACACAGGTGTGAGTGTTGACAAGGACAAGGCTGGAGATCACTCTGTCATGCTGATTGAGTTTGAATAACAGACTGGAAGCTTCAAAAGGAGGGTGGTGCTTGGAATCATTGTTCTTCCTCTGTCAATCATGGTTAACTGCAGGGAAACACGTCCCGTCATCATTGCTTTGCACAAAAAGGGCTTCACAGGCAAGGATATTGCTGCCAGTAAGATTGCACCTAAATCAACCATTTATCGGATCATCAAGAACGTCAAGGAGAGCGGTTCAATTGTTGTGAAGAAGGCTTCAGGGCGCCCAAGAAAGTCCAGCAAGCACCATGACTGTCTCCTAAAGTTTATTCAGCTGCAGGATCGGGGCACCACCAGTACAGAGCTTGCTCAGGAATGGCAGCAGGCAGGAGTGAGTGCATCTGCATGCACAGTGAGGCAAATACTTTTGGAGGATGGCCTGATGTCAAGAAGGGCAGCAAAGAAGCCACTTCTCTCCAGGAAAAACATCAGGGACAGACTGATATTCTGCAAAAGGTACAGGGATTGGACTGCTGAGGACTGGGGTAAAGTCATGTTCTCTGATGAATCCCCTTTCCGATTGTTTGGGGCATCCAGAAAAAAAGCTTGTCCGGAGAAGACAAGGTGAGCGCTACCATCAGTCCTGTGTCATGCCATCAGTAAAGCATCCAGAGACCATTCATGTGTGGGGTTGCTTCTCAGCCAAGGGAGTGGGCTCACTCACAATTGTGCCTAAGAACACAGCCATGAATAAAGATGGTACCAACACATCCTCCGAGAGCAACTTCTCCCAACCATCCAGGAATAGTTTGGTGAAGAACAATGCCTTTTCCAGCATGATGGAGCACCTTGCCATAAGGCAAAAGTGATAACTAAGTGGCTCGGGGAACAAAACATCGATATTTTGGGTCCATGGCCAGGAAACTCTCCAGACCTTAATCCCATTGAGAACTCTTGGTCAATCCTCAAGAGGCGGGTGGACAAACAAAAACCCACAAATTCTGACAAACTCCAAGCATTGACTATGCAAGAATGAGCTGCCATCAGTCAGGATGTGGCCCAGAAGTTATTTGACAGCATGCCAGGGCGGATTGCAGAGGTCTTGAAAAAGACGGGGCAAATATTGACTATTTGCATCAACTTCATGTAATTGTCAATAAAAGCCTTTGACACTTATGAAATGCTCGTAATTTTTTCAGTATTCCATAGTAACATCTGACAAAAATATCTAAAGACACTGAAGCAGCAAACTTTGTGGAAATTAATATTTGTGTCATTCTCAAAACTTTTGGCCACGACTGTAGATGACCTGGAGCCAGTGGGTTTGGCGACGGGTATGAAGCGAGGGCCAGCCAACGAGAGCGTACAGGTCGCAGTGGTGGGTAGTATATGTGGCTTTGGTGACAAAACGGATGGCACTGTGATAGACTGCATCCAATTTGTTGAGTAGAGTGTCGGAGGCTATTAAATAAATGTCATCGCCAAAGTCAAGGATCGGTAGGATAGTCAGTTTTACGAGGGTATGTTTGGCAGCATGAGTGAAGGGTGCTTTGTTGAGAAATAGGATGCTGATTCTAGATTTAATTTTGGATTGGAGATGCTTAATGTGAGTCTGGAAGGAGAGTTTACATTCTAACCTGACACCTAGGTATTTGTAGTTGTCCACATATTCTAAGTCCGAACCGTGTAGAATAGTGATGCTGGACGGGCGGGCAGGTGCGGGCAGTGATCGGTTGAAGAGCATGCATTTAGTTTTACTTGTATTTAAGAGCAGTAGGAGGCCACGGAAGGAGAGTTGTATGGCATTGAAGCTCGTCTGGAGGTTAGTTAACACAGTGTCCAAAGAAGGGCCGGAAGTATACAGAATGGTGTCGTCTGCGTAGAGGTGGATCAGAGAATCACCAGCAGCAAGAGCAACATCATTGATATACGGAGAAGAGAGTCAGTCCGAGAATTGAACCCTGTGGCAACCCCATAGAGACTGCCAGAGGTCAGGACAACAGGCCCTCCGATTTGACACACTGAACTCTATCAGAGAAGTAGTTGGTGAACCAGGCCAGGCAGTCATTTGAGAAACCAAGGCTGTTGAGTCTGCCAATAAGAATGTGGTGATTGACAGAGTCAAAAGTCTTGGCCAGGTCGATGAATACGACTGCACAGTAATGTCTCTTATCGATGGCGGTTATGATATCGTTTAGGACCTTGAGCGTGGCTGAGGTGCACCCATGACCAGCTCTGAAACCAGATTGCATAGCGGAGAAGGTACGTTGGGATTCGAAATGGTCAGTAATCTGTTTGTTAACTTGGCTTTCGAATACCTTAGAAAGGCAGGGTAGGATAGATATAGGTCTGTAGCAGTTTGGGTCTAGAGTGTCTCCCCCTTTGAAGAGGAGGATGACCGCGGCAGCTTTCCAATCTTTGGGAATCTCAGACGATACGAAAGAGAGTTTGAACAGGCTGGTAATAGGGGTTGCAACAATTTTGGCAGATCATTTTAGAAAGAGAGGGTCCATATTGTCTTACTCAGCTGATTTTGTAGGGGTCCAGATTTTGCAGCTCTTTCAGAACATCAGCTATCTGGATATGGGGGAAGCTTGGGCGAGTTGCTGTGGGGATTGCAGGGCTGTTGACCGGGGTAGGGGTAGCCAGGTGGAAAGCATGGCCAGCTGTTGAAAAATGCTTATTGAAATTCGAAATTATAGTGGATTTATTGGTGGTGACAGTGTTTCCGCGCCTCAGTGCAGTGGGCAGCTGGGAGGAGGTGCTGTTATTCTCCATGGACTTTACAGTGTCCCAGAACTTTTTGAGTTTGTGCTACAGGATGCAAATTTCTGCTTGAAAAAGCTGGCCTTAGCTTTCCTAACTACCTGTGTATATTGGTTCCTAAGTTCCCTGAAAAGTTGCATGTCACGGGGGCTATTCGATGCTAATGCAGAACGCCACAGGATGTTTTTGTGCTGGTAAAGGGCAGTCAGGTCTGGAGAGAACCAAGGGCTATATCTGTTACTGGTTCTACATTTTTTGAAAGGGGCATGCTTATTGGAGAGGAAGGCACTTTTAAAGAATGACCAGGCATCCTCTACTGACGGAATGAGGCAATATCCTTCCAGGATAACCGGGCCAGGTCGATTAGAAAGGCCTGCTCTCTGAAGTGTTTTGGGGAGCGTTTGACAGTGATGAGAGGTGGTCGTTTGATCGCAGACCCATTATGGATGCAGGCAATGAGGCAGTGATCGCTGAGATCTTGGTTGGAGACAGCAGAGGTGTTTTTGGAGGGTAAGTTGGTTAGGATGATATCTATGAGGGTGCCCGTGTTTACGGATTTGGGGTTGTACCTGGTGGGTTCATTGATCATTTATGTGAGATTGAGGGCATCAAGCTTAGATTGTAGGATTGCCGGGGTGTTAACCTCTCTGGGATCGATTTACGTCCATATTTATGTCCAAATACCTCCGTTTTGTTCGCACGTTTAGTTCACTATTCCAAAGGCACAATGCGCGAGCGCAAAATCCAGAGGAAAAGTCTAAATAGTTCCATTACAGTTTGTAGAAACATGTCAAACAATGTTTACAATCAATCCTTAGGGTCTTTTTATAATACATCTTCAATAATATTCCAACCGGACAATAGCGTTTTCATTACAGAGGAAAAAGAAGGAACGGCGTGACCGCGCAGTAAACAACTCATTGGCCTCAGCCTAGTCCACTTGTTGAAACAGCTCTTATTCCACCCCCTTCCACAATAGAAGCTTTAAACAACTTTCTAAAGACTGTTGACATCTACTGGAAGCCTTGGGAAGGGCAATATGGCCCCATAGACACAGCATATTGGATAGGCAATCACTTAAATGAAACTACAAACCTCAGATTTCCCACTTCCTGGTTGGATTTGTCTTTGGTTTTCGCCTGCCATATGAGTTCTGTTATACTCACAGACATTATTTTCACAGTTTTGGAAACTTTAGAGTGTTTTCTATCCAAATCTACTACTTATATGCATATCATAGCTTCTGGGCCTGGGAAACAAGCAGTTTACTCTGGGCACCTTATTCATCCAAGCTACTCAATACTGCCCCCCTTTCCCAAAGAAGTTAAGCATGTCCCAGTTTAGGTCACCTAGCAGCACGAGCTCTGAAGATAGATGGGGGCTATCAGTTCCCATATGGTGTCCAGGGCACAGCTGAGGGCAGAGGGTGGTCTATAGCAAGCGGCAACGGTGAGAGACTTGTTTCTGGAAAGGTGGATTTTTAAAAGTAGAAGCTCAAATTGTTGGGTACAGACCTGAATAGTAAGACAGAACTCTGCAGGCTATCTCTGCAGTAGATTGCATCACCGCCCCCTTTGGCAGTTCTAACTTGTCGGAAAACGTTATAGTTAGGGATGGACATTTCAGGGTTTTTGGTGGTCTTCCTGAGCCAGGATTTGGACACGGCTAGGACATCCAGGTTGGCAGAGTGTGCTAGGGCAGTGAATAAAACAATTTTAGGGTGGAGGCTTCTGATGTTAACATGCATGAAACCAAGGCTTTTTCGGTTACAGAAGTCAACAAATGAGAGTGCCTGGGGACACGCATGGCCTGGGTTAATCTCCACATCACCCGAGGAACAGAGGACGAGTAGGATGAGGGTACGGCTAAAGGCTAACAAAACTGGTCGTCGAGTGCATTGGGGACAGATAATAAAAGGAGCAGATTTCTGGGCGTGGTATAATAGATTCAGGGCATAATGTACAGACAGGGGTATGGTGGGGTGAGGGTACAGTGGAGCTAAACCCAGGTACCGAGTGATGATAAGAGAGGTTGCATCTCTGGCACTAGTTATGCTGGGTGAGATCACTGCATGTGTGGGAGGTGGGACAAAGGAGGTATCTGAGGCATGTTGAATGGGACTAGGGGCTCCGCAGTAAACTAAAACAATGATAAATATCCTAAACAACAGTATACAAGGCATATTGACATTTGAGAGAGACAAAAAGCGAGGCATAAAGCAATCACAGGTGTTGATTGGTAGAGCTAGCTAAGACAACAACGTGTAAGACAACAACAGCTAATCAGCTAAGACAACAACAACAGGTAAAATGGTGATGAGTGGGCAGAGAGGGTCGGTTAACTACACACAGGGCCTGAGTTTGCGGCAGGTGTCGACAGATAAACAAATATAAACAAAATGGAGTACCGTGATTAACCTTTCATTGCTACCCATCCCGGATCCGGGAGCATCCTCATCAAAAAAGCTGACTAGCATAGCCTAGCCTAACGCGACAGGGATATCATATAATATAATTTTCATGAAATCACAAGTCCAATACAGGAAATGAAAGATAAACATCTTGTGAATCCAGCCATCATTTCCGATTTTTTAAATGTTTTACAGCGAAAACACAATATGTATTTCTATTAGCTAACCACAATAGCAAAAGACTCAACCGCATATTACTCACAGATATAATTCAAACAGTTTTAGAAACTTGAGAGTGTTTTCTATCCAATAGTAATAATAATATGCATATTGTACGTTCTAGAATAGAATACGAGGCAGTTTAATTTAGGCACGATTTTTTCCAAAGTGGAAACAGCGCCCCCATATTGACAAGAAGTTAATGAACAGTCCAGCAGGCATCAGCTATGTAGCCAAGTGATCATAGGGTCCAGTGAACAGCAATAGATGGAGCAGGGAAGCCACGGGGTAGTCGTTACTACGATAGCATGGGGAAGACACAGCGTTTAAAGTTAGCAGGCTGGGGTAAGTAGAAGCGTCTGCTCCGACGTCCGGCAAAGGCCGGGTTGAAGGCACAGCGAATGGAGTTTCGTCGGCAGACCAGTCATGGTGGTATGGTGGGGTGCCGTGTCGACAAAGGGCCCAAGCCAAATGGCGAAAGAGGTATTGTAGTTGTAGTAATTTTGTTTTGCTAGCCGGGAGATGCACGTGGCTTGCGGCTAACTGGTGCTAGCTTCGGGACAAGGGCGTTAGCTGCTATAGCCACTTGGTAGCAGCTAGCTAGCAGCGATGATCTGATGCAAAGGTCCAGAGCTTACGGCAGGGAACCGGTGAAGCAGTGGATTCTAGCCGTGTTTGGGTAGAGTCCGGGTGATCACTGAGTATGCCGGGAGGTGGGCCTGGCTTAGGGCTAGCTTCGGGGCTGGGTCACTCGGTGGCAGCTAGCTAGCTGTGATGATCAGGAGTAATGGTCCAGGGTTTACGGCAGGAGTTCGGCGTTATAGTGGAGAAAACAGTTCGATACTGGTAGGCTGGCAAGTATTATCCAAGCTAAAAAAAAGAGCTGGTGTCTGTGCAGAAGGTAAAGGCCGCTAGCAGTGGCTAACAATGACTAAATAGCTGGTAGCTAATTATCTGGCTGCTGATAGCTAGCTTCTGATGGAGGTTCTGGCTATAAGGTCTAAAGAAATAGTGGTTCCGTATAACATTGGGTGAGGCAGATTACCGGAAGGTATATTTAATTTAAAAATGGAAAAGAGATGGAAAATAAAATTGAAATATATTTAAAAAAATACAAAAAATACAAAAGTACACGATAGAACGACAAAACACGTCTGCATTGCTTCGCCATCTTAGAAAAAATCTAATAAAAATTAAGATCTGTGAAGTTATTTGGATTTTTAAGAATTTGAGTTTATATACTGATATCATGTGACACAGATTGCACACAGGTGGACTTTATTTAACTAATAATGTGACTTCTGAAGGTAATTGGTTGCACCAGATCTTATTTTGGGGCTTCATAGCAAAGGAGGTGAATACATATGCATGCTCCACTTCTCCGTGAATTATTGAAACAAGTATTTTTTTTCATTTCACTTTGGACTATTTTGTGTATGTCACATGAAATCCAAATAAAAATCCATTTAAATTACAACGAAGGGGGATGAATACTTTTACAAGGCATGGTTAGTGCCACGATACTGTAAATGTGCTATTCTCACACAATCCTGCCCTCAGATCATATTCTAACGGGCATCTGTTATTTTCAGTTTGTTAGTGTTTGCCTGTGATAAGCCACCGGGCTTGACTGACTGAGTGGGTGTCAACTATGCTCAAGGCTGGTGACATTTTCACGTAAACAGATATCAAACACGTAGCACTGTCATAGGTCATTTTTCAAATGCCATCCCTCCCTCTCTTTCTGTCTTTCTTTCTCCCTCTCTCCAGCTCTCTTGTTTTCTTTCTGTCTCTCATTCCTTCCATCCCTCCCTGTCCCTCTCTCTCCCTCTATCCCTTTCTGTCTCTCTCTTTCCGCAAAACATCCATACAAAACTTTGATGGCAGGTTGAGATTGAACCGTATTTTTCAAAGAACAGCATAGGGACATATTTTTTGGCTGTTATGGATTTGTGTTGTCAGAGATGCCATTTAAACCCTTTCTGGGACAAAGACACTTTGGCTGTCAAACTGGTGAGCTGAAAGGAAAGAGAGAGGGAGAGGGGGAGTATTTGTGGGTGGTGGGGGTGGGGAGGGTGTAAGGTAGCATTGTACAAGGATAAGGGAAAAAGAAACAGAGAATATAGGAGGTGAGAGCTGAGAGGGAGGGAGGAAGGGTGAGAGAGGGAGGAGGGTGAAGGGTAGGGGGTTTAAATGCCGGTTGATTGAACATATTCCACTTGTGTGGACAGCAGGAGAATATTGCTCATATTACTTCAGCTCTCTCCATCTCTCTCCCTGTTTCTACCTACCCTCTCCCATCTCCTTCTCTCTTCCCTCTGTCTCTGGTAGTGATCGCTCCAATCTAAAATACCTTTAATTGATTCTGCTGTAATTAGTCAATGACAAAATATGCTTTGGCAGAATTGGAGCATAAACATGCCTCAGACACAATTTGCTGGATCAATGGGAGGCAGATATGAAAAGAGGGAGAGAGGGATGGAGAGAGAAGAGGGAGGGGGTGTTTTCTGGTCGGCTTAGCAAAGGTAGCGAGAGATAATGTGAGAGAGAAGGAAAGGGAGAGAGGGATGGAGAGAGATGTTTTTAAGCACTGCCACCTTGTCTGATTGAGGCGCGGAGGCCGAGAACACTGCGGATCAAATACTTTTCAAATAGCTTATTTTTCTTCACCACTCTCTCTTTCTCGTTCTCTACGTTTTTTTTCATGAGTTGCAACCTCATCTGCTCAGCTGGAGAGTTTTGAAACGATAGGTGTGTGTGTGTGTGTGTGTGTGTGTGTGTGTGTGTGTGTGTGTGTGTGTGTGTGTGTGTGTGTGTGTGTGTGTGTGTGTGTGTGTGTGTGTGTGTGTGTGTGTGTGTGTGTGTGTGTGTGTGTGTGTGTGTGTGTGTGTGTGTGTGTGTGTGTAATGAGTGTATTGGTGTGGCAGAGTATAAGGGGATGAGAAGTTGTGCTTACTATAGTGTCTACAAGATAATAAGTGCTCTAAACCAATTTTTTCCTGTGTGTGTATGTCCACAGGGCTATGAGGTGCGCAAGATAAGCGCCATTGACCAGGATCTGGGGAGACCGAGAGGCATCGGCTACACCATCATCTCAGGTCTGTCACAATCAATTAGTTAATCAATCCCCATCACACACACACTCACACACTCACTCACTGCTTATTATTGGGTGTTAGGGTTATAAACTAAACATTGCTTTTAGAGTTGAACTGACCATACCAGAATATACAACATACAATACTATCAGAAGCACAGCGTTCTTTGTTTCATGTCTGCAGGCCTTACCATTGCTGAGATATTACAATGTTTGTGTCAGTATTCTGGGTCAAAGTGTCACGGAACATAATGCACAGGTCAAAGGCAAAGCCTTTTCCAAAAATGGCACCACAATGACACAGGTGGACTAAGATTAACACATGTAAACTCAAATATCTCAAGATAGGAATGTCCTATCAACAGGACTTTTTCAGGGGTTATACAATAATATGAGCATGTTAAATTAAATATTTCCACTGACCAGGTGAATACAGGGGAAAGCTATGATCCCTTATTGATGTCACCTGTTACATCCACTTCAATCGGTGTAGATGAAGGGATGGATTGTTAAGCCTTGAGACAATTGAGATGTGTATGTGTACCATTCAGATGGTGAAGGGGCAAGACAAAATATTTAAGTGCCTTTGAAAAGGGTGTGCTAGTAAGTGCCAAGCGCACCGGTTTGAATGTGTCAAGAACTGCAACACTGCTGGGATTTTCACGCTCAACAGTTGTTTCCTGTGTGTATCAAGAATGGTCCACCACCCAAAGGACATCCAGCCAACTTGACACAACTGTGGGAAGCATTGGAGTCAACATGGGCCAGCATCCCTGTGAAATAATTTTTACACTTTGTAGAGTCCATGCCCCGACGAATTGAGGCTGTTCTGAGGGCAAAAGGGGGCTGCAACTTAATATTAGGAAGTGTTCCAAATGTTTTGTACACTCAGTGCATATGTACTGAACAAAAATATAAACACAACATACAACAATTTCAAGATTTTACTGATTTACAGTTCATGAAAGGAAATCAGTCAATTGAAATAAATTCATTAGGCCCTAATCTATGCATTTCACATTCCTGGGAATACAGATATGCATCTCTTGATCACAGATACCTTAACGAAAAAGGTAGGGGAGTAGACCCTGGTGAGGACGAGGAGCACGCAGATGAGCTTCCCTGAGACGGTTTCTGACAGTTTCTGCAGAAATCCCTCGGTTGTGCAAAACCAGTTTCATCCGCTGTCTGGGTTGCTGGTCTCAGACGATCCCGCAGGTGAAGAAGCTGGATGTGGAGGTCCTGGTCTGGCGTGGTTACACGTGGTCTGCGGTTGTGAGGCCAGTTGGACGTACTGCCAAATTCTCTAAAGCGCCGTTGGAGGCGGCTTATGGTAGAGAAATGAACATTCAAATATCTGGCAACAGCTCTGGTGGACATTGCTGCAGTCCACATGCAAATGTGTCACTTGCTCAAAGCTTTAAACATCTGTGGCATTGTGTTGTGTGACAAAACTGCACTGCATTTTAGAGTGGCATTTTATTGTCCCCTGCACAAGGTGCACCTGTCAGCTTCTTGATATGCCACACCTGTCAGGTGGATGGATTATTTTGACAAAGGAGAAATGCCCACTGACAGGGATGTAACAAATTTGTGCACAACATTTGAGAGCAATACACTTTTTGTGTGTGTGGAACATTTCTGGGATCTTTTATTTCAGCTCATGAAACATGGAACCAACACTTTACATGTTGCATTTATATTTTTGTTCAGTGTAAATTCATTCTCTGATCCTTTGAGTGGGTGGAAAACATGCCAGTTCATGCTGAAAGAGCTCTGATACATTTGGAGGATGTCCTCCGGAAGTTTTCATACAGTAATTAATGTGTAAGTCTATGGAATGTGATGAGAACCATGAGCCTCCTAGGTTTTGTATTGAAGTCAATGTACCCAGATAATTACGGAACAGCTACACCTTCAGAGTGCTGTTTATTTTATAATTTTTTTACCTGCCAAGTCAGTTAAGAACAAATTCTTATTTACAATGACGGCCTACTGGGGAACTGCCTTGTTTAAGGGCAGAATTACATATTTTACCTTGTCAGCTTGGGGATTCGATCCAGCAACCTTTCAGTTACTGGCCCAACGCTCTAACCACTCACTCTACCTGCCACTCTACCTGCTCTACCTGCTGCCCCAGAGGTAAATGTAGACCTTCATTGCAAAACAGTGTGTTGTCATCAATTATTTGGTTACATGTGAATATATTTAGTATTGTTTTGTCAAAAAATAATAACTTTTTTCGAAGGTAGCACTATATTTATTTGTATGAAATTTACTGAGGAGGATGGTCTTCCCCTTACTCCTCTGAGGAGCCTCCACTGCTAAAGGCATAGTATCATGTGAGGTCACTTGTCAAGTCAGTCAATCAGTATTTGCTACAGATGTGCTCAATAGTGCTTGAGCACAATGTATAATGTTGGAGCTCAATGGTCAACACTGTGTTGACTATAATGTCCTGGACAAATCCTGTCTTCATGTCGCACACGTCGCTTTGGCTCTCTCTTCTCATGTAGCTCCAAGCAATCGGTCTCCTTCACTATGTCTCCCATTAGCTCCTCTGTCAGAAACAGCTTGAATCACTATGCTGCAGAAGGAGATGGCAAGGGGCTTTGCAGGAGGGGTGAAATGGCTAGCGGCCTTCCAGCTACCGCAGACCCACTGTTGGCCTGCCTCCATCACCACCAGCATCTTCAGAGGGACCTGGAACATCATCGGTGGGCAGGTGGGCCTCTGATTTAGGGTTCTCAATAACCACAAGGTTGGGGGGACGCCCACTGTCACTGTCAGAACCTGATTCTTCACTTTCATACTCAGACTCATTGTCAGAAGTTACGCATTTGTAAATGGTCTCCTTTTAAAAAGACATTGCTAATACTATAGCTTAGCCCACTAGCTACATACATAAACAACACTGAGTGGCTCTGAGTGAGTGTCAGAGGTTACGTAATTGACATCCGGCACCCGCCACTTGTATCAATGAATCATTATGGTTTATGAGGTAATTATTGATTGATTTACTGTTTTATTTGCATGTTTTCAAGGTGTGGTGACAAATCATGCATTACGAGTCTTGCATAGATTGTAATGGACACATATGTGTGTAAAATACTTTTTTTGAAATGTACTGATTATGATGGAGACAACTATGTATGGAGACATTTTGTTGACATCCTACAATGCATTCTGGGTTTCACGTAAATGTCTGTCAGACCAAAGATGTTTTACAAAATGAAGTGAAGGGATGAACTCATATTTCGAGAAAAAAGTTAATGATGGGAAGTGAATGATGGTAGGTGTGTGTGTGTGTGTATACTTACAATATACAGACTAATTGGTCAGAAGAGGGGTAAAATATACTTCATTCTAAATGCAATTGTTCCTGAGGACCTGAGGTTTAAATGTATTCAATCTTTACTTTAGTTTCACCAAAACAAAAAAAATGAGAGAGCGAGACAGAGATCACGGTAAGAGAGAACATCTCTGCCCCACCCTCAGTTAGCTAACGGTGGCTTATTAGCCACATACTGGCGGTGAATCTACGATCACTTCAACAATTCAACTTGAAATCTTGATAGCAGCATAGCAAGATGTGCAGTGATATATTTTTTTATGCATTTCGTTTCATGTATATGGTCAAGCACTGAGTGTAGATGAACTCTTGCTTACCTTTTTACCAAGGCAATGTATTCATAGCTTTCTGCTAAAATATGTCAATTTAATTCACAGTTGATCAAAATATTATGATTTATAAAGTGAGCACCAGAGTCAAAGTAGAATTCTAACTCAGCGTACATATTTTGTCACATTACATATTTTCTGATGATAATCATACAGAATAATACACAAGGCTGATTCAAACACACACCATTCAATACTTTCATATACTAATACAACAGAATAATAGAATAGGCATGTCCATAAATGTTCAATCTCTGTTCAGTTCAACTGTGCAGAACATTGAATATATAATTATAAATAAGTCTAAATATAAATATGACAGTAATCAATCAAGATCATACATCAGGGAGTTTGGCTGCTATACCACCTCTGCCTGGGTTCTATTAGGACACTGTAGCAAAACATTTTGCAAAGGAAACCGCAAATGAGCATTTACTATATTATGGACAAGTTCATAATTTTTTGACTGGGCATGTTTACCGATGATAGGAAGGGACCAGTGTCAGTTCAGAAAGCTTATGAACAGTCTAAAGTGAACAACAAATCCATTTGTCTGGTTTCTTCCGCCCACAAATGCATTATGAGTTATCGTGTTACGACACTTTTCACAGGAAATGGGGAGTGATAGAGAACAGAGGACACTGGTGGGGGGAGCTATAGGAGGACGGGCTCATTGTAATGGCTGGAATGGAATAAATTGAACGGTATCAAACACATCACACATATGGAAACCATTCCAGCCATTACGATGAGCCCGTCTTTCTATAGCTCCTCTCACCAGCTTCCTCTGATAGAGAGATACATTACATGTTTGTGTGTGTGTGAGAGTCTGTGCCTGTCTGCCTGCGCACATGTCGGTGTGATGTGTGTCAGAGACATTACATTTTACCAACCCACGACTAAGTTGTGTTACAATACCTTTAGGGCCGCACCAAAGTTAGACAGACAGAGACATAATATCCTGTAAACCAACATACAGGCTTTGGGCAAGTGAGGGTGTGTGTGTGTGTGTGTGTGTGTGTGCGTGCGTGAGTGCGTGCGTGTGTTGCGGGCATCCTCGGTGATGTGCTTCATGTCTTTGTATCCCACAAAGTACAGACACTTCAAACAGAACTTTCTTCAACTATCTTCCACTTATTGTACAGTATGCACAGTAGCCACACGGTCCCGTGTGGCTCAGTTGGTAGAGCATGGCGCTTGCAACGCCAGGGTTGTGGGTTCATTCCCCACGGGGGGACCAGGATGAATATGTATGAACTTTCCAATTTGTAAGTCGCTCTGGATAAGAGCGTCTGCTAAATGACTTAAATGTAAAATGTAATGTACTGCAGCTGAAAATGGAAGGGCGTACGAACATGACTATTTCCAGCCAGTCTGTATTGTGCTGTAATGCTAGGAGACCTACTTTATGTTTTGTTGTTGGGACCGGTTCTTTAGCCTCTTAGACCACAATGGACAGAGAAATAGAGAGAGGGAGAGAGAGATGTGGAGATGGACATACATAATAAAGAGAAAGGAGAGGACAGTATAATGCAGAGAAGACAGTTTCATCAACTATACTGTATATTACAAAAGTAACTGAAGATCAGTATAGCTAATTTTCCCCCCAACATCGGACATCCCCTAACTTCGGACACTCTCTAGCGGTTGGAGGACTAAATCACCTGGAGCTCAACATTTAAATGGACTGGAAAATAACGGTAAGTTTTGCGACTAAAGACACCCTTCTAGCTAGCTGACCACCGATTTTTATTGCAATTTATGTAAGTTTAGTTAGGTTTTGAGAGTTTTCTAAAAAGTAATATGTATACACATTTTGTGGGACACGCTGTATATTGTCAAATTTGACTACGCGACAGACCACACATCATTTAACTTTTTCCCTCTGAAATATAGCTAACGGATTTGCTAATGTTGCTAGCTTGGTTGCTTAATGTTGATAGAACTGCTAAGTAAGCAAAAATGAAAATCATTTTAAGCGTTAGATAATACATATCACGAAAACAACTGAAGTTGTCAAGCTTTTACCGTATCCAAATTGGAGTCTTCTGACGGGAGTGTTTTGCACAATCTGCAAAAATATTTTTTGAACTTTGAACCATTAACTTTTTGACACCTATCACTCACTGTAGGCTAGGTTTCATCTTACAACAGCTACATAGAGGCAGTATTTAGTCAAATGTTACAATGTATGCATCAATATTAAACTAATTGGGACAATTTTTGTTATAAAAAACATAGTTACACTTTCAATTATTGTGAAATCGTTCATCATCACCTTTCAATGCCTTAACTTTGAAATGTAAATGTTTATACATATTCAGATAGAGTTATCTTTCTAAAATGTTTATAATATGCCAAGTTATTTAGCTACATGC
The DNA here is from genome assembly GCF_045679555.1 of Salvelinus alpinus. Classification (NCBI taxonomy): domain Eukaryota; kingdom Metazoa; phylum Chordata; class Actinopteri; order Salmoniformes; family Salmonidae; genus Salvelinus; species Salvelinus alpinus. The sequence continues at coordinate 34,551,266 of NC_092088.1, forward strand.
ATTTACCACCACAGCATGGAGAAAGTCAAGAGGAAGGAGTGGAGTGAGATGGACATGTTCCACGCCATGGAGGACTGCGGGGCAGGGATGGCTATCCGAAAGGCTGCCAAGGTTAGGCATCTTTTGTTTTTAAGGGATTACCACGTCTATATGCATTTTATCTGCTAGTAACAGTTTTATTTTCTTATCTCCCAAGGTGCATGGCATATCTCGGCAGATCCTGGTGGACAGGCTGGGCGACAGTGTCGCAGTGGACCACCCACATTGCTTGCACCAGAGGATGAAAGTTATCTGGTGCAGTACTGTATCTACAACGCCAGCCATGGGTTCCCCTTCACCAGACAGAGGCTGATGAAATACGCCGAAAAAATACGCAGGTATTTGGGGTTCTATGTGTTTATGTATGTAGAATGATGGACTGACTGTTCTCAATGTGTGTGATGTAAATGTGGATGTGTATGGTGATGCCAAAACAAACATTTTCATCCTAGATGGATACTTTTATATTCTATTGTAAGTTTTGGGCACCCAGGGGAAACAATCCCACCACTTGGGAAGAGGTGGTGGGAAATATTTAGGAGGACTCACAAGAACCTGAGCATGAGGATGCTGGACACCCTGGACAGGGGGAGAGCTGAGTGTGCCACACGTCCGACGATGGACACCTTCTTCACTTCTTATGAAAGCGCTTGGAGGAGAGTGGGTTGAGGGAGAAACCCAGACAAATCTATAACTGAGATGAGTCTGGGTTTTGTAACAACGCCCAGAGCAGGCACAAAGTGCTTTCTCCCTGGTGCGCAAAACACGTGTACCAGCAGGCTCCGGGGACCAAGGAGCACATCACAGCGCTGGCCTGCTTCAAAGCACCTGGGGAGGACGTCCCCCCATTTATCATCTACCCCAAGTGTGGCCACTACACACTGGGCAGCCCCCCCCCTGGGATGTATGGACGGTCAAACAGTGGTTACATTGACAGGGACTTGTTCAGGAAGTGGTTTCTGCACTTCATTAAGCATTCAGTGAAGGAGCGCCCTCTCCTTGTCATCTTTGATGGGCACAAGAGCCACATGGACACGGAGGTGCTCGCGGCAGCACTAAGGGAAGAGGTTATACTTCTTTGTCTTCCACCACACTGCACCCATGTCCTGCAGCCGTTGAACATGGCATACTTTGGCCCTTTACAGGCTGAGTCCTCCAAGGTAGCTGGAGACCTTAGCCATTTTGACCACTCCTACATGGTAAAGAAATCAGAATTTGCCATAGTATTCCGCTACCCGTACCAGCACTGCAAGGACATGCGTTATGTGGTGGAATGGTTTTGACCCTTTTTACCTTTCAGCCATTGAAGGTTCCCATTTAATGCCGCCTCCATCTCTACCAGGTCCCACCACTGCGCCTCCTGGAACCAGCAGCACTGTGCCGTCCATCAGCACCTCCTCCCCAGCGACCACAGGAGGACCCTCAGCCCCTGCTCCAGACTGAGCTCCATCCCTAGCTCTAGAAGAGCTGATAGCGAAGGACCTGGGACATATCCTTAATGTCCTGAAGTATCGGCTAGACTGATACAGAAGACTCCCTATGGTCGCCACATGCCTCACCGGGGAGGAATACACACGCCAGTGGCAGGAGAGGGGTTAGAAGGAGAGAAGGAGAGGGCTAGCATAAAGCATAGAGCTCTTAGCATAGCAAAGAGCGTCGGGCAGCCCTCAGAACATAGAGGGCACAGGAGAGGGCTGCCATGGATGAGACCATTGACGCCACCGCCTCTGCTGGACCCCCCACTGGAACCACTCCTGACAGCTGCATCACCACTGCTAATACCTCCCAGTGTGCAACACCTGTAGGAGCCGCCGGAGTCCACAGCTACAGAAGAAGGCCACGTGCCTACTCTCCTGGCCACACCATCATCTGCCCCTCAACCCCACCATTACAAACACCAGCTCCTCCAAGCCATCGGCGGCGGTTTCGTCCACCACCACCACGATGCACACCACCCCCCCTGTCTGTCATCACCAACACGGTCTCCTCTGGACCAACTGCCTCCTCTGTCTCCCCTGGTCACACCACCATAGCAGCCTCGTCTGGTGTCCCTGTCCCCTGCAATTAGAATACAGCCTCCTCCACAGGTAAACACATGTTAAATTCCAGAAAAATGACTGTTATGTGTTTTATAAAACTGCAATGTTTAAACTTTTTTTCTCTCTTTACATATCTACAGTTCATAGCACCAGCCTCAAGGCATGTCCACCTCCTCCAAAACTTCTGCAGCTTCCTCCAGAGGTATTGATGTAAAAAAGTTTTAAATGGGTTTATGAAACATCCTCTGTCTAACATTGCTTTTTCTCTCAACTGCAGCACAGAAAAGGAAGAGAAAAGCTCCACCGGCCACCTCTGTTACACCACCCATGGCATTGTTTTTCTCTCTCTCAGTTGTATCAATTACTATTGCTGCTGTAGTACTTCTACATTTTGCAAAACCATGTTAATAAATTTGATGTGTTCTTGGGTGTGCTGTGACTTCTGCCAGCACTGGTTTCACTGCAGGTGCGTGCAGTGCGATCCAGAGGTGGCGGTGGAGCTAGATTTTAATTGTGATTCTGTGACAATATGGGGATGGAGGTCGAGAGTTAATTGTTTGTTTTGTTTGTTTTCATATGAAATTACTTATTTGTAAACGAAAATACATGTCTAAAATATAATATATTTATTCAACCCATCCAACCCATCAGTATTTCTTCCTTTACTTTTTCCTTTACTATGTGCATCTCTGCAACACAAACTCCAATTAAAGTTTTATTTTATGTAAATTATTCATACTCATTTATATTTTAGTATTAAACTGTTATCTACTTTCTCAAAACATAAAATTAATCTGTAAAACAAATGATGATCAATTATTTGGTTACAACACTGAATATGTTGGTGAAGAACCATTTTTTAAGAGTCCACGGGAGGGCGCACCGGGCTACGCAATGAAAAGTTGACAGGGAAGTAAATTTTTTTTTTCAGAAGACTAGCCAACTAGTCAACTATCTAGTAAACACTTCGGATACGAGGTTGGTGTCTCATTTATTTAACAAAATTAACCAAATATATCTTGTTATTGAACAAAATAGTAAGGTGGCCAATAACTGGGGACCGTATGCCGATAATACAGAACGTATTTTTTTACTTAGTGGCTTATCAAAAAGCTGATAGTAGTAGTATTTCCACTGAAATGTCAAAAATGGTTATTGCTAACCCGTTAGCTAACATTTTTACCACACCAATAATAACAAAACATTGATGGCTTGATCACAAGATAACACACTGTTGAAGGTAATATATTTCTTAAACACTGTTGAATATGCCGATAATACGGGTTCCTACGCTATTTAGGTTACAGCAGGACACATACTGCAACTAGTTTCAACCAATGAGAAAATAGAGGATGCATATCGTACAGTAAATTAATATAAATTAAGAGTGGGATAGATAGAAAGTCATGCAAATAATTGGTATTTCTTGTATGCAAACCACATAGCCAGCCTTGCCCAACAGCCACCCCCTGTGCCCTGGTATGCCCTGGCTAAACTCTGAGTGTCCTCTAAGAGGGTCACCAGCCATGATGGTAGCACATTACATGGGTGCCCAATGCTGCCCATGGCAGTGCCAGCTGGTTAATAATGTGTACTGGCTGGCACTGGTTGAGTCAGGTTGGCATGCAGGGTGGCACACTTCTTAGTGATAGAGATGCCCATCCCTTGATAATTTTCTGAGTCACTGGCTGACCTTAACCAGTCACTCTGCCCCTTTCACTTACAGAGACAAGGCAGTGACCAAACACACACACACACACACTGAGACACACACACAAACACATACAGGCGCGCGCACACACACACCCACAGAATGGACAGAAAGCCTAAATCCCAGCCACACCATGAAAACAAACACAGTGGCCTCTGCTTCTATAACCCCACCCTACCCCACCCCCACTCACTGTTACAGCTAGGCGATGCTCTTTTGTGTTGCAGAGTTGAAGAGCAGAGCATTAAAAATGCATTAATTAGTGTGTCTAGTCACTTTGGCAGAGGGAAATCATGAGTTATTGCGCTGTACTAAGCCCTTATGGAGATGGAGCCTGTAGGGTTGATCAAATCATTATAATTTTCATAGATAATGGATAGTGAAGGATAATGATGCAGTGCTCAGAGTTTAAGGTGGGAGGATGATGCAATTTGGTGCGTGTGTGTGTGTGTTTGTCGTGTGCTTGCGTGCACACAAGTGCAGGTGTGTATGCCTGTGTGCTTGTGTAAGACACCTACTTCTCATCTCCTCGACTGTCGTCAGAGGGTGTGACTTAGTCCTTCGGGACTCGTCTCATTAGTACAGTAATTAAGATAAAAGGTTTTAACTGCAGAGTTGATTTATGCTAATGAACTGGGGACCTGGGATCAGGATATCCTCCCTCTCTCTCACCATCGGAGGGCTAGGCTGGGATGTGATGCTTACATTAGATGGTGACACACTGTGAGCTCTGGATCTGTTATTGTTGATTGGTTGGTTGTGTGTGTGTGTGCGAGCGAGCGTGCATGAGTGGGGCTAAGAAAGAGTTTGTATTAATAGTGACTACCCTGTGCCCACCCCCTGACCCCATCATGACCCCATGACCCTTTGACTAGACCTTAGATCTGAGGCTCACTCATGTTCCTGCTGTTGATTTGTCTTTAGCCAGAAATTACAGTATGTCCCAATAATCTTTATTTTCTCCTGAAGGTTGCAATTGTTGGCTTCCCTTCATGATTTTGAAAGTCAATTACTGGTATATGGAAACTCCCTGTAGCCCATGCCAACACAAGTCCAATGTTTTTACATTTGTGGGGAATTGAGAACGAGTGCACACTTCAGGAGAAAGGAGATATTATTGGGACGTTGCACCATACACTGTAAAAATTAGGTAGTTCTGCTAACTACATTTTTTTGGTGGAAACCCATTGCCTAGAATCATTTGAGTAACCCAACTCAAATTATGTCAGTGTTCAATACTTAAAGTAAAAAAGTGACATCGTTATTTTTTAAAGTTCTAAACTGTTGTTTTTTTAATTACATTTTTGGCACTAAATTGCAATATGTATTCTGAACTATAACTATTGAAGTTATTTGAACATTAATATTTGTTGTAGTGCCCCTTCTACTTCAATTATTAACATTCATTACACATTTTTGTCAAGTGTAAGTAGTGTCAAGTATAAGTGTAAGTAGATATGGGAAGAATGCAGCTCTAAAGAAAATAAGCAAAGTCTTAGGGATTCCTTCCTTGTGTCTCAGCTCATATCAGAGACATGAGAGGAGAGTGACAGGTAAATAAAAAGGGAGAGTAGCCCATTATTGTCAGGTGACTTGCTGTGTATAAATAATATTTATTTCCTTGCTCCAGCAAATGTATTCAAAGTGAATAAACAGAGTGAGAGGAAAACATAACTATACAATGACTGTCACATAGGCCTACAGTGTCATAGGGCTGTAGCCTACTGTGATTACTGCGAAATTAGTAAATACATGCTGATATGCTAATATTTACATAGGGTAACATGCTGATGTTTAGTCCTGCAGTTTTGAATGTAATGTCGACAGACATCATAATAAGAACCCCCCCCCCCCCCCCCCCCCCCACACACACACACTTTAGTTGCAGAGATTCAGAGAGGGCTACAGTCAATGGAGAGTGCTGTAAAGCTAATTAGAATAGCATACACAGATATAGACCCAGACATAGCAGAGTTGCTGAAGGAGGATGAGGATGCCATCATAGACATTCATGTATCCTTTGATGGCACTTGGCACAAGAGAGGATTCACTTATAACTACGGGATAGGTGTGTGCATAGACATTGCAACAGGTCTCGTGACAGACTATGAGTTGTTGTCTTCATACTGCCATGCATGTGTGATGAAAAGGAAAAGTGGAATTACTGAGGAGTAGTTCAGAGAATGGAAGGATTCACATGCTGATGACTGTGCTCAAAACTTCTCAGGTTCGAGCAAAGCAATGGAGCAGGACGCAGCTAAACGCATGTAGGCCAGATCAGTCAGTCGCCACCACCTTCGTTACACCGAGATGCTCTCAGATGGTGACAGTACTGCATACAAGCAGTTGTCAAATTAGATCCCTACCCAGGCCTTGAGATATGGAAACTAGAATGCATCAATCATGCCCACAAGAACAGCGCTTCGTAAACTTAGTTCAGAGAAACCACTTGGGGTGAGAGGTGTGGGGAAACTCACTGCACAAAAATGTAAGAGTCTGCAAAACTACAGGGGTGCAATTCTTGATAACCAGGATGATGTAGAGGGCATGAAGAATGCTATCTGGGCTGGTCTTGTTCATTCCATATCAACAGACGGAATCCCTAATCACGGTAGATCTTGGTGCTAGTAGCAGCGAGCCCTAGAAAATGGTGAAGATCCACCCAGTCACAAAAACCAAGGACCCCATACCTTTTTTAATAGAGAGGTTGAACAAATGGTACCTCTATGTCATAGGATGTCAAATGATAACCTCCTCAATCGAATGCAGCACGTAGGAACCCAGAATGCGAATGCAAATGAATGTCTGAACTCATTGTGTAATATGTGATATGGTCGCGGTGCCCCAAAACTGTCTTCATGGGCAAAAGCCGCATTGACGGAGCAGCCAATATGGCAGTAGCCACTTTCAATGAGGGAGCCACTGCTATATCATATGTGATGGACAAATTGTGGCTTGACAGCACTTGGTGACGCTGAAAGCAATCAGAGAGGAGGACGCGAGGCGTGTTGTGAGAGCTGATGCTGCTTCAATGGAGTGTGCCAAGCGTAGGCGCAGGTCCCATGTCAAAGTCAAGAAAGTAAAGCGGCACCAGCAACAACTCAAAGGTCCTTACAAAATGGGGCAAGCATAGCTGATTAATGTTCTGCACATTTCACCAGCCATTCAATAGCTTTGTATGTGACAAATTGAGCAAAGTGATATGAGAATTTGTCCAAAACTGAAGATTTGCCCAACAGACTGGTATTCAAAGCATATGCTCTATTGCTTGAAACAAATGTTTTCAATGTGCTAATGCATTTGTAAAAGGTATTTTTTATGTTTATTTGTCAGTTTAGAAGTGATATATGAATAAGATATTAATTAATGTGACATAAATGGTCATATTTATGGAAAGTACATTTCAATTGCAATAGTTTATCTTTATTGGCCATTTTCTCAAAATTACATGTTTCCTGTGCTCCAATTAATTTGTCTGTCTTCAAAGCACTTACATTTACATTATTGCACACACAGTTTCTAGGTCTTATAGTCAGACTTATACAGAGGCTTTTTTATATATCTTGCGTCATTTTTTATTTTAAGTGTCATTTTATCTGTAAATATATGCAAAATATGCATCCTTCATTCATCTGAATAGTGTATTTTAAATAATTCCAGCCAGGGCTGTAGTAGAGCGGTTCTAGAGATTCAAGTTCCTTGGTGTCCACATCACCAACAAACTATCATAGTCCAAACACACCAAGAAAGTTATGATGAGGGCACGACAACTCCTTTTCCCCCTCAGGAGACTGAAAAGATTTGGCATGCGTCCCCAGTTCCTCAAAAGGTTCTACAGAAGCACCATCGAGAGCATCCTGACCAGTTGCATCACCGCCTGGTATGGCAACTGTTCGGCATCTGACCGTAAGGCGCTAATGAGGATAGTGCGTACAGCCCAGTACATCACTGGGGCCAAGCTTCCTGCCATCCAGGACCTCTATACTAGGCAAGTCAGAGGAAGGCACAAAAAAGTATCAAAGACTCCAGTCACCCAAGTCATAGACTGTTCTCTCTGCTACCGCACGGCAAGCGGTACCGGAGTGCCAAGTCTAGGTCCAAGAGGCTCCTTAACAGCTTCTTCCCCCAAGCCATTAGATTGGTGAACAATTAATCACCCAGACTGTTTACACCCCCGCCCTTTGTTTTTACACTGATGCTACTTGCTGTTTATTGTCAATGCATTGTCACTTTCCCATTTACCTATATGTACAAATTATCTTGACTAACCTGTACCTCCGCAAATTGACTTATACATATAAAATATAAATACTTGATTTGTATAATTTCATCCCAACTCCGTCAACTACACCTAACATAAATGTCATTCTTGTTAGTGTGTTTCATGTAGAACTTCATTAATTTTTTTTAAACTCTCCATGTTGAATCATATATCATTCAAAAGCTTGTTTTCCAGAGCATATCGTGAGATGGTCCATACAATATAGACGTAGTGCTTCGTGCTGAAAGATTAGTAATTTCCTGATATCCGATTGGTTACTGGCATTTAAAGGTCCTTTCCGGCAACCTGATTGGTAAAAATGCCTCACGTGCCGCGCAGCACTTCCTTGTTTGAAATCTCCCACAAAGAATTCCCGTAAAGAGAGACAAAATGAGCAAATCTCGAAGAATATATCTACAGAATGTGAATAAATATAGGCGATCTCTGTTAGCTAATGCAATAAAAGCAGTCAATAAAATAACAAATGAACCTGATCAGCCGATCGAGGCAATGGCAGTACAGGTAGAGGAGGAAAAGGAGGTAGCCGCCAGAAGCGCGTTGAGATGCAAATTAGTTGAGATGAAGATGACAGCTATCAGCGATCAACCAGACAGCAGACAGCCAACAGTGGCTTTTATTCTACATGTCACAAATAAAACTTGTTTTTTATTTGATTTGCCCTAAGTGTCTAAACACTGGACGGAAAATCACCATAGACCCCACCAACCAGGGATTCTGTAATTCTGTCATGATAGAATATGCACACTGTGAAGGTGATCGTGATGCATTTAGGAGGAATGTTTACACTTCCTCCAGGCTGCAGGAGTGCTCCTGGGTAGATGTGGCATTTTTGTATACATTTGAGGATGATTCTTCTAGCCCACAAATGTGGACGTGGTTATACAGCTCTAAAGAAAATAAGCAAAGTCTTAGGGATTCCTTCCTTGTGTCTCAGCTCATATCAGAGACATGAGGAGAGTGACAGGTAAATAAAAAGGGAGAGTAGCCCATTATTGTCAGGTGACTTGCTGTGTATAATTAATATTTATTTCCTTGCTCCAGCAAATGTATTCAAAGTGAATAAACAGAGTGAGAGGAAAACATAACTATACAATGACTGTCACATAGGTCTACAGTGTCATAGGGCTGTAGCCTACTTCGATTATTATTAGTACCCCCGCTAATTGACTTGGTACCGGTATCCCTTGTATATAGCCTTGCTATTGTTATTTTATGTTGTTATTTTTTACTTTAGTTTATTTAGTAAATATTTTCTTAATTAACTCTATTTCTTGAACTGCATTGTTGGTTAAGGGCTTGTAAATAAGGATTTCACGGTAAGATCTACACCTGTTGCATTCGGCGCATGTGACAAATACAATTTGATTTGAAATAGCGAATGGAGTTTGTTATTCCAGTGGTTCTTTTTCACAAATCCTAACTTGACTTTACAGTGGCTTGCGAAAGTATTCACCCCCTTGGCATTTTTCCAATTTTGTTGCCTTACAACCTGGAATTAAAATTGTTTTTTTTGGGGGGGTTTGTATCATTTGATTTACACAACATGCCTACCACTTTGAAGATGCAAAATATTTTTTCTTGTGAAACAAACAACACATTAGGAAAAAAACTGAACTTGAGCATACATAACTATTCACGCCCCCAAAGTCAGTACTTTGTAAGAACACCTTTTGCCGGAATTACAGCTGCAAGTCTTTTGGGGTTTGTCTCTATAAGCTTGGCACATCTAGCCACTGGGATTTTTGCCCATTCTTCAAGGAAAAACTGCTCTAGCTCCTTCAAGTTGGATGGGTTCCGCTGGTGTACAGCAATCTTTAAGTCATACCACATATTCTCAATTGGATTGATGTCTGGGCTTTGACTAGGCCATTCGAAGACATGTAAATGTTTCCCCTTAAACCACTCGAGTGTTGCTTTAGCAGTATGCTTAGGATCATTGTCCTGCTGGAAGGTGAAGCTCCGTCCCAGTCTCAAATCTCTGGATGACTGAAACAGGTTTCCCTCAAGAATTTCCCTGTATTTAGCTCCAACCATCATTCCTTAAATTCTGACCAGTTTCCCAGTCCCTGCCGATGAAAAACATCCTCCCAGCATGATACTGCCACTACCGTGCTCCACTGTGGGGATGGTATTCTCGGGGTGATGAGAGGTGTTGGGTTTGCACCAGACATAGCATTTTTTTTATGGCCAAAAAGTAATTTTAGTCTCATCTGACCAGAGTACCTTCTTCCATATGTTTGGGGAGTCTCCCACATGCCTTTAGACGAACACCAAATGTGTTTGCTTATTTCTGTAAAGCCCAGCTCTGTAGAGTTTACGGCTTAAAGTGGACAGATATATGTGACACTTATCTTTGGTCTCTTTGTTGCCTCTTTGATTAATGCCCTCCTTGCCTGGTCTATAAGTTTTGGTGGGTGGCCCTCTCTTGGCAGGTTTGTTGTGGTGCCATATTCTTTCAATTTTTTTATAATGGATTTAACGGTGCTCCATGGGATGTTCAAAGTTTCTGCTATTTTTTTATAACCCAACCCTGATCTGTACTTTTCCACAACTGTGTCCCTGACCTGTTTGGAGAGCTCCTTGGTCTTCATGGTGCCGCTTGCTTGGTGGTGTCCCTTGCTTAGTGGTGTTGCAGACTCTGGGGCCTTTCAGAACAGGTGTATATATACTGAGATCATGTGACAGATCATGTGACACTTAGATTGCACACTGGTGGACTTTATTTAACTAATTATGAGACTTCTGAAGGTAATTGGTTGCACCATATTTTCTTTAGGGGCTTCATAGCAAAGGAGTGAATACATATGCACGTACCACTTTCCTGTTTTTTATTATTTTGAAATTTCTTTAACAATTATTTTTTATTTTTTCCGCATATGTCCATTACATGAAATCCAAATAAAAGTCCTTTTAAGTTACAGGTTGTAATGCAAGAAAATAAGAAAAACACCAATGGGGATAAATACTTTTGCAAGGCACTGTATCTGGTAAATACTCTGCATTAACGTTGGTGTGAATGGCTTTAATCATTATTGAACGTCAATTTGCTTGACAGTTTTGATGTCCGATCATCATGATCAATTACACCTCATAGCACTACAAACTTCTTAATACTATTTTAGAAATATACTTTTCTTTCTCTTAACATACATACGCCATTGTGTAAAAGGATCCTAAAGTCCAAATTTTTTGAATTACCCACAATCCTCGAAAAACAATGCACGTGACACTGTTAAGTATTCATAACTTGCAAAACCGTAATAATTCTATATCAGCACAACACAGATAAATCAAGTGTTTTTTATTTGTCTATTTACTACTTTATTATTTTAAGTAAAGACATTAAACATAATAGAATCAAGAAAGAAAGAAAAACGTATTTAATAAACGTTAGATTGACTTAAAAAAAGTATAACTTGTAAAAACTATAACTTTAGATTAGCAGAACACAGATAAATAATTATATTTACTCAATAACCTCATATTTGTTCACAATACTAAAAAATATTAAGTGATAACAACATCTGATTGACATCAGAGTGAGTACCACTTATATGATTTTAGTTCTACAGGCAGGTGGAGATGTTTGAGTAACCATTACTCAATTGCTTTATTGAGTTAGACAATTACTTTTTTTACCCCTTTTTCTCCTAAATTTTGTGGTATCCAATTGGAAGTTACAGTCTTGTCTCATCGCTGCAACTCCCATACGGGCTCGGGAGAGGCGAAGGTCGAGAGCCGTGCGTCCTCCGAAACACAACTCAACCAAGCCGCACTGCTTCTTGACACAATGCCCATTTAACCTGGAAGCCAGCCGCACCAATGTGTCGGAGGAAACACCGTACACCTGGTGAACGTGTCAGCGTGCACTGCACCCGGCCCTCCACAGGAGTCGCTAGTGCATGATGGGACAAGGACATCCCTGCTGGCCAAACCCTCCCCGAACCCGGACGACGCTGGGCCAATTGTGCGCCGCCCCATGGGTCTCCCGGTCACGGCCGGCTGCGAAAGAGCCTGAACTCAAACCCAGAATCTCTAGTGGCACAGCTAGTACTGCAGTGCAGTGCCTTTGATCACCGCGCCACTCGGGAGGCCCGTAGGCAATTGCTTTTTACAGTGTATGAATACGTAATGGCAGAGATTAGGGTTGGAAAGTGAAGAACAAATTTTGTCACACTTCTGTTTTTTGTTTAACTTTATAATATACAAAATCCAACGGTATGTAGCTAGATAGTTGAGTCATCCTGTTTGTTATTAAGGGGGAATATGAGGCTTTCCAATTGATTAATATTTAAACATTTTTTTTCAGCAATTACACCTAGATTAAAACACTACAAAACTGATATTGATCCAAAATATTTACATTTCCAAACATACATAATTGTGGAGCTGGATGAATATAAATTCCTAGACACTTTTGGAGCATTCAAGTTCTTATTATGATGGATCACATTGAGATGAAAAAAATTGTGTGACATAAAACATTACTTTTCTGTCCTTGAATTTATGGAAATGTAAGTAATAGTTATATCATATATTGAGCATTAATCAATTAAATTAGACATTGAACTTGAACCCTGTAAGAATCCTGGATCTACCTTTTGGACAGTGTTTTGTATAGAGATCTCAGAAATGCAGTGTGCCTACGTAACATTTTGTGTCTCCTTATGTTACGGGGTAAAATCAGTTTTCATGTGCACATAAATCCAAAATAATGTATGCATTGCCAAATTGAATGCTTCTAACCGAAAGAGTCACCATAACTTGATATTTTAAACCTAAATCGATCTGCTACCAATGACTGGAACGAACTGCAAAAATCACTGAAGCTGGAGACTCATATCTCCCTCACTAACTTTAAGCACCATCTGTCACAATCGTCGTAATGATGAGACCAAGGCTACAGGTAAATGATCTTTTACTGAATGAAACACTTAACAAAAACAACAAAACCAACGAACGAAACGTGAAGCTATACGACTAGTGCAGACAGGCAACTATACATAGACAAGATCCCACAACACAAACGAGGAAAATGGCTACCTAAATATGCTCCCTATTCAGAGACAACGATAAACAGCTGTCTCTGATTGGGAACCATATCAGGCCAACATAGACATACAACACCCCTAGACATACAAAACCCTAGACATACAAAACCCCTAGACATACAAAACTAGCATACCCACCCTAGTCACACCCTGACCTAACCAAAATATATAGAAAAACAGAGATATCTAAGGTTAGGACGTGACAGTCCCCCCCCCCCCCCCCCCCCCTAAAGGTGCGGACTCCCGGCCGCAATCATGAACCTATAGGGGAGGGTCCGGGTGGGCATCTACCCTTGGTGGCGGCTCTGGTTCTGGACGCAGCTCTGGAAGCTCCGGACCGTGGGTCGTCTCTGGAGGCCCCGGACCGTGGATCATCGCCGGATGCTCCGGACCGTGGGTCGTTTCTGGAGGCCCCGGACCGTGGATCGTCGCCGGATGCTCCGGACCGTGGGTCGTTTCTGGAGGCCCCGGACCGTGGATCGTCGCCGGAAGCTCCGGGCCGTGGGTCGTCTCTGGAGGCCCCGGACCGTGGATTGTTGCAGGAAGCTCCGGACCATGGGTCGTCTCTGGAGGCTCCGGACCGTGGATCGTCACAAGAGGGTCTGGACTGAGAACCCCTGCTGAAGGCTCTGGACCGCCGACCGTCGCTGGAGGCTCTGGACCGCCGACCGTCGCTGGAGGCTCTGAACTGCCGACCGTCGCTGGAGGCTCTGGACCGCCGTTGAAGGTTCTGGACCGCCGACCGTCGCTGGAGGCTTCGTTGCTGGAGGCACCGGACCGTGGATCATCGCTGGAGGCTCTGAACTGGGAACCTCCACCGGAGGCTCCGGACTGCGGATCGTCGCCAGAGGCTCCGGACTGCGGCTCGTCGCCGGAGGCTCCGGACCTTGGACCGTCGCCAGAAGCTCCGGACCGGGAACCGTCGCCGGAAGCTCCGGACCGGGAACCGTCGCCGGAAGCTCTGGACCGGGTACTGTCACCGGAAGCTCTGGACCGGGAACTGTCGCTGGAAGCTCTGGACCGGGAACTGTCGCCGGAAGCTCTGGACCTTGAACTGTCGTCGGAAGCTCTGGACTGGGAACTGTCACCGGAAGCTCTGGACTGCGGAGGTGCACTGGAGGCCTGATGTGTGGTGCCGGCACTGGTGGTACCGGGCTGAGGACACTCACCTCAGGGCGAGTGAGGGGAAGAGGCACAGGCCATACTGGACTGTGGAAGCGCACTGGAGACCTGATGCGTGGGACCGGTACAGGTGACACCGGGCTGATGACACGCACCTCAGCACGCCCGCTCTGCAGCACTCTCAATGCCAGCACCTCTCTCCGGAATCTTGCGTCGAACTCCTCACTCGACTCCCTGACTGGCTCCATGTGCCCCCCTTTCTTGGGGTTGCCTCTCATGCTTGCTCCGTTGAGCTATCTCCTCGTATCGTCGCCGTTCCGCTTTCGCTGCCTTTATCTCCTCCTTAGGATGTCGATACTCCCTGGCCTGCGTCCAGGGTCCTTTCCCATCCAGGATCTCCTCCCAAGTCCACTCCTCCTGTACACGCTGCTTGGTCCATTGTTTGTGGGATCTTCTGTCACGATTGTCGTAATGATGAGACCAAGGCGCAGCGTGGTATTCGTACATTATTTTTTACTGAATGAAACACTTAACAAAAACAACAAAACCAACGAATGAAACGTGAAGCTATACGACTAGTGCAGACAGGCAACTATACATAGACAATATCCCACAACACAAAAGAGGAAATGGCTACCTAAATATGCTCCCCAATCAGAGACAACGATAAACAGCTGTCTCTGATTGGGAACCATATCAGGCCAACATAGACATACAACACCCCTAGACATACAAAACCCTAGACATACAAAAACCAAATACATACAAAACTAGCATACCCACCCTAGTCACATCCTGACGTAACCAAAATATATAAAAAAAACAGAGATATCTAAGGTCAGGGTGTGACACCATCCAACTACCTCATCCCCATACTGTTATTTATTTTATTTATTTTGCTCCTTTGCACCCCAGTATCTCTACTTGCAGATTCATCTTCTGCAAATCTATCACTCCAGTGTTTAATTGCTATATTGTAATTATTTCGCCACTATGGCCTATTTATTGCCTTACCTCCCTTATCTTACCTCATTTGCACACAGTGTATATAGACTTTTTCTATTGTATTATTGCCTGTATGTTTGTGTATTCCATGTGTAACTCTGTGTTGTTGTTTGTGATGCACTGCTTTGCTTTATCTTGGCCAGGTCGCAGTTGTAAATGACAACTTATTCTCAACTAACCTACCTGGTTAAATAAAGGTGAAATAAATTAAATAAATAACAATACACTGTCATTAACATGGTTCTTCAATAATTCTGCATAATACTTGTTCAATGGACATTTGGTGTCCAGCTGATTAGTTACGCCATGATATTTTCAGATCCAGGAAGTCTGACAGTCAAGTGATGAACAGCTGTTGTGATAGCGCATGCGATACAACAACAACACAAGTGCTGGAAAAAGGTGTTTGCGAGGAATGTCCAGATTATTTTGGTATCTCATTCGTTACGCCGGTGAAGACTGTTGTGCCTGAATCCACGTTGAATCCCTAGCGAATTGACGTTGATCATCTGTTGTTGTCTGCTTGATTTACAGTAAGGTCTCATTAGATTTAACAGAGAAAGCATCAATGTAATGAGTTCATGTTTTCATATGTTTTTGTGTGTCAGATTGGACACAGAGTCTACTGTGCACAATTGTGTAGGATAGACAATTGGCGCAACACCCAATGCAATTCCTATTATTTATTCTGGATATAATGACAACAAATTACATAGCCTGGTGTGCTTATTCACAATATAATTTGGTAATGAAATACATTTTGTTTTCCATGTTAGACCTTCAATTTTAAACAATACAGGGGGCTTGAAGTAGCCTACTATTTGAATTTGGAGGTCAGACAATCAAGTACTGAAATAGGACTACCTTGAAAATTAGACATTTCCTAAATTTGGTGCGTAAAAAGTTATTGTAATTATTGTAGCGAATTTATACATTTTCCTGATTCCTTATAATTATCTGTGATATCATTTTTTTGCCGTTTTTGTGAGATGTGGCCACTTTCGCTTGTTTCCCGCCGCTTCAATTGAAGGGTGTTACATGCTGACCAGACCGGACACGTTGCGTGCGCGAGCGTCGCAAAATAAATTTAGAAATCCATGTTATTCAATTATTGCACCCACACTTCTAGCTCGCGCCAACGAGCGTCTGCGACGCCAAGGGCTAAAATAGAAGTCATTCCTATTTCTGACGTAGATCGCGTTGAAAGTCATGCCTCTCCCATCTCCTCATTGGTTTATAGAAGCAGGTACCCACGTGCCATCTCCTCATTGGTTATACCCACGTGGGTGTTTGAAAGGCGAACTTTGTTGCCGGTTGTCGTGGTAATACAATGAAAGTTTAGATGCGATCACCATATAAGCCTGGAAGGAGGAGAGATGACTAGAAACGATTCGGTTGGCCGTTTTATGTGTGGATTAATTGTCGGAGTAGAGGTCCTTGTGCATTTCAGGTAATATAACAACTCAATGTTTATATCCCAGGAAAAATTAGCTAGCAACAGCAAGCTAGCTAAATAGGACAAATTAAAGTTAGCTAGCAAGTGCAAGCTAACTAGCTAAATTGCCATACATGTTTAATGCTTTCCGACCTGTCCCCAAATTAATGTCATTGGTTCAGAGTTTGTTTTGATATTTTAACCTGCGTGTCGTGATCAAGTTTGGTGTGGGGGGGCAAACTACATTTATGCACGATAGTGCACTATGGCGCATGCGCGCAGCCGGTTTGGGTTCCGTGTTACGCTACCTTGTTGCGGTACAACCATGTGCAGTTATTATGAGGACTACAACATCTAAAGATGGCTTCAACTTGGCTTCCATACAAATCATTCCATTAAAAATGTACCTGGTTTTTGGTCACTTTCTCATTATAAAAACAGCCATGGTGAGATTAATGCTACCGCTATTAACGGCTTTATTATGTGTTCCTGCGTCGGCTACATAGGCTACAGAAAAATCGACATGCATGTGTCGTGTCTTTGACTATGCCAGATTAATTGCTATGACATGCTATTCTATAAAATAATTTCTCCGTAATTAATATTACCTGATTGAACTAATCATGTAAATATTAATTAACTAGAGAGGAACACCACGAAATAATATTTATAGAGCTGTTATCTTCCGAATAAACTCTTAAAGATTTAGTTATATTTTACATCCATAACAGTCACATTAATCGTCATTTTATTCAGTCTCATCTGAAAGTTGTAAATCCTTGATTATCTGCAAGAATCCTGGCTAACAAGTTGAATCAGCAATACAAAATTGGGTTTAATTACATTTACATTACATTTAAGTCATTTAGCAGACGCTCTTATCCAGAGCGACTTATTTATTTACTAAATACCTAACTAATCACACAGAATCACACATATACAATTAAATCATAACTTGATCACAAATTACGTCATACAGAAAAACGTCCCTAGCGGGCGGAATAGATATGACAGCTTGTTACACAAAGGGAAGGGGCTGAGTCTTAGTGAAAGAGCGGGAGACTGGAACATAGGCGAGCTGCGCTATCGTAAATACAGTATCTTATGCATTCTAAATTACCGCCCATTTGAAAAGGAAAATGCAATAAATATTTACTCTGAGCTGCGCTTCAGTAGGTTGGTGGTAGATGGAAGACCGTATCGCCAACCCGAGTCCTCTGTCCTTTGGAGAATGTCTCTGGTAGTCACTGGATACGTTGGAGTAACGTTGTGTGTAGTAGACGGGATACTCGGACTGTCCTTCCTAACCTGCGATTGTAGCAGCTGTTGCTAACTCGACGGCTAGGAGATATCACTTCTGTAGTGAATACGAGTTCAAAGTTCATACCATTCACAATCAAAGTCCATGCTGCTGTTGGCTTAGTTCTGTAGTTATTATCTGAACCATTCTGACACCGGACCGTCATCCTAGTGTACCCGGAACAGAAAGTTATATTCTTGTCAATGGCTTTTATAGTGGAGGGAGAGGGGTGTGTCTGAAAAGTTTATAACCCATGCCTCTTCACAGGGGCGGGCCACTGTGAGCAGAGGAACACTTATGAAAGCCCAGATCTCTCATTTGGAAGCTAAAATTACATTTCACCTCTTCACAAATAATGTCATATTCAAACATTTCAATTAACTTCTCACGAGTCACCAACCCTGATCCGGTAGCACCCCCCAACTCACCCCACTGATTAGCATAGCTAGCATAGCGTCACAAGTAACTTGTAGCATCTAAATATCATTAAATCACAAGTCCAAGACACCAGATGAAAGATACAGGTCTTGTGAATAAAGCCACCATTTCAGATTTTTTAAAATGTTTTACAGGGAAGACACAATATGTAAATCTATTAGCTAACCACGTTAGCGAAGGACACGATATTTTTACCAGGCAGATTCGGCTAGGCGCCCACGTCCAGTTCACATGCACAACAGATATGATATAACATCGTAAATTGGGTCTTACTATGGCTGATCTTTCATCAGAATGTTGATCAAAGTGTCCTTTGTCAAGATGAGTCGTTGGTTCCGTTCAGAATTCTTCCTTGCCCACTCCATTTAGCACAGGTACCGGTCGAGTGGCACGGATTTCTCAAACGTAAATACAATCCGACAACGGAACACCGCAAAACTCCCGGAAAAATTCAAATAATCTGATTAAACTATATTGAAAAAACATACATTACGATGATATGGTCACATGTATCAAACAAAATTCGACACGGAGATAGTTTGCATACATAACGCCAGCAAAACAGTACACAAACGCAGCTCAAATTCGAGCATTCAGCAAACCGGAAGTTGTCGGTCACGCCAAAGAAATGGGTCCTATTTCACGTCAGTCCCAGATAAACAAAGAATTTCTCCTCTGACGTCCTCTTGACAACCAGAGGAAGGCGAATGAGGTGTGTTTCTGGTCATAGGGGGCACGACCATATATAGGCAGAGCTTTGAAGCCAGCATAACACATCTTGATTTTATGTTCTTGGTCATGGAAAGTGCTGTGGAATGACTTCTGTATCACTCAGAGACAAAATTGAAACGGTTTTAGAAACTAGGGATTGTTTTCTTTCCAATGGTATTATTTATATGCATATAGTAAGAGCAATAATTGAATAAGAGGCAGTTTAATCTGTAGAGCAAATTATGCTAATGCGAAAATAGCACCCCCTGTATTCTCAAGAGGTTTAAACAACAATTCTATGTGAATCCGATACCTCTGACGTTTAGACTTTCCACAGTAGAGTTTATGTCATTCTATCATTGATGAGAATGTGTCAGAGGGCAACCGAACTGACATAATATACCTTAAGTACCACCGCATATGTTCAGTTGGTCGGATTACCAGAATATAGTTAATTTCCCCCCACTTCTGATGTTACCCAGAATCTCTATGTTAACCCATGGGTTTCCTTATGTCACATCAGTTATAGTAGGGAGAGAGAAAAAGGGGGAAAGAGGTATTTATGACTGTCATAAACCTACCCCCACTGCCAACGTCATGACACATGCATCCAATCTATTTAGTCAGGCAATGTCCATATTATTCTCACAAATTTAGAATGTAATAACACTTTTCATATCAATGCATTGGCAAGGCCCCAAAACATATTTATTCTTGAAATGGTAATGGCCTACTTTTTTTTTTTTTTACACTTTTCACATGCTTTTTGGGTTCTATATTGTGCCCTATATGCATAATTATATAAATTATACAATTATATAACAATGAGGTCCTTAAAAATTACAATTAAGTGCTTGAAAAGTCCCTGAAAATCCTTAAATTTGACTTGCCAATGTCTGCATGAACTCTGCTTAAAGGATGTATAGTCCTAGGCCTCTGTTGTTATGTAGGTGAAGTTATGGGCCAATTTGCATACATTACATTTTATATTATTTTTTATTTTTGGTTTCTAATCATTTTAAAATATTGATCCCAATGTCACACATTGGCCCCATTATTTATAGAAACACACACACACACACACACAGTCTCACACATAGCTGTGCTCAAACAGGCTTGGTCAGGGGGATGTACAGTACAGCTCAGTGATGACTGCTGGGACTGCCAGTCTGGCCAGTCTGAAAGCCCAGATGAGGCCCATTCAGGCAGCCCCACACACTCAGCTGTCTCTACTCTACCTACGGCCCCAGAAGTTATCTCAAATGTGGTCAAATGTTAAGTTGAGGGAAACTCAAAAGAGTTCATCAATGCTTTACCTTGTACTGAACCTGTATCTCTGTATCCTCCAATCTATCTGATTACAGATCCGGCATCTTCATTTGATCATGCTTTTGTTCCTCAGCAGGAAAATGTAAATAGAATGCAAATTGCGATTGTGATTTACATTAACCCCCTTTTTTTTCTCCATGAGGGGGCAGTCGAGTCACTCATTCAGACCGGGGACTGCTACAGTTGGTTCTCAAACTTTTTCCCTGTGACCCCCAAAGTGGAGTGGTTCAAACCTTGCGACCCCCATGCACGCACATTATCCCTTTGGAGGGCACAGTGCTCGTTGCCAACTGGCTGGATACCATTTTCTTCCTCACAAATATCGTAATAATTTTCCCCCAGAACATCTTCATCCCATAATATTGAAATCAGTGTGATGTCACAGCTATCTTTATAAATATAGCCAGTAGCCACCTAAATCAGTCCTATCTGAAATACGAAAATGATCAATGAAACGTCTATAGCCTATTATTGTTCTGACAACGATGCATTCGTAGTAGATTGCTAAACTGTATTTTATATGGATAGTACAAATGTAGGCCTACTTTGTTTTTGCCAGGCAAAACTAGAGAAAATGAAATAAGTGCTTCTGGTCACTAAGCTCGATATGCGCGCCTGCCTTTGAGAATAGTCTGATGGGTGAGAAGAGAGCAACTGTTTCTAAAACCTAGGCTACATTTTCTAATCTATATACTGTATCCTATTATAGGCAATTCATAAGTTATCCTGCTCCAATCTAACTATTTCGGAATGTTGTGTAATGGTTTGCAGCCTACAGTTCAACATACATGTATACATGTTCTGTACATGTTCTCTGCTGACAAACAAAGGCACTACTGCAATGGGGGGGGGAATCTCCCTATGATTCCTCAATTGTTGACCATGATACACCAGTCTTAAAAATATTGATTAGCCTACTGGTAATTCAGAGCATACTGGCAGGAACCCAATCCCAATTCACATTCCCAATCCATAGAAAACACAGCATCACAAATACATTTTTGCAGGTCCTTAGGAATATTATAATTTATAATATTATAATTTATTTTCAAAAGAATATAATAGCATATTTTGATCATATATAATATTACAACTTTAATTATGCAATGTTACTGGACTGTGTAGTCTATAGGCTACATGGTTCCACCATGCAAATTAAATAATTAGGCCTAGTTCTTATTTTGTTCATTAAACAAACAAGACACTTATATTCCCCTGCCCTGACCACAGTCAACACACAATACTGTTTGTGTTTGCCTGGCCGAGTGGATGAGCTTATTTCTCCCCCCAGTAGGCTACTTGCAATTCGCGCTAACCCTTTAATCATGCAACAATTATTAAGTCATTATCATTTAAGAATCTGTCAATTTTCCGCACCCTTATGTTAATGTTATACAATTTACAAACATTTGTGGGTGTGCGTCATGCTTTTTATTTAGCTTTTCACTAGACTGGTAACATTATAATTAAATTAACTTCTTAGTGATCCCTTTGCGCGCCAATCCCGTTAAGGGGATTGATTTGACAACACCCAGTGAAATAGCAGCACGCCAAATTCAAAAACAGAAATACTCATAATAATAATTCATAAATCATACAAGTGTTATACATCGGTTTAAAGATTAATTTCTTGTTAATCCAGCCACAGTGTCAGATTTCAAAAAGGCTTTACGGCGAAAGCAAACCATGCGATTATCTGAGGACAGCGCCCAGCATACCAACACATGAAAATCAGATTTCAACCCACCAGGCGCAACACAAAAGTCAGAAATAACGATATAATTCAATTATTATCTTTGAAGATCTTCTTCTGTTGGCACTCCAAAATGTCCATTAAACATCACAAATGGTCTTTTTGTTTGATAAACTCTGTCGTTATATCTCCAAAACAACTCGCGCAAAACGACTACAACATATCTAATATAGTTACCTGTAAACTTGATCCAAACATTTCAAACAACTTTCCTAATCCAACTTTAGGTATTTTTAAATGTAAATAATCGATCAAATTTAAGTTGGAATAAACTGTATTCAATACCGGACGAAAACAAAGTGGAGCGAGCTTTCAGGTCGTGCGCCCCAACCACAACAGTACACTAGACTCGACCCTCGTTCTGAACAGCCCTACTTCTTCATTACTCAAAGGAAAAACATCAATCAATTTCTAAAGACTGTTGACATCTAGTGGAAGCGATAGGAACTGCAAGCAAGTGCCTTAGAAATCTAGATCCACATAGAAAACTCAACAACAAAAAATCCTGGATGGTTTGTCTTCGGGGATTCACCTGCCAAATAAGTTCTGTTATACTCACAGACATAATTTTAACAGTTGTATAAACGTTAGAGTGTTTTCTATCCAAGTCTACTAACAATATGCATATCTTATCTTCTGGGGATGAGTAGCTGGCAGTTGAATTTGGGTATGCTTTTCATCCAAATGTGAAAATGCTGCCCCCAATCCTAGAGAAGTTAACAATGTCTACACTGTATTTCTGATCAATTTTATGTTATTGTAATGGACAAGAAATGTGCTTTTCTTTCAAAAACAAGGCAATTTCTAAGTGACCCCAAACTTTTGAACGGTAGTGTGAATATATATTTTTTTACTGAAATATCACACTTACATAAGTATTCAGACCTTTCACTCAGTACTTTGTTGAAGGACCTTTGGCAGCAATTATAGCCCCGATGCTACAAGCTTGGGACACCTGCATTTGGGGAGTTTCTCCCATTCTTCTCTGCAGATCCTCTCAAGCTGTATCAGGTTGGATGGGGAGCGTTGTGTGATAGATACATTACGAGATTATGTTTAATACTGTTTATGCATCAAATGGCTGTTTTATGCAATAGAATAGGGTTCTTAGAACTCTCCCATCTGTGTCTGTGTGAACTGAGAGGAGCCTCTGAAGCTTGGGCTGTCAACTGATTAAGTGATGGCTAGGTGATAAAACCAACAGCCACATTCCATTCCATGATTAGTGGTGCATGTGAGGGAGATGTCTCCGGTCTGACTGAGCCTTTCATTTCATAGACTGAATTGGTGTCTGTAAGGTATCAGGGAAGAGATCTGTTATGAATAGCTGATAAGAATGACCTTGTTTAGGAGTCCAAACCCTGGTTTCCATACAATGAGAACAGTTGGAGAACTATAAGAAAAGAAAAGTGTTGGGACCAGCACCACTGTGGAAAATAGGAATGTAGACTATGCATATCCTAGCTTCTGGGCCTGAGTAGTAGGCAGTTTACTTTGGGCACACTTTTCATCTGGACATGAAAATAGTGCCCCCTAGCCTTAATCAATTTTAAACACTGAGTATACAAAACATTAGGAACACTTTCCTAATGTTTTGTGTTTCACCCGCCTTTTGCCCTCAGAACAGCCTCAATTTGTCAGGGCATGGACTCTACACGGTGTCGAAAGCGTTCCACAGGAATGATGGCCCATGTTGACACCAATGCTTCCTACAGTTGTGTCAAGTTGGCCGGATGTCCTTTGGGTGGTGGACCTTTCTTTATACACACAGGAAACTCTTGAGCCTAAAAAAACCAGTAGTATTGCAGTTCTTGACACATTCAAACTGGTGTGCCTGGCACCTACTACCATACCCCGTTCAAAGACACTTCAATCTTTTGTCTTGACCATTGAATGGCACACATACACAATTCATGTCTCAAATGTCTCAAGGTTTAAAATCCTTCTTTAACATGTCTCCTCCCCTTCATATACACTGATTGAAGTAGATTTATCAGGTGACATCAATAAGCAACCATAGTGTTTACCTATTCAGTCTACTCTCATGCAATGAGCAGACTTAAAACAGAGTTTAGTCAAGGATGATTTATTTCACATTGACCATTCCGCCTTACAACTTGAATGCACATTGTACAAACAACGGTCAATGAGATTGTTAAAGGTTTCTTTGGTCACTCTCATCTCCCAACTCTGCTTTGTTGGTTGGCTCTATGTCCTCTAAAGTTCTAACGAAAAATGCATCAACCTCCTACAAAATGTCAATATATTATAATCCACATAATCCATATCCGTAAGGGTTTCTCATGATGCGGCCAAAACTCAACAGCGTGCGCTATAGGATAATTGTGCTTTGATTTAAACAGTACAGGTAGTCTGTAGCATGTTTTAACATCTGCTCTGAAACTCGCTCAAAGAGTAGGCTAGTTACTTACAGTACATCATTCACAAAGATCTAAATGCATATTCCCATAAATGGATATTCTCATGAAACTGAGCGAGATCAAATGGATATGGTTGGCATGCAGATGCAGTTTGGCCGTTTCATCTACCGTAAAACGAGAAGAATATAATTCAGTGGTGATGGCCTATTTTGACATTAGGTGCTAAAAATAGAAAAATGTCTTCAAGTCACTGGCCGTGTCTGAATACACATACTTGCGTCCTAAATATTAGGTTTTTTAGAGTATGCGAAAAAATAGAATTTTATAGTTTGACAATTTAAATCGAGTATGCTTTAAATGCCAGGATGTTATACTCATTTCATCTTTTCATTTAGTAAAATTCGCTGCACAATTGTCAGGAATTTCGCAGCCACAATGCATTGGAAGATGGGGGCTGCGAGTTTTGATAGCTAGATCTCTTCAACAAAACAACTTGGAAGATGGTGAATAGCAAAGCTTTTGCAGTGGTGTTCAAATGTAAGTTGTTTTTGTTCTTCTTAAAATAATCACGACTATTTCAGCATAACATTACATCTTTGAAAACAGATCTTCAGCCTGCTGCCTGCCATGCCTGTAGCTATCTACATGCTTTAGTAAGACTAGAAGTTATAACTGTTCAAACAGCAACATTACCTACAGGGTTACTTGCTTGATGTTTAGCGACAAGTTCATATTTAACATTAGCCTAGTTAGTTAGCTAGCTAGCTACGTGTTGTAAATACCAGGGTTTGTATTCAAACTGTTGCAAGGTTGGATGACAATACCAAGCATTTAACACAGCAGGAGAAATGCTGCAAAAATAGTTTTTCAGTAAGATTTGGCCATAGTTAGCTCTCTTGCCACTACACTATGCACTGGCACTAGCTATAGCTAACGTTAGTAATGCGGTAGTCTACATTCCTATTTTCCACAGTGGTGCTGGTCCCAACACTTCTCTTTTCTTATAGTTCTCCTGATTCGTCACGTCAGTTTATCTGTGTTGAGCTGATTGTAGCATTCATGCTATGCAATATTAGTTTATACTAAAACGTTTACAGCCTGAATGGATCTAGTCTAGCTAGTTTAATTGCACATAACCTGCTATGGTGAAAGTAATGGTAAGCTGCACTCGTTACTGTTTTACCTTGGCACTCCACTTTCATAAAGTATTTGGCAGTCTACCCACTTAGCAATTAGCAATCAGGAGGCTATAGCTTTCTAAAGAAAGTTCACACAACTCTACTTTGCTCATGTTTTGGTTAACGTTGTACTTCATCTTATGTCTTTTCAATATCTATTTGAATGAGTATGAGCTGGAGGGGCAGCTGTCACCTGCATGGGTGAAAAAGAGGTGGGAGAACTATACGCTGAAATGCAAGGTATGCTACTGTATGTTATCTTGACATTTATTGCTGTACTTGGTTAATAAAGTTCCCGTTTTCTCTGAGAGCAACAACACTTTCACATTTATTTCCTATGTTTCACCGGCATATTCATGTAAGTATGAAGATATTGTCTTCATCAGAGCTTTTTGCTCTCCTAAACGAAATAAACCATCTTTGGTATCATAATAATAATAATTATTTAATTTCCATAGCGCGTTTCATAACAATCTTAAAATGCATTTAAGCCAAATAACAAGCAATACATTGAGTAACCTAGCTTTAGTTGGATAGGTCAACCAATAGAGGCCAAGTCTTTGAATGCATGCATCCTCCAAAGATGGAGAGGGACAGTTCGTGGCTTGATCAGAGGAAGGTGGTCAGGGAGATGGTTGAAGAAGATGGAGTCTGGTGATGATCTTGTAGAGCTAGCTATTCTGGGAACCAGCCTGAGTTGTGTAGCCACTGGACTTCTCCTTCACAATGTATGGAACCCTCTTCGGTGATGCCTCAGCTCTGGGTGCCAGAAAGCTCACCACATACAGTTCAAAGTAGTAGCTAGCCAGTCGTCCTCATTACGAGCCCTCTGTCTCAGCACTGCATTCCTTTACTGCATCTCCCATTCCTCTCAAACTTCAGGTGACTCTTCAATTGATATATGCTTAGGCCTACGGTTACCTCAAGTTTACTCCAAAAAAAGATGTTCCAAATGCTAGCTACTTAGCTAACGTTAGCCCAGAACAACAACACCCCACAGTAGTGTTGGACATACATAAAAGGGTTTTCAGAATCACTAAAGAAGTGCTAAAATGTTATTTTATGCAATTTCCGTTATTCATTCTATGGTTTTTACAGGTGCAACACTGCATAATACTTCTAAGGCCAATTATATTAATACATCAGGTATTACTGTAGGAATGCATACGTAATTACATACTGTATATATTATCTCATCGGAGATATTACTGTATGTTTACATTGTATATAATTTTTGTAGTATTAGGTTATCACTTATATGGAAATTGGTATATCACTTCTTAAGTAACTACAATGTTGGTAACAACTTCTAATGACCTGGCTAGAGTTATGGCATAAAACTAACTAGCAAACTAAAGCAGCTAGCTTGTCTAGCTAACTACCAGCAAATTATTTGGCTAAGCTAACCTTACCTAGCACCACACTGACAGTAGACTAGCCTAGCTAGTAACATGAACCTTAGTTAACCTATTAACTGACATTGCTAGCTAGCTAACTAGGCTACTGTAGGCTAGTCACATTAGATCAAGACTATTTGAGTGGGCTTCTATTCGGCTACACATTGCCAAGCTATAGCCAGGCTTCACATGGCAAATGGCTACACATGGCCAAATTATAGTCAGGCTCCTAGCTAATACTATTATAATGTTATTAGCATTAACAATCTAGATACCTAGTAAGCTAGCCATTAGAAAGTTAGCTGACAGTTGGATAACCAACTTAAACTGGCTAGCCTAACAACCACTGTCAGCAAACTGTCTTATCCTGCTATGGCAATGATTCACATTAATTTTGTATCTGTTACATTGTTTGCTAGATAATAAACCAAGTGAAGATAATATCATTCACAAAATCAAACTAGCTAAATTCCAGCTGTGTCACTTAGTCCTTAGCTAACGTTAGCTAGCTAGCTATATTGCTAATGACAGGCTAGGACCCGAGAACGAGATGGTTTAAAAAGGCGCCTCATTTGCACTGAAATGTTACATGAAATCCATGGATTATCAAGACAAATTCAATTCTACATTAGAACTACATTAATATCTTAGTACTTATTTACGTTGGTTCTCCTTGGTCAACATTTTCTGTCCTTGATGTCGCTCAACAACATGTGACCCAGTGAATGCATTTTTTTTGCTGAGTAACGTTACTACAACTTCCTGTACGTGGGTATTTCACGACAATTTCTAAAATTTATAGCTGGAAACAAATTTTAACTCTTAAAGTGTTCGCCCAAATTCAGTACTGTTTTCACCTGACCCAAGGATTTTGAATTGAACATGGCTTGTGTGCTAAGTTATATATTGTCGGCCGAAAACAGCAGAAAAACTAAAAAGAAGGTTATCAAATACCTCCAGAAGAAGTCCCGGCAAAGATGGATACATATGGTAAGATAACTTTACAACTGGAAATGCATTGGCCTAGAGAACTTTGGGAACGTTTGAAATGAAGACTACTGTAAGAAATGTTTGAATATGTAAATGTACAGTGAATCGGTCTTTCATCTTGAGCTGGTACGTAGCCTCGTTAGCTATTCTTGTAGGTTCTAGGAGCGTACACTGCCGGGCCAAGCTAACCAGGCTGACATTGACCCATATATTATTTCACCAGTTGGAACACATTTAAAAAAAATATTGCTATGAACATGCAAAGAAGAAAATAATCTATGCTTTCCAGTGGCCAGTGATCTTCATAGTTGTGTCTGTGCTGCTTGAGAAATTTGATTTCCAGTCTTTCTACAAGGGCTCTGTCACGAACGTCGTAATCCTCCTCGTCTGAGGAGGAGTAAGGATCGGACCAAAACGCAGCGTGATGTGAATCCATTCTTCTAATTTATTAAACGAAGAAATGAAGAACACTTAAACAAACTACAAAACAACAAAATGAACGTGACGCTATAAAACGAAAGTGCATACACAAGCAACCGACGTATAGACAATAACCCACAACCCACAATACAAAACAGGCTATCTAAATATGGTTCCCAATCAGAGACAACGTAAAACACCTGCCTCTGATTGAGAACCATATCAGGCCAAACACAGAAATAGACAAGCCAGGCATACAACATAGAATGCCCACACAGATCACACCCTGACCAACCAAAACATAAAACATACAAAGCAAACTATGGTCAGGGTGTGACAGTACCCCCCCCCCCCCCCTCCCAAGGTGCGGACTCCGGCCGCAAAACCTGAACCTATAGGGGAGGGTCTGGGTGGGCATCTGTCGTGGCCCCCACTCCACCATAGTCAATCCCCGCTTCCGTGGCCTCCTAGGAACGGCGACCCTCCTAAATGACCCCACTGGACTGAGGGGCAGCTCCGGACTGAGGGGCAGCTCCGGACTGAGGGGCAGCTCCGTACTGAGGGGCAGCTCAGGACTGAGGGGCAGCTCATGACTGAGGGGTAGCACATGACTGAAGGGTAGCTCATGACTGAGGGGTACTGGCTGGCGGTCGGCTCTGGCGGCTCCTGACTCGCGGGCGGCTCTGGCGGCTCCTGACTGGCGGGCGGCTCTGGCGGCTCCTGACTGGTGGGCGGTTCTGGCGGCTCCTGACTGACGGACGGCTTTAGCGGCTCAGGACAGACGGGCAGCTCAGGCGGCGCTGTACAGACGGGCAGCTCAGATGGCGCTGGGCAGACGGGCAGCTCAGGCTTGCCGAGGCGCACCACTGGGCAAGTGCGGGGAGCAGGAACAGGGCGTACAGGGCTCTGGAGACGCACATGAAGCCTGGTGCGTGGTGTTGGCACTGGTGGTACTGGGCTGGTGCGAGGGGCTGCCACAGGCGGACTGGTGCGTGGAGAAGGCACCGGATAGACCGGACCGTGGAGGCGCACTACAGGTCTCGAGCACCGAGCCTGCCCAACCCTACCTGGCTGAATACTCCCCGTGGCCATGCCAGTACGGCGAGGTGGAATAAGCCACACTGGGCTATGTACACGTATGGGAGACACCATACGTAGGGCTGGTGCCATGTACCCCGGTCCAAGGAGACGCACTGGTAACCAGATGCGTAGAGCCGGTTTCATGGCACCTGGCTCGATGCCCACCCTAGCCCGGCCGATACGAGGAGCTGGAATGTACCGCACCGGGCTATGCACACGCACCGGGGACACCGTGCGCATCTCTGCATAACACGGTGCCTGCCCGGTCGCTCTCTCTCCACGGTAAGCACGGGGAGTTGGCTCAGGTCTCCTACCTGGCTTAACACCACTCCCCTGTGCTCCCCCGAGACATTTTTGGGGCTGCCTCTCTGGCTTCCAGCCGCGCTTACGTGCAGCCTCCTCATACCACCGCCTCTCCGCTTTCGCTGCCTCAAGCTCAGCTTTGGGGTGGCGATACTCACCAGCCTGTTTCCATGGTCCTTTTCCGTCCAGTATTTCCTCCCATGTCCAGAAATCCTGACCTCGCTGTCTCTCCTCGTCTGAGGAGGAGTAAAGATCAGACCAAAACGCAGCGTGATGTGAATCCATTCTTCTAATTTATTAAACGAAGAAATTAAGAACACTTAAACAAACTACAAAACAACAAAACGAACGTGACGCTATAAAACGAAAGTGCATACACAAGCAACCAACGTATAGACAATAACCCACAACCCACAATACAAAACAGGCTACCTAAATATGGTTCCCAATCAGAGACAACGCAAAACACCTGCCTCTGATTGAGAACCATATCAGGCCAAACACAGAAATAGACATACCAGACATACAACATAGAATGCCCACACAGATCACACCCTGACCAACCAAAACATAAAACATACAAAGCAAACTATGGTCAGGGTGTGACAGGCTCGCACTCCTCTGTGTCCAGGCTGCATTCCAACTCTGAAACCTCAGAACTGCGAGCCCATGTAAAGCAAGTGAAGAGCATAGGAGATGCACACCCTCCTGATATACCTTTGGCCTACAGCCTATCACTCAATATGTTTTATCCCTGTCTGGAAAGCTTTTGTTCAGTAGAATGGAATTGAATATAATTACTTAGCCTGTGCTCCATTTCAATTATAACTTCAGTCTCTTAAACACGCATCTGTGTCTAAGTTAAATGTGCATGTCCTTACAGGATGTGTGGAAACAAGAGAAAGCATCAAAAGACTCTCTCCTGCTTCAATGTTTAGCCATTCTCGGGTTCCACTTATGGATTGGGAAACATTTCTTCATTGGTAGGTTAATGAATTTGACACACTAAGAATTATTTTGAATAATTTTTTTTTTTTTAAAGTGGTTCACAATCAGCATTACCCTAAAAAGGGCTTCCAAAAATCCCTAACACAGATCCCAAACACTTTTTTTGTTTTGTTTTTACACTGGGATGGCATGCTTCATTGATGATTAAATAGTTGGGCAAGTGGTAGACCTGCCAAGGTCAGAAAAAACATAATTTTGACCACTTTGTTTGTTAATAGATTTCACCTACAGAAAGTCCATGCTCTTTCAGCCCCCAATATAAAATGAAGCCTAACAACCACACACAAGGTACTGAGTATGTAGCTATTTTCTAAGTAATTACATGTTGATTAGTGTTCCATGGCATAGGTTAGTACAGAAGTGGAACAAGGTATGGTGAGCAGGTCTCTCCAGGCTGAAGAAAATGTGGTTTAAGGGCAAGTTAAGGTTGTTACCAAAAGCTGGGTCTCAATGGGTTAAGTCTTGGACCTACCATGGGTTTAATTTCTGAAAAAAATATTTGGTTTTCTATTGTCATATACTATTGATCTGATTTGTTATTTCTTTGTTGCAATATTGCAGATTTGCACAGGGGCTACACTTGAGGCAAGTTGATATGATAGAGGATGGCCTTGCACTGAGCTCAAGTACCCTGACAAGAATGGCAAAAAGCCTGAGAAAGATGAGAGGTGCATTGTTATTGTTACAGTTGTCGATCAACACAGAATTACGAGCAATTTTGACTCTGAAAAAGCCACCAGTTTTGTTTACCTGTATTCACTCTGAGGAAATTTTTGCTCACATGCTTTTGGGATATTTCATACATTATTTACTGGACAGCTTAAAGGGGCACTCCAAGATTTTCAACATTTAGCTTGCTTTGCCAACCATTCCAAACAGTGTTTCCCACAGGAATTTAGGTTACTTGTCGTGGTGGCAGTTCCCATGGATTTATTAATCCCCCACCATTTCAAGGCGTGACTAAGCACTGGCCAACTGACCTATCACAAACGAATGATATGCACTTGTTCCTATCTTTCAGTACAATCGTGGAAGTATGGGGCCAACGTGGAGAAGACAGGGTAGGGTGTTTGGGATGATGGAAGTCAAACACATCCAGTTCTTAAAATTGTGGAAAACCGTTCACAGGCAACCTTAATTCTTATCATCATGCGACATGTGCGAAGAGGTTCCAACATTCTGAGTGACTGCTGGAGGGCATATGTCGGGTCTCTGAATAGGATGGGTTACAATCACCAGAGAGCCAACCACAATAACAACTTTGTGGATCCTCACACAGGAAGTCACACACAACACATTGAAAGAGCGTGGCAGACAATAAAGGGGCAGGTCTGGAGGCTAAGGGCCAATCGGACCAAAAAAGTTTGACCCATCAAGAAAGGAGAACTCTCAACTCTTCAAAGACATCTGATTAGTGTATCCGCTGTAAGATTTTCACTCCTAGAATGCACCCGTAAGAGGAAATGTTTTGTCAATACCATTCCAATATGTAAGGTCAGACATCTCGGTAAATATGTAATTGCATTGAACGTACATTGTAATTACACTTACAGGTGATGTAACAACATTTATTCTACGTTGACGTGTATTTTCCCAATGATTGTAATAAAAAGGTTTACACTATCGTGTTTCACTTTACTTGAAGCTGCTTGATCCTGGGTAGGTACATTATAGTTACATGCATATCCATTGTAAATACAATTGCTCTTACATTTAATTATGTACATCCTTCATGCCAAATAATATGTAAATACGATAACTGAAGCTGTAGTTAATGATAGGGTGTGCATTGTTACAACAGCCGACGGAGTCCTAGCCTAGCTTATTTTGATGGTAGTGACGTATATAGTTTACATGTAACAAGGTTAAATATTAGGATGCATTGTTAACATGGTGCTACACAGGAGACTGCTAATGTATAATTACAGAACATGTTAGTTGCATTTGGAACGAGACATCTTGTAATTACATATACATAAATCATGAGTAATTACACATATGGAATAACCTCTGAAAAGCTGACGTGTTACATGTCCTTGTTCGACTTGTGTAATAACCTATACTGCTAAACCCTTATTACAGTGTAAGTACATAGTAATTACATGTAACTACTATGTTATAAATACATGTATTACTATTTAGTTACATATTCATTAATGGACACTTAAGGTAAAGTGTTACCTTACCGGTAAATTTGGTATGAACACAACCAGTGATGATGTTTTCATCTTATTGTCAAACAAATCACTTAAAAAAGTAGGCTACCTGTGCATGTTTGTCATCATCCAAACAGTGCACTTGCACCATTTGATGAATGGGAAGAGGCAACTGTTACAAAACAACAAAAAGTGTAATGATATTCAGCGATTGTCATTGGGTCTACACGCCCGTATCCTGAATTAATTTACGCGTCTTGCTGATAAAGTTGGGACACCGGAAAAGGGGCTGAGATACGGGACTCTCTGTCCTAGGATGACAGGGGCAGCCACATAGGAAAACATTGTGTAGCCCTTTCCTGTAGTCAAATGTGTCATCATTGATTGAATGGTATTAATATTTTTCATAATTAACAAACCTTTTTTTTATTACCTGAAAATCCAGTCTTTCAATGTAAAACACTTTTGTTATATTTCAGTCTTCCGTGATGTATATAAAGTGTAATATTGGGGTGCAAACTCAAAATTGAATACACTTCAACTCTATAACTGATATGGTACAGGTATTTTCTTTAAGCCCATAACCATGTGTGTGAGGCGTATACATATGTATCAAAGTATATTTGTTTAAGACCCTGATTTAGCCCACAGCAGTAATTAAACACACAGAGGTAGGGGTGTTCGTTTAATTTGGAATAAGCTTTTATTTTAAAATTTACCACAGTAGCAGTACAAATTGAATTTGAAACAAATAGGAGAATGGTTGAATTAGCATTATTTAGAAACGCCGCCCAAAGTTTGACTTCATTGCATTTAGGGGGACTCATGTCTCATTCAGGGGATAATCCTTATGATATGCCCGTAAGCCTACACCTCAAAGTAATACTAATTTAACACTGTATGCTGTCCTCCAAAGCTCA
Source organism: Salvelinus alpinus (assembly GCF_045679555.1). Classification (NCBI taxonomy): domain Eukaryota; kingdom Metazoa; phylum Chordata; class Actinopteri; order Salmoniformes; family Salmonidae; genus Salvelinus; species Salvelinus alpinus. The sequence goes on from NC_092088.1 coordinate 34,585,314, forward strand.
TCCTACATCGCAGTATTCCATAGTGCACTACTTTTGTGTGTGACAAAGTAGTGCACTATATACGGAACAGGGTGCCATTTGGGACACATTGTCATCCACTTGTCACACACTTGATTGAACTCACCAGATTTTGGGGTTTTCTTTCTCGAAGCACAATCCCCTCCATAATGACTACACATGTAGATTTTCCACTTTCGCGATTCAATGCACTTAGTCTATCTTTTTCTCTCCCTACTCTATTTCTCTCTCTTGCTCTCACTCATAGCGAACACATGTTGAGAATTTCAATAGCTCTTCTCTCAACAACGCATGTTTCCTTGCTTGTCTACAGAACATATCAAGTCAATGAGACTTGCTTTGTGATACAGTAACATAGCTTACTATATTGATATGTTGTGGTATTTCAATCCTACCTATTAACCCCTATGCCAGTTCCATCCTCATAGGGATTAAGCATTTTTTTTATCGCTTTGGTTATATTTTCACAAGTATAGGGTACATTTTTACAACTCTTAGTTCAAAACTCCAAGCCAGTCTCATTCAAAACCTGTCATTGTGCATTCATTTGGATTGTAAACATCTCTCACCACACAACCATTGATTCAACATATACGTTTATTGTGAAATGTAATGAGAACATTGGTTTAATCACCAAAACAACATAAAGACATATTTTCAATTTTTTCATTTGAACTACCAAATCAAATCAAATCAAATTGTATTTGTCACATACACATGGTTAGCAGATGTTAATGCGAGTGTAGCGAAATGCTTGTGCTTCTAGTTCCGACAATGCAGTACTAACCAACAAGTAATCTAACCTAACAATTCCACAACTACTACCTTATACACACAAGTGTAAAGGGATAAAGAATATGTACATAAATATATATGAATGATACCAGTTAATCCAATAGCAAACAATGCAAGATATGTGTTTCAAAACACCCTTAGAAGTGCTGAAAGTATCTTTATTTCGTTTTTATTTGACCTTTATTTAACTAGGCAAGTCAGTTAAGAACAAATTCTTATTTTCAATGACAACCTAGGAACAGTGGGTTATTGTACAGATTTTTTTCCTTGTCAGCTCAGGGATTCAATCTTGCATCCTTTCGGTTACTAGTCCAATGCTCTAACCACTAGGCTACCTGCCGCTCTAAACTACCTGCCGCTCTAAACTGTTGGATGTGATGTAAAATGTTTACTTGATGGTGTTATATTAGAAAATTACTTTGCTGTATATATTCTAGTGTAGTGTGTCTTGTTTATTTTAATTTGACAAAAAAAGGGGGGGAGTGTAATTTTATTTTTATGGTTGTATTGCCTTGTGACCTGTCGTGGAAATTCATACTGAGAGAGACTTCTTCAAACAATCATCTTTATTTAATATCGATGAATTATTGCAATGATGAGACTAGTCAAGCCAACAGTCTTGACTGTTGTTCTTTATATAGCTGACACTAAGAATGCTTAGTCATGGTTGGTTCAACCCCTTCTATGCAGATTGGGTCATCATCAGCCACTCTGGGTTCATCCTATCGATATCTACACGTAGGTTGTTGTCTTAACCTCACCCTGGCTTAGTTTCCCATTTGCAAGGTTGATTTTGAGACAATGCGGGATTATTCTACTCCTAAACTATCTCTAGTAAAACCCATTCTTCTCTATGTAATGCAGTCTTTAACTCATTTGTCAGCTCAAGACATCTCTAGGGACCGTACGTCCAGATTAGCTGCAGGGAACTACATAAAAACACAGCATTAGTAGGACATAAATGTCTTCCCATTTGTTAAGTATTAATTGCCAACTATTAATATCAAACAAATCAGGTAAATGCCACATTTTTCTCTCACAGACCCAATAAAAAAACTATTGTTCACAAAAGAAAGAAGTGCTAAAAGTAATACGCTACGGTACGGTAAAGTACAGTAGATTACACAGTTTTCACATGAGGCATGAGGCACTTATATTACCCAACAAAAAAAACATACTTTTTTTAAATATAATTGCAACATAGTTGTACTGTCTGTAATCAAATGAAAGAAATTGAATAAAACAAATTAAATGAATGAAAATAAAACAATGTTTAGCCCGCATTAATCTGTCTTGAGCATTTGGCCATAAATTCTCATCCACCTCACAGGGAATGTCTTCATTGTTCATGCACTGCGGGAAAAACCTTTTGGTATAGCAAATCCAAGCTTCACATTGGTCTGCATTGATGTCGCCTCATGCCTCATCCATGGCCAGAAGCAGGGTGGCACGCTCATGGGGATGGCAATCGTATACCTTCTACCTCCATGCTGAAAATAATTATTCAATAGAGTTGAGGAAAGGATAGTATGGGGGCAGGTATATCTTCAGAGATAGCTGCGAACATGGAGAGGTTTCCCCCACGTTGTCCAGGCACTTGAACGGTCGCCCATGGACCGATGAGTTTCCACCCATGGCTCCAAAATTTTGGCCAGGTTAAATCCCGCTTCATCAACAAAGATATACTTGTGATGGTTCACAGCAGCATCAAGCACCATCACACTCTAAATATATATTTTGGTTAGTTATTTTTACAGTATAATTCCAATATTGCGAAGTAGCGTGTCAATCAAATAGTAACAATAATACAGTATATAGTGTTGTACCTGAACATACTCAGCCTGCAGTTGTTTAACTCTCAAAAGGCACCAGGTAATGTGTTTTAAAGGACATGGTGCCTCTTCAAAAGGCGGGCGATTGTTGATAGGCTGACGGATGCCACAGTAGCAAAGGTGTCATCGTTCCTCTCAATGACTTGCTTTATATCAGACAGTATGTCATTCCTGGCCCTCACCATTTCCACCACTGCCCACTCCTGCTGGTCAATCAGCACACAGCAACAGCCAGCACCATGGGGTCTTCTGTCAATTCTAAGGGTAGAACAGAATATACAGTGCCTTGCAAAAGTTTTCACCCCCCTTGTCGATTTTCCTATTTTGTTGCATTACAACCTGTGAAATTGCGCGCAATTCAAATAAATAATTGCTTCTTTATATCCCAAAAAGTCAGTTTAGTTGGCGCATCGATTTCAGTAGGTAGACAAAGGAGTCCAAAAAGCTACCGCTAAACTTCGTCCAAACAAGTCAAACGGCATTTCTATTTAATCCTCAGGTACTCTAAAATGTAAATAAACCTTAACATTTCATACGGAAAGTAGTATGTTCAATAGGAAAGGAAAATTAGTAAGCGTACGCCCTGCCCTCTCCATCGCGCCCGGAAAGACTGATATGTGTTAGTTGCTTGTGTCTGCACTGTATATATATAGCGTCACGTTCGTTTTGTTGTTTTTGTATAGTTTGTCAAGTGTTCTTCGTTTCATTAAATATAGAAGAATGTATTCAAATCACGCTGAGCCTTGGTCCTCCTCTCTTCCTCCATACAACGAATGTGACACCACAATGCTTCACTGTGGGGATGGTGTTCTTGGGGTGATGGGAGGTGTTGGGTTTGTGCCAGACATAGCATTTTCCTTGATGGCCAAAAAGCTTAATTTAGTCTCATCTAACCAGAGTAACTTCTTCCATATTTTTGGGGAGTCTCCCACATGCCTTTTGGCGAACACGTGTTACCTTAATTTTTTCTGGCCACTCTTCCGTAAAGTCCAGCTCTGTGGAGTGTACGTCTTAAAGTGGTTCTATGGACGGATACTCCAATCTCCGCTGTGGAGCTTTGCAGCTCCTTCAGGGTTATCTTTGGTCTCTTTGTTGCCTCGCTGATTAATGCCCTCCTTGCCTGGTCTGTGAGTTTTGGTGGGTGGCCCTCTCTTGGCAGGTTTGTTGTGGTGCCATATTCTTTCCATTTTTTAATAATGGATTTAATGGTACTCCTTGGGATGTTCAAAGTTTCAGATTTTTTTTTATAACCCAACCCTGATCTGTACTTCTCCACAACTTTGTCCCTGACCTGTTTGGAGCACTCCTTGGTCTTTATAGTGTCACTTGCTTGGTGGTGCCCCTTGCTTAGTGGTGTTGCAGACTCTAGGGACTTTCAGAACAGGTGTATATATATATATACTGAGATCATGTGACAGATCATGTGACACACAGGTGGACTTTATTTAACTAATTATGTGACTTCTGAAGGTAATTGGTTGCACCAGATCTTATTTAGGGGTTTCATAGCAAAGGGGTTGAATACATATGCAAGCACCACTTTACATTTTTTGTTACATTTAAGTTATTTTTTTTATTTCACATCACCAATTTGGACTATTTTGTGTATGTCCATTACATGAAATCAACATCCATTGAATAACCTCTCTGGGACAGGGTCTGGTTTCCTGAATTTCTGCCTGACTAACATTTCCAAAGTAAACTGTCTGTTACTTAGGCCCAGAATCCAGGATATGCATAGAATTGGTAGGATTGGATAGAAACCTTTTTGATGTTTCTAAAACTGTTAAAATAATGTCTGAGACTATAACAGAATTGATATGGCAGGCAAAAACCCGAAGAACACCCAACCGGGAAAAAAAATATATATATTTTTTTAGGTCCCAGGCTCTTATAATGGAAACCTATTGTTTCTATGTAAATCCGTCTCCCAGATTGCAATTCATATGGCTTCCCACTAGATGTCAACAGTCCTTATTCAAGGTTTCAGGCTTGTTTTTTGAAAAACAAGCAAGAATTTGGAGTTTTGGTGAGAAGAGCACCGGAACAATAGACAATCACCCACAACCCACAATGACAAAACAGGCTACCTAAATATGCTTCCCAATCAGAGACAACGACTAACACCTGCCTCTGATTGAGAAGCATATCAGGCCAAACACAGAAACAGACAAACTAGACATACAACATAGAATGCCCACTCAGATCACACCCTGACCAAACAAAACATAAACATACAAAGCAAACTATGTTCAGGGCGTGACATGTGGTGGCAGCATCATGCTGTGGGGATGTTTTTCATTGGCAGGGACTAGGAAACTGGTCAGAATTGAAGGAATGATGGATGCTAAATACAGGGAAATTATTGAGGGAATCCTGTTTCAGTCTTCCAGAGATTTGAGACTGGGATAGAAGTTCACCTTCCAGCAGGACAATGACCCTAAGCATACTGCTGCAACACTCGAGTGGTTTAAGGGGAAATGTTTAAATGTCTTGGAATGGCCTAGTCAAAGCCCAGACCTCAATCCAGTTGAGAATCTGTGGTATGACTTAAAGATTGCTGTACACCAGCGGAACCCATCCAACTTGAAAGTGGCTAGATGTGCCAAGCTACTAGAGACATCCCCTACATAATTACAGACTTGGAGCTGTAAATGCTGCAAACGGTTGCTCTACAAAGTATTGACTTTGGGGAGGTGAATAGTTTTCTGTTTTTTTGTCTTATTTCTTGTTTGTTTCACAAAAAAAAATATTTTGCTTCTTCAAAGTGATAGGCATGTTGTGTGAATCAAATGATACAAACCCCCCAAAAATCTATTTTAATTCCAGGTTGTAAGGCAACAAATTAGGAAAAATGCCAAGCGGGTGAATACTTTCGCAAGCCACTTCAATAGGTCATACTGTAAGAATACTGTAAAACATTGTGTGAATGTACATTCATTACATTATGTCATTTCATGTCAATGTAATGGTAAAGCATAGTGCATATCCTTCAGACTTACACGTTTTCTTGGCAAAATGTTCTCATGAACGAAGTGATAGTAGTTCTTTTCAGATTGGGGTGACCTAATCTGGCACCCTCTGCAATGGTAAGGCCTCTGTTTAACCCCTGGGTCAATGACAATGGCCCAAACTTCATTAGACACAACAGTTCCCTGCCGTCTGCCTCCCTTTCTCTGATGTCCACCTCTTTGATTGGGCCCATGCCTACCTCTTTGACCTTTTTGATAGGGCCCATGCCCACCTCTCTGACGGGGACCTTGTCCACAAACTCTTTCATTTCTTCCTCCATCGCTGTCTATCCTAACCATTTAGCACAGTTAGATTAAGTGATGGTCAAATGTATTTAAAATAATTAGAAGAGAATCATGTGAAAAGTATTGTGAGCATTGCATTGTGAAAGGCAATTAGTCTCTATGAAAGGTATTTCTAACACTAATTAGGGTTGGTGAAAATGTGTCTTTTAGTTATTCAATTGAAAATGTGCTTAAAGTTTTGAAAAAACAGCCTTTTTGATGATCTGTTTTGAGTGTTGTACTAAGAGTTCTGAAATTTGACCACATACTTGTGAAAATAGTACCAAAGCGATTAAAAAAACTGTAACACAGGTGTGTGTGTGTGTGTGTGTGTGTGTGTGTGTGTGTGTGTGTGTGTGTGTGTGTGTGTGTGTGTGTGTGTGTGTGTGTGTGTGTGTGTGTGTGTGTGTGTGTGGGGTATGCTTCTTGAGAAACACTGCATGCGTTTCTCATTTTCCAGTCCACTACAGTTGGTAATTTGAGAGCTTTGGCAATCCTCTCATTTCTCACATCTTAGTATCAACTCCTGTAAGTTAGCTACACAGTCCACACACACACACACACACACACACACACACACACACACACACACACACACACACACACACACACACACACACACACACACACACACACACACACACACACACACACACACACACACGCCTGCATACGTGCCTGCCAGCATCTGTGTGTGTGCCTGCCTTCTTGCCTGCGTGTGACACTGCCTCTTCCCATCATTGTTAAGGGTATATACAAATAACTATCAATAGAAAACAGGTAAAACGAAATTAAAGTGCAGCTAGTTTGCTATCTTTCCAGCTTCCGTCTGAAGTGATTGTGTTAGCTGTGTTGTTGGCTAGCTCCTCTGAACAAGTGTCTTGACGAGAGAGCACATTTTCTACGCCAGGCGAAATCGCCCGTCATTAGCTCATTGTTATATGGATGTATCCAAATAAATGTCACCAGAAAACAACTTAAACAAAGCAAATGCAGCTACTTTGCTGTTATTCTGGCTGTAGTGTGTGACGTGACTGTAAGCTAGCTGTAGTTGGCTAGCTAGCAAGCAAGGGATAAGAAAGTTGCCAGCCAGTATGCCAATGGAACATTTAGAACGAACGAATGATACAGAACAAAAAGACTGAACGACTAGGTCCCGTCTCTGGCAACCGAACCAATAGAACGAACGACCAGCCGGCTTGGGTAGCTACCCTAGATCTATGTCGGGACTTGTGTCAGGACCATATCTTGTGGAATATATCCTCCAAACAACGGCTTCTAGGGCATTATCACTTAAATATTTCATTTCGTCATAGGAACAAAATGTATTTGTGCATGAGGCAAATGCAGTGCGACTCCAGTTTCGCCAACAGGTGGAAGATGGTGTCCCCTCTCTCTGGTCAGTTTCACTGGAGGAAAGGAAGGCGAGAGTAGGGACTGTGAGAGGCAGGCCCTCTGCTGCTCCCTCTCTCCGCTGAGACTAATGCTGTATTCAAAATAACTGGGAACTCTGAAAAATCTTCTACTTCTGATTTCAAGACCACTGGTAACTATGAAAACAAAATTGATACGACTGTGAAAAATAGTTAACGGTCATCCAACTCGGAATTCCAAGTTGGCATCTATGGCATCTTTCTAGAGCTCCGACTTTCCGACCTGAAGATCACTGACGTCATGATTTTACCAAAATTTTCTTCCAAGTTCCCAGTTGTCTTGAAAGCACCATGACCATCAGATGCAGGCAGCATCAGTCCAGTAAAATTAAAAAGCTAATTTGCTAATTATTTCAATTCATGTTTAGCTGTACCTCTCAAGTGCTACACCAATTTATCTATTTTGTTGTCAAAGCTCAAGTTTTGAAATATAAGGCATATAGCCAATATGCTGTGATAATGTATTATGCCAACTGCACAAGCCTCATTCCTACAGAACTTTATTTATTAGGTTAATGTTACATGTTTTTATGTCATGTTAAAAACATAATCTGAGCGGTAAATCTTGGCTTGCTTTTTGACTGTGAAAGTGATGTTTACTCAGAAAGGGTTGGTGACCACTGTGCTACGGCGTTGTCGACGGGGATGGGGGATGGGAGATGGGAGATGGGGATGGGTGTAAGCATCTGCTTTTAATTCCAAAGGTTGCAAGTTCAATTCCAGTGATAGAAAGTTGTTTTGGAGATTTTTGTTTTTATCCTATCCCAAACCTTAACCCTTACCTTAACCATTTTGGAGTTAATTACTAACCTTAAGAATGTGTAGATAATGCCTGAACTTAACCCAAACAGTACAAAGTTAATCAGAGTTAATGCCTAACCTAAAACACTTTTAAATTTGACGTTTGGAACAACTTTGAAATTTGACGTTTGAGAAACATCGATGAACGTCTAATTCTGAAGTCAGACTGTGAGAGCTGATAGGGCCACACACCATGACAGCTAATTTGTGTGTGTGTGTGTGAAAAATTGTCCTATTTGAGTAAAACTAAAAATAATATCAAATTCCTTTTATTAAACCAGACAGGACCATTTTGTCTCTTTCTTTTTTTTGACGGATAGCCAGGGGCACACACCAACACTCAGACATAACTTACAAACGAAGCATTTCTGTTTAGTGAGTCTGCCAGATCAGATGCAGTAGGGATGTTCTCTTGATAAGTGTGTGAATTGTACAATTTTCCTGTCAAAATGTAACAAGTACTTTTGGGTGTCAGGGAAAACGTATGAAGTAAAAAGTACATTATTTTCTTTCAGAATATAGTGAAGTAAAAGTTGCCAATAATATAAATAGTAAAGTAATGTACAGATACCCCAAAAAATACTTAAGTAGTACTTTAAAGTATTTTTGCTTAAGTACTTTTGACCACTGCCCAAATGCCTTCCCCACCAGTACATTAGCATACTTTATATACTGTTACACACACACTTATTACATAGTATTCGATACATAAGTTAAGGCCATGCAACCTGAGTTGAAACCTGAGATAGGTGTACATGTACAGTACATAAACAGATGCATGTGTCATATATTTATGTGGATGAGTCATATATTTATGTGGTGGACACTTGATTTGGTCACATGATATTGTTGTGGTATGTCATAAAATCATGTTACGACCACACATATCAATATTCATTTTATATATCAATATTTTGCTAAGTCTTGTTAAGTGGATGGGTCTCTAAAGAAGGTGTAAACGGTACAGTACAGGTTACTTGCATAGTAGCACATTCAGAAATAGATTGTGTCAAAATAAAATAAAATACAAGAACAATATCAATAACGATATCAGTGATAGACAAGGTAGTTATATGCATACAAAGTGGCTGAGCAGCAGGATATAAAAGAATTGTAGCATCAACTTATGGCGTGTGTGTTAGGAAAGAGTAATTTGAATAGAGGCACTGCAGATAGTGCTGATGACTGGTCCGTCCGAACTATGCAATAAGAAGGGAATCTATATTCGGAGAGCCTGTTTCGGTCCTGCTTTTGACTTTGGTGCAGGGCATGTGATGTACATTGCCTCTTCGTTGCAAAACACCCTGAATAAGTTTTTCTAGCTGTGTCCAGTCCAGGTGGTGCTTGTATAGGCAGACCGTCTATGGGAGGAAGGATGTCAGCGTTGCGCAGCAGAAACCTGGTCCTGACAGTCCGAACACTCCTTGGCGACAACAACAACTCCAGAGCATCGAAGCTGTAAAATGGAATAACAAAAAAAATCTGAAGACATTTACAACCCTGCACAACATCAATTCACCTCCCAAGTTTAGATAAGAATAATAACCTCATGCAATGCAATGAAAATGATTTTCACCTGAAGTGCTGGTACTGCTTGACCTGTGGCAGCGGCCTGAAGTACGGAGTCAGGTGTTGTTGCCAGCCATAGCTTTCCACCAGCACTGTACCATCCTACAGTCCAACCAGCTGTGGGATGTTGACCCCTGTCACAGTGCTGTCCTTCACAACACCAGCAATCTCTGAAGTGCTGCTTGATGAGGCCGAAGCACCAGGGGGCAAACTTGGGGGCAAACTTGGTGTGGCCTGTGGTCAGGAAGTGAAGGTCCAGACTGTGGTGGAGTTTGTGCATAGACCGCCAGGCACAATACCAGAGCACAAACTTGTTCTTGTTTTGGCCACTGCAGTTATCACAATTCAGGCCAACACGTGTTTTCCCAACTCCGTAGTTGGTGAAGAAATGGTACATGTAGTTGATGACTGTGCTGCTGCCTGTGCTTGCTTGGGCCAGCTCTCTTTTTGATGGGAGGCATTAGACCATTCTCCTTGTATGACAGGTGGAGGAGAGTAAGGCATGTTCTACTGATGCTGAAAGACAAATTCCAGATACAAATATTTTAGCATTAGGCTATAACTAGCAATGTGAAATGGCATCCTGAGAAAACATCACTAACTTTACACAAAAAAATGAACTATAATCCCAATCCATAAAGTAACGTTACTAGCAATACAAACTGATTGTCATAGCTAAAGTTAACCAAATAAGTTAGACTCAATGTTAACGTTAGCTAGCATCGAACTCCAGCTGGCTAGCTAACAGCAAGCCTTAACTTGCAATTAGAAACATATAATATCTGAAACTGTAGCTAGATTATTACCCGTATACATGGATGAAAGCTTCACGGCAGACTGCAACCAGTTTCATAAAAAAATATGTCCTGTGTCGTTTCCGTTTAGTTTGCACAGTTTCTTACCTATCACAGTCATCAGAAGACTCTACAATGTATTCTTCAATTAAATTGTTTTTACCTAAATCAGGGAATTCCTCATCGTCTGATTCATTTTCAGAGTCAGAGTCAGCATGGACTGATCGTCCGCCAGCATGGCCCGATCACAACTAGTCCATAAATTCAGGGCAGCAATGTTATTGAGAAAAGTAGCAACATATTTGCAGTTCTCCATAGCTAATGTTATATCTTTAGAAAAAACTGTAGAAAGGATTATCTACACATAACGAGCAGCTCATTTTATAGACACAAGATGCTACACCGCAGAACAATCTGAAACTCCTCTCTCAGCATGTCCAGCCCAGTCATTAAATCAAATCAAATCAAATCAAATCAAATTTTATTAGTCACATACACATGGTTAGCAGATGTTAATGCGAGTGTAGCGAAATGCTTGTGCTTCTAGTTCCGACAATGCAGTAATAACCAACAAGTAATCTAACCTAACAATTCCACAACTACTACCTTACACACACACACAAGTGTAAAGGGATAAAGAATATGTACATAAAGATATATGAATGAGTGGTGGTACAGAACGGCATGGCAGATGCAGTAGATGGTATAGAGTACGGTATATACATATGAGATGAGTACTGTAGGGTATGTAAACATAAAGTGGCATAGTTTAAAGTGGCTAGTGGTACATGTATTACATAAAGATGGCAAGATGCAGTAGATGATATAGAGTACAGTATATACATATGAGATGGGTAATGTAGGGTATGTAAACATTATATTAAGTGGCTAGTGGTACATTTTTACATAATTTCCATCAATTCCCATTTTTAAAGTGGCTGGAGTTGAGTCAGTATGTTGGCAGCGGCCGCTAAATGTTAGTGGTGGCTGTTTAACAGTCTGATGGCCTTGAGATAGAAGCTGTTTTTCAGTCTCTCGGTCCCTGCTTTGATGCACCTGTACTGACCTCGCCTTCTGGATGATAGCGGGGTGAACAGGCAGTGGCTTGGGTGGTTGTTGTCCTTGATGATCTTTATGGCCTTCCTGTGACATCGGGTGGTGTAGGTGTCCTGGAGGGCAGGTAGTTTGCCCCTGGTGATGCGTTCTGCAGACCTCACTACCCTCTGGAGAGCCTTACGGTTGTGGGCGGAGCAGTTGCCGTACCAGGCGGTGATACAGCCCGACAGGATGCTCTCGATTGTGCATCTGTAGAAGTTTGTGAGTGCTTTATGTGACAAGCCGAATTTCTTCAGCCTCCTGAGGTTGAAGAGGCGCTGCTGCGCCTTCTTCACAACGCTGTCTGTGTGGGTGGACCAATTCAGTTTGTCCGTGATGTGTACACCGAGGAACTTAAAACTTTCCACCTTCTCCACTACTGACCCGTCGATGTGGATAGGGGGGTGCTCCCTCTGCTGTTTCCTGAAGTCCACAATCATCTCCTTTGTTTTGTTGACGTTGAGTGTGAGGTTATTTTCCTGACACCACACTCCGAGGGCCCTCACCTCCTCCCTGTAGGCCGTCTCGTCGTTGTTGGTAATCAAGCCTACCACTGTAGTGTCATCCGCAAACTTGATGATTGAGTTGGAGGCGTGCATGGCCACGCAGTCGTGGGTGAACAGGGAGTACAGGAGAGGGCTCAGAACGCACCCTTGTGGGGCCCCAGTGTTGAGGATCAGCGGGGTGGAGATGTTGTTACCTACCCTCACCACCTGGGGGCGGCCCGTCAGGAAGTCCAGGACCCAGTTGCACAGGGCGGGGTCGAGACCCAGGGTCTCGAGCTTGATGACGAGTTTGGAGGGTACTATGGTGTTAAATGCTGAGCTGTAATCGATGAACAGCATTCTCACATGGGTATTCCTCTTGTCCAGATGGGTTAGGGCAGTGTGCAGTGTGGTTGCGATTGCGTCGTCTGTGGACCTATTGGGTCGGTAAGCAAATTGGAGTGGGTCTAGGGTGTCCGGTAGGGTGGAGGTGATATGGTCCTTGACTAGTCTCTCAAAGCACTTCATGATGACGGAAGTGAGTGCTACGGGGCGGTAGTCGTTTAGCTCAGTTACCTTAGCTTTCTTGGGAACAGGAACAATGGTGGCCCTCTTGAAGCATGTGGGAACAGCAGACTGGGATAAGGATTGATTGAATATGTCCGTAAACACACCAGCCAGCTGGTCTGCGCATGCTCTGAGGACGCGGCTGGGAATGCCGTCTGGGCCTGCAGCCTTGCGAGGGTTAACACGTTTAAATGTTTTACTCACCTCGGCTGCAGTGAAGGAGAGCCCGCAGGTTTTGGTAGGGGGCCGTGTCAGTGGCACTGTATTGTCCTCAAAGCGGGCAAAAAAGTTGTTTAGCCTGTCTGGGAGCAAGACATCCTGGTCCGCGACGGGGCTGGTTTTCTTTTTGTAATCCGTGATTGACTGTAGACCCTGCCACATACCTCTTGTGTCTGAGCTGTTGAATTGCGACTCGATTTTGTCTCTGTACTGGGACTTAGCCTGTTTGATTGCCTTGCGGAGAGAATAGCTACACTGTTTGTATTCGGTCATGCTTCCGGTCACCTTGCCCTGGTTAAAAGCAGTGGTTCGCGCTTTCAGTTTCACGCGAATGCTGCCGTCAATCCACGGTTTCTGGTTTGGGAATGTTTTAATCGTTGCTGTGGGTACGACATCGTCAATGCACTTCCTAATGAACTCGCTCACCGAATCAGCATATTCGTCAATATTGTTGTTGGACGCGATGCGGAACATATTCCAATCCGCGTGATCGAAGCAGTCTTGAAGCGTGGATTCAGATTGGTCGGACCAGCGTTGAACAGACCTGAGCGCGGGAGCTTGTTGTTTGAGTTTCTGTTTGTAGGCTGGAATCAACAAAATGGAGTCGTGGTCAGCTTTTCCGAAAGGGGGGCGGGGGAGGGCCTTATATGCGTCGCGGAAATTAGTATAACAATGATCTAGGGTTTTCCCAGCCCTGGTAGCACAATCGATATGCTGATAGAATTTAGGGAGTTTTGTTTTTAGATTAGCCTTGTTAAAATCCCCAGCTACGATGAATGCAGCCTCAGGGTGTGTGGTTTCCAGTTTACAAAGAGTCAGATAAAGTTCGTTCAGGGCCATCGATGTGTCTGCTTGGGGGGGAATATATACGGCTGTGATTATGATTGAAGAGAATTCCCTTGGTAGATAATGCGGTCGACATTTGATTGTGAGGAGTTCTAGATCAGGTGAACAGAATGACTTGAGTTCCTGTGTGTTGTTATGATGATCACACCACTTCTCGTTAATCATAAGGCATACCCCCCCGCCCCTCTTCTTACCGGAAAGATGTTTGTTTCTGTCGGCGCGATGCATGAAGAAACCAGCTGGCTGCACCGACTCCGTTAGCGTCCCTTGAGTTAGCCATGTTTCCGTGAAGCAGAGCACGTTGCAATCCCTGATGTCTCTCTGGAATGCTACCCGTGCTCGGATTTCATCAACCTTATTGTCAAGAGACTGGACATTGGCAAGTAGTATGCTAGGGAGTGGAGCGCGATGTGCCCGTCTCCGAAGCCTGACCACGAGACCGCCTCGTTTGCCCCTTTTTCGGCGTCGCACAGGGTCGCCGGCTGGGATCAGATCCATTGTATTGGGTGGAAGGCAAAACACTGGATCCGTTTCGGGAAAGTCATATTCCTGGTAGGAACGATGATGAGTTGACGTTAATCGTATATTCAGTAGTTCCTCCCGACTGTATGTAATGAAACCTAAGATTACCTGGGGTACCGATGTAAGAAATAACACATAAAAAAACAAAATACTGCATATTTTCCAAGGAACGCGAAGCGAGGCGGCCATCTCTTTATCTCAGCCAATCATGGCTAGTGGGAAGGTCCCTGTCTTTTTCTTTGGCTAAACCAACTAGGCTCTTAATTTAACACCTTTATTCGTATTTACAGATCAATCAATCAATCAAATATATTTATTACATTTACATTTACATTTAAGTCATTTAGCAGACGCTCTTATCCAGAGCGACTTACAAATTGGTGCATTCACCTTATGATATCCAGTGGAACAACCACTTTACAATAGTGCATCTAACTCTTTTAAGGGGGGGGGGGGGGGTTAGAAGGATTACTTTATCCTATCCTAGGTATTCCTTAAAGAGGTGGGGTTTCAGGTGTCTCCGGAAGGTGGTGATTGACTCCGCTGACCTGGCGTCGTGAGGGAGTTTGTTCCACCATTGGGGTGCCAGAGCAGCGAACAGTTTTGACTGGGCTGAGCGGGAACTGTACTTCCTCAGAGGTAGGGAGGCGAGCAGGCCAGAGGTGGATGAACGCAGTGCCCTTGTTTGGGTGTAGGGCCTGATCAGAGCCTGAAGGTACGGAGGTGCCGTTCCCCTCACAGCTCCGTAGGCAAGCACCATGGTCTTGTAGCGGATGCGAGCTTCAACTGGAAGCCAGTGGAGAGAGCGGAGGAGCGGGGTGACGTGAGAGAACTTGGGAAAGTTGAACACCAGACGGGCTGCGGCGTTCTGGATGAGTTGTAGGGGTTTAATGGCACAGGCAGGGAGCCCAGCCAACAGCGAGTTGCAGTAATCCAGACGGGAGATGACAAGTGCCTGGATTAGGACCTGCGCCGCTTCCTGCGTGAGGCAGGGTCGTACTCTGCGAATGTTGTAGAGCATGAACCTACAGGAACGGGTCACCGCCTTGATGTTAGTTGAGAACGACAGGGTGTTGTCCAGGATCACGCCAATTTATAAAGCCCTTCTTACATCAGCTGATGTCACAAAGTGCTGTACAGAAACCCAGGGGCGGCAGGACATTGGAATATTTTGGTGTGTACTGTAGTTTGCTCACATGTCTTTTTGTGCAACCATGAGTGTCATTCCATTTGATTTAATCTGTTGTGTTATGCCATTTAAATGTTATATATGATTATGGTCAGTGACTCATGTATGGCCTTGTGTCAATTGAGAACTATTGACTAAATCAGTGGTTCTCAATTCTCTCCCTAGGGACCCCCAGCTGTTCCAGAGATAGCACACCTGATTCAACTTGTCAATTAACACAATAATAACAATGAATCAAATGTATTTATAAATCCCTTTTTACATCAGCCGATGTCACAGAGAGCTATACAGAAACACAGCCTAAAACTCCAAACAGCAAGCAATGCAGGTGTAGAAGCACGGTGGTTAGGAAAAACTCCCTTGAAAGGCAGAAACATAGGAAGAAACCTAGAGAGGAACCAGGCTATGAGGGGTAGCCAGTCCTCTTCTGGCTGTGCCAGGTAGAGATTATAACAGAACATGGCCAAGATGTTAAAATGTTCATAGATGACCAGCAGGGTCAAATAATAATAATCACAGTGGTTGTAGAGGGTGCAACAGGTCAGCACCGCAGGTGTAAATGTCAGTCGGATTTACATAGCCAATCATTCAGGGTATCTCTACCGCTCCTGCTGTCTCTAGAGAGTAGAAAACAGCAGGTTTGGGACAGGTAGCACGTCCGGTGAACAGGTCAGGGTTCCATAGCTGCAGGCAGAATAGTTGAAACTGGAGCAGCATTCCGACCAGGTGGACTGGGGACAGCAAGGAGTCATCAGCCCAGGTAGTCCTGAGGCATGGTCCTAGGGCTCAGGTCCTCCGAGAGAAGAGAAAGAGAGAGAGAGCGAATTAGAGGGAGCATACTTAAATTCACACAGGACACCGGATAAGACAGGAGAAATACTCCAGATATAACAGACTGACCCTAGCCCCCTGACACAAACTATTGCAGCATAATTACTGGATGCTGAGACAGGAGGAGTCGGAAGACATTGTGGCCCTGTCCGACTATACCCCCGGACAGGGCCAACCAGGCAGGATATAACCCCACTCACTTTGCCAAAGCACAGCCCCCACACCACTAGAGGGAGAGATATCTTCAACCACCAACTTACTACCCTGAGACAAGGCCGAGTATAGCCCACGGAGATCTCCCCCACGGCATGAACCCGAGGGGCGTGTCAACCCGGACAGGAAGATCACGTCAGACTCAACCCACTCAAGTGACGCACCCCTCCTAGGGACGGCATGGAAGAGCACCAGTAAGCCAGTGACTCAGCCCCGTAATAGGGTTAGAGGCAGACAATCCCAGTGGAGAGAGGGGAACCGGCCAGGCAGAGACAGCAAGTGAGGTTCGTCACTCCAGTGCCTTTCCGTTCACCTTCACACCCCTGGGCCAGACTACACTCAATCATAGGACCTACTGAAGAGATGAGTCTTCAATAAAGACTTAAAGGTCGAGACCGAGTCTGCGTCTCTCACATGGATAGGCAGACCATTCCATAAAAATTAAGCTATAGGAGAAAGCCCTGCCTCCAGCTGTTTACTTAGAAATTCTAGGGACAATAAGGAGGCCTGCGTCTTGTGACCGTAGCGTACGTGTAGGTATGTATGGCAGGACCAAATGGAAAGATAGGTAGGAGCAAGCCCATGTAATGCTCTGTAGGTTAGCAGTAAAACCTTGAAATCAGCCCTAGTCTTAACAGGAAGCCAGTGTCGGGAGGCTAGCACTGGAGTAATATGATCACATTTTTGGGTTCTAGACAAGATTACACCTATGGAATTTTAACAATAATCTGCCTAACCAAAATAAAAATAAAACTGTATGGTTCTTCAAAAGGATCTACCGAGAACCTTTGAGATTCTCCATAAATGTTCTATAAAGAACCATTCAAAAGGGTTCTATATAGCCCCAAAAGGGTTGTAACCATAGCAGAACCCTTTTCTTGGTGCTATATAGAACATTTTTGGAATTATTTTTGATAGAACCGGAAAAAAAGTTATATATAGCACCAAAAAGGGTTCCGCCATGGTTACAAGCAATATAACCTATATTTAGCACTGTATTTAACCATTGGTTTTGAGTGTGTAGTGTACTGTACAGAGAATAGAGAGTGGAGTGGTGCTGGAGTGTGTCATTGTGTCATTGGCTCTGTCAGCTGTCAGTCATGCTAACTAAGTAGGCTCATGATCATGTTTGAAACCAGTATTAGAAAAAAGGTTACACGTGGAACCATAAGAGTTCTTCTACAGGGTTCTTCTAGAGGGTTGTCCCTTTTTGGTTTTAAGTAGAAGAGTGTAGCAGAGGGATTCCACCAATTTCTCTCATATACTGCACCATTTACTGCAGTTACACATGGTTTACTCACTAACCGACAGACATGCACAGACATGCCATAGAGTTACAGGTGAGAAACATCCACATCCATGTTGTACTAGTCAGCATCAGCAGGATATAATTGAATTAGCTAAGCATATTATAGCTGTACTCCACTCCCCCATCTTCTCTGAGTACTCCTATCCCATCCAGCAGTCCAGCCCATTGTTTGCTCTCCATTGACCTGATTCCAGCGACAACATTCAAATGTATGAATACCAGCTATATCGCAATTGCAGAGAGATTCTGGCCTATATACAACACGTGTTTCCGACATTCGGAATCTCAATTGCATCTGAATGCCACTCGGCATGCACAGTGCCATTGAACCCAGGCGCAGAAGTTATTTGTCATGTCCAATTTAGAATAAAAATGGAGAACACCTCTGATCATATTACTGGGCTGAGGGGGTGAAGAGGGGAGAGGCAGAGGGGTAAGGGTTGATTGAGAGGACAAGAAGAGGGTGAGAGGGTGGGTAAGGGACACAGGGAGTGAGGGGATGGGATGAAGGGGGTGAGGGGGCAAGAAGCGGTGAGCATTGGGTGAGAGGGTAAGAATAATTGAGGAAAGGAGAGAGACATGGGAGGGGAGAAAGAGGGGGGAGAATAGAGGAGAGAGGGGAGGAGAGGGCATATTATCGCTTTGTGTCTGCCATCTCTATCTGCTGGATGTAATTAGTGTGCAAAGAGTACAGCAACCAGCTGAGATAGAGAGAGAGCGAGAGAGAGGGGGACAGGGAGAAAGAGAGAGAGGGGGGGGTAAAGAAAGGGTTGAGAGATAGAGAAAGAGGGAGGGAGAGACAGAAGGAGAGAGAAATAATTTGTAAAGATGTCAAGAGGGGTTTTAACTAGTTTTAACCTGTGTTATTGATATGGAAAACAATGGATGTATGCTTAACCTTTACTGAATCACTCACAGGAATTCCTGCATGGACTATAATGGTGTACAAACATTTAACAGGAATTTCTGCAAGGACTTTAATGGTGTACAAACATTTAACAGAACAACCAAGGTATTAAAAAAAGCCAAACAAGAAAGCAGATAGAATACCCAGCAAACTGGGAACATTACCAGAACATTAGCTAAGATTTCCATTAAGTTATAGTTAGGATTTTATCTAACATGAGGGCTGATAGCCATGAAGTGCTTTGAAAGGCCGGAAACCCTAGACCCACTCCAATTTGCATACCGCTCCAACAGATCCACAGATGACACAATCTCAACCGCACTCCACACTGCCCTTTCCCACCTGGACAAAAGGAACATTGACTACAGCTCAAAGTTCAACACCATAGTGCCCACAAAGCTCACCACTAAGCTAAGGACTCTGGAACTAAACACCTCCCTCTGCAACTGGATCCTGGACTTCCTAACGGGCCGTCCCCAGCTGGTAAGGGTAGGCAACAACACATCTGCCACGCTGATCCTCAACACTGGGGCCCCTCAGGGGTGTTTGCTTAGTCCCCTCCTGTACTCCCTGTTCACCCATGACTGCGTGGCCAAGCACGACTCCTACACCATCATTAAGTGTACTGATGACACAACAGTGATCACTGACAGCCTGTAGGGAGGAGGTCAGAGACCTGGCAGTGGTGCCAGGACAACAACCTCTCCCTCAATGTGAGAAAGAATAAGGAGCTGATCGTGGACTATAGGAAAAGGAGGGCCGAACATGCTCCCATTAACATCGACGGGGCTGAAGTGAATTGAATTGTCAAAGACCCCAGTCACCCAAGTCATAGACTGTTCTCTTTGCTACCACACGGCAATCGCTACCGGAGCACCAAGTCTAGGACCAAAAGGCTCCTTAACAGCTTCTACCCCCAAGGGTAGAGACAGGATTGTGTCGAGGCCAAGAACACAGTGGCCTCCAACATTCTAAAATTGAAGAAGGACAACCATCTCTGCAGCACTCCACCAATCAGGCCTTTATGGTAGAGTGGCCAGACAGAAGCCACTCCTCAGTAAAAGGCACATAATAGCCCGCTTCGAGTTTGCCAAAAGGCACATAAAGGACTCTCAGACCATGAGAAACCAGATTCTCTGGTCTAATGAAACCAAGATTGAACTCTTTGGCCTGAATTGTCACGTCTGGAGGAAACCTGGCACCATCCTTACAGTGAGGCATGGTGGTGGCAGCATTATGCTGTGGGGATGTTTTAAGTGGTAGGGACTGGGAGACTAGTCAGGATAGAGGCAAAGATGAACAGAGCAAAGTAGAGAGATCCTTGATTAAAACCTACTCCAGAACGCTCAGGACCTCAGACTTGGGCCTTGGTTCACCTTCCAACAGAACAACGACCCTAAGCACACAACCAAGACAACACTGGAGTGGCTTCGGGACAAGTCTCTGAATGTCCTTAAGTGGTCCAGCCAGAGCCCAGACTTAAACCCGATCGAACATGTATGGAGAGACAGTGAAAATAACTCTGCAGTAACGCTCCCCATCCAACCTGACAGAGCTTGAGAGGCTCTGCAGAGAAGAATGGGAGAAACTCCCGAAATACAGGTGTGCCAAGCTTGTAACATCATACCCAAGAAGACTCAAAGCTCTAATCGCTGCCAAAGGTGCTTCAACAAAGTACTGAGTAAAGGGTCTGAATACTTATGTAAATGTGATATTTCAGTTATTTATTTTTTATGAATTTGCCAACATTTCTAAAAACATGTTTTTCTTTTGTCATTATAGGGTATTGTGTGTAGATTGAAGAGGGAAAAAAACTATTTTATCAATTTTAGAATAAGCTTTTAACGTAACAACATTTTGAAAAAGTAAAGGGGTCAGAATCATTTCCAAATGAAGAAGTTATATTCATTTACATTTACATTTAAGTCATTTAGCAGACGCTCTTATCCAGAGCGACTTACAAATTGGTGCATTCACCTTATGATATCCAGTGGAACAACCACTTTACAATAGTGCATCTAACTCTTTTAAGGGGGAGGGGGGGGGTTAGAAGGATTACTTTATCCTATCCTAGGTATTCCTTAAAGAGGTGGGGTTTCAGGTGTCTCCGGAAGGTGGTGATTGACTCCGCTGACCTGGCGTCGTGAGGGAGTTTGTTCCACCATTGGGGTGCCAGAGCAGCGAACAGTTTTGACTGGGCTGAGCGGGAACTGTACTTCCTCAGAGGTAGGGAGGCGAGCAGGCCAGAGGTGGATGAACGCAGTGCCCTTGTTTGGGTGTAGGGCCTGATCAGAGCCTGAAGGTACGGAGGTGCCGTTCCCCTCACAGCTCCGTAGGCAAGCCCAATGGTCTTGTAGCGGATGCGAGCTTCAACTGGAAGCCAGTGGAGAGAGCGGAGGAGCGGGGTGACGTGAGAGAACTTGGGAAGGTTGAACACCAGACGGGCTGCGGCGTTCTGGATGAGTTGTAGGGGTTTAATGGCACAGGCAGGGAGCCCAGCCAACAGCGAGTTGCAGTAATCCAGACGGGAGATGACAAGTGCCTGGATTAGGACCTGCGCCGCTTCCTGTGTGAGGCAGGGTCGTACTCTGCGAATGTTGTAGAGCATGAACCTACAGGAACGGGTCACCGCCTTGATGTGAGTTGAGAACGACAGGGTGTTGTCCAGGATCACGCCAAGGTTCTTAGCACTCTGGGAGGAGGACACAATGGAGTTGTCAACCGTGATGGCGAGATCATGGAACGGGCAGTCCTTCCCCGGGAGGAAGAGCAGCTCCGTCTTGCCGAGGTTCAGCTTGAGGTGGTGATCCGTCATCCACACTGATATGTCTGCCAGACATGCAGAGATGCGATTCGCCACCTGGTTATCAGAGGGGGGAAAGGAGAAGATTAATTGTGTGTCGTCTGCATAGCAATGATAGGAGAGACCATGTGAGGATATGACAGAGCCAAGTGACTTGGTGTATAGCGAGAATAGGAGAGGGCCTAGAACAGAGCCCTGGGGGACACCAGTGGTGAGAGCACGTGGTGCGGAGACAGATTCTCGCCACGCCACCTGGTAGGAGCGACCTGTCAGGTAGGACGCAATCCAAGCGTGGGCCACGCCGGAGATGCCCAGCTCGGAGAGGGTGGAGAGGAGGATCTGATGGTTCACAGTATCAAAGGCAGCCGATAGGTCTAGAAGGATGAGAGCAGAGGAGAGAGAGTTAGCTTTAGCAGTGCGGAGCGCCTCCGTGACACAGAGAAGAGCAGTCTCAGTTGAATGACTAGTCTTGAAACCTGACTGATTTGGATCAAGAAGGTCATTCTGAGAGAGATAGCAGGAGAGCTGGCCAAGGACGGCACGTTCAAGAGTTTTGGAGAGAAAAGAAAGAAGGGATACTGGTCTGTAGTTGTTGACATCGGAGGGATCGAGTGTAGGTTTTTTCAGAAGGGGTGCAACTCTCGCTCTCTTGAAGACGGAAGGGACGTAGCCAGCGGTCAAGGATGAGTTGATGAGCGAGGTGAGGTAAGGGAGAAGGTCTCCGGAAATGGTCTGGAGAAGAGAGGAGGGGATAGGGTCAAGCGGGCAGGTTGTTGGGCGGCCGGCCGTCACAAGACGCGATATTTCATCTGGAGAGAGAGGGGAGAAAGAGGTCAAAGCACAGGGTAGGGCAGTGTGAGCAGAACCAGCGGTGTCGTTTGACTTAGCAAACGAGGATCGGATGTCGTCGACCTTCTTTTCAAAATGGTTGACGAAGTCATCTGCAGAGAGGGAGGAGGGGGGAGGAGGGGAGGAGGATTCAGGAGGGAGGAGAAGGTGGCAAAGAGCTTCCTAGGGTTAGAGGCAGATGCTTGGAATTTAGAGTGGTAGAAAGTGGCTTTAGCAGCAGAGACAGAAGAGGAGAATGTAGAGAGGAGGGAGTGAAAGGATGCCAGGTCCGCAGGGAGGCGAGTTTTCCTCCATTTCCGCTCGGCTGCCCGGAGCTGCCCGGAGGGATATTCTTGAAGAATCAATGGGTATTATTCATTCCAAAAATGTAAGTAGCAACTACAGATTCTTTCCACTTTAACGGAATGTCCTGTGCAACCTAACTTAAACATTGTATGAATGTCATCACAAATGATCATATTTTTTGTTTTGGGAACCTATCTCTTGTAATGTACCCACACTGTTCCCACAACTTAATTAAATGTTAAGGGAACCTTTCTAAACGCAGAAAGGTTGTTATGTCAACATTCTTGCAACATCAAAGGAATGTTTTGTGCACCCTGATATAAATGTCAGCAAAACTGGACAGTTTTAGTGTTTTGGGAACCTTGTCATGTACCCACAATGTTCCCACAATCGAAAGAAACATTCTGGATACCTATAAAGAACAGACTGTGTTCTGGGAACAGGGCTGGACCATTAGGTAGGATTAGGCGGCCGCCTATGGAAGCAGATTGACGAGGGCGGCATTTTCTGAGCTAAAGTGAATAAGACGCACCTCCAATAACACAAAACCTCACATAATTATTGCCAAAAACAATGACAATTTCTCTCAACCAGTGGCATATGGGCTTTGTAAGTGAGTGCCCTATGATAAGCAGTGCCCACTTTGTCAAAGACAGGGAGGCAAAATATGTATCTTTTCAATTCCCAGCACGCCTCTCCAGGGTGCTGTTGGAGAGACGCATCGCTGCACTGCTCCACCAACATTCAGTAAAAAAGAAAAATCTAGCATATAACATGTAGCAGAAATAGCATATGATAGAAAGAGTGTGGCCTTTTCTGTAGCCTACAGGCTGGAGATAAAATGTATGTCAATGTAATGAGACAGAAATGTTTTACATGATTTAGGTTTCTCCGATCAAATAGCCTAACGTAAATGGCTCCCAATCAAATAAGAAATGTGCTGACATGTTAACAAACATACAACATATTCTAAAAACAGGACAGGTCAAAGTAAAATGGACAATATGGAATGGAAAATCAGGCTACTCACAACTGCTGTCCAGTAGTTTCATCCCGTGGGCTAAATTGTCATGATCAGTGGTTTCAAGTTTGTATTTGTACATTTTTTATTAAGAGCTGATCATAGCAAAAAGAAAATACTTCTGTATTTCCCGCTGTGTAAGCACATTACAAATAGGCTCAGGATAACTCCTCCTGATAAAGTTGAGAGGCTGCTATTCAGAGATTAAATAGCTAAATTGATTAGTCACAGGAATCAGGACTAATAAAGTCAATGCAATGGCCTGTTTTACAAATGGTGGGCCAACCACATGGATGGGCATTCATAAAATTCCATTGCGGGCCGACATGGTAGGCTACACCCCGGTAAACACGGGCCGACGTTGACGTCTTTCGGACGTCTTTATTTTTACATTTCATGGGGAACTGTAAGCCAGGGATGAGAAACTCCAGCCCTCAGTAAGTCCTCAGTAACCACGGACCAACGCTAACGCCTTTTGGACGTATTTTTTTGGTGCAGTCCAGACCAGCCTTTATTTCCACGGACGTAGTTTTTTGGTCCGGACCAAATCTAAACCAATCATAGACGTCTATAAATGACATATTTTCAACTTTCATTCAGAACCGAAAATGAACCTAACTTCAACGTCTGGAAAAATCCGTATTTTAGACGTCATTTCAATGTCATTTTGCTTACCGGGACTATTCTTGTAGGGGCGGCAATTTCTTGTCTCGCCTTGGGGCGGCAGAAATTCCAGGACCGGCCCTGTCTGGGAACATTGTTGAATGTTGTTGAAGGTGAATGCTTTTTAGAGTCATAGAATCATCCACACAACTGGGTCGTTTTTGTGCTTTGGGAATATATATTTTGTGATGTCCCCACAATGTTCTCACCAAACTGTTCCCACAACCTAATGAAACAATCTGGGAACCTTTAAAGAGAGATTAAATGTTATTTCCAGGAACATTCTTGCAACATCAGGCAAATGTTTTATACAAATATTCTATCATCATCAGCACGACTGGAGAGTTTTTGTGTTATGAAAACTTTCACAGAACCAATTTTGGTTTGCTAATTAGTGTAAAAAAGGGGGAGATTGGATAGTATGGAAGGAGGATGGGCAGAGAAGGCAGGCGGATAAGTGCAATAATTAATTTCTAGTGTGAACGAGAGAGCTAGAGAGAAAGATAGAGATACAGTTTGTGGAAGATAGAGATACACACACACACTGAAATTGTTCTAATGGATTGAAAGCTGTCAACACACAATGCTATGAGTCCCAAATAAGCACCCTATTCCCTACATAGTGCACTACTTTTGAGCATTTAGCAGATACTTTTAGCCAAAGTGACTTACAGTAGAGCATGCATACATTTCCATATGGAATCAAACCCACAACCATAGTGTTGTAAGCGCCATGCTTTACCAACTGACCCACACAGGACCGTGGGAGAAATTAAGAGGCTGATGGAGGAAGTAGAGGTGAAGAGCAGAGAGCAGACTGACAAATTAGATAAAAAGATGCAGGTGGACAGAGGTCAGAGGGGAGCCCTGGACTGGTAGAGAGATAGTGCTATAGCATGGGCCAGCCACTGTATTATATAAGACACTCCGTCACACACACATTTCATACACACACACACACACACACACACACACACACACACACACACACACACACACACACACACACACACACACACACACACACACACACACACACACACACACAAACACTTCATAGAGCACCTCCACCTGTCCTACTAGTCCTACGGATACCTCTACCCAATAGGCATGTTTAATAATTTACCTGATGAGGATCACTGACTCTCTCTCTCTCCTCTTTCTCCCATCACTTCCCTCCTCTGTCTCACCCTCTACATTAATCTCCTTCTCTCTCTCCCTCACTCTCCCGCTCTCCTTCCCCTCTTTCCGCCTCTCCTCTCATTCCTCCAGGCAACACCAACAGCATCTTTGCTCTGGCCTACATCAGTGGCTCTTTGACGGTGAATGGACAGCTGGACAGAGAGAACCCCCTCTACTCATCCGGATTCACTCTAACCGTCAAGGTCTGTCCGTCTGTGTCTGTGTTTGTGTTTAGGCCTGGGAGTAATGAGAGACATAAACTGAGCATATATAGCTACACTACCAACTCTACATTTGATTTAGTTGTAAACCCTCACAGTTACATACAGTACATACATTCTGAATACAGTATGCTGGTACAGTATAGAATACATCATCAATACTTAATTCAAGGAATTGGGAGGTGAGGTATAATCTTCCAGGTGTGCATTTCATCACCCCAACCTGAGGCATGTTATGACAGAGAACAGCTAGTCTTCCTTGGGAACAACCTGGGATGATGAAGGAATAGAAGATGTTGTAATCAATTTCAGAGTGAGGAACAGGTGGAGGGATTTCTGGTAAAAGGCCAGTTTTGTCAGAGTGAATTTTGATGACTAGCCTCGTACTAACACACTGATCTTGCGAGCTTACATAAATATGTTTCACGAAACATATGTATCTAAGCTCGCCAGATCAGTGTGACTGTATGAGGCTAGTTGATGACTGCTTTCTACCAGAACCTGTAGTCTGCTTTAGACTGTAGTCTGCTTAGATAGATGACCTGTACAAAAAGATTCAGGATCAGACAAACTGAAAGATGTTTTTGTGTTTCGAACTGTGTTTTGAACATGTGTGTGTTAGAGATGAGTATTTGAAATTATTTCACTATAAAATAATCTAATCTTTTGGGGGGGATATCCGAATATTAAAAAATTATATTCGCTTTACCAATCAGAATGATGCTAAATGCCACAACATCAGACAGAGAGAGTGCAGTTGTTTTCAGGGTGCTATAGCGGTAGCGTTTGGATAACAGTAGCCTAGGCTAACAGCAACAGTAAAAGAGAAGTCTAATGCTCGCCATCATAGAACTGATTCTGTTTCAAAAAAGGTTTTCTGGGTAGTGTTTTGCATTGATCTCTTAGGTCTTGTGGTCCCTCTGTTGGTGCATGCCTGTAGGGTAATCACTATTTGAAGTGGGGAAAATAGAATACTGTTGTCAGGGCTGACCGGAGGGCTAAATGTGCTAGCAATGATAGTAAAATGCCTTTTCATGTGAAACGCAACCCATAGCCCATGAAAGAAAAATAAAATAAAGCAATCACTTTGTTCATCCTCAGAACTGTAGGCTATAGTGAACAATGCACTCAGGAGCAGCGGTCTAAGGCATTACTACAGTCCCTGGTTTGAATCCAGGCTGTATCACATCCGGACGTGATTGGGAGTCCCATAGGCCAGTACACAATTGGCCCAGCGTTGTCTGGGTTTGGCCGGGGTAGGCCGTCATTGTAAATAAGAATTTGTTCTTAACTGACTTGCCTAATTAAATAAAAATTAAATATATATTTTTAAAAGCAGCAGTTTTTCAATGCGCCGCACATAAACACAACATTCTAAAGTTTGTTGTTTTATTAATTTAAGGATTTCAAATGTCATGGTATAGGTAACTCCTGTAACATAAAGTGTCTTTATATGGCGTTTAGCCACCACGAGCCAGAACAGCTTCAATGCACCTTGGCATGGATTCTGCAAGTGTCTAGGTGGAAAAGTGGTGGAAAACACTGTCTCAGGCGCCGCTCCAGAATCTCCCATAAGTGTTCAATTGGGTTGCGATCTGGTGACTGAGATGGCAATAGTATATAATTTACATCATTTTCATGCTCATCAAACCATTCAGTGACCACTCGTGTCCTGTGGATGGTCGGCATTTTCATCCTATGGGGGCATAGTCATGGTAGGTAACACAATGGCCTGCCCAGCATTTTTATTCATGACCCTAAGCATGGTAATTGCTTAATTAACTCAGGAACCACACCTGTGTGGAAGCACTTGCTTTTAATATACTTTTTATCCCTCATTTACTTAAGTAACCATTATTTTGGCAGTTACCTGTATATCCTTGTGTGTAACAATGTAACATTTCATTTTAACTTTAAACAGGCCTACAAAAAAATGGTACTCTCACAAGTTTTTGAATACTAACGTCCGTTCAGATATCCGTGCCCATCCCTTGTTTGTTTGTTTGTTTGTGTGTGATTGTGAGTGACCATAAAGGGTTATTCAGCTTATCCCTTTAGAAGAACACTTTATATGGTTCCGGATATAACCTTTTCATCCATCAACAAACCCTTTAGAAGCCTTTTTCTAAGAGCGTTGGTATTATGATGAGAGCAAGGAATTCTATCAAATCTTTTTTGATAATATATTCCAACCTTGATCTTTATTCTTAATTGAAATCAACCATTACAGCAAACCAGGTGAAAATTCATAGACCAAAATAAAGAACATTTTCCCAAAAAAATCTAATATATTTATAAGATATGAATTTCCCCTTTCCCTACCACATACTGTATCTCTATATTTCTCTCTAGGTCTCTCATTCACACTGGAAATGAATGATTGTACTTATCCGCCTGCCTTCTCTGCCCGTGTTCCTTCCATACTCCCCCCCTTCCTTACCTCTCTCCCTCTCCCCCCTTTCTCCTCCTCCATTCCTCCCTCAGGGCACAGAGTTGTATGATGACCGTACGCCGACGGATGCCTCGGTGATGACCACATTCACCATCCTGCTGATTGACAAGAATGACAACGCGCCCAAGTTCAACAGCTCCGAGTACCGAGTGCGTATCACTGAGCTGGCCCAGGTGGGTTTCGCCCTACCCCTCTTCATCCAGGCTGAGGACAAGGATGAGGTGGGTCACCATCACCAATCATACATTCCTTAAAATAAACGGTATCACTTTATTTGACAGTGTCAGTTTGACATGGAAGTGACAGTGATAAGACCTGTCAATAGACATGACCACATTCACTCTACAAAAAAGTCAAGGTGCAAGTTGGTACCAAATAAGGATCTTGAGAGCAATGTCATAGGGGAACCCATTTTAGGGTCTCTGAAGAAACATAGACGGGTTGGCTAACAAAGTCCCAAAAATGATGCTTGCACATCGATGTGGACGGAAGGTGTGCTTTGTTATGATTTTGAACCGTCAGATAACTAGCAACAATGACTAGAAGCTGCCTTGCATGGAACCGTAGGTGGCTTGTTTCAGCTCGTTGTATCTTCTTACAATTTTAAGTTTCACGTTTTAATGTCAGATTCACAAGTACAGTGAAATGCCTTTCTTGCAAGCTCTGAACCCAACAATGCAGTAATCAATAACAATATAATACTAAAAATAACAGAAGGTAGAACAAAAACACACAAGAAATAAAAAAAATTATAAAAAAAAAAGTAAGCATACTAAATTATATAAAGCGTCAGTCAGTTCCAGTACCTTATTTACAATGTGCAGGGATACTGGAGTGATACAGGTAGATATGTGTAGGGGTAAGGTGACTAAGCATCGGGATATATGATAAACAGAGTAGCAGCAGCTAATGTGATGATTGTATGTGAGTGGGTGTGCGTTTATGTAGAGAAAGTATAAATGTATGTGCATATTATGTGTGTGTGAGCAAATTATGGAGTGAGTGTTTGTGTGTGTGTTGGAGTGTCAGTCTATAGGGCCCTGTGAGTAGTTCCTCCTTTAAAAGTTGCGAGCTTACGCTGCGGGATTTAAAGGTAATTTGTGGTTTAGTACGGTACCCTGCATCACCAATTCATTGCTCCAGACCAGCGCAAGGGGGAGTTAGAGCACTGATTATGCTTTTGGGTCCTACTGTGTCTCTGACAATGAATGGGCGACATAAACCTAAATAGAAACGGATAATTGTGCACGACTTCAGAATTACTTACTAAAACTGTTGTTACACTAAGGTGTTTATTCTTTTATTTTGTTAGGCTCTTACTGTAGTACTGTAGGCCACTCCCAACCAGTCACATTGTACAGCGCCTGAGTGGCACAGTGGTCTAGGACACTGCATATCAGTGCAAGCTGTGTTGCTACAGATGCTGGTTCTATACCTGTGCTGTCCTCTACTGGGAGACCCATCAGATGATTGTAGGTTTGTTGGTTTTTCTCCCTCTAAAAACAGAAATAAATAATTCTATATAGCAAACTAGCTTTATTTACAAATTAGTAACAATATCTCACCCCATGTTCAAGAATGGCCTTTTTCTCGCTAATTTTACGTGATTTGAAAGCGAAATCATTTCCAAAATATTTAAGGGGCATTGCACTAAATATGGCGCTGACTTGGGAAACGTTCCCGCTGTTCTGTTCTTAGTGCCAGTCTGCCCATTCAAACTAAAACAATATAACTAATAATGGCATCTTTGCGCTTTCATTAATAAAATAATGATAATAATAATAATAATAATGATAAAAATACAAAATTCCAATGTTTATTTAGTTATGGATCCATGGCGAATTTCTATGGGAATAAATATCACTGAATTACAGAAATATCATCCAATCCTCCAATCCTCTATATGTAATTATTGGTGTAGTCACGTCATATTTTTCGCCTACCGTAGGCGACATAGGTCTCACTAGTGTTGAGTAATGTGTTGTTAAAAGTGGTGTAGGTCTTATTTATTTAAAGAGCATATTGAAGTTAGAAGCAATAGCCTACAAATATTTAGCACCGTTTTGCGCTGCTTTGAGACACACACGGAGACTGGTCTTAATAAATCAATGAGATTTTTATTTTCACTGAATCTCCGTTTGGATATAGGTTAGACTAAAATAAAAAAAATGAGGGTGCTGCTTGTAATCCATGTCTCTCCGACATTTACAACATTGTTTCAATATTCAAATTTGATCTCCAGCTGTCCCATAGTAATGAATGTGTAGGGGTCGGGGGTCAGGACGACACAGACAGGCAGGCAGCGTTTCTCAGCCAGTCGAAATCATGAATCTGATGTCATGTCTGTGCTAATATGGCAAAACATTTGCTAGATACAGTAGCTAACCAACAACTGTAGCGATGTATTTGAGAGACAACAAGTGCTCATAGTGCAAATGTATTTGTTTTCATTAAACATTTGGAGAGTAGATACAGTTTACATGTTGTCAACAGTCAATTGTGTCTGTTTTCCCCATAGTTGTGCACACATCGGTTTTGTTTCTGAACAACCAACCCGTCTATACATGGGATGGCTCTTTGACGAACCATACAAAAATCCCAAACCAAAAATGTTTTGGCCCTCCAGGACCAGATTTGAATAGCCCTGCTGTAGGGTGTTGAACCTTATTTGCATATTTTCCAGGGTGCCTTTTGAGTGAATTTTAGAGATACCAGTACCGCCCATGACTGTGTTTGCTAGTGACTGAGAGATGGTTGTAGAATTCATTCAATATTCAGTCCAGTGGACTTCACCAAGTGAGTTCCCAACTGAATATAGTTTAGAAGGTCTTCTTTTAATGGCCTAGTTTTACCCTAATACAGTGGCCTGAAACTCCTTGTTTACAGACCACATCAGGCCTGCAAGTCACATTATGATGGCTTGCAAAGTGATGAGTAATTCTTATTGGAATCCAGCAAGAGTGGGGATAACCAACATTTAGAATTTTTATTCACCCGCAACCTACATTCAAAATGACTGCCAGGGTTGGGAAGACTAAAGTATGAGAGTGCCTTAAACATCTAAAATAGAACAACCATTTCAGCAACGGGTGCAATAAGTAAACATTTAAGTTATTTCTATTTGAGTAGCATAAGATTAATTAATAAATCATTAGACAACGGGTGGGTCAAATCCTGATGCTGATTGGTTTAAAGCACATTCCAGCCGGTGTCTGTTCCACAAGTTACCACCGGCTAATTCTATGACGTTAACAAGCCTATTTACTCTATTCCATCTGCCTGCGCAATCCACTGTCTCATCAGCCCAGCCAGGCAAATTATAAACTCCACTATAAAAAGCATCTAGACATTATCTCACATTTCATTGAGACTAACATTTCGTTTTCAACAGTGGAGATTTGTATAAACCTTGCCATCTGTCTCCGACATTGCAACAGTGTTTCAATATTCAAATTCGATCTCCAGCTGACCCATAGTAATGAATGTGTACAATGGCTTGCGAAACTATTCACCCCCTTGGCATTTTTCCTATTTTGTTGCCTTACAACCTGGATTTTTTTTTTCTTTTTGGGGGTGTTTTTGTATAATTTGCTTTACACAACATGCCTGTCACTTTGAAGATGCAAAATATGTTTTATTGTGAAACAAACAAGAAATAAGACAAAAAAACTTCAAACTTGAGCGTGCATAACTATTCACCCCCCCAAATCCAATACTTTGTAGAGCCACCTTGTGCATCAATTACAGCTGCAAGTCCCTGCCGATGAAAAACATCCCCACAGCATGACACTGCCACAACCATGCTTCACTGCGGGGATGGTGTTCTCGGGGTGATGAGAGGTGTTGAGTTTGCGCCAAACATTTCATTTTCCTTGATGGCCAACAATCTCAATTTTAGTCTCATCTGGCCAGAGTAACTTCTTCCATATGTTTGGGGAGTCTCCCACATGCCTTTGGTGAACACCAAAGGTGTTTGCTTATTTCTTTCTTTAAGCAACGGATTTTTTTCTGGACACTCTTCCGTAAAGCCCAGCTCTGTGGAGTGTACAACTTAAAGTGGTTCTATGGACAGATACTCCAATTTCCGCTGTGGCGCTTTGCAGCTCCTTCAAGGTTATCTTTAGTCGCTTTGTTGCCTCTCTGATTAATGCCCTCCTTGCCTTGTCTGTGAGTTTTGGTGGGAGGCCCTCTCTTGGCAGGTTTGTTGTGGTGCCATATTCTTTCAATGTTTTAATAATGGGTTTAACGGTGCTCCATGGGATGTTCAAAGTTTCTGCAATTTTTTTATAACCCAACCCTGATCTGTACTTCTCCACAACTTTGTCCCGGACCTGTTTGGAGAGCTCCTTGGTCTTCATGGTGCCGCTTGCTTGGTGGTACCCCTTGCTTAGTGGTGTTGCAGACTCTGGGGCCTTTCAGAACAGGTGTATATATACTGAGATCATGTGACACTTAAATTGCACACAGTTATTTAACTAATTATGTGACTTCTGAAGGTAATTGGTTGCACCAGATCTTATTTAGGGGCTTCATAGCAAAAGGGGTGAATACATATACTTTCCCGGTTTTATTTTTTTTGAATTTTTCTTCACCAATTTGGACTATTTTGTGTATATTCATTACATGAAATCCAAATAAAAATAAATTTAAATGACAGGTTGTAATGCAACAAAATAGGAAAAACGCCAAGGGGAATGAATACTTTTGCAAGGCACTGTATGGAATCATGTAGTAATCAAGTGGCCACCGTCTGCCTTGATGACATAAACACATACACATTTACACTCATCATATGCTGATGCTACGCTGTTCTTTATTTTACTCTCTTTATCTATCCCGATGCCTAGTCACTTTACCCTGCCTTCATATTCATACAGTATCTACCTCAAATACCTCATACCCCTGCACATTCAGTTAGTACTGGTACTACCTGTATAAAGCTCCATTCTTGTGTATTTTATTCCTCTTGTGTTACTATTTTTATTTGTATGATTCTTTTTTAACTCTGCATCGTTGGGAAGGGCTCGTTAGCAATCATTCCATGGTAAAGTCTACACCCGTTGTATTCGGCGCATGTGACAAATAAGCTTTGATTGGATTTGACACAATCTTTCTAACTCCCAAACACAGTCTTCTTACACACACACACACACTTGCTCACTCACTCACGACAGCCTGAAACTAGGAGCTACATTCGACTCAACTACAATTTAATTTGCTTTGGAAGAGATGGGATAGAGCATCAAATTATAGCTAACAAGGAAAATCTATCACCCTGGGTTGAGATAAGCTGAAAGCTAGTCAACTCTGATTGATTCCAGCACCACAGCCGCCAGGATGGAATTTGACAGATAACTGCAAGTTAAGTGGAGAGAGAATGAGAAGGAGGGAGAGAAGGAGGAGGAGAGGGGGTAGAAGGGGTGGTAAAGAGGGAAGAAGGTAGGGAAAAAGTAGCATAACTAATGGAGTACGGGCAGGCGGTGAAGTGAACGATAAGGCAGACATACAGACCGAGAGAGGTGGAGGCTGAGAGAGACGCAAAGTGAGAGGTTGAGGGGAAAAAATGAGGGATGAGGATAGCGGGAGAGAGGCTGAGGGAGAGAGAAAGAGAGAGGGTGAGAGAGAGGGTTAGACAGTGAGAGGCAGAGGGAGACAGAGAGAAAGAGAGACATAAAGTGTCTGAGGGAGCGATAGTGGCATATTCAGCTGCAGGTTTGTTTATTATTGCCGTGGAGTGTGTTTGCTCCTGTCGGCATGGCGATGGCAAGGGACGGCGAAGAAAATCACCGCTATTCCATGGGAGCTCCTCATCAGTTGATGGGTAAATCTGGCAGACGATAAGAGTGGTGCCGCTGTCAGCAGTCTCAGAACAGGTGTGTGTGTGTGTGTGTTTGCAGAGGTTGGCAGTGTCACATAAATGCCGCATACCTCAATCTATACAAGCAGTGCCCATGTGAAATCTCCATAATAGATGCTTTAAGGTCACAGGAGGCTGCTGAGGGGAGCACGGCTTATAATAATGGCCGGAACAAAGCAAATGGAATGGCATCAAACACTTGAAAACCAAGTTTGATGTATTTGATACCATTCCACTGATTCCGCTCCAGCCATTACCACGAGCCCGTTCTCCCCAACTAAGATGCCACCAACCTCATGTGGTTTAGGTTTATTGGATAAGCTATGTGGGCTCAAGGCAAACAGCCACATAGATACAGTACATCAGTGAGATGGATTAAAACCAGATATACAGTAGAGTGCATCAGAATGCAGCAACCTACTGGGCCATCTCATCAGCAACCCTTGCTCTCTGCTTAACCCCAGCTCAGCTCAACTTCAAATCAAATTATACTGGTCACATGTGCCAAATACAACAGGGGTAGACTTTACAGTGAAATGCTTACTTACGAGCCCATTCCAGACAATGCAGAGTTAAAAAGTAAGACAAATATTTGCACAAAAAAAAAGGAAATAGTAACCCAATAAAAACACTAACAAGGCTATATAGAAAGAGCACCAGCACCAAGTCAATGTGCAGGGATATGAGGTAGTTGAGGTAATTGAGGTAATTGAGGTAATACAGTATGTACAGTACCAGTCAAAACGTTGGACACAGCTTCTCATTCAAGGGTTTTTCTTTATTTTTACTATTTTCTACATTGTTGAATAATAGTGAAGACATCAAAACTATTAAAAGTTCATTTGTAGAATGCATTTCCTTCTTAATGCATTTGAGCCAATCAGTTGTGTTGGGACAAGGTAGGGGTGGTACACAGAAGATAGCCCTATTTGGTAAAAGACCAAGCTAAACGACTACCGCCCCGTAGCACTCACTTCCGTCATCATGAAGTGCTTTGAGAGACTAGTCAAGGACCATATCACCTCCACCCTACCTGACACCCTAGACCCACTCCAATTTGCTTACCGTCCCAATAGGTCCACAGACGACGCAATCGCAACCACACTGCACACTGCCCTAACCCATCTGGACAAGAGGAATACCTATGTGAGAATGCTGTTCATCGACTACAGCTCAGCATTTAACACCATAGTACCCTCCAAACTCGTCATCAAGCTCGAGACCTTGGGTCTCGACTCCGCCCTGTGCAACTGGGTACTGGACTTCCTGACGCGCCGCCCCCAGGTGGTGAGGGTAGGTAACAACATCTCCACCCCGCTGATCCTCAACACTGGGGCCCCACAAGGGTGCGTTCTGAGCCCTCTCCTGTACTCCCTGTTCACCCACGACTGCGTGGCCATGCACGCCTCCAACTCAATCATCAAGTTTGCGGACAACACTACAGTGGTAGGCTTGATTACCAACAACGACGAGACGGCCTACAGGAAGGAGGTGAGGGCCCTCGGAATGTGGTGTCAGGAAAATAACCTCACATTTAACGTCAACAAAACAAAGGAGATGATTGTAGACTTCTCAGCCAATTAGCTCCCCCACCCACTCAGGCTGTCTTTTCAGCCTTACTGATAGTTAGACGTGAGAGAATAAGTACATCTAAGCATTTTTACTGGGACAAAATTAGTGCTGAGCGATTAGTGGTTTTTGAGGTTGGTTCAGTTCAATATTTTTAAACACGTTTTTGAATTTCGTTTGATTATAAAATATTGTTTTTACATGAAATGCACTATGCATTATGTGGGTTGAATGCTGTAACAACACAGAATAAAACAATTAATAAAAGTCCCATGATGGTAGTGACTGTCCATCACTGCTTATCTCTTATGAATCATAGTTTATTCACATTACTCTACTTTAAAGAAATATTTAAGTTGTTGTGTATATTAAATTAGATTTATTTGATGACTATAATTTCATTCAAAGTCATCATCTTATCTCTGTAGAGCTGCTGCTTTTGCTGTCTGAAAAAAATCACTATTTTGTAGCTCTTCAAAGTAAGTAAGGCATACTTTTATGACTGCTGAATATCAACTATCAATCACTTCGATCATGTACTTGTTTAGGTAAAGATACACTACCGTTCAAAAGTTTGGGGTAACTTAGAAATATCCATATTAAAATAACATCACATTGATGGTCTGATTAAATCCCGGCCTAAGTGTAGCCAGAGTGATTTTAGATAGTCACGCTTGTCAACATGGCTCTTTAAACATCCTTATCTCCTCCACAGCACACATTATCCTCTCATTGTGTCATTCTGCTCTGATCAAACACACATACACACTAATATGATTAACACATATTTAATGAGCTGCCTTTGGCAGTGTAATCATTCTTTTAGCAGAAGAGATGGCAGCTATAGTAATGGAACTTCGTGGGCAGTGTATGGGGAGTTACTCTATTCTGTACTCATATGCCCAATTACGATTTACATATAATGTTAAGTAATACAGTGGAGTGACTTTTATGTGGGAGAGATAAAGAGGACGATTCAGATGGAGGTACAAGACGATGAACACCATTAGGGCTCTGGTGTTCAAACGTAATGCACTAAATACTGTAGGGCAGGTATTCCCAAACTGGGGTACGCAATGCCGTCGGGGGTACGCCAAATAAAAATGTGATTCACTTTTAAAAATTTGATTCACATTTTCAAACAGTCCATTTGTTTTTTCCAATGGGGCTATACATTTGGGTGAGGTGTCTTTCTCGCCTTAGAAGCCTCGTTTCACTGCCAAAAATAAAATTCAACCATCTAGTGTTCAGCGAAATAACAACACAATGTCAAATACAGGTAGCCTAGTCAAATAATTAACATCCAATCACATGAACCGTTACTCTCTCGCGGGAATTCCACTAACGGTCCGTATGTAGCCAAACGTAGCTGCTGCTCATTCCGTTTGCTCGAAAATTGATAAATGGTTAAAAAAAGTAAGGCACGCGTCCATAGAGGCACATACCAGCAGTACTACAGCTGCACCTGTTGATGACACAAGTTGTTCTGCTTCCACGAGCACATCCAATGCTAGCATCAGTAATTCTACATGTGTTGTTAGCCCAGCTAGCATGGACACTGACAGTTGTGAATCTTTCCCTTACCCGGGAAAGCACTGAACAATAGACAGGGACGTTGGACCATCGAAGAGGCGCAAATATGATGAGAACTACATTGATTTGGGCTTCAAATATATTGGGAGTAGTGCCTTTCCTCAGTGTTTCCTTTCCACATAACACTTTCCTCAGTGTTATGTGTGCAAAAGTACTATCTCACAACTCGATGAAACCTTCACTCTTGCACAGACATTTAGAAACAAAACATGCCAATTTGAAAAATAAACCACAGGAGTTTTTTGAGCGAGAATTAAGACGACTTTCGACTAGTAAGACATGTATAAAAACAACAGATACCATTAATAAGAAGGGGCTAGAAGCATCTTATATAGGTGAGCTACCGAGTGGCTAGGACAGGCAAGCCCCATGCTATTGTGGAGGACTTAATTATTCCTGCTGCCGTGGATATGTCCGGGACAATGCTGGGGGAAAAGGCTCCAAAAACTATACAGACAATGCCTTTATCAAACATCACTGTTTCACAACGCATCAGTGACATGGCAGGAGATGTTTTGAAACAA
Source organism: Salvelinus alpinus (assembly GCF_045679555.1). Taxonomy (NCBI): domain Eukaryota; kingdom Metazoa; phylum Chordata; class Actinopteri; order Salmoniformes; family Salmonidae; genus Salvelinus; species Salvelinus alpinus. Next base: position 34,623,054 of record NC_092088.1, read on the forward strand.
TAACTAGTTCACATGCAAGCCAGTGAATTCTATGTGTTACAGCTGGACGAGTCAACAGACGTGGCGGGCACAGCTCCTGGTATATGTCCGTTACGTTTATGGGGGGTCAATTAAGGAAGTCATCATCTTCTGCAAACCACTGGAAACCAGGACAACAGGAGAGGATATTTTTTAAGTACTGTACAGCTTTGTGACATGAAATGGACTTTGGTGGTCAATATGTGTTGGTATCTGTACTGATGGCAGAAAAGCCATGACAGGGAGACATAGTGGAGTGGTAACGCGCGTGCAAGCAGTTGCTCCCAATGCCACTTGGGTACACTGCAGCATCCACCAAGAGGCTCTTGATGCCAAGAAAATGCCTGACAGCTTGAAACACATTTTGGACACTACAGTGAAAATGGTTATCTTTGTTAAAGCAAGGTCCCTGAACTCGTGTATTTTCTGCATTATGCATTGATATGGGCACCGACCATGTAACACTTTTACAACATACATAAGTGCGCTGGTTATCAAGGGGCAAAGTATTGACATGTTTATTTTTTCTTTACTGACCATAATTTTCACTTGTCTGACTGCTTGCATGATGACGAGTTTCTCACACGACTGGCCTATCTGGATGATGTTTTTTCTCATCTGAATGATCTGAATCTAGGATTACAGGGACTCTCTGCAACTATATTCAATGTGCGGGACAAAATTGAGGCTATGATTAAGAAGTTGGAGCTCTTCTGTCTGCATTAACAAGGACAACACACAGGTATTTTCATCATTGTATGATTCTTTGTGTGCAAATTAACTCAAGTTTACGGACAATGTCAAATGTGATATAGCAAAGCACCTGAGTGAGTTGGTTGCGCAATTACGCAGGTACTTTCCCGAAACGGATGACACAAACCACTGGATTCGTTATCCCTTTCATACCCTGCCTCCAGTCCACCTACCGATATCTGAACAAGAGCGCCTCATCGAAATTGCAACAAGTGGTTCTGTGAAAATGTAATTTAATCAGAAGCCACTGCCAGATTTCTGGATTTGCAGAGTATCCTGCCTTGGCAAATTGCGCTGTTAAGACACTGATGCCCTTTGTAACCATGTACCTATGTGAGAGTGGATTCTCGGCCCTCACTAGCATGAAAACTAAATACAGGCACATACTGTGTGTGGAAAATGATTTAAGACAGACTCTCTCCAATACAACTCAACATTGCAGAGTTATGTGCATCCTTTCAAGCACACCCTTCTCATTAACCTGTGGTGAGTTATTCACAATTTTCGATGAACAAATAAGGTTTTATATGTAAGATGGTTAAATAAAGAGCAACATTGTTGATTATTGTTTATTATTATATTATTATTTGTGCCCTGGTCCTATAAAAGCTCTTTGTCACTTCCCACGAGCCGGGTTGTGACACAAACTCACACTAACTCTTATGTTTAATAAATGTATTGTGTAGTGTGAGTGTGGCAAAAAACAACATTTGAGAGTGCGCTGACCCTGGTGCTAGAAGGGGTACGCAGCTGGAGGTCAAATCAAAGTTTATTTGTCACGTGTGCAGAATACAACAGTGACATGCTTACTTACAGGCTCTAACCAATAGTGCAAAAAAGGTATTAGGTGAACAGTAGGTAAGTAAGGCAATAAAACAACAGTAAAAAGACAGTCTATATACAGTAGTGAGGCTATAAAAGTAGCGAGGCTACATACAGACACCGATTAGTCAGGCTGATTGAGGTAGTATGTACATGTAGATATGGTTAAAGTAACTATGCATATACAGAGAGTAGCAGTAGTGTAAAAGAGGGGTTGGCTGGTGGTGGGTGGCGGGACAGAATGCAGATAGCCCGGTTAGCCAATGTGCGGGAGCACTGGTTGCTTGGCCCAATTGAGGTAGTATGTACATGAATGTATAGTTAAAGTGACTATGCATATATGATAAACAGAGAGAGGCAGCAGTGTAAAAAGAGCGGTTGGGGGGTGGCACACAATGCAAAAAGTCCGGGTAGCCATTTGATTACCTGTTCAGGAGTCTTATGGCTTGGGGGTAAAAACTGTTGAGAAGCCTTTTTGTCCTAGACTTGGCACTCCGGTACCGCTTGCCATGCGGTAGTAGAGATAACAGTCTACGTCTGGGGTGGCTGGGGTCTTTGACAATTTTTGGGGCCTTCCTCTGACACCGCCTGGTGTAGAGGTCCTGGATGGCAGGCAGCTTAGCCCCAGTGATGTACTGGGCAGTTCGAACTACCCTCTGCAGTGCCTTGCGGTCAAGGGCCGAGCAATTGCCGTACCAGGCAGTGATGCAACCAGTCAGGATGCTATCGATGTTGCAGCTATAGAACCTTTTGAGGATCTCAGGACCCATGCCAAATCTTTTTAGTTTCCTGAGGGGGAATAGGCTTTGTTGTGCCCTCTCTGTGACTGTCTTGGTGTGTTTGGACCCTTCTAGTTTGTTGTTGATGTGGACACCAAGGAACTTGAATCTCTCAACCTGCTCCACTACAGTCCCGTCGATGAGAATGGGGGTGTGCTCGGTCCTCCATTTCCTGTAGTCCACAATCATCTCCTTAGTCTTGGATACGTTGAGGGATAGGTTGTTATTCTGACACCACCCGGCCAGGTCTCTGACCTCCTCCCTATAGGCTGTCTCGTCGTTGTCGGTGATCAGGCCTACCACTGTTGTGTCGTCTGCAAACATAATGATGGTGTTGGAATCGTGCCTGGCCATGCAGTCGTGGGTGAACAGGGAGTACCACCTGGGGGCGGTCCGTCAGGAAGTCCAGGATCCAGTTGCAGAGGGGGATGTTTAGTCCCAGGATCCTAAGCTTAGTGATGAGCTTTGAGGGTACTATGGTGTTGAACGCTGAGCTATAGTCAATGAATATAATTCTCACATAAGTGTTCCTTTTGTCCAGGTGGGAAAGGGCAGTGTGGAGTGCAATAGAGATTGCATCATCTGTGGATCTGTTTGGGCGGTATGGAAATTGGAGTGGTTCTAGGGTTTCTGGGATAATGGTGTTGATGTGAGCCATTACCAACCTTTAAAAGCACTTCATGGCTACGGACGTGAGTGCTACAGGTATGTAGTGATTTAGGCAGGTTGCCTTGGTGTTCTTGGGCACAGGGACTATGATGGTCTGCTTGAAACATGTTGATATTACAGACTCAATCAGGGACATGTTGAAAATGACAGTGAAGACACCTGCCAGTTGGTCAGCACATGCCCGGAGCACACATATTGGTAATCTGTCTGGCCCCGCAGCCTTGTGGATGTTGACCTGTTTAAAGGTCTTACTCACGTCGGCTACAGAGAATGTGATCACACAGTCATCCGGAACAGCTGATGCTCCCATGCATGCCTCAGTGTTGCTTGCCTCGAAGTGAGCATAGAAGTGATTTAGCTCGTCTGGTAGGCTCGTGTCACTGGGCAGCTCGCGTCTGTGCTTCCCTTTGTAGTCTGTAATAGTTTGCAAGCCCTGCCTAATAAGACGAGCGTCGGAGCCGGTGCAGTATGATTCAATCTTAGCCCTGTATTGACGCTTTGCCTGTTTGATGGTTCGTCGCAGGGCATAGCAGGATTTCTTGTAAGCTTCCGGGTTAGAGTCCCGCACCTTGAAAGCGGCAGCTTTACCCTTTAGCTCAGTGCAAATGTTGCCTGTAATCCATGGCTTCTGGTTGGGGTATGTACGTACAGTCACTGTGGGGACGACGTCCTCAATGCACTTATTGATAAAGCCAGTGACTGATGTGGTGTACTCCTCAATGCCATCGGAAGAATATCCGAACATGTTCCAGACTGTGATAGCAAAATAGTCCTGTAGTTTAGCATCTGCTTCATCTGACCACTTTTTTATAGACCGATTCACTGGTGCTTCCTGCTTTAATGTTTGCTTGTAAGCAGGAATCAGGAGGATAGAGTTGTGGTCGGATTTACCAAATGGAGGGCGAGGGAGAGCTTTGTACGCGTCTCTGTGTGTGGAGTACAGGTGATCTAGAAAGTTTTTTCCTCGTGTTGCACATTTAACATGTTGATAGAAATTTGGTAGAACTGATTTCAGTTTCCCTGCATTAAAGGTTCAATGTTTGAAGGGGTACGGCACTATAAAAAGTTTGGGAACCACTGCTGTAGGGAATATGGTGCTATTTGGGAAGCAGCCAGTGGCTCTCCGTCAGTCTGATGTTCAGGTCCATTTAGTGGGGTCCAATCTTCACTTATTCATCTTTCCATGGGTTTATTTTTTCTGTCCCTCGTTCATTCTCTTTTCTTATTGTTTTTTTTCTGCAAAAAAAGAGAGCACTCCAGGTTAAATGATTATTGAACTCTGAAACAATTTTCTCTCTGCGGATCAATCGTTCTCCCCACTGTCATCACGAGCAAATGGATTCCTGCAGAAATAGAAAAAGGGGCCTTTATAATTGGCTGTGGGTGACGAGACACAGTTCATTACCGTGCCATGCATTCACAGTGGTGTGTGGGGGTCTGTGCATGTATTTGTGTGTGTGTGTGCTTCCATGCATGCGTGTGTGTGGAGACCACCAGTCTGGGGAAGTTAGAGCTGCTACTCTGAGACACTATTTAATCTCTGACCCTGCATCTCAAAGACACAGAGAAGAGAGAGAATGAGATAGATTACAGGTAGAGGTAGTGAGAGATGATAGAGGAGCAAAGTGACATGTAGAGATAATAAAAGAAGAAATGTGCTTGGATGGAACCAATAAGGGTTGAATACATGCGTGTGACTGGCATCGATCAAGAGCTTCCATTTCTCACTGCTTTGAAAAGGCTTGTGCTCAGAGTCAGAATAAAGTCAAATACATTTTCTCTCTCACACACTACAGTGCGAATTACGTTTTTTTCTTGTACATGCTAGTAGTATGTACACCAGAGGTGGGCAAAATAAGTCCTAAGTCGATTAACAGCGCCCACGGTGGATTTAGCAACAACAATAAAAAATGTCACTGAATGTGCCGCTTAGTTCATAGAACCGCGGTTACGTGAGTAACCTCCAAGGTACGCCATATCAGCGGTTTCTGTTTTCTTCCTACAAATTTGGATCTAGCTTTTGATTGGTTGGAGTTATTTGCCAATATATTTATGATGCATTTTATTCCCTTTGTGATACAAAAATTATAATAATACACCTTTACAATATTTAAGTAATTTGACATATTTTGTTATTAGCCTCATGAACATAAACTTGTTTGTAGTTTGTATCTAGAATTGTTAGAAAGGCCATAAAATGAAAAAAATTCGTATTGGTTGATATTGCTAAGAAAATATCTGGATGTGGCCCTCGAGCCAAAAGTATTGCCCACCCCTGGTGTACATGCTAGTAATGTGTACATGCTAGTCTGTAGGAGGACATGCGATGAATGTATGCTACTGCACAGCATCTGCAACTTGACTGATTAAGGAGGATAGTCGTTACTTTTTGCCACAGATGTTATTGCCATAGTACTGTATTAATAGTTTTATGATAGATTAATTCAGATGTTTAATTACATGATCTGTGCTTTTGCACCAGGACTGCATACCTCTTTTCTTTTAACAGGAACAGTTACCCTTTATCAACATTTCTGTTTTCACATTAGTGTAAATATACGGGATTTAACAAAAGATCTAATTTCCATCCATAGTTCGTAATTCAGCCCCACATCTCATACGGCAGCTTTTCTTCTCATCCCTTTGAATCTTTAATCAATATCTAACTCTCTTTTCCTTTTGACTCCATCCTCTCCTCTAGGGAGTGAACAGTATGTTTCAGGTGTTCCTATCGGGGAATAACTCGGATCACTTCACCATCTCACCCACAGCGGTGCAGGGCCGTGCTGACATCAGGATGAGGGTGGACGTGCCTCTGGACTACGAGAACATCCAAAGATACAGCTTCTCTGTAAGTTCACTCCGAACACACAAGCACAAACTTGCTTACGGCATGTTTTTATCTCTGTTACAAACAAACTATCAGTAACATGTACTGTACAAGCAAGCAGTAAGCAAAGACACTATGGGCGGGTGTCCCTGGAATCAGATTAAAGGGGTGATTGCTACATAAAACATTTTACTTTCACATTAATGACTCAAAGAACCATTTGAGCTTTTCAATAGTTCTTTGCCGTTCACAAAAGGGTTCTTTGCTCATTTAGTGATAACTAAAATGTAGCTCTTTTTGTGCAACCATGAGTGGCCAGTTTATCGAATGTGTTGTGTTATGCCATTACATATTATATATGACCAGTGATAGTGTCTTGTGAAATGATCACTTAAGAGCCTTGTGCCAATTGAGAGTGGTTGACTTAATCAGTCAGTGATTCTCAATTATCTATATAGCTGTAGCTTACTTGATTCAACTTGTGAATTAACACAATATCTCTGGATATATGTTTTTTACCCCTTTTTCTCCTAAATGTTGTGATAGCCAATTGGTAGTTACAGTTTTGTCCCATCGCTGCAACTCCCGTACGGACTTGGGAGAGGCAAAGGTCGATAGCCATGCGTCCTCCATAACACGACCCTGCCAAGCACACTGCTTCTTGACACACTGTTCGCTTAACCCAGAAGCCAGCCGCACAAATGTGTCGGAGGAAACACCGTACAACTGCCAACTGTGTCAGCGTGCATGCACCCACCATAGGAGTCGCAAGGGCGACAAGGACATCCTGGCCAGCCAAAACCTCTCCTAACCCGGATGACGCTGGGCCAATTGTGCGCCGCATCATGTGTCTCCCGGTCACCGCCAGCTGGGACACAGCCCGGGATCGAACCCGGGTCTGTAGTGAAGCCTTAGTGCCTTAGACCGCTGGATTTTTAACTATTATAATATGGCTGACCAGAACAAAAAACCCTGTATGGTTCTTCAATTGTCTCTACAAAGAACCTTTCAAAGGGTCTTTATGAACCAACCATAAAGAACCATAAAAAAAGTTTATATAAAGAACCATAACAAGGGTTCTATAAAGATTTTTTTTTAAAGTTCTATAGTCCCAAAAAGGGTTGCAACCATAGTGGAATCCTTTTTTGGTGCAATATAGAAACTGTTTTAATGGTTCTTTATAGAATCTTAGGTTCTTTATAGCACCAATTAGAATCTTATGAGCATGATTCTTTATTGAACCTTCAAAAAAGGGTTCACTATAGCACAAAAAGATGATGCTATGGTTACAAGCCAAAGATCCCCTGTCTGGTACTTTTTAGAACCATTATTTTTTTGAGTGTACACTGCCCTCCTCCAAAGTGCAGGGTTGAGTAACCGGGTGGTAGCCGGCAAGTGATGGCTATTTAACAGCCTGATAGCCTTGATTATCTTTTTGGCTTTCCTGTGACATCGGGTGCTGGAGGGCAGTGTGCCCCCGGTGATGCGTTGGGCAGACCGCACCACCCTCTGGAGAGCCCTGCGGTTGCAGGCGGTGCAGTTGCTATACCAGGCGGTGATACAGCCCGACAGGATGCTCTCAATTGTGCATCTGTAAAGGTTTGTGAGGGTTTTAGGGGCCAAGCCGAATTTATTCAGCCTCATGAGGTTGAAGAGGTGCTGTTCCGCCTTCTTCACCACACTGTCTGTGTGGGTGGACCATTTCAGATTGTCAGTGATGTGTATGCCAAGGAACTTGAAGCTTTTCACCTTCTCCACTGTGGTCCCGTCAATGTGGATAAGGGCGTGCTCCCTCTGCTGTTTCCTGAAGTCCACGATCAGCTCCTTCATAGGGAGAGATTGAATATGTCCGTGAAACACTCCAGCCAGCTGGTCTGCGCATGCTCTGAGGATGCGGCTAGGGATGCTGTATGGGCCGGCAGTTTTGCGAGGGTTAACACACTTAAACGTCTTACTCAAGTCAGCCACGGAGAACGAGAGCCCATAGGGGAGCGGGCCGTGTTGGTGGCACTGTGATATCCTCAAAGCGGGCGAAGAAGGTGTTTAGCTTGTCCGGGAGCAAGATGTCGGTGTCCGCAACGTGGCTGGTTATCCCTTTGTAATCCGTGATTGTCTATAGACCCTGCCACATACATCTCATGTCTGAGCCGTTGAATTGCTACTCCACTTTGTCTCTGTACTGACGTTTTGCCTGTTTGATTGCCTTACGGAGGGAATAACTACACTGTTTGCATTCAACCATATTCTCAGTAACCTTGCCATGGTTAAATGGGGTGGTTTGCACTTTCAGTTTTGCGCGAATACTGCCATCTATCCACAGTTTCTGGTTTGGGCAGGTTTTAATAGGTACAGTGGGAACAACATCCCCTATACACTTCCTGGTGAACTCAGTCACCGTGTCTGTGTATACGTCAATGTTATTCTCAGAGGCTACCCGGAACATATCCCAGTCAGTGTGATCAAAACAATTTTGAATCATGGATTCCGATTGGTCAGACCAGCAGTGAATAGACCTTAGCACGGGTACTTCCTGTTTGAGATTATGCCTATAGGAAGGGAGGAGCAAAATGGAGTCGTGATCTGGATTGCGGGAGGGCCTTGTAGGCATCCTGGAAGGGGGAGTAACAGTGGTTGAGCGTTTTTTCAATGTGAGTACTACAGTCAATGTGTTGATAGAACTTCTGTAGAGTTTTCCTCAAATTTGCTTTGTAAAAATGTTGCTCTTTATTCCAGCATTTTGGATTTGAGATCAAATATTTCGTATGAAGCGACAGTACAGAATGTCACTTTATATTTGATGGTATTTTCATACATATCTGTTTAACCGTTTAGAAATTAAAGCACTTTGTGTATCTAGTCCCCCCTTTTGAAGTCATACTACAAGTACAGTATTGTGAGAAATTCACTTAAAGTGTATACATTTTTTCAAAGGTTTAGTATTTGGTCCCATATTCCTAGCACACAATGACTACATCAGGCTTGTGTCTCTACAAAGTTGTTGGATGCATTTGCAGTATCCTCTCTGCAAAAGGTTCTACCTACAAGTATTACCCTATGGCAATGGTCACCAACCAATCTCCAAGGCATTCTTAGTCGATCACCAAACATTTCAGAGCGATAAACCTTTCATTCCATTTTTTAAATTTGTCTCGCGGTAGGCGCACCCGATTCAGCTGGCCTGCGCGTGTTCCCATTTTGAACCATTTCATATTTTTTTATGTACAAATGCTGGCCATGTCTGCAGCAACGTAGCAGGTGTAAAAGAAAGCTACAGCAAAGCTGATACTGACTTTTGTCACGTTCTGACCATAGTTCTTTGGTATTTTATTTGTTTTAGTGTGGTCAGGGCGTGAGTTGGGTGGGTTATCTATGTTTTGTGTTTCTATGTTGGGTTTGTAGTTTGGCCTGATAAAAATGTGGTGGTACTCGAGTTTCGCTATCAGCTGGAAAACGGTGTTCCTTTTTGGTCAGTGTCAGTGGAGGAAAGGGAGAGCAGAGGGATGAGAGGCAGACCCTCAGTCTGCTGCCCTCCCCCTCCACTGAGAGTGACCATCAGATGTAAGCCCAACAAAATTTTTAAAAGTGATTTATTAAAATGTATGCTCACTCAGATGTACCTCACAAGTAATACAACAACTGATCTATTACCAGTGTGATCGTATAGCCTACCTCAAATATTGGTCTGAGAACAATGTATTGGCAGGGCAATTCAAGCAAAACCAATTATGGTATAATGTTTTGGGCCTACGGCCTACTGCACACAACTCATAACTACAGTACTGTTTTTACATAGGTTAATGTTGCATAGGCTTGTGTTAAGTAATGTAAAAATATATATATATTTAGATATCGGCTTGTATTTTGACTCAAGTGATCTCGACTCAAAAAAGGTTGGTGACCACTGCCCTATGGAGACAAGCCGAACAACTCTCTATGGTTCTAATAAGCACCTTTTTTTCTAAGATCGCACTGAAGAATAAAATAAAATAAAATGCAATCCTACATGCAGGCCTGATTTGGCCTGTATACCATGAGTTTCAGGCCACTGTAAAGCTAAAAAATAAGGTCTTATGAGAGTGTATTTATTGTACTGTCATAAAGAGTTTAACTATAATGATAACATTTGCCTAAAACCTCACTTGGTGAAGGCCACAGGACTGAAAATGAATGAATTCAACAACAACGTCTATGTCCCGAACAAATACAGTCATGGGTGGTAACTCTACAATTCACTTGAAAAGGCAAGGCACACTGGGAAATTATATTGGAGGCATGTCGTAGTTACACAAAATGTTCAAGCTGATACAACTCAAATCTGGACCCCCTACACCCTCTATTAGTTTGAGTTATGATAACAAAATCACTTTAAGTAAATGTACTCATATATATTAAGTGCAATGGGCTTCCTCAAAAGTTTGGAGTAATGACAACACAATGGAGTTTACAGTGTATAGCTAGAAATACAGTATAGGATCTGACTAATGCCACCTTAGGTGGAACACGTTGTCATGTGTGCACCCTCTCCGGCCTCTAGGTCACCAGGCTGCTCGTTATGGCGCACACCTGTCACCATCGTTACGCGCACCTGCGCGTCTTCAGACTCACCTGGACTCCATCACTTCCCTGATTACCTTCCCTATATATGTCACTCCTTTCGGTTCCTTCCCCAGGCGTTATTGTTTCTGTTCCAGTGTCATGTCTGCGTTGTTTGTGTTTCTTATTTTGTGTTTAGTTGAGTTTATTTATTGAAACACTCACTCCCTGAACTTGCTTTCACCGACTCTCAGCGCGCTCATTACACACGTACTGTACATACAGTACATTTGTACTGACAGCTAATCATTGGCTTGCGAGAAATGTACTGTATGTTTTGATTCTACTCTCATGAGATTGTCCCTATAAACATAATGACTGTATACAAACTAAGAATAATGCTGCCACATTTCAGTTATGCGACAATGCCATAGCAGAAGACACTGTCTAGCTCAGGCTTTAAAACTCATTTAAAAATCAGCACTCAGTGCTGCAGACTTGGTTGAGCATTTAAATGTATATTGTGTTACTTCAAATTACCCACCACTATTTACTGAAACATTTGATATTGTGTTTTGGATCCTTAAAACTGAATAAAGTTTAAAGTATGACATTTTTTAAACTAATTTCAGTCTGTTAATTAAGTTGAAAACAAAGTACATGAGCATATGCATAGAAAGTGGATACGCATGGATGCATATCACAATGGTAAAATGTAAAAACAACTGAAGATACTTTGTCATTTTCAGTTATTGACACGGTAGCGCTGCTGTAGTTAGCAAAATAGTGTAGAAATGATTGCTAACTAGCTAAGCATATTGGCTGACTGTGGGGCAAAACAATTCACTTATTTACCATTAATAAGTCACCGCTGATCTCTTTGCTGGCAAATGCAACACTGTACTAAAATTGCCCAGGTGTCTCCAGTAATGTTTACTTTTTGATGTTCTATGACGTCTCCACTTCCTTCCTACCCTATGTCTAGAATATTGATGTGTTCAAGTGATCAGAGACTCTGCTCTCTCTTTTTCAGCTATATGCCAATGAGTCCATTTCAGAACATGTGGGTTTTGCCCGTATCTACATTGACCTGATCAATGAGAATGACAACCGGCCCATCTTCCTTAAACCCCTGTATAACATCAGTCTGCCTGAGAACACACCCAGAGGAACCTCTCTGCTACGCATCCAGGTAAGCTTATCACTGCAACACGCTAGCTATAACACACTGTAACAAACACTCCCTGAAGCACACTGTCTCATGCTGTTGTATGGTGTCTGTTGTGCTGTAACACCCATTGCCTAGCAGTGGAGACTCCTCAGAGGAGCAAGGAGAGGACCATCCTTCTCAGTAAATTATTATAATTTTTTAAAATGTACATTCAAAAAGTTTTCCTTTTTAAATAAAACGATACTAAATATAATCACATCACCAAATACTTGCTTAAAAAACACTATTTTGCAATGAAGGTCTACAGTAGTCTCAACAGCACTCTATTGGGTAGCACAATGGTGTAGCCGGAGGACAGCTAGCTTCCGTCCTTCTCTGGGTACGTTGACTTCAATACAAAACCTAGGAGGCTCATGGTTCTCACCCCTTTCCATAGACTTACACAGTAACTATGAAAACTTCTGGAGGATGTCCTCCAACCTATCAGAGCTCTTGCAGTATGAACTGACATGTTGTCCACCCAGTCAAAGGATCAGAGCATGAATCTAGTACTGAAAGCATAAGGTACAGCTAGCTAGCACTGCAGTGCATGAAATGTGGTGAGTAGTTCACTCAAAGAGAGAGAAAGACAATAGTTGAACTGTTTTGAAAAAAATTATTTCTTCATAAATGAAGGAGAAGCAAGAGAGGGAGTTACTTAAATAACTTTTTACATAAGTATTCAGAACCTTTGCTATAAGATTCGAAATTGAACTCAGGTGCATCCTGCTTCCATTGATCATCCTTGAGATGTTTCTACAACTTGATTGGAGTCCACCTGTGATAAATCCAATTGATTGGACATGATTTGGAAAGGCACACACTTGTCTATATAAGGTCCCACAATTGACAGTGCATGTCAGAGCAAAAACCAAGCCATGAGATCGAAGGAATTGTCCGTAGAGCTCCAAGACAGGATTGTGTTGAGGCACAGATCTGGGGAAATGGTACCAAAACATTTTTGCAGCATTGAAGGTCCCTAAGAACACAGTGGCCTCCATCATTCTTAAATGAAAGAAGTTTGGAACCACCAATACTCTTCCTAGAGCTGTCCGCCCGGCCAAACTGAGCAATCGGGACAGAAGGGCCTTGGTCAGGGAGGTGACCAAGAACCGATGGCTGAGCTCCAGAGTTCCTCTGTGGAGATGGGCGAGCTTTCCAGAAGGACAACCATCTCTGCAGCACTCCACCAATCAGGCCTTTATGGTAGAGTGGCCAGACGGAAGCAACTCCTCTGTAAAAGGCATGACAGCCCGCTTGGAGTTTGACAACATTCACCAAAAGGACTCTCAGACCATGAGAAACAAGATTCTCTGGTCTGATGAAACCAAGATGGAACTCATTGGCCTGAATGCCAAGCGTCACATCTGTAGGAAACCTGGCACCATTCCTACAGTGAAGCATGGTGGTGGCAGCATCATGCTGTGAGGATGTCTTTCAGCAGCAGGGACTGGGAGACTAGTTGGGATCAAGGGAAAGATGAACGGAGCAAAGTACAGAGAGATCATTGATGAAAAGCTGCTCCAGAGCGCTCAGGGCCTCAGACTGCGGGGAAGGTTCACCTTCCAACCAGACAACAACCCTAAGCACACACACAAGACAATGCAGGAGTGGCTTCGGGACAAGTCTCTGAATGTCCTTGAGTGGCCCAGCCAGAGCCCGGACTTGAACATATGTGTGAAGTCCTTCAAGACTATTGGAAAAACATTCCTCATGAAGCTGGTTGAGAGAATGCCAAAAGTGTGCAAAGCTGTCCTCAAGGCAATGGGTTGCTACTTTGAAGAATCTCAAATATAAAATATATTTTAATTTGTTTAACACTTTTGGGCTCATTACATGATTCTATATGTGTTATTTCATAGTTTTGATATCTTCACTATTATTTTATAATAAAGAAAATAGGAAAAATAAGGAAAAACCCTTGAATAAGTATGTGTGTCCAAACTTTTGACTGGTACTGTAGCTCTAGTCGATGCTGTTGGTTCATTGATTGTGCGGGGGCGGCTCACAGTTCGCCTACAATTATAGTGAATTTGTATTTGATTTTGAATAGGTAATTTTCATAATTACTTGGGTGACACTAACTTAAGCTATACAGAATATCTCACCACCATGCCTTTCCATCTCCTACTCTCTCTCCTTTATTCATTTTTTCAAGCGTGCTGAGGGGCTGTCAACAGTTTAATGAAATATGTTTTGTTGCGAAAATATGTTACTATGTATCCGAAACAGACTTGACTTGGTTTACCAAATTAAGCGCTGGGCAGCTGCAGAAACAGGTGTTGAAGAGCCCATGGGCGGAATATCACCTGTCACGCAGTGAGAGCATGCTCTTCAAACAGTGGTTGATGCATGAAGTGAAATAGGTGCTCTTATATTTATAGTGGAGCATGTTTATTTATGCTCCACTATAAAACCGAGGTAAGCGGAAAGCGTGCAGCCCCCATTCGCTATTCGAGTGCATACAGATGACATTCCTTTTTTCCCCTGTTCCTGCTCATTTGATAAAGGGCCATTCTAAATTGAATATATCTTACATATTAGTAAAGACAAGATTAAATTGAAAATAGTCTGATGGGTGAAAATATGATCACTTGATGAGAGAAAAGCTGTGCAGCCTGAGGCAAGGAACAGAGCGCAAACGTTCTCAAATCATTGATAGCTTATAGTCGCATCATGCAGCCCATATATGTTTTGATTCCTAATACATTCTAAGGTTTGTATCAGTCACAACTAAAGTTGACAAATAACTCTAAATCTAGCATATAGGACCTGTTTCAAATTATGACTTTGACGCTCAACATAGCAACTTCATATGCGTACTTGCTTTGGAATGGGAAAAATATCCTTTCTATTTATTTCTGCTAAGTTCAATTATATTCTTCTTACTATAAAATCATATAATGGGATGGAACTTATAAACATATATTTTCAGATAAGTAAACAAGCTTACAGCCTATGGCATGGAGCTTAGCCAGATAACAACTCATATTCTGTTCTTTTGAAATACATTTTCCTCATATATTCTTTAGACATGATCAAAACAAATAATGGATTTTTTGTGATGGTGTATATTAAATTGTTTTATTGTACTTTTTTAAATGCACACTGTACAAAAATATAAACGCAATATGCAACAATTTTAAGGATTTTACTAATAAATTCATTAGGCCCTGATTTCACATGACTGGGAATACAGATATGCATCTGTTGGTTGCAGAGACCTTAAAAAAAGTAGGGGTGTGGATCAGAAAACCAGTCAGTATCTGGTGTGACCACCATTTGCCTTATGCAGGGTGAAACAAATCCTTTCCGTAGAGTTGATCAGGCTGTTGATTGTGGCCTGTGGAATGTTGTCCCACTCCTCTTCAATGGCTATTCGAAGTTTCTGGTAATTTCCGGGAACCGGAACATGCTGTCATACATGTAGATCGATAGCATCCCAAACATACTCAATAGGTGACATGTCTGGTGAGTATGCTGGCCAGATTTCAGGAATTGTGTACAGATTCTTGCGACATGAGGGGCATTATGGGCATGAGGGGCATTATCATGCTGAAACATGAGGTGATGGCGGCGGATGAATGGCACGACAATGGGCCTCAGGATCTCGTCACAGTATCGTTGTGCGTTCAAATTGCCATAGATGAAATGCAATTGTGTTCTTTGTCCGTAGCTTATGCCTGCCCATACCATAACCCCGCCACCACCGTGGGGAACTCTGTTCACAACGTTGACATCAGCAAACCGCTCGCTCTCTGCCATCTGCCCGGTACAGTTGAAAATGGGATTCATCCTTGAAGAGAACACTTCTCCGGCGTGCCAGTGGACATCGAAGGAGAGTATTTGCCCACTGAAGTTGGTTACAATGCCAAACTGCAGTCAGGTCAAGTTCCTGTGCAAATCCACAGTTTCATCAGCTGGTCTCAGACGATCCCGCAGGTGAAGAAGCAAGATGTGGACGTCCTGGGCTGGCGTGGTTAAACGTGGTCAGCGGTAGTGAGGCCAGCTGGACGTACTGCCAAATTCTCTAAAATGACGTTGGTGGCAGCTTATGATAGAGAAATTAACATTACATTTTCTGGCACAGCTCTGGTAGACATTCCTGCAGTCAGCATGCCAATTGCACACTCCCTCAAAACTTGAGACTGTGGCTTTGTGTTGTATGACAAAACTGCACATTTAGAGTGGCCTTTTATTTTCCCCAGCACAAGGTGCACCTGTCTAATGATCAGGCTTGGAACTCCTTACAAAATACTTTTAAACTGGAATAACTTGTCCCGATTGGCGTTTTTAAATCATTGATGAAGGATTTTGAGGCTGATTCCCTGACCTGTCAATGTTTTTAATTTGCTGTTTTATGATTTTGTTATACTTTCTTTTTACTATATTACCTGTAGTTTTTCATGTTGTCTGTCTGTTATTGTGTAATGACTTGGTACTGCCAATCTTGGCCAGGATGCTCTTGAAAAAGAGATTGCAAATCTCTATGAGCCCTTCCTGGTTAAATAAAGGTTAAATATATATACAGTATATATATATTTTTTAAATGCTGTTTAAAGCTTCTTGATATGTCACACCTGTCAGGTGGATGGATTATCTTGGCAAGGGATAAATGCTCAATAACAGGGATGTAAACACATTTGTACACACAATTTGAGAGAAGTACGTTTTTTGTACGTATGGAACATTTCTGGAATCTTTTATTTCAGCTCATGAAACATGGGACCAACACTTTACTACTAGCTACTGTAGCTAGCTAAAAACATACATGTGGGCGTGCATCATGTGCATCCTAGTACCTCACCATCATCTATATCCTGACCGAGCAGTGAGAAGGTTACCTAGGCTGGGTCCCAAATGGCACCCTACTCCCTACATAATGCATTGCGTTTGACCAGGGCTCATTTGGGATGCATACCCAGTTATCAGCACAGAGTCCACATAATAACTCTGGATTATTATTCATTACCATTCATTTCAAACACACACACACACACACACACACACACACACACACACACACACACACACACACACACACACACACACACACACACACACACACACAGAGTGACTGGCCACCTCCTCTGACTAAACAGATGTTTCTCCCACTCCTCCAGGCTCTGTCCATAAATACCTGTTAGAGCTCGGACAGCTTTATGGCTGACACACACACACAGTCCTGTGTCACCCTGCCTTATCATTCACTGCCTTCCCTCAAGTTCAGCACACGGCCAGAGCAGAGAATCACCACGCTCGAGCCCAACAGACAGTCATCACACACATCTCACACTTTTGTGTGTGTGTTTGTGTCTGTGTCTGTGTGTGTGCAAGTGCATGCGTGCATGTGTATGTACATGTAAAACCCTGTACAAGCTTCACGTGCGTAGATCTACGCACATACACTACCGTTCAAAAGTTTGGAGTCACTTAGAAATGGCCTTGTTTTTGAAAGAAAAGCACATTTTTGCTACCTTAAAATAACATCAAATTGATCAGAAATACAGTGTAGACATTGATAATGTTGTAAATGACTTTTGTAGCTGGAAACAGCAGATTTTTAATGGAATATCTACACGGTTGCTGATAATGGGCCTCTGTACAACTATCACTCCTGTGTTCCAATGACACGTTGTGTTAGCTAATCCAAGTTTATCATTTTCTAAGGCTAATTGATCATTAGAAAACCCTTTTGCAATTATGTTAGCACAGCTGTAAACTGGCTTGCTGGTTAAAGAACCAATAAAACTGGCCTTCTTTCGACTAGTTGAGTATCTGGACCATCAGAATTTGTGGGTTCGATTGCAGGCTCAAAATGGCTAAAAACAAAGACCTTTCTTCTGAAACTCGTTAGTCTCATTAGTCTAGTGAAGAGGTTACTCTGGGATGCTGGCCTTCTAGGCAGAGTTGCACAGAAAAATCCATATTTCAGACTGGCCAATAAAAATACAAGATTAAGATGGGCAAAAGAACACAGACTCTGGACAGAGGAACTCTGCCTAGAAGGCCAGCATCCCGGAGTCGCCTCTTCACTGTTTTCATTGAGAGTGTTTTTTTGCGGGTACTATTTAATGAAGCTGTCAATTGAGGACTTGTGAGGCGTCTGTTTCTCAAACTATACACTCTAATGTACTTGTCCTCTTGCTCAGCTGTGCACCGAGGCCTACCACTCCTCTTTCTATTCTGGTTAGCAATGATCCCCAACATCTTAATAGAGCTTGAAGAATTATGAAAAGATTAGAGGCTCACCCAAGAAGACTTACAATTGGAATAGGTGCCAAAGGTGTTTCTAACATGTATTGACTGTATGAATACTTATGCAACGAGTATATTTTAGTTATTTAATTTATATCAAACAAAACAAAAATATTTCTACCACTTTGACATTAGAGTATTTTGTGTAGATTGTTGACAAAAAATGACAATTAAATCAATTTTAATCCCAGTTTGTAACACAATAAAATGTGAAGAAATCCAAGGGGTATGAATACTTTTGCAAGGCACTGTATAACCTCTTAGCACTTCAGAGTGTCAATGTTAAATGTGAACAGACTTTTTAGGCTGCTCATTGCCACACCAACAACTCAGTGAACCAGGTTTAAAACTGTTTTGCGACTAAAACCGAAAAGCAGTCTTTCTTATTGGACAAGTTCCGATATTACCTTTAGTTGATATGTTTGTTTGTTTCATTAACAGTATTGTTTACCACATTTTGACATTGTGTGGCCATGCCTCTAATCTACAAGCTACCAGGGTGTGGTGTATTCCAGAGTTTAGTATGTATCAGAGTGGTGGATTTTTAGGGGGAGGTCAGGCCGAGTAGATATAATAATTTATGCTACGCAAATTGAAAGGCACTTTTCACAGTGATTTTAAAAATCACCAGAAATGTTATTGAAATGCCTTGTTTAGGCAAATATTTATGATTCAACTGATTTATGGTTTATGTACGTACAACCCTTACCCAATGCATTACTCCATGCCCCTCAAACACATTCATGCATTCATGCACAAACACATTCATGCATGCGCGCACACACAAATGGATGCACACACACACACACACACAAATACACACATACTGTTTAATATTTATCTGCTGCTATGTTACTTATCATTATCAATATTTATTGTGATTAAGTCTCTGTTCGGTTCTATCTTTCTCTCCATCTCAGTCTCTTTCTCTCCCTGTGGAGAGTTTAGACTGGCATCTCCTATCAGTAAAATTGCTCGTTGTTTTTTCTCTTCCATTCGTTTGAGTGTGTTTGTATTCTTTCATTTCTTATTTATTGCCTCCAATCATATTTTCAGTTCCTCTCTTTCCTTTAGCCATTGTAGCACTAATGGATTTCAGGGTCTGTCAATGTGTTTGAGTGTGTGGTGGGTGTTTGGAAAATATTTATTCACAATGGCCATTTTCTTCTCACTCATTGTCCTATTATCCTGTTCTCCTCTCCAGTCCTTCAGTCTTCTACCCTTCCTTCTCTAGAAATAGGAAAATAACTCGTACATCTGAAGATACCTGTTGCAGGTGAATGGGAAATATTACACTGTAAAACTTACTTTCCGCTGTAAATTTACAGCATTATACTGGCATCAGAGTTGCGAGGTTAAACTGTAATTTTGCTTTACTGCAGGGATGCTGTAAAATGTTTTACATTAAGAAATATTATACAATTAATTGTAATGAATGAATTGAATTAATTTAAGAGGCAGGATTTGTATTTTATAGTATTTTACTGTAATTACATGAGATTGGTGCAAGCAGGTACTGTGTGTGTGTGTATATATATATATATACAGTGGGGAGAACAAGTATTTGATACACTGCCGATTTTGCAGGTTTTCCTACTTACAAAGCATGTAGAGGTCTGTAATTTTTATCATAGGTACACTTCAACTGTGAGAGACGGAATCTAAAACAAAAATCCAGAAAATCACATTGTATGATTTTTAACTAATTCCTTTGCATTTTATTGCATGACATAAGTATTTGATACATCAGAAAAGCAGAACTTAATATTTGGTACAGAAACCTTTGTTTGCAATTACAGAGATCATACGTTTCCTGTAGTTCTTGACCAGGTTTGCACACACTGCAGCAGGGATTTTGGCCCACTCCTCCATACAGACCTTCTCCAGATCCTTCAGGTTTCGGGGCTGTCGCTGGGCAATACGGAATTTCAGCTCCCTCCAAAGATTTTCTATTGGATTCAGGTCTGGAGACTGGCTAGACCACTCCAGGACCTTGAGATGCTTCTTACGGAGCCACTCCTTAGTTGCCCTGGCTGTGTGTTTCGGGTCGTTGTCATGCTGGAAGACCCAGCCACGACCCATCTTCAATGCTCTTACTGAGGGAAGGAGGTTGTTGGCCAAGATCTCGCGATACATGGCCCCATCCATCCTCCCCTCAATACGATGCAGTCGTCCTGTCCCCTTTGCAGAAAAGCAGCCCCAAAGAATGATGTTTCCACCTCCATGCTTCACGTTTGGGATGGGTTCTTGGGGTTGTACTCATCCTTCTTCTTCCTCCAAACACAGCGAGTGGAGTTTAGACCAAAAAGTTATATTTTTGTCTCATCAGACCACATGACCTTCTCCCATTCCTCCTCTGGATCATCCAGATGGTCATTGGCAAACTTCAGACGGGCCTGGACATGTGCTGGCTTGAGCAGGGGGACCTTGCATGCGCTGCAGGATTTTAATCCATGACGGCGTAGTGTGTTACTAATGGTTTTCTTTGAGACTGTGGTCCCAGCTCTCTTCAGGTCATTGACCAGGTCCTGCCGTGTAGTTCTGGGCTGATCCCTCACCTTCCTCATGATCATTGATGCCCCACGAGGTGATATCTTGCATGGAGCCCCAGACCGAGGGTGATTGACCGTCATCTTGAACTTCTTCCATTTTCTAATAATTGCGCCAACAGTTGTTGCCTTCTCACCAAGCTGCTTGCCTATTGTCCTGTAGCCCATCCCAGCCTTGTGCAGGTCTACAATTTTAGCCCTTATGTCCTTACACAGCTCTCTGGTCTTGGCCATTGTGGAGAGGTTGGAGTCTGTTTGATTGAGTGTGTGGACAGGTGTCTTTTATACAGGTAACGAGTTCAAACAGGTGCAGTTAATACAGGTAATGAGTGGAGAACAGGAGGGCTTCTTAAAGAAAAACTAACAGGTCTGTGAGAGCCGGAATTCTTACTGGTTGGTAGGTGATCAAATACTTATGTCATGCAATAAAATGCAAATTAATTACTTAAAAATCATACAATGTGATTTTCTGGATTTTTGTTTTAGATTCCGTCTCTCACAGTTGAAGTGTACCTATGATAAAAATTACAGACCTCTACATGCTTTGTAAGTAGGAAAACCTGCAAAATCGGCAGTGTATCAGATACTTGTTCTCCCCACTGTATATATATATATATATATATATATACATATACACACACAGTACCAGTCAAACGTTTGGACACACCTACTCATTCAAGGGTTTTTCTTTATTATTAAGACATCAAAACTATGAAATAACACATATGGAATCATGTAGTAACCAAAAAAGTGTAAAACAAATGAAAATATATTTTATATTCTTCAAAGTAGCCACCCTTTGCCTTGAAGACAGTTTAGTATTCTCTCAACCAGCTTCATGAGGTAGTCACCTGGAATGCTTTTCCAACAGTCTTGAAGGCGTTCCCACATGTGCTGAGCACTTGTTGGCTGCTTTTCCTTCACTCTGCGGTCCAACTTATCCCAAACCATCTCAATTGGTTTGAGGTCGGGTGATTGTGGAGGCCAGGTCATCTGATGCAGCATTCCATCACTCTCCTACTTGGTCAAATAGCCCTTACTCGGCCTGGAGGTGTGTTTTGGGTCATTGTCCTGTTGAAAATCAAATGATAGTCCCACTAAGCTCAAACCAGATGGGATGGCGTATAGCTGCAAAATGCTGTGGTAGCCATGCTGGTTAAGTGTGCCTTGAATTCTAAATAAATCAATGACAGTGTCACCAGCAAAGCACCCCCACATCATCACACCTCCTCCTCCATGCTTCACCGTGGGAACCACACATGCAGAGATCATCCGTTCACCTACTCTGCGTCTCACAAAGACACGGAGGTTGGAACCAAAAATCACAAATTTGGACTCATCAGACCAAAGGACAGATTTCCACTGGTTTAATGTCCATTGCTTGTGTTTCTTGGCCCAAGCAAGTCTCTTCTGATAATTGGTGTCCTTTAGTAGTGGTTTCTTTGCAGCAATTTGACCATGAAGGCCTGATTCACGCAGTCTCCTCTGAACAGTTGATGTTGAGATGTGTCTGTTACTTGAAATCTGTGAGGTGCAATATGAGGTGCAGTTAATTGACGATTTCTGAGGCTGGTAACTCTAATGAATTATCCTCTGCAGCAGAGGTAACGCTTGATCTTCCTTTCCTGTGGCGGTCCTCATCAGAGCCAGTTTCATCATAGCAATTGATGGTTTTTGCAACTGCACTTGAAGAAACATTCAAAGTTCTTGAAATGTTCTGGATTGACTGACATCCATGTCTTAAATTAATGATGGACTGTTGTTTCTCTTTGTTTAATTGAGCTGTTCTTGCCGTAATATGGACTTGGTCTTTTACCAAATAGGGTTATCTTTTGTATACCACCCCTACCTTGTAACAACACAACTGATTGGCTCAAACGCATTAAGAAGGAAAGACATTTCCACAAATTAACTTTTAACAAGGCACACCTGTTAATTGAAGTATCAGTGACTGACTCAATAGGAAGTGGTCTGAGGATGCAGATGCTAAGCTACAGCACTGTTTTGCTAGCACAGACTTGAATATGTTCCGGGATTCTTCGATGGCATTGAGGAGTACACCACATTAGTCACTGGCTTCATCAATAAGTGCATCGATGACTTTGTCCCCACAGTGACTGTACCGCAACCAGAAGCCATGGATTACAGGCAACATCCGCACTGAGCTAAAGGGTAGATCTGCCGCTTTCATTGACTCTAAACCGGATGCTTATAAGAAATCCAGCTAAACCCTTCTACGAACCATCAAACAGGCAAAGTGTCAATACAGGACTAAGATTGAATCGTACTACACCGGCTCCGACACTCGTGGCAGGGCTTGCAAACTATTATGGACTGCAAAGGGAAGCACAGACGCGAGCTGCTCAGTGACACGAGCCTAACAGACGAGCTAAATAACTTCTATGCTCACTTCGAGCCAAGCAACACGGAAGCATGCATGAGACCATCAGCTGTTCAGTACGACTGTGCGATCAAGCTCTCCGTAGCCAATGTGAGTAAGACCTTTAGACAGGTCAACATTCACAAGATCGCAAGGCTAGATGGATTACCTGGACGTGTATTCCGAGCATGCGCTGATCAACTGGCAAGTGTCTTCATTTACATTTTCAACCTCTCACTGAAGAGTCTGTAATACCAACATGCTTCAAGCAGACCAACATAGTCCCTTTGCCCAAGAACACCAAGCTAACCTTCCTGTATGACTACTAACCCGTGGCACTCATGTCTGTAGTCATGAAAGGCTGGTCATGGCTGACATCAACACCATCATCCCAGAAACCCTAGACCCACTCCAATTTGCATACCGCCCCAACAGATTCACAGAGGATGCAATCTCTATTGCACTCCACACTGTCCTTTCCCACCTGGCCAAAAGGAACACCTATGTGAGAACGCTATTCATTGACTACAGCTCAGTGTTCAACACCCTATTGCCCTCAAAGTTCATCACTAAGCTAAGGACCCTGGGACTAAACACCTCCCTCTGTAACTGGATCCTGGACTTCCTGACGGGCCACGTTGCCATGATGATCCTCAACACAGGGGCCCCTCAGGGGTGCGTGCTCAGTCCCCTCCTGTACTCCCTGTTCACCCACGACTGCATGGCCAAGCACGACTCCAACACCATCATTAAGTTTGCAGACGACACAACAGTGGTAGGCCTGATCACCGACAACGATGAGACAGCCTATAGGGAGGAGGTCAGAGACCTGGCAGTGTGGTGCCAGGATAACAACCTCTCTCTCAACGTGATCAAAAAGGAGATGGTTGTGGACTACAGAAAAAGGAGGACTGAGCATGCCCCCATTCTCATCTATTGGGCTGTAGTGGAGCAGGTTGGGAACTTCAAGTTCCTTGGTGTCCACATCACCAACAAACTAACCTGGTCTAAACACACCAAGACAGTCATAAAGAGGACACGACAACTCCTATTCACCCTCAGGAGACTGAAAAGATTTGGCACAGGTCCTCAGATCTTCAAAAAGTTCTACAGCTGCACCATCGAGAGCATCCTGACTGGTTGCATCACCGCCTGGTATGGCAACTGCTCCGCCTCTGACATCAAGGCACTACAGAACGTAGTGCGTACGGCCCAGTCCATCACTGGGACCAAGCTTCCTGCCATCCAGGTCCTCTATACCAAGAGGAAGGCCCAAAAAATTGCCAAGGACCCCAGCCACCCTAGTCATAGACTGTTCTCTCTGCTACCACATGGCAAGCGGTAGCAGAGCGCCAAGTCTAGCTCCAAAAGACAGCTTCTACCCCCAAGCCATACGACTCCTGAACAGCTAATCAAATGGCTACCCAGACTATTTGCATTGTCCCCAACCCACCCCTCATTTTTACACTGCTGCTATGCTCTATTTATTATCCATGCTTAGTCACTTTACCTCTACCTACATGTACATATTACCTCGATTAACCGGTGCCCCCGCACATTGACTCTGTACCGAAACATCCTGTATATAGCCTAGCTACTGTTATTTTATTGTTGCTCCTTAATTCTTTGAAATATTTCTTCTTCTTTTTTCTTAAAACTGCGTTGTTGGTTCAGGGCTTGTAAGTAAGACTTTCACTGTAACACCTGTTGTAATCGGTGCATGTGACAAATACAATTTGATTTGATTTTTGAAATGCATTCCAGTTGACTACCTCATGAAGCGGGTTGAGAGAATGCCAAGAATGAAATCTGTCATGCCAAACTGTCATCAAGGCAAAGGGTGGCTACTTTGAAGAATCTCAAATCTCAAATATATTTTGATTTGTTTAGCACTTTTTTGGTTAATACATGATTTCATATGTGTTATTTTATAGTGTTGATGTCTTCACTATAATTCTACAATGTAGAAAATAGTACAAATAAATAAAAACCCTGGAATGAGTAGGTGTGTCCAAACCTTTGACCGGAACTGTATATATATATATTTTGTTTTTAAATATAGCTACTATTTTTATTGTTGTCAATGTTATTGTCATCCTTGTGTGTATCACTTTGCTTTGGCAACATTGACCCTGTTATTCATGCCATTAAAGCGTATTCAATTTGGATATGAATTTCAATTTGAGAGAGAAAGATGGACTGCTCTGTTGGCTGCATCTTTGTCACAGCTGTGTGCTCTCCACCACACTGCCTGACAGATACTGGACATCTTTACTGGTGTGTATGCGTGTGTGCTCCCACACGTGCGTATGTTGGTATTCGTGCGTTTCACGTAGTTGCGAAGCTATTGACTCTATATTACGGATATGATGGTGTGTGCATTTGCGTGTGTGTTGCTGTTTGTGTGGAGGTGTTTAGATGTGTAGCGCCGGGAGGAGAGGGGATTGTCTGTGTTTGGAGGGTAGTGTCTGCTTGACAGCAGGCCTGGTAGACTATTTCCACGCCCCCCATTCCTCAGAGCCTGGCAGAAAAGTAATTTTAGCTCGGTAATTCAAATTCCAGGTCATATAAGCCATAAAAGCAACCCTCCTCAACCTGAGATGGTATGGCCTGATTATCTGTGTTCCTCTCTACCTCTCTGTCATCACTGAGTGGAAGCTTTCACCTCCAAATATTTTGAAACCGACCTACACAAACAGAGGACGAAGAACTAGGAAGTGGGAATGTGGGATTTTATGCTCTGTCAATGGCTGGAGAGTGCAAGACATTAGAGTTAGAGGAATGGTTCAATCATGACTGGAGATGATGTTGGAGGGTCTCGCTTGAGATGTTTCATTCTTTGAGGGGTAGATCAACTAAGCAAATAGGAGGTGGATTTGTGTGGAGGAACTGCAAACACAATCACTTAGATGTATGCATCTCACATACACACACACTTCTCTCTCTATCAATTCAATGGGGCTTTATTGGCATGGGAAAAATTGTTTACATTGCCAAAGCAAGTAATGAACAATAAACAAAAGTGAGAAGCCACAAAAACAACATTAACAAAAACATATTAGAAATGAACAGTAAACAACGCACTCAAAGGTTTCAAAATGGTAAAGACATTATTTATTTTTAACCTTTATTTAACTAGGCAAGTCAGTCAAGAACAAATTTTTATTTTCAATGACGGCCTAGGACTTAAAGTAGAACTGACAGCATTTTAGCAACATCAAATATGTTCATATACACCCCCAGGAAGAATATGAGATTTGTTTTTCTTCTGAGAAGTGAGCACTTAGATATGGTCATTTTCAACTTTTCATAAATTCATAGAATTTTTGGGAATGACAGAGTATGGCATTTGTGAAAATTCTATAGCATTATAGTGGGAAAGCGGCCATGCGTTTGAGCAATTAATAGGCAGTGCAGTAAATAAAACCTAATAAAAACATCTGTCTCGTCCAGGACCGGAGTCTTCACTGACTGGTGAGCCATAGTCAATCAGAGCTAGAGTAGGCCTTTATGCAAATAAGCCATTTGCCTCATGGGCCTGCCATAATTCACTTCGAACTGGACTGTCTTTTCAGGCAGTAGCAACAGCACAACTTTGACATTCGAACGCATTCGTCAAAAGCCACAAAATACACCTGAATGGATTTCTGCAAATATGTAAATACCAGGGGAGACTTACATTTGGGTACTTTACAGTCCTATCTATTGATCAAACAACCATGAAAAGGTAGGCTCTCTCCCTCAGTTATGCACATCAACAACAAGATCAACAACTAATGCTAGCCAGAGCGAGATGAGCCACAATCTAACTAGGGAACATTAGATAAACCCTCAAACTTTTTCAGCTAGTTAGCCCTCAAAATTGCACTGATAAACAATGGAGGAATAGTAGCCTGCTCTTCCTACAGTTTACCTGCCAATGCATGCTTGTCCCAACCCACGTTTTGGCAACTGAATGGGAACTTGCCTGCCCGCCCATTTGATCGATGCCAAATACATTTGATTGACAACTAAGGGTGCGTTCGTAAATTGCCTTCAGTGTGTCAGAGTGCGCTCTGCGTCGTTCGTAAATTCAGAGCGTTGTCAAATTGTCTGTTCGTAAGCGCACACTGCACCATTGACACTGGACGCTCTGCTCTGGCGGAGGAGTAGGGTTGATCCGAGCATTCCTCAAAACGGCAGTCAAGCAACCAAGCTAACTGGCTAAAGTTGGCTAGCTACCTTCAGACACAAATGAGAGAACACCTCACTCTGAGCATTTTACTCACCCTAGCAGAGATGGTTAGGCTGTTCACATGTTATCTAGTGTTAGTGACTAACTGTGCTGCTGGCAACAGTTTAGTAACTGTTTTGCTGATGTTTACTGACACCAGTCATATTCAGTGGCTGTTGCACATTCGTAAATTCATCAGTTTTTCTGCGCTCTGGCACACTCAGACAAGAGTGCTCTGAAATCGGAAGTGATAGCATATCTCTTGAGTTTGTAAATTCACTCTAACTCCATAACAGTCGTTAAAGTTCAGCATAGCTAGCTAGTAAAGCGATTCACCTTTCTTGCTAGCTATCCAAATGACACCTACATCTCTAGCTGTAGCCACCGATAAACGATATGGGGGGGGGGGGGAGTCTGTCACCCACCCACTTCTCCAATGCGGTCTTTATGCGGTCAAATAATGACATGACATCCTCCCAACAGCTTATTAAGCTCTGTGCTTTTAGCTTGCTAAACAAATGTATACATAAATAGATACGCTAGCCTATGAGCCACATTATGACTGACTTGTGATCATTGACTTTGCTAGTTTGATTGTATTGGCATTCCCAATCTCAGTTACATTCGTCCGTTTTTGTCCAAAATATTGAGTCATTGAAACTGAAACAGTGCATCCCGAATAGATGGAGGCAGCAAACAATATACCAGGCCAGCTGTGATTTACAACCAGATAGCAATGTTTTTTGGACTACTAAGAAATGTAATGGTGAATTATATTAATAATCATGCATTGAACTGCATCCATCTTTTCTGCAACAATGCCTTACTGTACGTCATGGATTTTTGAGTCAAATATAACTTATTTTTAAAGTTAAAGTTGGTTAATCTTGTTTTTTTAGCATGAACTGGGAATTTGATATTTTTTACTGACATTATGATTGTCTGTTTAATATATGCAAAGTAGTTAAAACACTAAGTGCCACTTTATAGGTGCTATCTGGGACCTGGGAATCTGTTCTTAAAAGTGGTCATTTCAATTCTTAAAATATACCAATTGAATCTTGAATAGTATTATATTTTTTGGCGATATTATACAGTTGTGCTATCTCATAAGGTATTTATAAATAAGTGGTCATTTAAATTCTTAAAATATACCAATTGAATCTTGAATAATATTATTTATAAATGCCTTATGAGATAGCACAACTGTGTTACCCTATCGCCCAAAAATATATTTTATGACTAAATTGTTTACAAACAAAAATAATGTAAAAAAAAAACTATGTATAGCTTCCAAATATTTTTAAACTAGCATGTGGATGTCATGGACTGTCAGTGAATCTGAATTGGAGAGAGGTTACATTTCTTGGTCACATCCCTCAGCTATATACCAAAACATGCTGTTTTTTATTCTGATGTTTTATGTATATTTTATTGCATTCACAGCTGCTTCACCAGAAATTGTAAACACACTACTTGCATAGTGGTGATTTGATTTGCACCGGATTTCTTGTTATTCTACTTGTTTTGAGGTAATCCAACGCCACAATCTAATGGCACCCTATTCACACAGCACTATATAGGAAATAGGGTGTCATTTGGGAGTCTGCCTTAGCGTTTTTAGAGGGTGTACTGTAGCACCGTCCATTGAATATCCAGTGGGGTGTTATGCTTAAATATGTTCCTTGGTCTGTCATGTGTCCCTGTGTGTGTCACTGTCACCCAAAGACTGCTGGTGCCTTTCCCTTCTCCTCACTCTTCAATCTGCATACATGCATACAAACGTTGAATAATATCCCTTTCTTCCCTCTCCTCAGGCTACAGACGGTGACTTTGGCACGTTTGGGACAGTGCGGTATTACTTCAGTGATGAGCCTGACCAGTAAGACACACCTAAATACACAGACTGAGATACCATATAAATGAATTATCCTACCTTTTATCAAAGGGCATGATTGAAAGTTTTTATAATTAAATAAGTCTCATTTGTTGAATGCTGGGTATTGTTATTGTCCTGTCACATGCCTCTCCCCCAGGTTTTCATTGGACACTGAGACAGGCTGGGTGCATCTGTGGGGCAATCTGGACTATGAGCTGATGCGTCGATTCACTCTGACCGTGCTGGCCCGGGACGGGGGTGGGGAGGAGACCACGGGCAGGCTGTGGGTCAACGTTCTGGATGTCAATGACAACACACCCCTTTTCCAGAAGGAGGCCTACATGGGCTCACTGAGAGAGAACGAACAGGCCGCACAACAGGTGGCCCGAATCAGGGTAGGTGAAGACACACACAAAGACACACATAAAAACACACAGACACACATAGACAGATGGACACAAGCACACACACACACACACACGGACAAACACACATAGATAGACATAAGCATAAACACACACACACACCAGGGCAGGAGGAGGAGGGGGGAGGTCTAAGTTGTGACACAAAGGATACACCCTGAGACCCATATCAAGTTGACTTTTGCTTTGATGTAATTTTTCTCCTCATTTTTACCCAAGCCGATTGCCCTCTTCGATTTTAAATACACAGTTTAAGTGGAGTTTGTCTATGTGTGTGTGCATGCGTGTGTGTGTGCGCGCATGTGTGCATGCACACATACTGTGCCTTCAGAAAATATTCAGACCCCTTAACTTTATCTACATTTTATTATGTTACAGCCTTATTCTAAAATGTATTACATAGTTGTTTCCCTCATCAATCTACACACAATTCCCCATAATGACAAAGCAAAAACAGGTTTTCAGACATTTTTGCCAATTTATTACAAATAATATCCGGAAATATCACAGTTTGTCCTTTAAAAGTTGCAGCGTACTGCAGCACAGCTTGCGTGGTGCCGCATAATTCTATGGCACATTATTTAAGTGCTAACCACTGGTACCATGAATGCCAGTTAGTGCTAGTTTGACCACCAGAGGGCATCTTTGAGAAGCATGTGATAGCCTTCAATAGTGTCTGTACAAGAGAATTGAAAAAACTTTTTTGTAAGAACATAGTAGATAGGACAATTTTAAGAAATGTTGCTGATTTAATTGTATTAATATTATGGTGTTTCTATTCCAATTGTATATTTGTAGTCTAACCAATACCCAAACGGAGATTCAGTCAAAATAAAAATGTCATTGATTTATCAAGACCAGTCTCCATGCTTGTCTCCGAGCTGTGCAAAACGGTGCTAAATAGTTGTAGGCTATTGCTTCAAATCTTATTGCTTCTAACTTCAATATGCTCTTTAAATAAATAAGACCTACAGCACTTTTAACAGCATATTACTCAACACTAGTGAGATTCAAGTTGCCTACGGTAGGCCTACAGTATATTGAAAAATATGACGTGACTCTCCGTCAATAATTACGTATAGAGGATTGGAGGATATTTCTGTAATTCAGTGATATGGGGCGGCAGGTAGCCAAGTGGTTAAAACGTTGGGCCAGTAACCGAAAGGTTGCTAGATCGAATCCCCGAGCTGACAAGGTAAACATATGTGTTCTGCCCCTGAACAAGGCAGTTAACCCACTGTTCCTAGTCCATCATTGTAAATAAGAATTTGTTTTTAACTGACTTGCCTAATTAAATAAAAAATATAATCAAAATTATTCCATAGTAATTTGTTATGGATCCTTAAAAAAACATTGGCATTTTGAAAGAGTATTTTTATCATTATTTTATTAACGAAAGCGTAAAGATGCCACTATTAGTTACATTGTTTTAGTTTGAACGTGCAGACTGGCACTAAGAACAGCGGGAACGTTTCCCTCGTCAGCGCCATTATTAGTGCAATGCCCCTTAAAGTGTTGCTCTGTGCTACCCTGTGTGGCGAGGTAGGGGACCACCCCCCCTTCCCCTTCCTCCTTCTCCCTACCCCTACCCCCGCTAGGTCCGTCTTCTGTGCGCGGCTCTGCGGCCCATCCCATGCCCCCTGCTCTTGTGCCTTGAACCTCATGCTCTTTCAGTGGATACAGTTGGAGAACTGCAAGCAATCCCATTGTGCGCCACTCGGGAGCCATGACCAATATGACCAATATATAATATCCTGCTAATAACAGGGTTAATAACATATCTGTGAGAATATCCAAGGGGCTTTTATATAATTCAAAATTAACAATAATAATAATCGCTTTGTGTAAAAAATAACAATATTTTGGAGATGATTTTGTTCTCAAATCACGTAAAATGAGCGAGGAAAAGGCCATTCTTGAACATGGGTAAGACATAGTTACTAATTTGTAAATAAAGCCAGTTTGTTATTTAAAATTATTTATTTATGTTTTTAGAGGGGGAGAAACCAAAAATCTACAGTAATCTCAGCAGTCTCCCAGTTGAGACCAGCATGGGTATTGAACCAGCATCTGTAGAAACACAGCTTGTACTGCTATGTAGTGTCTTAGACCGTTGCACCATTCAGGCGCTGTACAATGTGATGGGTCGGGAGTGGGCAACACTACTACAGTAAGAGCAAAATAATCCAAACAGAATAAAATAATAAAAACTTTAGTGTAACAACAGTTTTAGTAAGTAATACTGATGTCGTGCACAATTATCAGTTTCTATTTAGGTTTATGTCGCCCATTCATTGTCAGTTAGAGACTACAAAAGTATAATCAGTGCTCTAACTCCCCCTTGTGCTGGTCTGGAGCAATGAAGAGGTGACGCAGGGTACCGTACTAAACCACAAATTACCTCTAAATACCGCAGCATAATCGCAAAACTTTCAGAGGAGCAACCACAGGAAGTATTCAGACACTTTACTCAGTACTTTCTTGAAGCACCTTTGGCAGCGATTACAGCATTGAATATTCTTGGGTATGACGCTGCAAGCTTGGCACATATGTATGGGAGTTTCTCCCATTCTTTTCTGCAGATCCTCAAGCTCTGTCAGGTTGGATGGGGAGCGATGCTGCACAGCAATTTTCAGTTCTCTCCAGAGATGTTTGATTGGGTTAAAGTCCAGGCTCTGGCTGGGCCACTCAAGGACATTCAGAGACTTCTGCATTGTCTTGGCTGTGTACTTAGGGCCGTTGTCCTGTTGGAAGGTGAACCTTCGCCCCAGTCCAAGGTCCTGAGCACTCTGGAGTAGGTTTTTATCAAGGATCTCTCTGTATTTTGCTCAGTTCATCTTTGCCTTGATTCTGACTTGTCTCCCAGTCCCTGCCGCTGAAAAACATCCCACAGCATGATGCTGCCACCACCATGCTTCACCGTAGGGATTGTTCCCGGTTTCCTCCAGACGTGGCTCTTGGCATCCAGGCCAAAGAGTTCGATCTTGGTTTCATCAGACCAGAGAATCTTGTTTCTCATGGTCTGAGAGTCCTTTAGGTGCCCTTTGGCAAACTCCAAGCAGGCTGTCATGCGCCATTTACTAAGGAGTGGCTTCCGTCTGGCCACACTATCATAAAGGCCTGATTGGTGGAGTGCTGCAGAGATGGTTGTCCTTCTGGAAGGTTATCCCATCTCCACAGAGGAACTCCAGAGCTCTGTCAGAGTGACCATCGAATTTTTGGTCACCTCCCTGACCAAGGCCCTTCTCCCCCGATTGCTCAGTTTGGCCGGGCGGCCAGCTTGGTGGTGCCAAATTTATTTCATTTAAGAATGATGGAGGCCACTGTGTTCTTAGGGACCTTCAATGCTGCAGACATATTTTGTAACCTTCCCCAGATTTGTGCATCGACACAATCCTGTCTCGGAGCTCCACGGACAATTCCTTCGACCTCATGGCTTGGTTTTTGCTCTGACATGCACTCTTAATTTAAACTGTGGGACCTAATATAGACTGGTGTGTGCCTTTCCAAATCATGTCCAATCATTTGAATTTACCAAAGGTGGACTCCAATCAAGTTGTAGAAACATCTCATGGATGATCAATGGAAACAGGATGTACCTGAGCTCAGTTCCGAGTGTACATTTTCAGCCTATTCCTCATTTAGTGCTATACTTTTGGGTCATCCTATTCCCTATTTAGTGCACTACTTTTGACTTTGGTTAAAAGTAGTGCACTAAATAGGGAGTAGGATGGCATTTGGGACTTGGCTTGGTACAGCTCAGCATGTTTCAGGGTCTCCCGCCGTGCTTTATTTGCCCTGTGTGTGTGTGTGTGAGCAGGGACTGAACGGTCTATTTGCTGTATTTGATTAGACGGAGCTAACCTTAAACACTCTGGCTATTAATATGATGCCTGAGAGAAATAAGGAAGCCAGCAAGTGGAAAGTGTGCGTGTCAGCGATTTATGGATTTGCCAATGACCAGACCCCCAAGCCTCCGAAAACCCTGTATCTAAGAGAGAGAGAGAGAGAGAGAGAGATCAAGGGGTACTGTGAAGCCAAAAGGAAAGGAGTGAGAGAGATGATGGGGAAGGGGATACTGTGACACAAAGCACACAAAAGCTTTTCGCCCTTTCAGCCCCACAGACATCATCCCTTTCTCTTCATCAGTACAAATAATGCATCTTCTTTGCCTCCCAGAGTCTCTGTTTCCCTGCGTCCGCCTCTCCTTTCCTCTCCCTCTCTTTTCCTCCTCCTCCTCTCTGTTAACTTTCATCCCTCTCAGTTGGTCGGAGGGTTATGCCTTATCATAAAGTATTTGAAGAGAGAGTGAGCAAGAGAGAGTGAGTGAGAGCGAGAGAGAGGTGCGAAGGTGAGCAAGTTAGATTAAGAGATATAGAGATAGGATTGAATTGAGAGAGACGAGAGTGGTGTTTTCTCAGTCAGAGAAATAACCTGTCAAATCTCTACATTGTCATAAACATTTTTGCATATGTACCCAAGTCAGCGTTTTTCATGTCCAAACCATACTGATGCCCTAGGAAGCTCCAATGACTCTCAATGCCGCAGTATTAATATTCTATCCATTCAAGCTGACATTCCGAGCGTTATTATTGTTTGGATTAACTGGATTAATTAAGAGAGAGAGAGAGAGAGAGAGAGAGAGAGAGAGAGAGAGAGAGAGAGAGAGAGAGAGAGAGAGAGAGAGAGAGAGAGAGAGAGAGAGAGAGAGAGAGAGAGAGAGAGAGAGAGAGAGAGAGAGAGAGAGAGAGAGAGAGAGAGAGAGAGAGAGAGAGAGAGAGAGAGAGAGAGAGAGAGAGAGAGAGAGAGAGAGAGAGAGAGAGAGAGAGAGAGAGAGAGAGAGAGAGAGAGAGAGAGAGAGAGAGAGAGAGAGAGATTGGAGTGGGACATTCACACTTCTGGCTGTTCCCTGTTTGCTGTGCTGCTCCGCTTGTGTTCATTCAACATTAAAGATGCAGTCCAGGATCTTAAGGACAACAAATACGTAACATATAGTTCCGATTGGATTCGTAACTTGTCATGTGAATTCCACCCCAAAAAGTTGATGACGTAGTATACAATTTGATGACACGGTACACATAAACAGGGACCACTTTTGGCTTGTGAGCACCACTTTCAAAACTACTGGCTGAAATTGTACAAAGTTTGAGAGTGCATCTTTAACACTGGTATATAATAATGGGCCTAAATTCTAATCTACCCAATAACACACTGACTGACAGTCTTATCCACAGGCTGTAACACTGTATCACTGATACTGTACCATCTGAGCTTCCAAACATTGTCTATCTCATTCAAGTGTAATCATTTTATCTCTCTCTCTCTCTCTCTCTCTCTCTCTCTCTCTCTCTCTCTCTCTCTCTCTCTCTCTCTCTCTCTCTCTTTCTCTCTCTCACTCTCTCACTCTCTCTCTCTCTCTCTCTCAATTCAATTCAATTCAAGGGGCTTTATTGGCATGGGAAACATGTGTTAACATTGCCAAAGCAAGTGAGGTAGATAATATACAAAAGTGAAATAAACAATAAAAATTAACAGTAAACATTACACATACAGAAGTTTCAAAGCAATAAAGACATTACAAATGTCATATTATATATATACAGTGTTGTAGCAATGTATAAATGGTTAAAGCACACAAGTTAAAATAAATAAACATAAATATGGGTTGTATTTACAATGGTGTTTGTTCTTCACTGGTTGCCCTTTTCTTGTGGCAACAGGTCACAAATCTTGCTGCTGTGATGGCACACTGTGGAATTTCACCCAGTAGATATGGGAGTTTATCAAAATTGGATTTGTTTTCTAATTCTTTGTGGATCTGTGTGATCTGAGGGAAATATGTGTCTCTAATATGGTCATACATTGGGCAGGAGGTTAGGAAGTGCAGCTCAGTTTCCACCTCATTTTGTGGGCAGTGAGCACATAGCCTGTCTTCTCTTGAGAGCCATGTCTGCCTACGGCGGCCTTTCTCAATAGCAAGGCTATGCTCACTGAGTCTTTACATAGTCAAAGCTTTCCTTAAGTTTGGGTCAGTCACAGTGGTCAGGTATTCTGCCACTGTGTACTCTCTGTTTAGGGCCAAATAGCATTCTAGTTTGCTCTGTTTGTTTGTTAATTCTTTCCAATGTGTCAAGTAATTATCTTTTTGTTTTCTCATGATTTGGTTGGGTCTAATTGTGCTGTTGTCCTGGGGCTCTGTGGGGTGTGTTTGTGAACAGAGCCCCAGGACCAGCTTGCTTAGGGGACTCTTCTCCAGGTTCATCTCTCTGTAGGTGATTGCTTTGTTATGGAAGGTTTGGGAATCGCTTCCTTTTAGGTGGTTGTAGAATTTAACGGCTCTTTTCTGGATTTTGATAATTAGTGGGTATCGGCCTAATTCTGCTCTGCATGCATTATTTGGTGTTCTACGTTGTACACGGAGGATATTTTTGCAGAATTCTGCATGCAGAGTCTCAATTTGGTGTTTCTCTCTCTCTCTCTCTCTCTCTCTCTCTCTCTCTCTCTCTCTCTCTCTCTCTCTCTCTCTCTCTCTCTCTCTCTCTCTCTCTCTCTCTCTCTCTCTCTCTCTCCTCTTCCTCTATCCCCCCCCCCATCAAATTAAAATACAAACGGCTTTATTGGCATGACAAACATTGAGTAAATATTGCCAACACATCAATGTTACAACTGCACTTGAGTTAAATACATTGTAATAACAAAATTTAAAAAATAATAACTTGTAATCACTCTATCTTTCTCTCTCAGGCGACAGATGAGGACTCTCCCCCTAACAACTTCCTGACCTACACCATCACCTCAGTGTCTGCGTTCCGTGGTTACTTCAGAATCACCATGGTGGAGGGCTACGCAGGTCAGCACACACACACAGGCACACGCATACACGCAAATAAACACACAGACACATGCACACATTGAATTTATACTTGTTTTGAGTAATATCAATACCTTCAACAAAACCTTTACCAGTTTATCTTTTTGTCCGGCCATAATGCACATGTACATTTTACATTTTAGTCATTGTCCAGAGCGACTTACACTTAGTGCATTGATCCTAAGATGTCTAGGTGGGACAACCACATATCTAGGCTTCCATCCAATTGGGACAGATTTGAATGTGAATACTCTAGAATCCTCATAAAGAAAATATGCACATTTTCCCACGAAATTCACTTTTGTGGATAAAAATCAGTGCGCGATGATGTGGTGCACACAAAATGCACTTTTTCACTTACGTTTTCATGTACCGAATAAAAATCTAAATTTCAATAGTTTTCCATCGCATTTTTAACTCTAACAATAGTTTTGTCACAAAAACTGTTGCCTAAAATAGCAAATATGCCTACTCTGTCTGGTCTTGGCATATGCGCTCTAGCCAACAGCTTGCAGATACAGTGTGGCTGTAACGGCAGATTTCCTCCTCTTCGTCTGAAGACGCTGCCCCGCTCAAACGGCGCTGGGCAGACGGGCAGCGCAGGCGGCGCTGGGCAGACGGCAGACTCTGACCTGCTGAGGCGCACAGTAGGCCTGGTGCGTGGTGCCGGAACTGGTGGTACTGGGCTAAGGACACGCACCTCAAGGCTAGTGCGGGGAGCAGCAACAGGGCGTACAGGGCTCTGGAGACGCACAGGAGGCTTGGTGCATGGTGCCGGAACTGGTGGTACCGGGCTGGAGACACGCACCACAGGGCGAGTGCGTGGAGGAGGAACAGAGCTCTGGAGATGCACCAGGCTTCCTCACAGGGCGAGTGCGTGGTGTTGGCACTGGTGGTACTGGGCTGGTGCGAGGAGGTGGCACCGGATATACCGGACCGTGAAGGCGTACTGGAGCTCTTGAGCACCGAGCCTGTCCAACCCTACCTGGCTGAATGCTCCCCGTAGCCAGGCCAGTGCGGCGAGGTGGAATAGCCCGCACTGGGCTGTGCTGGCGAACCGGGGACACCATGCGTAGGGCTGGTGCCATGTACACCGGCCCGAGGAGACGCACTGGAGACCAGATGCGTTGAGCCAGCTTCATGGCACCTGGCTCGATGCCCACTCTAGCCCGGCCGATACGAGGAGCTGGAATGTACCGCACCGGGCTAAGCACGCGTACTGGGGACACCGTGCGCTCCACCGTGCCTGACCAGTACGACGCCCTCTCTCTCCACGGTAAGCACTGGGTTTTGGCGCAGGTCTCCTACCTGGACTCGCCACACTCCCCGTGTGCCCCCGCCCAAGAAATATTTTGGGCTGACTCTCGGGCTTCCAACCGCGCCGCCGTGCTGCCTCCTCATACCAGTGCCTCTCTGCCTTCGCTGCCTCCAACTCTGCCCTGGGATGGCGATATTCCCCTGGCTGAGTCCAGGGTCCTTTGCCGTCCAGAATCTCCTCCCAAGTCCATGAATCCTGCGTCTTTTGCCGCTGCTGCTGTCCTTTACCACGCTGCTTGGTCCTTGGTTGGTGGGTGTTTCTGTAATGGCGTCTGAAGAGGAGGTGTAGCAGGGATGAGACCAAGACGCAGCGTAGTAAGTGTCCATGTTTTAATATGGAACAAGACACACACTGAACAAGACACAAATACAAAATAACAAAGTAACCTAACCGAAAACAGTCCCGTGTGGCAGAAACACTGACACAGGAAACAAACACCCACAAACCAACAGTGAAAACCAGGCTACCTAAATATGGTTCCCAATCAGAGACAACGCAA
The DNA here is from genome assembly GCF_045679555.1 of Salvelinus alpinus. Taxonomy (NCBI): domain Eukaryota; kingdom Metazoa; phylum Chordata; class Actinopteri; order Salmoniformes; family Salmonidae; genus Salvelinus; species Salvelinus alpinus. The sequence goes on from NC_092088.1 coordinate 34,661,057, forward strand.
AACACCTGCCTCTGATTGAGAACCATATCAGGCAAATATGACAAACCTAAACATAGAAACACAGAACATAGACTATACCCACCCAGCTCACGTCCTGACCAACTAAATAAAGACTAAACAAAGGAAAATAAGGTCAGGAACGTGACAGTGGCTAGGCTGTGCGGGTATAATCTACATGATGAAATGATTGTCGATTAGAGCGATAATATTTTTATTTGTCAAACGGCAGTCAAAAATGTCAGCACTATCATCATGTCAGCACAATAAGACCCTCGATGTTTATTGGAAAGGAGCATCAAGATCAAAGCGCACTTTCACCACCCTGTGAAGTTCATCTTATTTCATATGTAGCCTAATAAACTGCTTGCTTTCCAAGTTGTAATGGGAGGATCACACACCATATCATTGCGTGACTCCAAGTGTAAGGGGTGCGTAATCGGTGGCAGGGAAGGCAGACGCAGGAGAGCAGAACTTGGTAATAGCCAGAGCAGTTTAATAGCAAAACCTACGGCATAAAAATAACAAGAACAATTGGGTACAAAAACCCGTCACGCACCAAACAACACGTGCACAAGCACTTACAATAAACAATCCCACACAAAGACATGGGGGGAACAGATGGTTAAATACACAACAAATGATTGAGGGAATTGAAACCAGGTGTGAGGAAAAACAAGACAAAACACATGGAAAATGAAAAGTGGATCGATGATGGCTAGAAGACCGCCGAGCGCCGCCTGAACAAGGAGAGGACCTGACTTCGGCGGAAGTCGTGACACCAAGTTTACTTCAATATGATGGTTATTATATCAATATTTGAGCATAAAGGCATTTCCACCGCCATTTCATGCATAATGAATTTTACAGACACAAAAAAGATTCCTGAAGAAAAAGAAATGCACACCTATTTAGGCGAGGTGCTGGCTAGCGGAGTAGAAAACGTAAAAATAAAGGAGAGACGCACACTCTAGGAGCTCAGATGCAAAAATATTTAATTTTCCAACGTTTCGACAGGCAAGCTGTCTTCATCAGGGTACGATCACAGACACTGCGGGATGACTCGTTTATATAGTGTCAAGACACACAGGTGTCTGTAATCATGGCCAAGAGTGGCCTAATATCATTGGTTAATTTCTCAAATATTAAAATGGCATAGAAAGAGCAGCATACAATAAATACAAATGGATAGCATACGATCATAGACTCACTTAAGACCACACAAGCCTACCAACAACCACAATGGCAAAGTCACAACAATCACAAGAATGGCTTCAGATAAAAGTCCACGTTGAGACCGAAGGGAGCAAGGGTCTTTAAGTTAAAGATCCAGGCAGCCTCTCGTTTTAACAATAAATTATCAAGGTCACCCCCTCTCCTAGGGAGGGTGACATGTTCGATGCCAATATAACGCAGAGACGAAATCGAGTGGCCTGCCTCCAAAAAGTGGGCCGCAACTGGGTAGGTCAAGTTTTGGCACCTAATGGTGCGTACTTTTAATTCACGCTTTGTTTTACCCACATAATTTTTACCACAAGGACAAGTTATAAGATAAACAACTGCCTTAGTGGAGCACGTAATAACACCTTTGATTGGGATTGATTTCCCTGTTTGTGGGTGTTTGAAAGATCTGCATTTATAAGTGCCATTGCATTGAGCACAGCCATTACACTTATAATTTCCATCCAGTAGGGGCGCAAATAGACGTTGTTCAGGAATATCTTGGGGTGGTAAATCAGAGTGTACCAATTGGTCTCTGAGATTTCTGCCACGCGAAAATACGACCAAGGGAAGGTCCGAAAACACATTACCGAGACTATCATCGGATTTTAGAATGTGCCAATGTTTGTGAACGATTCCCTTAATTTGTCCAGAGCGCTTTGAATAAGGGTAGTTAGAATGCAAGAATGCGTCTTTTTGCGAGACTGCCCTTGAAAAAAGATTCCACCATGTCGAACGAACAAATTATCTGTCGGCATTTATCAAATTGTACAAAAACTTCCTGTTTCCATCACAGCTGTGGTGATTGTTTTTTATATGATATGACTTTACTGACATAAAAACTGTGGATGGAAACGTGGTTAATGTAAGTACATTTTTCTTCAATAAAGCAGCTATCAGCTGTGGGTTTATTTAAAATACTATTTGAAGAGGTAGGTTTTCGGAAGATGGGCAGGGACTCTGCTGTCCTAGCTTCAGGGGGAAGCTGGTTCCATCATTGGGGTGCAAGGACAGAAAATAGTTTTCCCTGGGCTTAGTATGGTTGGGAGAGCCAAGAGACCAGAAGTGGCAGAACGGAGTACTCGGGTTGGGGTGTAGGGTTTGAGCATAGCCTGAAGGTAGGGTGGGGCAGTTCCTCTTGCTGCTCCGTAGGCAAGTACAGTGGTCTTCTAGTGGATGCAAGCTTTGACTGGAAGCTAGTAGATTGTGCAGAGGAGAGGAGTGACATGGAAGAACTTGGGAATGTTGAACACCAGGTGGCTTGTGACGTTCTGGATAAGTTTGATAGCACAAGCGGGAAGCTCAGCCAACAGTGAGTTGAAATAGTCCAGACAGATTGACACATGCTCCGCTTCCTGTGTGAGGTAGGGTCGTACTCTACGGATGTTGTAGAGCATGAACCTGCTGGGGCGAGTCACTGCGTTGATGTTTACAGCGAACGACAGGGTTTTTGTCTAGGGTCACACCAAGGTTCTTTGCCGCACTCTGGGAGGGGGACACTGTGGAGTTGTCAAACATGATGTAGAGGTCTTGGAGTGGGCAGGCCTTCCCCGGGAGAAAGAGCAGCTCCATCTTGTCAAGGATGAGGTGGTGAGCCGCCAGGCACGCAGAGATGTGTGTCTCCACTTGCTTGTCAGATGGGGGAAGGAGAAAAGTTGTTGAATGTCATCCGCATAGCCATGATAGGAGACCATGTGAGGATATGACGGAGCCGGGTGACGTTTGTTAGGTTCTAAATAAACGGAGTAAAAACTCAAAGACGACTAGTAAAGCGCAAACCAAGTTTATTCACCCACTGGGTAACACAGCTGCATTAGACAAATACATTTTCCCACCAGCACAAGTATGTATACTCCCTTTAGGTGGTCTCCTCTTTTTCTCTAAACATTACATCTTTGTTGCTAGGCTCCTTCCCTTACTTAGTAATTATCCAAGCCCATGGCTCATATCCACCCTTAATTGACCACACCATATACATTCCTCCTATATATAAACATTAACTTCTGGTGTAGCAAGTATTTCAAATTACAACCGAACAGTCCCTCCTAATGAAACAAATAATAATAATACATGATTGACATTCACAGTTGATTTGTCTATTTACACCTCCAAAATGTATAGCCTCTGATTTATAATCACACTATGCACACTCTTATTTCTCTCTCATCGGACAACTGATAATGACATTTCAGCTGGAGCTTTTGACTTTCTCCAATTCCTCCTTCTGGTTCATATGACAGTAATAGCATAAGACTTGAGAAGCAAAAAGCAACACAAAACAACAAGTTTTAATAATGCGTTGAGCTTTGCATAATTATATATGCAATGAAAAACCTACGTTTGATAACATGGCGATTTCCACTCTCTCTTCGCCTGACTCTATGCCTGCTGGGTTCCACAAAAATGAAGACCCCAAAAAACTCCTCATGCTTTCACCCAGTCTTCCCCGCTTCCAAAAAGTTTCCAAGCCATGTCATTTTCACTTCGCTCCCCATCTCCTTCGTCCTCCATGGCCACCTGATATACACTTGCGGTGGCCTTAAAATCACTATAGCGTCCTTCAGGCATGGTACCTTCTTTGACGAACCCCTCACTGAAAGTTGACAATGGTGTCTGAAATGACAACACTTTCTCTGCTACTCCCACCATGATCTGGGTATGTGTGACGTTCAATTGAACTTCATAGTAGTCTCTATTTTGTGCACAGTTAGCTGTCCTTCCCCTCCTACGAACTAACCCCTGATATCACTATACACAGAGACTCTAATACCCCTTCTTTCATTTATGAGCCACACAGATCTCCGATCCAGTCACATTCCATTCCGCTTTCCCAATTCCCTGTAACGTTAATGTCTTGGTTTTTGAGACTTCACAGAATACACTGATGTCGGTCCTGCCAGACTCTGTAACTAACACCCTTATGCAAACATTTTGTCTCAAACGCAGGCCCCATATGTACCATGCCTCCGGCCACAAATAAATGTGCACATAAATCATTCCATCTAACTCAGAACATGTTAGTCACTACTGCTAATCCACTTCTATAGTTATAAACATACTAAAACATTCTGAAGTCAATTTCCAACAATCCCGCCTCTGGAACAATGATCCTTCTAATGTTCCACAACACCTAGAAAACATATGGACTTGAACAGGAAAGAGAGAAAATACATATTTAATAATTTCACACCACCCTGAGATTGGGGAGAGAACCGTCCATTTATTCTGTCCAATGCCAATGGAATGCTAGTCTCCATGCCAGCCACCTTTATCCTCATCCTCGGGTGTCATGTATCATCCAGCAAGCCATATGTATTGATGTGCTTTAACATTAGGATTCTGATGACATGGTAAAACAAAAACCGCTACTATCCCTCTCATGATGAGTCCAAGCTACCATCTTTTTCAAATGTATTTTTATTTCACCTTTATTTAACCAGGTAGGCTAGTTGAGAACAAGTTCTCATTTACAACTGCGACCTGGCCAAGATAAAGCACAGCAGTTCGACACATTCAACAACACAGAGTTACACATGGAATAAACAAACATACAGTCAATAATACAGTAGAAAAAAAGAAGACAAAATGTCTATATACTGTGAGTGCAAATGAGGTAAGATAAGGGAGTTATAAGGCAATAACTAGGCCATGGTGGTGAAGTAATTACAATACAGCAATTAGACACTGGAATGGTAGATGTGCAGAAGATTAATGTGTAAGTAGAGATACTGGGGTGCAAAGGAGCAAGATTAATAAATAAATACAGTATGGGGATGAGGTAGTTGGATGGGCTGTTTACATATGGGCTATGTACAGGTGCAGTGATCTGTGAGCTGCTCTGACAGCTGGTGCTTAAAGCTAGTGAGGGAGATATGAGTCTCCAGCTTCAGTGATTTTTGCAGTTCGTTCCAGTCATTGGCAGCACAGAACTGGAAGGAAAGGCGGCCAAAGGAGAAATTGGCTTTGGGGGTGACCAGTGAGATATACCTGCTGGAGCGCGTGCTACGGGTGGGTGCTGCTATGGTGACCAGTGAGCTGAGATAAGGCTGGGCTTCACCTAGCAGAGACTTGTAGATGACCTGGAGCCAGTGGGTTTTGCGACGAGTATGAAGCGATGGCCAGCCAACGAGAGCGTACAGGTCGCAGTGGTGGGTAATATATAGGGCGTTGATGGCAAAATGGATGGCACTGTGATAGACTACATCCAATTTGCTGAGTAGCGTGTTGGAGGCTATTTTGTAAATGACATCGCTGAAGTCAAGGATCGGTAGGATGGTCAGTTTTACGAGGATATGTTTGGCAGCATGAGTGAAGGAGGCTTTGTTGCGAAATAGGAAGCCGGTTATAGATTTAATTTTAGATTGGAGATGCTTAATGTGAGTCTGGAAGGAGAGTTTACAGTTTAGCCAGACACCTAGGTATTTGTAGGTGTCCACATATTCTGTCAGAACCGTCCAGAGTAGTGCTGCAGGACGGGCGGGCAGGTGCGGGCAGTGTTCGGTTGAAGAGCATGCACTTAGTTTTACTTGCATTTAAGAGCAGTAGGAGGCCACGGAAGGAGAGTTGTATGGCATTGAAGCTCGTCTCGAGGTTAGTTCACACAGTGTCCAAAGAAGGGCCAGAAGTATACAGACTGGTGTTGTCTGCGTAGAGGTGGATCAGAGGATCACCAGCAGCGAGAGCGACATCATTGATGTATACAGAGAAGAGAGTCGGCTCGAGAATTGAACCCTGTTGCACCCCCATAGAGACTGCAAGAGGTCCGGACAACAGGCCCTCCGATTTGACACACTGAACTCTATGAGAGAAGTAGTTGGTGAACCAGTCGAAGCACTCATTTGAGAAACCAAGGCTGTTGAGTCTGCCAATAAGAATGTGGTGATTGACAGAGTCGAAAGCATTGGCCAGGTCGATGAATAGGGCTGCACAGTAATGGCTCTTATCGATGACGGTAATGATATTGTTTAGGACCTTGAGCGTGGCTGAGGTGCACCCATGACCAGCTCTGAAACCAGATTGCATAGCGGAGAAGGTATGGTGGGATTTGAAATGGTCGGTAATCTGTTTGTTAACTTGGCTTTCGAGACCTTAGAATGGCAGGGTAGGATAGATATAGGTCTGTAGCAGTTTGGATCTATAGTGTCTCCCCCTCTTTGAAGAGGGGGATGACCGCGGCAGCTTTCCAATCTTTGGGAATCTCAGACGATACGAAATAGAGGTTGAACAGGCTAGTTAGGGTCAGTCAGGTCTGGAGAGAACCAAGGGCTATCCTGGTTCTAAATTTTTTGAAAGGGGCATGCTTATTTAAGATGGTGAGGAAGGCACTTTTAAAGAATGACCAGGCATCCTCTACTGACGGGATGAGGTCAATATCCTTCCAGGATACCCGGGCCAGGTCTATTAGGAAGGCCTGCTCGCTGAAGTGTTTTAGGGAGCGTTTGATAGTGATGAGTGGTGGTCGTTTGACTGCAGACCCGTTACGGATGCAGGCAAATAGGCAGTGATCGCTGAGATCTTGGTTGAAAACAACAGAAGTGTATTTGGAGGGCAAGTTGGTTCGGATGATATCTATGAGTGTGCCCGTGTTTACGGATTTGGGGTTGTACCTGGTGGGTTCATTGATAATTTGTGAGAGATTGAGGGCATCAAGCTTAGATTGTAGGATGGCCGGGGTGTTAAGCATGTCCCAGTTTAGGTCACATAGCAGCACTAGCTCTGAAGATAGATCGGGTGCAATCAGTTCACATATGGTGTCCAGGGCACAGCTAGAGGCAGAGGGTGGTCTATAGCAAGTGGCAACGGTGAGAGACTTGTTTCTGGAAAGGTTAATTTTTTAAAGAAGAAGCTTGAATTGTTTGGGTACAGACCTGGATAGTAAGACAGAACTCTGCAGGGTATCTCTGCAGTAGATTGCAACACCACCACCCCTGGCAGTTCTTTCTTGTCGGAAAATGTTATAGGGATGTACATTTCAGGGTTTTTGGTGGTCTTCCTGAGCCAGGATTCAGACACGGCTAGGACATCCGGATTGGCAGAGTGTGCTAGGGCAGTGAATAAAACAAACTTAGGGAGGAGGCTTCTAATGTTAACCCGAGGAACAGACGAGGAGTAGGATAAGGGTACGGCTAAAGGCTAAAATAACTGGTCGTCTAGTACGTTCAGAACAGAGAGTAAAAGCAGATTTATGGGCACGGTAGAATAGATTCAAGGCATAATGTACAGACAAAGGTATGGTAGGATGTGGATACAGTGAGGGTAAACCTGTGCATAGAGTGACGATGAAAGAGATATTGTCCCTAGAAATATCATTTAAACCAGGTGATGTCACCACATGTGTGGTAGGTGGAACTAAAGTGTTAAATAAGGCATATTGAGCAGGGCTAGAGGCTCTACAGTGAAATACGACAATAAATACTAACCAAAACAGCAATGGACAAGGCATATTGATATATATTAGTGAGAGGCATGCGTGGCCGAGTGATCATAGGAGTCCAGTGAGTGGCTTCAGGCAGCTTGCGGGCCGGGGCTAGCAAGCTAACAGAAGGGCCTTAGAAGGACGTCGTGACGGAAGAAAGTCTGTTGTGGCCCCCTGGTGCTATTACATCGGCAGACAGATCAGCAGGGCTCCGTGTGGTAAACCAGTCCAATTGGCAGAATAGGTATAGTGGCCAAAGAATTTGTCTGGTGGGCCACTTAAGCTAACAGTCCGATGTGCTCTGGACAGCTAGCAGGCCGCGGCTAACATGCTCGCGGATGGGATTTCAGGGGACGAAGCGATGGCGGAGCCAGTTGAGAAAAACCCCATCGGGCGAATCACGTCGGTGGTCCAGTCGTGATGAGTCGGCGGGGGTCCAAGCCAATTGGCAAAAAGAGGTATTGTAGCCCAAGTAGTGGCTGATGGACGTCTTTGGCTAGCCGGAAGATGGGCCTTGCAAGGATAGCTCCAGGCGAATTGGTTATTGCTTCAGGACAGTGACGTTATCCAGGAGTGGCCACTTGAATAGCAGCTAGCTAGCTGCGATGATCCAGGTGAAGAATAAAAGGTTCAGAGCTTGCGGTAGGAATCCGGAGATATGGAGAAAAATAAGTCTGATTTGCTCTGGTTTGAGTCGCGCTGTGCAGACTGGCGAGAGTTGTCCATGCTAGAGGTGGCTGATGACCACTAGCAGTGGCTAGCTGACTACTAGCTAGTAGCTAGTTAGCTGGCTAGCATCTGTTGGGGTTCCGGTTCAGGCGGCGGTTCAGACGACGGATCAGCAGGGCTCCGTATGGTGGGTATAGTGGCCAAAGAATTTGTCTGATGGGACAGTCCGATATACTTTAGACAGCTGGCGGGCCGTGGCTAACTGGTAGCCAGTTAGCTGGTAGCCAGTTAGCTGGCTAGCTTTTGATGAGTTGATGAGTTCTTAAGTATAAAAATAACAGATCCGTACCACATTGGGTGAGGCGGGTTGCAGGAGAGTATATTCAGTCCGTAGATAGAAAGTGATATTAAAATATTAAATATATATACGGGGAAAAAACAAAGAAAAATGATGTTTACAAGGGACAGGAAGGGATAAGACAAAAACACACGTCCGACTGCTACGCCATCAAGTGGGTTCCCTCTCGGAGGACACTAAACGATAAGGTTTCCTGGTAGGAAACCCTCCCTACACCCAATACATGTGAGCATTGCACCCTCCCCTCACTTTGTGTTCTCCTCGCAGCTTAGGGGCAGTGCTCTCTCTCTTTCTCTCCTTTCCGAATCATAATTAAAACACTTGATACAGTGGTTCTTTCTTTTAAAGTTGCGTCGTACTGCGGCACAGCTTCATGCCGCAAAATTCTATGGCACGTTATTTAAGTGTCAGGCATTGTTGCCATTAATGTGAGTTAGTGCTAATTTGCCCACCAGAGGGCATCTTTGAGAAGCTAACATGTTGAAATGACATGGAGCTGTAGGCCTAAGAGTCAAAGGGAGCCTTGAATAGAACAGACTATATGCGATTTATTTTTAGAAATGTAGCTTCATTAATTTGATGAATATTATGGTTTTTCTATTCCAAGAAAAACAGAAATGCATTTCTTACTGTAGCAGATGTACTGTAGGCCTAAAGGGTTTCCGTTAGGAAAATATGGCACTGTATTGCACTTGTTTCTATTCCAAGAAAAGGAAAATGCATTTGTTACTGTAGCTGTTTTATCATAACGTACTTATTGGCATAAAGGCCTACTTAAATATACAGTACATCAATCAATCACTCAGTAATTTGTGTATGTCATCACACAGCATACAAGTCATCCATGTCTTTAAATACAGTCAAGCATTTTTGTTATAAAACTAAATAACAAAGGGAGCCTTGATTAATTTTACAATCATGGCTAAAGCGATTTAATTAAGGGTTTCAATCTGGAAAATATGGTGCTGTACAACGTGACCGGTCGGGAGTAGGCCTAGGCTACTAAGTGACTGCGAGTGAAGAGCAAACATGAGGTGGAGTTCCAGAGCTCACAGGTGTGCCTGGCATGGATCTCATTCCTCTCCCTCTTCAACGCTTCATTCTCGGCCTGACTCGCTCCGACAATGACTCGCTGGACCAATGCATCAGCTGTCGCCCGTATCCCTGCCCTCAGAGAATGTTTCTCTTTCTGCTGGTCTGCCTTCAGTGACTTGAATCTTGGTCTTCAATGTTTGAATCTGATCGATGTGCATCAGAGCAAAATAATCGAAAAAATAACCAAATAAAAATATGATTGATTTATCAAGACGAGTCCCCATGCTCTGTCATTCAGTGATATTCCCATAGTAATTTGTTTTGGATCCATCCAGATGTGGTTAGAAAAGAGTGCATTTGGTGGGCTATGCAAAACAGATGATTTTATTAACGAAAGCATAAATTTGTTGATGAACAAATACTGTACAGTATATGCTTTATTCGACATTTTGCGGTTGCATGAGGTTTGGAGTTAGAAATGTAAAACTTTATAGTACTTAATACATTGTAAGTTGGGGTGATTTTTTCACACAACTAGCCGAGCTATTAGACTATCCTTTAGTAAAGGTATGACGAGTCTATTGTCCTGCTAATAGCCCATCATGGAAACGTTGTTTGCAGAATTCACAGCCTGCTAAACTTGTGAAAAACAAAATGCCTCCAGCTGTCTATCACTGCTGTAAATACAAACACAGCATCTACAGTGGTACAAATATATTATTGAATTCGATATAAAAATTTAAATGCACATAATTTGAAATGTTAAACTAACAAGTGGTTGTCATGGTGAATAATCCAATAATAATTGGTATGACATGGCTCCTGGAACTCATTAAGAGGCGGCTTCTAAATGAAAATACTTGCAGTTTAATAAAATGTCCCTGTAGATCTAATTAAGTTTAGAGGATTGGAGGATTCTGAATGAATATCTAAGGGGAATTTTTCATTTGGGAAAATCTGGTCTGTGAAATTGAGTTAGAAATGTGAAACCTTACAGAGAATATCTAAGGGGCTATTATATAATAGCAGTCTCGTGGTTATTGAGGTAAGCTGGTCTCTACTCAAACCTTAGCCCTTTCGTAATTGAGAGAAGCATGGCCTGAAGATAAATTCCCAAGGTGGGGGTTATATTCGGAAGAGTAGAAAGGGGCTGTTCCACGACGCCAGATCAATGTCTGTGCTCATGGGGCGGGCCTATGATTTAGTTAAACTCCAAAGGGAATTGGAGTTTCCTTCATTAAACAGTTTAAAATTACACATTTCACAAATAGTTTCATCTTTACTCATTCATTTTATACAACAATTAGGTGCATGCCTCACAACTGAGACTCTTGTATAAACAGGGTTATTGTAATGTTGCTGTATTGTCTCTCATGAGTTTCACAAAATTGTACCAAACAGACCAGTTCGTAGCTGGCTACTTCACCGACCGTTTATACATTCTCCAGAACATGAATATTGTTCAGTTCTCAAGTTCTGTGAGGTGGAAGAAGTTCCTTTGTTCTCTCTATGAAAACTCACTCTCTCTCTATACTGTCTGGCCATGAGGAAGAATCTCCTCCAGATATGTATGACCTGCCTAACAGAGCCTGGTGTAGGGGGAAGAGAATGAGGGGGATGGTGCAGAGAGAGGGGGATGGTGCTCGCTGTACCCAAAGAGGGCATGTGATGGCATTTTCCTGTATTACCAAATGAGGAGAGTTACAAACCACACACCAGTCAGAGTTATACTTAAACTTCATCTTTAATAATATGAGCTTTACAATAGCCCTTTGACTCACAGATCAATTCACTATCTATAATGAATTTTGAGAGTCACTACATAAGAATACAAAGATAGTTTATAGCCAAGATACACCCCTCTCAACTTACATGACAAACCACAGATCTTAGGAACAGTTCACAAACCCATTTACATGGAAAATACATATATTCTACATAAACCAAAAATCACAAAACAATAACTCATTGCATGGGGTTCCTGCACATGACCAGTTTCATTCCAAGAAACTCAGCACTCTCTCTTATTTCAATCCCCAACACATTTTCTAAGCACTCTAGCATGTTATCTGGGAAGGTTATGATACACAGTCACCTGCACGAACCCACGAAGAAAATCAAAACTCATTACAGTTTATGAGATTCAAAGCTATATTTTCCAAAGACAGTAAAAAGCACATGTTTAATGCATAATGCAGTCCATGCAACAATGGAGTTTAATACAGTAATATTTAGTTATCTATTACACTCCAGTGGATCAGCATAGTATGTTGGACTATTTCCATTCCAGAAACAAATATTAGCATATCTTGTTGAACAAATCCAGGAAATGACTCATAGTTAAAATAAAATGTATCCCCTTGGTGCCTAATGAACATGACCCAAGACAAGCATCATGATTCCACTATTTATAAGGCAATGCCGATAGATCAAATAGATTAGGATCAATTTCACTCTCCAAATCAGAGTTCACCCTCTCCATTCACCATGGCATGCTTATAATAGTTTCAACATCTTTAGTTCATAACAACAATCAAAACAATCCTTCAGTTTTAAAAATCATTCAATTTCCAAATAAAATCATAATTAGAACCCAGTTAATTATCCAACCAAAATTTAGAATGACATTGCTCAGTGATTTAAATTGGTCTTATCACTCAAAGTAAAAAAATTAATTTAACACACATCAATATTGGCAGAATGTACATTCATATTAACATTCAGTATAATTATCCCATAATTCTACTATTAACTTTTATATCACGATTATAATACAGATCAGTATCTCAATGCATTCTTAATCTAAATTACTATAATTTTCCGTGGTGTAGACCTCTACAATCAACCTGATACCACAAAAGTCTAACGCAATTTTTTTGGCACAGTTGATCAACCCCCTCCTTCAGGCACTGATTCTTCTGGCGTCCTTTTCGTTCTTCTTCAGATAGCTTTACAGTTCAAAGTGGATGGCCCATGATAATGTCCCAATTTTAATGTCTCACCTTTACCGTCCATTTGTCAACCAGTATACCAGCAACATAAGAGAAGTTTAGAACAGATTTATCTCCATGCTCACTCCACGTGGACTCTTCTCACACTCCTGAGAGAAACATGAAAGAAAAGCAGTTGACAGCTTAGATCGTATACTGTCCACCAATTTCTGTCTCGGCTCCCTTCTCTCATTAGAAGTGGTTCGGACAGGGCCTTATTCAATGCCTTTGTCACTCTTCTTCAGCCAGTTAGAGGGGGTTTTGAGGTACACACACTGTTCGGTTATTATTATCTCTTCCATGCATTAAGATACCGTCTGATGTCACTTTTCATGATAACCTCGAAAGAACAGATCAGATCAGAACAACAGTTTAGTTCAGTTCATTAACTTCTTATGGCTGCAATCCCGTTAACGGGATGATATGACAACAGCCAGTGAAAGTGCAGGGCGCCAAATTCAAACAACAGAAATCTCATAATTAAAATTCCTCAAACATACATGTATCTTATACCATTTTAAAGGTAATCTTGTTGTTAATCCCACCAGTGTCCGATTTCAAATAGGCTTTTCAGCGAAAGCACCACAAACGATTATGTTAGGTCACCACCATTTCACAGAAAAATTTTGCCATTTTTCCAGCCAAAGAGAGGAGTCACAAAAAGAACAAATAGAGATAAAATTAATCTAACCTTTGATGATCTTCATCAGATGACACTCATAGGACATCATGTTACACAATACATATATGTCTTGTTCGATTAAGTTCATATTTATATCCAAAAACCTCAGTTTACATTGGTGTCATGTTCAGAAATGCCTCCAAAATATCCGGAGAAATTGTAGAGAGCCACGTCAAATAACAGAAATACTCATCGTAAACTTTGATGAAAGATACATGTTTTACATAGAATTAAAGATACACTTGTTCTTAATCCAACCGCTGTGTCAGATTTCAAAAACCTTTATGGCAAAACACAATATTCAATAATCTGAAAACAGCGTTCAGCCACAAAAGCAAGCCATACAGTTACCCGCCAAATTGTGCAGTCAACAAAACTCATAAAAAGCATTATAAATCTTCACTTACCTTTGCTGATCTTCGTCGGAATGCACTCCCAGGACTCCCACTTCCACAATAAATGTTTGTGTTGTTCGGTAATGTCCATCATTTATGTCCAAATAGCTATTTTGTTTGCGTGTTTGGTAAACAAATCCAACGTCAGGAAGCGCGTTCACTAAAAGCTGACGAAATGTCCAAAAGTTTCGTAACAGTCAGTAGAAACATGTCAAATGATGTATTGAATCAATCTTTAGAATTTTTTAAATATAAATCTTGAATAACATTCTAACAAGAGAATTACATAGACTTCAGAAGAGCGATGGAACAGAGCTCCCTCTCATGTGAACGTGCATGGTCAAAGCATGGTCAGGTCATGGCAGACCTGACTAATTCCCCTCTCATTCGCCCCCCCCCCCCCTTCACAGTAGAGGCATCAGACAAGGTTCTACAGACTGTTGACATCTAGTGGAAGCCGTAGGAAGTGCAAACTCATCCATATCTCGCTGTGATTTCAATAGGATCTTGGTTGAAAATCGACCAGCCTCAGAATTCCCACTTCTTGTTTGGATTTTTTCTCAGGTTTTTGCCTGCCATATGAGTTCTGTTATACTCACAGACATAATTCAAACAGTTTTAGAAACATCAGAGTGTTTTCTATCCAATACTACTAATAATATGCATATATTAGCAATTGTGACTGAGGAGCAGGCCGTTTACTCTGGGCACCTCTGTGCACCTTTCATCCAAGCTACTCAATACTGCCCCTGCAGCCATAAGTTAACTACATGATTCATTATTACTTTTAGCAATTATTCTTAATACAAATGTATAAACATATTTCAAAGAGAATAACAACACATACTAATGAAACCATTCTTTCAAATTGGCTTATACTCCCCATGTCAACTCCATCATAGAGCCAAAGGATCAGGAAGTTAGACCTATAACCCACCGGAAATAGAACAGAACAAACAAACAACACAACAATACAATACACTCCTTCACATATCACTCAAGGTGTGTAAACTTCAATCCAAAACCTCAAAGAACTGAATCCTCCCCCATTTTAACACATAACCCTCCATGAGAGTAAGGTGAGAAAAAAAACACTACTACTGGTCAAAAGATAAAACAAAATTTCAAATAACGTACACAAATTAAAATCACTACTCTGAAAACCTCCACAAAGAAAAAATATTTTACCCATATGGTCATAGGAAAATAGACTTAAAGCAGCCTACCCTTGGTTAATATGGCTAAGAACTATAAACTCCATCTTATTTATCAATTACACAAATTACCTTGAAATCAGTATTACAAATGACATTAAATTCATTATCAAAATGGCTTTCCAATGAGGGTGATCAAGCCACAACGGAAAGTCATGATAGATGTCATAGGTCATACAAACCCTGCAAAGAAGTGTTTCTTACTATATTAGACAAATAAAAAAATTGTCAAACATTTCCTACATGTTGTATCCCAGGTTCCCAGAACATTCCTTTATCAAAAGAATTCACGTGTTTAATTAAAACTCAGAAAATATAAACTCAGAAATATTCCATGTGCGTGCGTGCCCCTTTAAGATACCTTGGCACTAAAACAAATGAAAAACTCACCAAACCCAAAGGAAATTTTAAAACAAATCAAACATAGTATTTTAAAAACACCAACAAATAGTCATAACAAATGTGTTGTGTGTGTGTGTATTTGCAAACCTGTAAAAACACACAAAAACTTAAGTTAACTATAAACAAAACCTAATAATAATGATAATTCCACTGTACCTCAAATCATGAATCATAAATTGTAATCTACATCAATGTATATGTATGCTTAATTGAACATACACTACCCTTAAATACAATTATCCTGGTATCATTACTATCTAAATGTAATCATTTTTTCCTCTGTCGCAAATGTAGTACATTTCTCAGCGTAAGGAATCAGTGATATTTAATCCCAGGCATTTAATAAAAATGTAGACGTGTTCTCCCATGTCTCCTTTAACTTACATACTTTAGGTAACTTCCATCCGTCCCGGAAGAAAGAATCCTACTCAAACACATTAGATAATACAATGTTTAATTTAGTAACATCAACACCTAAAATAAACAATAAACAGTAAACAAATAAACAAACCCATAACCCCTTTAATCAGCAATCTAATAATTTCAACCTGTTGATATGTTTAGTAAAAACTATCCAGATTTTTAACAAATCTAAAATCTTTCAAAAGTTGGCGCTGTCTCATCAGCGTAAAAATCAAAACAAACTTTTTTTCACTCATATCTACAAGGTTTTCATTCCCCAAAGGTCAATACTGTTCAGCTCGTACATTAATGATCTTCCTTCTGTCTGTACAGGGTCTGAATTTCCAATGTATGCAGATGATACAGTGATAAATGCATGCAAATAACAAACAACAAGCTACACAAGAACTCACTACTGTAATGGTTCAGATGACAAAATTGCTCAGAGACTCATGTTTGCCTCTCAATAAAAATAAAAAAACACAGTCTGCATGTTCCTCACAAAGAAAACAACTGATGCCCCTGAGACAGATGTCTATGTATCAGGGGAAAAGCTACAGGTGGTGTCTGATTTTAAGTACCACGGCATCATACTTGATTCCAACCTCTCTTTTAAATAGCAAATAAAAAAGGTAACTCAAATAACCAAATTCAACCTAGCTAATTTCCAAAACATATGAAATCGTTTTGATTACAGAGGTAACAAAACTATACTTCAAATATATGATACTCCCCCACTTAACATACTACTTGACTAGTTTGGCCCAAGCTTGCTTTACAACATTACAACCCATTCAGTCTGTCTGCAAACAGGCTCTCAAAGTAATTGATAGGAAACCCAATAGCTATAGAAAGCATAAGAAAAAATCGTATGCAATACACTGACGCCTATCTTGTATTCAATATTCTAAATGTCCAGGCTCCCCCTCTACTTAGTACTTTTGTTGAACAGGAAACCCAAACCTTATGGCAGCAGATCCACAAGATCCGCCATGAGAGATGACTGTATAGTTCCCTTAAGGAAAAGCACCTTTAGTCAATCTGCTTTCACTGTGAGAGCTTCCCATGTCTGGAATACCCTGCCATTAGACACACACAACTGTGATTAATGTGCACTGTCCCTGTAAAAATAAAAATTACTCAAACTGCAATCAACTTTAATGACCTGACATTGTTCCACGTAATGGAAACAGATTACAATGTTAGAATACATGACCTTCCTGCTCAAATTCACTGGTGTTACCTAAACAATCAAACCAAGATTCAATAACCATCAGAATACCAAAATTATCACAAAATGTTTCCTTATTCACACCTGAATCTCTTTCAGCCCAACTCTCCTATTTTTTTTACCAGGTGGCAAAAATATAACCCCTCTCAAACAACATTCTGCCTTACCTCTATCGTAAGATTAAAACAAAACTTTACAATTTTCTCTTCTCTTTCGGCTTCACACTTATGAAATGTCCAAGACTTTAAAAATAACATGTACAGCGCCAAATGTATTCATTAGATTTAGGTAACTGTCTCTTCCTTGATTCAGTTATTTAAATACGACTCCCTATTTTTCTCAATATGTTATTTCAGCAGACCATTTAGGCAACAGACAACGTATCACATCAAACTCGCCTCGATATTTAAGTTAAATGAATTCGTCTTTCAATTTGAACCAAACAAGCTATTAAAACGTTCAGTTTATATCTTATACAAACACTAGCGACCGTATCCTTCCAGTCAAAACATACCAAATAGTTGAATTACAATGAGTAACTCAGATTTTAGTCAGTGCATTGGCCGGGAACCGAACTCGAGAATTTCTTTTGGAAGGCGAACATTCTACCACTGCACCAGCAATGCTATTTGAAGATCTAAGACTCCCCGCAAATAAACCCACTTTACAATTGTCTGTAGTCGTAAAATCAGGCACGTACTACCGAGACAATTCCCAGAAAATAGCCCTAATTTAAAGGTCCAAACGTTACTGCGGCGATGATTCTCACATGCCAAATGAATAGATTAGCAGTCAGAGTAAAATTGACATTCATTGACTAGGAAACAGATCTTGCGCCTTTTAATAAAAGTAGATTATGTTTACTCATGCAACGTATTTCAATTACGACTACATCTCATTAATCACGCAATGATAATTAGTTTGATGGATACCCTAGGCTTTGTACGACATTATAAATTACGTCGAGATTCCATCTTAATTCGCTCTAACTTTATGGAAAACGGTTTATTCAATAAATCCCGCAACTCCTCTCATACTGGGAAGAAAAAATAAAACAGTTTCAGACCTTAAGGGCAGTTTTATTTCAAATGTTGTACCCAGACGGAGATAATCCAATAAGCGTGTTATAGTTACATCGTTAGGGTAAGATAACCAAAAGTGGACACACTCTAATCAGTTTCTAGAGCTCAATTGCCCAGATTTTGTAGACAGTTTAATATTGCTTAAAACTACGAATGGGTGGTTTAAATTGTATCTATTTATATTCTCAGCATTACTTTCATCGTTATCACTAGTAATCGATTATACACACATACAATTGATCATGTTTTCATATATTCACAGAATCCATATAAAACGTAAGAAATTCTTAGGTACTCACACAGAACTTTAAGGATCACCCACACAGGATTGGTCAGATGTTCACACAGAACTGGTCAGATGTTCACACAGAACATCAGAACATAATTAAAAGGTTACCCACACCACACAGAGTCAACCTACCTCGCTCCTACAAATATTACCTAGTGATCCCATAACAAAATACTCACACAGAGTAACCCAGGGCATACCTGGCCAGCACATTTTAAATAATTGGAATTCACCACCTCTGAGGGTCACTTAGACAGTCACACCGACACTTTCAGAATGAGGTCCTTCTTCCAATAGGGCTTCACCAAGTACAGTGTTTCACACAGAACACACAGTCACCCTGGCCCCTCACCCCCACAGACCGCACCAATCCCCACTGTGATCAATTCAGTGTCAGGACGGCTCTAGGTCGCCCGCAACTGACCAATAGCAGAGTATCTTTGAGTCCGCAAACTCTCCGATTACTTTCCTCAGAGCCTACGTAACAGAGGCTTTTCTAAAAACTCGACTTCAAGTTAACATTAGCTTGCTGGCTCGTTTGCTAAAGTTACATGATGTGTGTGATCTTACACGTTGTTTACTTAGCTAGGGTCATTGTTTACCTAGCTAGCTAGCTACATTTCTTTAAAGTGTTCAACACCCATTGAATATGGCCGGTGTCAGTAAAGGTCGGCAAAAAAGCATCATGAAATTGTTGCCAGTAGAGCTTGTTAGACTGTTTTCATGTTATCCAGATGTAATCAAATCATCGGCTAGAGCGTCAAGTGTGCGCTCTGGACGCTCCGAGAGCGAAACGAGATGGGTGGGGCTAAAGCTTAAGAGGGTGTGAACGATGCTGAATGGGTGTAGACAAAGAGGAGCTTTTGAAAGTTTTTCAACTTTCAAAGCAGAATTACTTCCCCATTGTTCCTCAAAAATGCAGTGTATGATATATACCATTTTGCAACTCTGAGTCTCTACATTTATCCAATGTAAAAAAAAACATATATACCTCTCCGCTTGATTAATTTGTCTTACTCTTGAATCCATTACCGGTACTGGGGGTATGTTGGGCAGCAACTATACGCACTGCAAAGTGAGTGGAATTAGATTCCACTCTTAATGTGGCTTGAACTATCTCTGCCCATGTGGAGTGTTGGTCCACCACCCCTGCAATAGCAGTAGTGCCAGTGGGTTTCAACCCTGCCATCGAAGCGGAGGTACACATTCCTGCATTTTCATTCGAATGATCTGCTAGTGCCAGATTAGGGCACAGTGCCTAGTCCTACCTGTATTATTTACAGTGGGCCTACTGAATAAACTCAGGCTTTTCTTGGTCTGTATCCTATAAATTGTTCAGCCTACAATTCTCATCTCCCCAAGATGTCAGAATGAGTGATAACAGGTGTAGGAACTGTGCCTAACTTGTTTTTGGTGCCGGCTCCTGTTTCACTGATTCAGAGTCTCTAGTTTGACTGTAAATCGTGGTGAACCCTTCTCGCAGCGCCAACTGTTAGGTTCTAAATAAACGGAGTAAAAACTGAGGGACGACTAATAACGCTGAAGCCAAGTTTATTCACCCACTGGGTCACACAGCTGCATAAGACAAAGACATGTTCCCACCAGCACAAGTATTTATACCCCCTTTAGGTGGAGTCTCCTCCTTTTCTCTAAACATTACATCTTTGTTGCTAGGCAGGAAGTTAAGTGATGTGGGTAATACACTGTTTCTTCTCCCTTCATGTGACCTGACCTGACCTCGGCCCCCATTCTTCTCTAATCCACAGCTGTCCACCCTTATCAGTGAACGCAACCATGTGATCGCCTTTTCCCTTACTTAGTAACTCTCCAAGACCATGGCTTCTGGTGTAGCAAGTATTTCAAATTACAACCCAACACATTGTATAGAGAGAATAGGAGGGCCTAGAACCGAGCCCTGGGGGACACCTGTAGTGAGAGAATAATTGTGCAGACACAGATCGTCTCCAGGAGCAGTCAGCAGTTCACACACCAAGTAGGCTACTGGGAAGACAGCCACTTAAAGTAGATGGCCCTAGCTAGCAAAAAGACAGTACTAGACAACAACAGATAAGACAGAAATTATACTTATCACTCCAGGAGTCCTTTAGCTATAGATTGAAGCACATTCATTTTGGTATTTGGTAATTAACATTATTAGCAGTTCTACATTAGCAGTTGTACATTGTTTTAATGTAACCAAAATATAAAGTTGCTGTATTATGTCATTCTCCTGCTGTACACCCTACTTTACAGTCCTTCCCATCACACCTCTCTCTCTCTCTCTCTCGCTCTCTCTCTCTCTCTCTCTCTCTCTCTCTCTCTCTCTCTCTCTCTCTCTCTCTCTCTCTCTCTCTCTCTCTCTCTCTCTCTCTCTCTCTCTCTCTCTCTCTCTCTCTCTCTCTCTCTCTCTCTCTCTCTCTCTCTCTCTCTCTCTCTAATTTTTCTGTCCTCAGTGGTCAGTGTGAACAGCCCTCTGGACTACGAGATGGTCCCTGAAGGAATGATCTACCTGACTGTGATGGCTAAAGACGGCGGGAACCCAGCCCTTAACAGCAGTGTCTCTGTCACCGTCGAGCTGTTTGTCAGTACATCACCCAACTTTATGCTTTCTAAATGTTTCAACCAACACTCATGCAAGCAACACTCATGTAGGTTTCATCCAACACTCACTGACTTCACTTTGAAATGATCCCAATCCTGTCATGTACTACTGTTGCAAACAGGTTAAGGATTAGCTATTTTTTTTCAATTTTCACCTAAAATGACATACCCAAATCTAACTGCCTGTATCTCAGGCCCTGAAGCAAGGATATGCATATTCTTGGTACCATTTGACGTTTATGGAAATGTGAAAGGAATGTAGTAGTATATAACACAATAGAGCTGGTAAAAGATAATACAAACAAAAAATAACCATTATTTTGTATTTTTTTGTACCATCATCTTAAAAATGCAAGAGAAAGGCCATAATATATTATTTCAGCCAGGTGCAATTTAGATTTTGGCCACTAGATGACATCAGTGTATGTGCAATGTTTTAGTATGTCCAATGAACCATTGCATTTTTGTTAAAAATGTTGTGTCAAGGCTGCCCAAATTAGCCTAATTTGTTTATTAATAACTTTTCATGTTAAAAATGGTGCACTCTCCTCAAACAATAGCATGGTATTATTTCACTGTTTTAGCTACTGTAAATTAGACAGTACAGTTAGGTTAACAATATTTTAAGCTTTCTGCCAATATCAGATGTCCAGGGAAATCGTCTTGTTACTTACAACCTCATGCTAATCTCATTAGCCTACGTTAGCTCAACCGACCCGTGGAAGGGACACCAATCCCGAAGAAGTTTTAATTCAAGATTGGCCACTTTTTTAAAGTTTTCGCCTGAAATTACATACCCAAATCTAACTGCCTGTAGCTCAGGACCTGAAGCAAGGATATGGATATTCTTGATACCATTTGAAAGGAAACACTTTGAAGTTTGTGGAAATGTGAAATTAATGGAGGAGAATATAAAACCTATTTTTTTTTTTTCATCATCTTTGAAATGCAAGAGAAAGGCCACACATTAAGATAGTAGTCTAGGTGTAATCAGTGTTTGTGCAAAGTTTCAGACCGATCAAGTGAAGAATTATCTCACTACACAATATTTTGCATCAAGCCTGCAAGGAGTTTGCCCAAATGTGCCGAATTGGTAAATGTATAAATGTTCAAGTACATAACTACAGAGAACATACACATTTTTTTTTAGTTTACACACTCCAGGTTATGTCATACATGATGGATCATTAGCGTTCCTACAGAAAATACACTAACTTTCATACATCTAGATTGCCGGGCGGGTAGGCGGGGTGTGGAGCCAGAGACAGCAGTGGAGTCAAACTGTACAACCCAGTTCCTACATTTGAATATAAAAATATATATTTTTCAAACAAACTACACTAAATTTTATCTCTGGGACCCTCAGGATGACAAATCAGAGCAAGATTACTGAATCTAAGTACAGTATTTACCTTCAGAGGCGATTGTATCAAACTAGTTGCCGTGATAAAAGTTTTTTTTTTGTTACGCACTATCCTCAAACAATAACATTGTCTTTCTTTTCTGTAATAGCTACTGCAAATTGGACACTGCAGTTAGATTAACAATAATTTAAGCTTTCTGCCCATATAAGACCCAGAAAGTTGGCTGTTGTATACAACGTTTTTTAGTCACATTATGAGATATTGAGCAACAACCATCCCGGTTTAGGGACACCGATCCCGTAGTATAGATTAACTATTAATACAATCTAAAGGGCCCTAAACATTTCACGCAACTATGCAAAAGCAGTGACGGAGCATTGTTTTTACATGTAGTTCTACGTACTTTTGTGTGGCTAAAATTTTGGAACGGACCGTATACGACCCTACGTCACTCTGTTTAAGTGTGTGTAGCGGTCTACAGTGCTCTGGGGTGAAGTTTCCCCTTGCTACAGATCCAGGATCAGCTTCCCCTCCCCAATCCTGACCTTGACCATTAGCGGGGAAAATGCAAAACTGCCATCAAGGGTAATGTCACCCTACTCGTAAGTGTTGTATCTTACAGTAAGATACAGTACACTGTAGTGCCTGGACTATCATTAAATGTGAAGACCAGCTTATCAAATCAATTCTCTATATGTAATTTAATTACGCAATTAAACTAATCATGTAACTTTAATTACCTAGGAAGTCGGGGCACCACAGGAATATGTTGTTTATAGAGTTTCAATTCCCGAATATAACTCTTCAGATATGTTCATATCTTATTGAGTACAGTCGTGTATTAATGTATTGTTTTTACCTCATCAGTTCTCATTACTGAACATCGCAAACCCTAGCCTCCCTAGCCTCCATAATGAATCAGCAATATACAAATTGGCTAAATGATTTATTTACTAACTAACTAAACAAATCACAGTTATTGGTTACTAACACAATGCATTGATAAGTCCCTAGTGGGCTAAACCGGTATGACGGCTTAATAGACAATGGAAAGGGGTGGGGACAGATAAAAGCAAGAAAGACAAAATGAATTCACTACACACATTTGATCATTATATTCATTGAAATGCTAATCCTTTGCACATGAATGGCCCCTCATTTGATAACGAATTGCAATGTATATATTTACGCCTGTATGTCGTTGTTGTCTTCTCTGTTGGAATTGCCGGTCCGTCTGCTAGAGAGTCAGTACATCAGAGAGTCTCTGGTTAACTTCCCCAGAAGTCACAATGTATTTCGTAGTTGGTGTTTTCTCAGCAGCTCTGGATAGTGTCTGTTGTAATGGTACGTCAGGCGTACAGATGGTCGTTGCATAGAATAGATGCTTCCGCGGTTGTCGGTCTTCTCTTACTAGACTTACGTAATTTCCAGCTGCAGACTAGTAATTCTACGTCTAGGATTTGCTCTTATTCTGTAGTGATCGATAGTCTCAGAGTTGAACCATTTCCAGCCGTGTTGTTACGTCCGTCGTTGGTAGAAGGAGACCAAGGCGCAGCGTGGTAAGCGTACATATTTCTTTATTGATGAACACCAAAAAAAACTACAAATTATAAACGAACGTAACATTCAGCAGACTACCTTGTAACTGCAAAAACAAGATCCCACAAACTAAGGTGGAAAACAGGCTGCCTAAGTATGATCCCCAATCAGAGACAACGATAGACAGCTGCCTCTGATTGGGAACCATACCCGGCCAACAAAGAAGTAGAACACAGAGATTGCCCACCCTAGTCACACCCTGACCAAACCAAAATAGAGAATAAAAAGGATCTCTAAGGTCAGGGCGTGACACGTGTTGCCAACACTACACGTTGTCTGGTCTCCTGGGCCTATAGAGTTGTAGTTCTTAGGGATCGACATCCCGTCAACGGGACAGTTGTAAAATCATGCAGCGCTTTGTTTCACCATCGCAGATTTTAGAGAAATAACAAATGTCGGTACATATAAGTGTCTTAAATCAGCTGAAAGCTTAAATTGGTGTCACTATAATTGCACTGTCCAATTTACATTAGCTATTACTGCGAAAACATTCCATGCTATTGTTTGAGGAAAGCTCCTAACAACAAAACACTTTTTTCACCGTGATAGGTTTGATAAATTCACCTCTGAAGGTGAAATGTGTACTTACATTCTGAAATCATGCTCTGATTTGACATCCAAAGGGTCCCAGAGATAACATGAAGTGTTGTTTTGTAAGATAAAATCATTTTTCATATCCTAAAAAGGTCCATATAGCATGCACGATCGATTTTGTATTTCCACTCGTTCAATTTGCAAAGAAAGAAATCTATGAATATCTCACCCTAAACGTTGTTTCAACGAGTCAAATCACCTTCATATGTATTCCTTATAGATTCTAGACTGTAACAATACTTCACTATATCATTAAGGGTGTAGTATATCCTATAGGAAACGATATTTGGTCAGAGATCGACGCCTTCATGGCACGCCGATGACACGGGCGGTCTTCACTTGAACGACTCTATCTTGGTCAAATAAGCACCAATCGGGGTGAGAGAGAGCTAGCTAGATAGCCAATGAGCTGGGCTTTACGGAAATATATGGAAACCCTGTGTCTGTCCTGCCTTTTGAGACAGCATGCCTTTTCCTTTTGGACAAAAATTATAAGAATTTTCAGAGTTATGAAGTTATGAAAACTGGTTGTTTTGCAAATGTTGAGCTGATAATATGGCTACTAATACTGGAAAAGCTAAATCACAGTCCAAGTATACAGATTTGACGATATTCTTGCAGAAAAATTTAATTTTTATTTTAATTTGATGTATTTAACCTTTATTTAACCAGGAAGGGCTCATTGAGATTTAAAATCTCTTTTTCAAGAGCGTCCTGGCCAAGATAGGCAGCACCAAGTCATTACAAAAATGACAGACAAACAACATGAAAAACTACAAGTAATCTAGTAAAAACCATAGAATTCACAAGAGTATAACAAAATCAAAAACAGCAAATTGAAAACATTGACAGGTCAGGGAATCAGTCTCAAGATCATTCATCAGTGATTTAAAAATACCAATCGGTACAAGTTCTTCCAGTTTAAAAGTATTTTGTAAGGCGTTCCAAGACGATGGCACAGAGTACATAAAAGCCCTTTTACCAAATTCAGTTCGGACATTTGGAACAGTTAGCAGGATAAAGTCCAGCGAACGAAGAGAGTACCCACCACATTTCTGAACAATAAAAATGCCCAAATAAAAAGGTAGTAAACCCAAAATGGCTTTATAAATAAAAGTATACCAGTGACTGAGCCTACGAGTGACTAGAGAAGGCCAGCCAACCCTGGTATACAAAGTGCAGTGGTGCATAAGGGTTTTGCAGTTTAAAATAAATCTCAAAGTGCCATGGTAAAGGGTGTCAATTGATCTCAAACACTGAGCGGAAGCATTCATATATAAAATATCCCCATAGTTTAGTAAAGGCATAAATGTAGCTGATACTAGCCTCCTCCTGGCTTCAAAAGAAAAACAGGCCTTATTCCTAAAATAAAATACCAATTTCAGCTTAAATTTTTTTGTACGTTTTTGAATATGCAATTTAAAAGAGAGGCCGTCATCAATTAAAATGCCAAGATATTTATATGAGGTTACAACCTCAATCTCCTTGCCCTGACAGGTAGTAATTGGTGAAAGGTTCAGAGGTCTATTTCTTGCTTTAGAAAACACCATTAGTTTAGTTTTGTCAGTATTGAGGATAAGCTTCAATTGACACAAGGTATGTTGAACCGTATAAAAAGCAGTTTGCAAGTTCTGGAAAGCTTTTGTAAGAGACGAGGCACAACAGTAAATAACAGTATCATCAGCATAAAAATGAAGTTGCGCATTTTGGACATTTTTGTCTCCATCAATTATATACAAATAGTGGATAAGAGAGGACCAAGTACAGAGCCTTGGGGCACACCATTAACGACAGACAATTTAACAGACATAAGCCCATCAAATTGAGTGCACTGAGTTCTATCAGACGGATAGTTAGCAAACAATGCAACTGCATGCTCTGAAAGACCTACACTCGACAATCTCTGCCTTAGTATAGCATGATCAACTGTATCAAAAGCCTGAGAGAGATCAATGATAAAGTGAGATACAGTGCTGTTTTTTGTCAAGCGCTTCAGTGATAATCATTTAAAACCTTCATGGCTGCTGTAATTGTGCTGTGCTTCAATATGAATGCAAATGTCTCTTTCACGATTTGCCCATATGTACCTGGGTGACTTCACACTACATGTCCTGTAGCTCGCTCATACTTCAAGTTATCCATCTGAAATGGATATACACTGCTGCCATCTTGTGGACACCATCGGAATTACAAGAAGAGTGATGGCTGGAACTGGACCTTTCTCTTTCATTTCAAAGATGGTGGGAGAGAAAAAACAGTTTTTATTTTCTTTGTATTTCCTTCTACCAGATTTATTGTGTTATATTCTCCTACATTCAATTCACATTTCCACAAACTTCAAAGTGTTTCCTTTCAAATGGTATCAAGAATATGCATATCCTTGCTTCATTGCCTGAGCTATAGGCAGTTAGATTTGGGTATGTCATTGAGGCGAAAATTTGAAAAAAAGGGGGCTATCCCTAAGTAGTTCATTTCAACATATAGCGTACGCTCCATGTTTTCTAGTCTAATGTAAATTTCGTCAGAAGTGGGTTTTATACACTTCTGAGAAAAGGGTTGTCCAGGAAGCCGACGTAATGTCTATGCTCACGTGGGCATGGCGACTGATTTGGTTAACTTTATATGAAAACCCATGTTTTCTCATTTAGAAGGTTAATAACATCACATTACATCTTTTCACAAATAGTTTCATGTTTAATCACATACATTTCTCAATATTTAGATGTAAACCCCATAATTAACAGGTGTACACAACCAAAGACACTGTAATGAGTGTTTCCTGTCCTTCATGAAATGACCAAATGAAACACATTCGTCATGGACTGTCCCTTAAGTGTTTACGGACCACTCCCACATTTTCAAAAATACAAATATTGTTAAATTATTTAAGCTTTTGATGTTCAAAGGTCTCTCTGTGTTCCACAGTTTATCCTCCAATCTCGAACACTACAGAGAATAGAGGCAACGTATTTTATGACCGCCATAAAACAGCCGACTTCCTGCTCTCTCCATCTATAAGAGAGAGCGTGCTGTAGAGCGGACCCACTGTCACCTGATCCTTCAGGTCGTCACAGGAGAGTTATGACAACACTAACTGACAGGAACTGTCATTGCTAATTGCAATGACTTACATCAACTCTCATATTTAACATTTGTAATTTTATTTATTATGGATCCCCATTAGCTGCTGCCATTAGCTACTCTTCCTGGGGTCCAGCAAAATTAAGGTAGTTATATAGAATTTTTTAAAAGTTACAATACATTTCACAACAGATTTCACAACACATTAAGTGGGGGCAATTATGTGGCAATTTTAATTTTCCTAAGTCCCTCTTTGTGGCACCTGACCACAATAATAGGGCCTGTAGGACCTGCCTTGTTGATAGAGTTGTTGAAAAGGGGTTTATTATGGACAGACCTCTCCCCATCTTAGCTACTGCATCAATTGGTTTTGACCATGACAATTTACAACCCAGGGTTACTCCAAGCAGTGTAGTCTCCTCAACTTGCTCAAATTCAACATTATTCATTACATGATTTAGTTGAGGTTCAGGGTTTAGGGAATGATTTGTTCCAAATACAATGCTTTTTGTTTTTAACCTATTTCTTGCCACCTATTCTGAAACAGACTGCAGATCTTTTGTTACGTTTTGCAGAGGTTTCACTTGCTGCGGAAGCTGACGTGTATATTGTTGAGTCATTAGCATACATAGACACACAGGCTTTACTCAGAGCCAGTGACAGGTCATTAGTAAATATTGAAAAAAGTAAGGGGCCTAGACACCTGCTTTGGGGAATGCCTGACTCTACCTAGATTATGTTGGAGAGGCTTCCATTACAGAACACCCTCTGTGTTCTGTTAGACAGGTAACTCACAATCTACAGTATTGCAGGGGATGTAAAGCCATAACACATGCATTTTCCAGCAGCAGATTATGATCAATAATGTCAAAGCTGCACTGAAGTCTAACAAAATAGCTCCCACAATGTTTTTATTATCAATTTCTCTCAGCCAATCATCAGCCATGTGTTTAAGTGTCATACATGTTGAATGCCCTTCCCTATAAGCATGTTGAAAATATGTTGTTCATTTTTTACTGTGATATGGCATTATGTTTCCTATTTTGTTGCAATTTAAATTTAAAATTATTTGGATTTCATGTAATGGACCTACATAAAATAGTCCAAATTGGTGAAATGAAATGAAAAAAATTACTTGTTTAAAAAAATTCTAAAAAATGAAAAATGGAAAAGTGGTGCGTGCATATGTAATTCACCCCCTTTGCTATGAAGCCCCTAAATAAGATATGGGGCAAACAATTACCTTCAGAAGTCACATAATTAGTTAAACAAAGTCCACCTGTGTGCAATCTAAGTGTCACATGATCTGAGTATATATATACACCTGTTCTGAAAGGCCCCAGAGTCTGCAACACCACTAAGCAAGTGGCACCACTAAGAAAGTGGCACCATGAAGACCAAGGAGCTCTCCAAACAGGTCAGGGACAAAGCTGTGGAGAAGTACAGATCAGGGTTGGGTTATACAAAAATATATGAAACGTTGAACATCCCAAGGGCGGACCAGGCTAGGAGGGTATTAATCAGAGGCAACAAAGATACCAAAGATAACCCTGAAGGAGCTGCAATGCTCCACAGCGGAGATTGGAGTATCTGTCCATAGAACCACTTCAAGCCATACGCTCTACAGAGCTGGGCTTTACGGAAGAGTGTCCTGAGAAAAGCCATTGCTTGAAGAAAAAATGAGCAAACACGTTTGACGTTCGCCAAAGGCATGTGGGAGACTCCCCAAACATATGGAAGAATGTACTCTGGTCAGATGAGACTAAAATTGAGCTTTTTGGCAATCAATGAAAATGCTATGTCTGGCGCATACCCAACACCTCTCATCACCCTGAGAACACCATCCCCACAGTGAAGCATGGTGGTGGCAGCATCATGCTGTGGGAATTTATTTTGTTGGCAGGGACTGGGAAACTGGTCAGAATTGAAGGAATGATGGATGGTGCTAAATACAGAGAAATTCTTGAGTGAAACCTGTTTCAGTCTTCCAGAGATTTGAGACTGGGACGGAGGTTCACCTTCCAGCAGGACAATGACCCAAAGCATACTGCTAAAGCAACACCTGCATGGTTTAAGGGGAAACATTTATATGTCTTGGAATGGCCTAGTTAAAGCCCAGACCTCAATCCAATTGATAATCTGTGGTATGACTTAAAGATTGCTGTACACCAGCGGAACCCATCCAACTTGAAGGAGCTGGAGCAGTTTTGCCTTAAAGAATGGGCAAAAATCCCATTGACTAGATGTGCCGAGTTTATAGAGACATAGCACAAGAGACTAGCAATTAATTGCTGCAAAATGTGACTCTACCAAGTATTGATTTTGGGGGGGGGGTGATTAGTTATGCTCACTCAAGTGTTCTGTTTTTTGTCTTTGTTCTTATTTGTTTCACAATACAAAATATTTTTTATCTTCAGAGTGATAGGCATGTTGTGTAAATCAAATGATACAACCCTCCAAAAAATATATTTTAATTCCAGGTTGTAAGGCAACAAAATAGGAAAAATGCCAAGGGGGTGAATACTTTCACAAGCCACTGTATCTGTTCAAACACAATTTTTTCCAAAAGTTTACTGAGGGTTGGTAACAGGCTGATTGGTCAGCTGTTTGAGGGTTGGTAACAGGCTGATTGGTCAGCTGTTTGAGCCAGTTAAGGGTGCTTTGCTATTCTTGAGTAACGGAATTACTTTTGCTTCCCTCCAGGCCTGAGGGCAAACACTTTCCTGAAGGCTTAGATTGAAAAGACGGCAATTGGGACTGACAATATAATCCGCTATCATTCTCAGTAATTTTCCATCCAAGTTGTCAGACCCAGGTGGCTTTTCATTGTTGATAGAACAATTATTGTTTCACCTCTTCCACACTCACTTTACAGAATTCAAAATGACAATGCTTGTATTTCATCATTTTTTCAGTTATGTATGGATGTGTAGGTTCAGAATTTGTTGTTGGCATTTCATGCCTACATTTTCTAATATTGGCAATTAAAAATATAATTAAAGTAGTTGGCAATATCAGTGGGTTTTGTGATGAATGAGCCATCTGATTCAATGAATGATGGAGCAGAGATTACCTTTTGGCCCAAAATATAATTGAACTTGCTCCAAAGCTTTTTACTGACATTCTTTATATCATTTATCTTTGTTTCATAGTACAGTTTCTTCTTCTTTTTGTTAAGTTTAGACACTTGATTTCTCAATTTACAGTACGTTTGCCAATCAGCTGTGCAGCCAGACTTATTTGCCATTCCTTTTGCCTCATCCCCCTCAACCATAATATGTTTAAATTCCTCATCAATCCATGGGGATTTAACAATTTTTTGTTATTTAATGGATGCATGTGGAACTGAAATCAGCAATTTCAGAAATGTTTCAGGTGCAGCGTCTGGTTGCTCCTCATTACACACCACAGAACAGCAACTATTATCTAAATCCTCAACATAGGAATCACTACAAAACGTATTGTTTGACCACTTATATTAGGCCCAGCCTTTGGAACTTTGGTTTTCCTTGATATGGCTACTATATTATGATCACTACATCTGCTGGATTTGGATACGGCTTTTGAGCAGATTTCTGCAGGATTAGTAAAGATGTGAACAATGTGGATCATTTCATTCCTGTGCTATTTGTAAATACCCTGGTAGGTTGACTGATAAGCTGAACCAGTTTGCAAGCACTGGTTACATTTTTAAGCTTTTTCTTGAGTGGGCAGCTTGATGAAAGCCAGTCAACATTTAGATTATCCAGAAAATATACCTCTGATGATATCACATACATTATCAAGCATTTCACACATATTATCCAGATACTGACCGTTAGCACTTGGTCTATAGCAGCTTTCCACAAGAACGGGCTTTAGGTGAGGCAGGTGAAAATCTGTAGCCATATTTCTTCAATAGCATTTGATATGAGATCGTATCTAAGCCTTACAGGAATATGACTGAACATAAATGGCAACACCTCCACCATTGGCATTCCTGTCTTTTCTGAAGATGTTGAAACCATGTATTACTGCCACTGAATCATCAAAGTTATTATCTAAGTGAGTTTCAGAGAGAGTCAGTATATGAATGTTATCTGTTACTAGCAAGTTATTAATTTCATGAACCTTGTTTAGGCTACATATGTTAATGTGGGCTATATTTTTCACTTTTCTGGGAGACTTTAATGTTTTTTATTACTTTACTAGGAGGCTTATCAGAGGTAGTAGACATGACAATTATATTTATTTTTGAGCTGAGCTGCACACAGTGGAGTTCTTACTAGGGCAAACATATTCCTACTCGGGTGAACTAGCATCAGTGCTAACATATAACTCAGGTTCATAGGTGCATGAGTACTGCATACAATAGCTGTAGGTTTGACCGAGGCTTTCAGGGGAGTTAGAAGGACATAAATCATGTTACTTACATTATGACAGCCAACGCCCCTGGGAAAATGTACATTTTCATCAGCACAGCAACACAATGGTAGGGATTATCTGAGCAGGGCTTGGGTCACTGATAAGTAACTTTCTCAACGCAACCTTGAAATGCGCGGACGTGGTCCAGAAGCCAAGATGATTTGGATGGACTCGGTCATTCCTGTAGAGCGTCTACTGTTTCCAAAAGGTGTCAAAGTTATCTATAAAAGTTATGCCAACAGAGCAACAGTAATCTTTTAGCCAGGTGTGTAATGCCAGTAGCTTGCTGAGTCTTTCACAGCCACAGCCTAGCAATGGTAACAGGCCTGAAATAATTTACCGCTTTTTGGAATCTTTCAGAGCTCAAATCAGTTCGTTATAATTCATTTTTAGCAGTTCCGAGCTAGCCCCTATAATGTCGGTTGACCCCACATGGACTATGACAGCGTCAGCCCCCGGCAGTTGTTGTAGAATGGTAGGAAAAAGCCTTGTAATGTCCTGTATTCGTGCTCCAGGATAGCACATGGTTTCTCACCATAGAGCTGGTGATGACGACAGCAGGTGAAATGGCTGAGGAGGTCCGGCTGTTCTTTCGCCTCGAGTGGTTTAGAAGACCCCTAGAAGACCGATGGGAGGTGCGTCCCGATGGACCTGAGCCAGCCGTAGAATCCATCGTGGCTAATGAAGGGGCCAGAGTCTTATACACCCTCACAATCCGATGAGGGGGAGCTCTAAAGATCTGAACCTGAGGTAGCAGCCACCGTAAATGGAGACAGAACAAAGGATGCAGGTACCTCAGGATCCGATGTCGAAGTGGAAGCCCCCAGGGATGAAGGCGCCGGAACCTCTGGATCCAGGGCGGCAAGATGTTTGAAGTCTGTTTCAAGTCCGGACTTCCATTCGCAAAGGAGGCCTCTATTGTCAAAGGCCGCTGCTTTCGAATTCCACTGCGAGTGACGTGCCTCCACGGCTGGTTGGTAGGGTCAAGAATAGGAACATCTACTAAGTTTTCCAGAAGTGACCTACTAACTCCATTCTCCATGGAAGGGGGAGACACCTTCTGGGAAGGATCCCTGCAGAGCAGCGGCCAGTCGGCTATGGAGAGACGACACGGCGGCGACACTCCCACCAGACCAGAGCAGCATCCAGCTTCTGGAGTAGAAGAGAAAGAGAAAGTAGGCAGGCATAGATTCCCCAGTAGCTTGTGTAAGTTCGCCAGTTATTTGCTAAGATTAGTCCTCTGCAAGCAAACAGTTGTTACATTGAAAGTCCAGACGGTCCACATTGTCCTAGAATAGAGAAAAATAAACACAGCTCCTGCAGCGTTGAAAACGTTTGTTAGTTACCTCCACTTAAACTACAGGCTAGCTAGGCTGGCTGAGCTTCCGTGTCTCTGTTCTTGACAGGAAGTGCTGTAGAAACAAGCAGTACATTGCAGTGAGCCAAAACACCGGTCAAGAAGTTAGGGAGTGACAGGTAGAAGGAGCATTTGCTAACCAACAAGCAGTGTGAATGAGCATACATCCTTACATAGAGAAACACATTTGAGAAAAACATATAGAAGTGTTTAACCCCGTACATAAACAGTTAATAAACCATAGCTACATAGACAATTAACCACGAACACTTTCATATCTGTCACTATTTCTGGAGTGTCCCCTGCTGTGGCAGGTGCTATAGAAGGTTAACACTGACAGCTGGCACTCAGGCTACTATTTATCTTGTGCTGCACTACGAAAGCCCTGTGTGTGATGCTGCCACACAGTGATAACCCCATGTGGTCGTCGGTTTGTGTGTGTGACTCCCTGTCTTCCACTGAATGACAGAGAGAGCGAGAGAGAGAGAGAGAGAGAGAGAGAGAGAGAGGAAAGGGGGATACTTAGTCAGTTGTACAACTGAATGCATTCAACTGAAATGTGTCTTCTGCATTTAACCCAACTTCGGTGCCCGGGGATAGCCGAATAGGTTTGGACTTCACTCTCTCTGTGCATCTTATCACATGGATTCTCCCATATTGTCACATGCAGAGGCTACTGCTGGGATTCATACCTCATCTTGTATCAGAGACTTTTCAAATAGATTAATACATAGTATACCTACACACTAACAAATACATACACATACACAAACACACAGACACTGTAAGCTGGGTGTCTAAAACTCTGCTGGTGCAATATGTTGGTAATCAGAACCATAATAAAGAAACAGAGAAGTGTCACAGCAAAATATTCATGGCTGGATAAAGACACTATCCCTCTAGAATCTATACAGACCCCAGAGAGAACTACAATAAATCAACAACATACTACTACTCCTGAGCAAGAGACTCTCAGAATGCTAAAACAAATAGACTTCCACACAATACATATACACACAAAGAAACAGACTACATATCATAATGTGTTTGTGTGTTGTGTTTAAGTGTTATAATTTTTGTTGTCTTTGCTCGCCTTCTCCCATAGGATGAGAATGACAACCCGCCAAAGTTCAGCAAGCCATCCTACCTCGTCAAGATCCCTGAGAACATCATTGCAGGTGCGTTGGAGTCATAGAAATATAATAACTTTATTAGGTAAGAATTTATTTTGACTACATATCCATAGTGCTTTTATTACACATCTATAAGCATTTCATGAACGTGTTATAACAGATCCCAACCTCATTATTAAAGGTTAATGTATGTTCATAGCATATCCATCCAGTCATGCTATGCAATACCTCATATTTAGGTATCTTAATTGTTGCATCATTACAATGACAGCGTAGTGTTATCATTATGGCCGTTCTCAAAATTGGTGCTTCTGCCATACCAGTGTTGGTGAATATGTGAAAAGATGGTAACACGTTACATTAAGTTGCCCCTATTACTATGTGGCTACACAGTAGTACTTACAATGTAACAATCTTTAACCATCAACTCTGTAATTACAATGTTGTTAAAGGGACATACATGTATTTACAATGTACTTACCCAGGAGCAAGCAACTTAATGTGAAGTGAAGTGACATGTTTTATTACTTTGTAGTTACAATGCAACAACATTTGCAGAGACAATAGACTAACCAGGAGAAATAAGGAAACAGGAGAACATTTTTCAGTGTGACTCATATTCAAACCATTAAAATTCAATTCCCAATTTCAGACTCAAAGCAATAACAATCAGTAAAGCGTACTAACTAGTTAGTAAAACGTACTAACACAGTGTGGTAAAGCAAGCTAGCTAGCATTTCCCAATGTTTCACTAATATAGCTCGCTAGCTAGCTAAGCACTGGTACAATGTCAACATGTTTTCCAACTCGGTCAATAAAAGTTACAAAATTCAAGTATAAAGCTTATGAAACATTTAGTTAACCCTTTAGCCTCAATATAATTCCAGAATGCTGCTGTAGATTACTTGGTCATTTTCAAGATAAAGCTCATTTTCTCACAGATTTCAAACAAACAGACATAGCTCAAAAGAACAATTGACAATTACAACTTAACTTAGTTTTAAAGAGCACAAATTCTTATTTGATATGACACCACATTCATGTCAATAGGAATAATACTAAATTGTCAAATCAAATC
Organism: Salvelinus alpinus; assembly: GCF_045679555.1. NCBI lineage: Eukaryota > Metazoa > Chordata > Actinopteri > Salmoniformes > Salmonidae > Salvelinus > Salvelinus alpinus. The sequence goes on from NC_092088.1 coordinate 34,696,650, forward strand.
AAATGTATATATAAAGCCCTTTTTACATCAGCAGAAGTCAAAGTGCTTATACAGAATCCCAGCCTAAAACCCCAAACAGCAAGCAATGTAGATGTAGAAGCATGGTAGCTAGGAAAAACTCTCTAGAATGCCAGGAACCTAGGAAGAACCCTAGAGATGAACCAGGCTCTGAGGGGTGTCCATTCCTCTTCTGGCTCACTATCACTATCACTCACTATCAAAAATTGATAAACACTCAACACAGCAAAAGATTCTAGAGTATTTAAAATGTAGTAAATTTGACCAAAATACTCACTCAAAATGTACCAACTATAAAATATTATACCTATAAATATAATTTCCATTTTAAAAATGTATCCAAAATGTGACCAGAGGACAATATTCAGAAAGTATTTCAAAACCCACACAAAGTAGGCTATTGGATTGTCAAAGATGGTTATTTATGTTACAAAAAAATGCAACAAAAAATGTAACAACTATTCAGAGACTATCCAAAATGTAGATAAGCTTTCTCAATACAATTTAGACCAGGCCTGACACAAAATGTAGAAATAGTACTTTAACAACATTTTCTTCAAGTATTAGATAGAGAAATGTGCCTATAAGATTTGTATGACAAATTCATGTCACACTGTCACATGAGCATTTGAATTTAGCCTACAACATGTCATGTAACTTGTTGAAGCATGTGGCACAAAATATAAGCATAATACTTTGACAACAATTCAGTAAATGCAACAAGTATTAGGTAGAGACAGATAAAAACAAACACTAAGTGTTAGGCTGGATTCAGATAATATTTTTTAATACACAATTTGAGATTTCACTTCAGTATTTGCATTTAGCCTACATTATGTAATGGAACTTCTGGAAGCACGGCCCCATCTTGCAAAGTGGCACAGAACACGTAGAGCACCCACTCTTTGCCCTGTGTCCAATCCGGATGCACACCCTCTCTTACTCCATTCAAACTTCACCAGGGAGTGGCCTGCTTTGAAATAATGAGTAGCATCTCGGTCCACACCCCCTGGTGACACATTCTTAGCTCCCTACTTCCTGCCACTGTAGCCATCACAAAGCGAATGCACAAGTTGCATTTTGAATTCCTTCAGGGATACGTGCCTGCGATTTCTGGGAAAGGGCCTTTACAGCGTCCCCCACACAGTGTAAGCATTGATAATAGCAATGTTGATCATCCCCCAAAACACATACTTCCACCATGTCCTGCCTGTGAGTCCAGGACTATAGTTGTTCCTGAGTTGGTTGAGATGGTCAACCCTGCCTATTTTATTGTTATAATCCAGGACCAGCTCTGGAAAAGATATGTCTATATCATGGTACTGGTTTTAGGGTGTCATTCCCTGACCGGTTAGAACATAGACAGTACATATCTCATTTGTCCCTCCAGCGGAATGCCATAACAGTATCCGCAGACCATATTGGACTCTGACCTCTGTGGACCTTGCCCTCTATAATGGCCTTTGGATATTCTTCCTATTGGGCCTTACTGTGCCACATTAGCATGTGTCAGCATCAAGAAGATCTCTCACCAGAGGCATGGATGAAAATAAGTTATGGCAAACCATAACCTACAGATCAACAGGAATTACTCGAGTGTCCAGTTCGGTGGCTAGTTAGCTGGTTGTCTGTATGGCTAGCTAGCGAATGTGACAGCTCAAATCAAATCAAAGTGATTTCAAATCCAATTTTATTGGTCACATAGACATGGTTAGCAGATGTTATTGTGAGTGTAGCGAAATATTTGTGCTTCTAGTTCTGACAGTGCAGCAATATCTAACATGTAATCTAACAATTCCACAACAACTCCCTAATACACACAAATCTAAGTAAAGGAATGGAATAAGAATATATACAGTGAGGGAAAAAAGTATTTGATCCCCTGCTGATTTTGTACGTTTGCCCACTGACAAAGAAATTATCAGTCTATAATTTTAATGGTAGGTTTATTTGAACAGTGAGAGACAGAATAACAACAAAAATATCCAGAAAAATGCATGTCAAAAATGTTATAAATTGATTTGCATTTTAATGAGGGAAATAAGTATTTGACCCCTTCTCAATCAAAAAGATTTCTGGCTCCCAGGTGTCTTTCATACAGGTAACGAACGGAGATTAGGAGCACACTCTTAAAGGGAGTGCTCCTAATCTCAGTTTCTTACCTGTATAAAAGATACCTGTCCACAGAAGCAATCAATCAATCAGATTCCAAACTCTCCACCATGGCCAAGACCAAAGAGCTCTCCAAGGATGTCAGGGACAAGATTGTAGACCTACACAAGGCTGGAATGGGCTACAAGACCATCGCCAAGCAGCTTGGTGAGAAGGTGACAACAGTTTCTGTGATTATTCGCAAATGGAAGAAACACAAAAGAACTGTCAATCTCCCTCAGCCTGGGGCTCCATGCAAGATCTCACCTCGTGGAGTTGCAATGATCATGAGAACGGTGAGGAATCAGCCCAGAACTACACAGGAGGATCTTGTCAATGATCTCAAGGCAGCTGGGACCATAGTCATCAAGAAAACAATTGGTAACACACTATGCCGTGAAGGACTGAAATCCTGCAGCGCCCGCAAGGTCCCCCTGCTCAAGAAAGCACATATACATGCCCGTCTGAAGTTTGCCAATGAACATCTGAATGATTCAGAGGACAACTGGGTGAACGTGTTGTGGTCAGATGAGACCAAAATGGAGTTCTTTGGCATCAACCCAACTTGCCGTGTTTGGAGGAGGAGGAATGCTGCCTATGACCCCAAGAAACCATCCCCACCGTCAAACATGGAGGTGGAAACATTATGCTTTGGGGGTGTTTTTCTGCTAAAGGGACAGGACAACTTCACCGCATCAAAGGGACGATGGACGGGGCCATGTACCGTCAAATCTTGGGTGAAAACCTCCTTCCCTCAGCCAGGGTATTGAAAATGGGTCGTGGATGGGTATTCCAGCATGACAATGACCCAAAACACACGGCCAAGGCAACAAAGGAGTGGCTCAAGAAGAAGCACATTAAGGTCCTGGAGTGGCCTAGCCAGTCTCCAGACCTTAATCCCATAGAAAATCTTTGGAGGGAGCTGAAGGTTCGAGTTGCCAAACGTCAGCCTCGAAACCTTAATGACTTGAAGAAGATCTGCAAAGAGGAGTGGGACAAAATCCCTCCTGAGATGTGTGCAAACCTGGTGGCCAACTACAAGAAACGTCTGACCTCTGTGATTGCCAACAAGGGTTTTGCCACCAAGTACTAAGTCATCTTTTGCAGAGGGGATCAAATACTTATTTCCCTCATTAAAATGCAAATCAATTCATAACATTTTTGACATGCGTTTTTCTGGATTTTTTTGTTGATATTCTGTCTCTCGCTGTTCAAATAAACCTACCATTAAAATTATAGACTGATCATTTCTTTGTCAGTGGGCAAACGTACAAAATCAGCAGGGGATCAAATACTTTTTTCCCTCACTGTACATATAAATATATGGATGAGCAATGACAGAGTGGCATAGGCAAGATGCAATAGATGGTATAAAATACAGTATATACACTACCATTCAAAAGTTTGGGGTCCCTTAGAAATGTCCTTGATTTTGAAAGAAAAGCACATTTTTTGTCCATTAAAAAAACGTCAAATTCATCAGAAATACAGTGTAGACATTGTTAATGTTATAAATGACTATTGTAGCTGTAAACGGCGGATTTTTAATGAAATATCTACATAGGCGTACAGAGGACCATTATCAGCAACCATCACTCCTGTGTTCCAATGGCACATTGTGTTAGCTAATCCAAGTTTATCATTTTAAAAGACGAATTGATCATTACAAAACCCTTTTGCAATTATGTTAGCACAGCTGAAAAATGTTGTTCTGATTAAAGAAGCAATAAAACTGGCCTTCTTTAGACTAGTTGAGTATCTGGAGCATCGGCATTTGTGGGTTCAATTACAGAATGGCCAGAAACAAAGAACTTTCTTCTGAAATGTGTCAGTCTATTCTTGTCCTGAGAAATGAATGCTATTCCATGCGAGAAATTGCCAAGAAACTGAAGATCTCGTACAACGCTATGTACTACTCCCTTCACAGAACAGCGCAAACCGTCTCTAACCAGAATAGAAAGAGGAGTGGGAGGCCCCGGTGCACAACTGAGCAAGAGGACAAGTACATTAGAGTGTCTAGTTTGAGAAACAGACGCCTCACAAGTCCTCAACTGGCAAAGAACAAATAAACTCTCATGGACGGGCTGTAGTGGAGCAGGTTGAGAGCTTCAAGTTCCTTGGCGTCCACATCACCAACAAACGAACATGGTCCAAGCACACCAAGACAGTCGTGAAAATGGCACGACAAAACCTATTCCCCCTCAGGAGACTGAAAATATTTGGCATGGGTCCTCAGATCCTCAAAAAGTTTTACAGCTGCACCATCGAGAGCATCCTGACGGGTTGTATCACTGCCTGGTATGGCAACAAGCTTCCTGCTATCCAGGACCTCTATACCAGGCGATGTCAGAGGAAGGCCCTAAAAATTGTCAAAGACTCCCGCCACCCTAGTCATAGACTGTTCTCCCTGCTACCGCACAAGCGGTACCGGAGCACCAAGTCTAGGTCCAAGAGGCTTCTAAACAGCTTCTACCCCCAAGCCATAAGACTCCTGAACATCTAATCAAATGGCTACCTAGACTATTTGCATTGCCCATCCTCCGCTTCTACGCTGCTGCTACTCTCTGTTATTATTTATGCATAGTCACTTTAATAGCTCTACCTACATGTACATATTACCTCAATTACCTCGACACCGGTGTCCCCGCACATTGACTCTGTACCGGTACCCCCTGTATATAGCCCAGCTATTGTTATTTTACTGCTGCTCTTTTTCTGCTGCCCAGCTATTGTTATTTTTACCTCTTACTTTTTTTGGTATGGGCTTGTAAGTAAGCATTTCACTGTAAGGTCTACAGCTGTTGTATTTGGCGCATGTGACGAATACAATTAGATTATTTTTTTTTATAGTCTCTAACAATGGGTGTCGTTGTCCCAAAGGTGGGAAGGCAGGTGGTCTGCTTATCAGTATGCTTATCGTGGACAGATTTTGAACGGGTGAGGTTATACAGACACGCCTGGTTCCCAATTTGATGATGTATGTCTTGCAGTGAGAGTCGATTGGATACAAACGGATTTACTTTAATCAGTTCAGTCAGTAGTCCTGATGCTACTATCATTTCTAGCTTGTAGCTAGAAACTTCAGGGAGAATTTGAAACTTGTCTGCCGAAGTTGGGACTTGGGAGAGTGTTCAGAATAATTTGTTGGTTATTTTTTAAATAAAATCTGAACAGTAATGGCGTAGTTGCACATTTTCAGTGAAAATCACTACAATAAATGTGCTTTAGCTGTCATCCTGGCCTGATATTGGCTACACTATCTAGCTATTTCTCTCTAACAATATTGTATACACTATCTAGCTACTTCCTTCTCCTTGTTGTTGTGTTGGCGCAAGCCGGTTTCAAGATGGTTTCTACCAATATTACAAGTTATTTGTCGTGTAGGCTGCTATCCTACTCAAAATGAAGTCAAGTGGGATGGAACAAGTTGGACACGTTAGCTCCTGCTAACGACATGTGACAGCCTACAGCTGCCCGGTGGGAAGCAATTGCTGACCAGTGGGAAGCAACTCACGTCGGTAACCACCTCGATACAATACTGTTGTATTGATCATTTGCATTTATTTCGCACTGGATTGTCGTTACGTTAGCTAATTGACATGTCACGGTGACATCCAGATGGTGTCCAATACTACAAGTTATTTCTCCCTCGCCCACTGAAATAAACATCATTTTCTGTGTCATGAATGCATTACGTAGTCAAATTAAATCCCTTTATTACATAAAAAATTATATATCTACAGTTGGAGTCACTCACAGAAGACAGCTGGGTTGTGTCTAAGAACTAGCCTTCAAAAACCCTGCTTCCTCCATCCTCCAATGCACTTTAGGAGAGAGGCCAGGAGTGGTGGAAACAAGGACAGCAAGTCACGTTTTCAGACCCAGCCCTGGTGTTACAATGAGGTCAATGGCTAAAACTGGGTGTCCATTCATTCCTTCTGTTCAATTCAAACAGCTTTGACATACTGTAGATCATTACAATTACCTTGTACAATAATAATAGACTAGTTTAATGGCCAATCCTAACCCTATCACTTCTTACCCTTTACCTTGAGTTTCAATGATATTCCTTTCTTTGCTTTGTGTAGTTTTTTTATGTCTCGACTTGTATCCCCTCTTGTCTCATATCTTCTAATGTACTTTTATATATTATTTTTAAGTGCTTAGCAGGCCAGTGCAGTTAAATTACTATCACTATTCATTCTCATGCATGCATTCAGAGTATACAATAGTTTTGTTTCCAATCACTGGAGGAATTGAGATAAGTGACTACTCCCTCGTCCGCCAGAGCTGCTGAAGAGCTTGGCAAATGTGTCAGACAAACACACACACACACACACACACACACACACACACACACACACACACACACACACACACACACACACACACACACACACACACACACACACACACACACTTTCTTTCTCTCTCTCTCTCTCTCTCTCTCTCTCTCTCTCTCTCTCACTCTCTCTCTCTCTCTCTCTCACACACACACATTGAAGTGCCAATTTGAAAGCAAAGTGGACTGTGGGGGTGGACCATGGAGCTAACTTAACTAGCTAACCGTGTGGCTCTGGACCTAGCCTCTCATCACCTTCCCTGGATATTTATCAAGGCTCTTCCATGCATGGACCATAATACCAAACAACCTGCTGATAATCCACTAATCCATAAACCCACTCAGTGCCACTCTCTGTCAGTGTAGCTGAGTGTGGGAGAGTGGAGGTTGAAAGATGCCTCTCTCACTGATCCCCCCTCTTGCTCCCCCTCTCTCTCACTCCTCATACACATTTGTACACCTCACTCTTGATATCCCTTCCTCTTTCTTCCCCTCTTTCTCACTCACTCCTCCCCTCTCTCTCTTCCTCAGGGGCGACGGTTGTGTTTGTGAATGCCACTGATCTGGACGCCTCCCGGGAGTTTGGACAGGCCTCACTCATCTACTCCCTACAGGGCTCCTCCCAGTTCCGCCTCAACACGCGCTCAGGTGAGTGTGTGTGCGTGTGTGTGCAAGGCGCAACTTTGTGTTGGATATTGGGGTGGTAAGGGTCAATGGGTTCCGGTGTCAACACCCCTCTCAGCTTTTTTGGTAATAGCTGTGAAATTGTTATTTCTGGTGAATTTTGAAGGGGAAATGTATCAAAAAATGTCCTGATAAATTGGTCAATATATCCCAATCACAACTGAAACCCCATATTTTTTATTTGTTACTTAAAACTGTGTTCTTACTGTTAACTGTTCAGAAAGTCACCACCACACCCCATCTTTAATTAATTGTAAATAGATGGGTTGGCTGACAACGTCACAAAAACGTTGTGAGCGCTTCCATGGGGCAGTAGTCTGCGTGATGTTGTGATTCTGGATGGCCAGATTGATAGCAAGAATGACAAGAAACTGCCATGTGGGGAATTGTACTTGGCTCGTTTCAGCTCGTTTCATCTTGTTTTGAGGTGTTTTGACTGATTTCATGTCAATGCTTATATGGCTAAAGCTAGCTAACCAACAACTGTAACGATGTATTTGAGAGACAACAAGTGCTCATTGTGCAAATCTACAGTCAGCAAAGATGAACTCAAAACAAGACATGTTATCAATAACAAGATGAAACGAGCTGAAACGAGCCACGTACAATTCCCCACATGGCAGTTTCTTGTCATTCTTGCTATCAATCTGGCCATCCAGAATCACAACAACACACAGACTACTGCCCCATGGAAGCGTGTTGAACTGATAGTTTCTTATAACGCAAACTCTCACCTGATTACATGTTAGTCCTCTCCCTGCCTCAACATGGGTGGTGCTCTCTCTCTATCACTCTTTCTATTGCCTATCTTTGAATCCTGCCATAATCATATGACCAAATACCATTATCATATGACAAAGATGGCTGGCCATAACAATGATGGGGTTAGCTTATTAACATGAATTAGATTCTGTTTTTATTAGCTGAATTATTTATTTACTTTCTGGCAATAGGTGTAGCTAGCTATCTGACTACATAGTGCCAGTCTATTATGAATTGTAGAGTGTAGTGAGCTAGCTAGCTAGCTAGCTATGTAGCCATTCATTAATTTACTTAAAATCATCTGCACTCCCCACAAAAATGGTATGTCCTGCACTTCCATCCTCATTGTATGAGGCATGTCTTACCTTGTTTCAAAGTAGCCTTGCCAAAATCAGGTCATAGAAATGTTAAGGGGATTTATTTTATAAACACTTCCGTATGCAATTGAAACCAGCATTTCTTTCATATTCTATTGGTTTTCAAATCAACATAATGTCATTGTCCAGCAGCTAAAGACACAATCCTAGTCATATTAGCAACCCATGCTAATGTTTGCGTCTTTTAGATATCCCCTCTTTCTACATTTGTAACGGATGTTTTACTTTCTGTCACATAAAGCCGCTCACATGTGCAGTGTGCTTTTTAGAACGGTGTGTTCCCGCTAATTGCATTATGGAACATTCATGCATATCCTACTGCCGTGTGCGCATTTCTGCGCTTATAATATCAAGAAGTTAATCAACAATTTAAGCTAAAGAGTCTGATCTGTTGCCTCAGCCTCATTGCTTTAAAAAAACGTTTTTACAGTGGTTGTATGAATTTGGGATCCAGGGACTGTTTTGAATCGTCTCAGACAGAGGCGATTAATTTCGAGCCCTGTAGCTACCCCTCCTCAGTGAACACTACAAAGAGAAAGAGCGAGAGAGCGTAGTGTTCGCTGCAGAACTGTTACTTCAGACCAAAGCAATGCATTGGCTGGCTGCCTCTGGGGACCGGGCACAACCAAAAGCGGCAGGGGATCCGATCTTAAAATGAGGAACTGAGTCACTGTGGTGCAAAGCAATTAAGAACGTGCCGTAAGCTCACTCCACAGCTAGCTTGAAATGTTGCGGATGGAGCCATCCAATCAGTACCTTTTGGGTGGCTCAAACCGTTGGTCCGTTGGAGGAAGCAAAGCTGTTAGCAGAACAGTTAACACCGTTACACTAGAGAGCGAGTGTGCATGTTTGTATGTGTCTGTGCATGCGCTTCTGTGTGTTTTTGTACATGCTGTGTCGGATGTGTGTTTGACCTATGCATTACCTGTGTGTTTCAGGAGAGATCACCACTACAGCCTTACTGGACAGAGAGCTGAAGTCAGAGTACATCCTGATTGTCAGAGCTGTGGATGGAGGGGTGGGGCCACTGCAAAAGACTGGCATTGCCACGGTAACCACCTCCATTCTCACACCTCTTCATGTTTCTTATTGTTCTCAGAGCATTTCGATGCTTCTTTCTCTCTCTCTTTCTCTCTCTTTCTCTCCCTTGCTGTCTCTCTCCATTTCTCTCTCTCTCCCCCTCTTCTCTATCTCTAAGAATTTAACTGAACTCAGAACAGTCATTAACCCTTTCTACTCCTCCCTCCAGGTGAACATCACCATCCTGGACATCAATGACAATGCCCCCATGTGGCGAGACGAGCAATACCACGCCAACGTGGTGGAGATGAGCCCCATCGACACTGACGTCGTCTCTGTGAGTTCAGCTTGCCTTGATCTTTAACATTTGATGCCCTGACCCCCAGAAATTAACTATGGCTTGTACAGTAGATATGAAGAAATTAGCAAGGGTCTTTTGTGGTGAGCGGACTCCAT